>NC_135081.1:17442500-18042500 GCF_051107435.1 Chaetodon auriga
ATAGTTTAGAATTAGATCTTCAAATTTATAATTTTTTTTTTTTTCTGGGCACTTTGATGACTCCTCATCTCTGTTGACTAAAAGATGAGTTTCAAAGTTGCCACAACAATCTCACCTCTTGCTCTCAGTCATACCACACCCTCGACTTCAGCATATGGAGTGTGCCCACTTACTTGGTTGAGGTAAGGTGGAGATGCTGACCATGCTTAAAAGAAACCAACACTGACAGGTGACAGGATGTGAACCACAGCATCTGGTGTCAAAGTCAGACATTATTCACGTCACATCAAAGTTTTAAGCATTCAAACAAAGCTAAACAGCCAACAGTCGGCCTCACTGAACCCACAAGATCCTCTCATCCGCATTTGATCCTCGCTGAGTCTACAGGATCCACAACTTGGTCAAGATTGTACACAGTAAGTTGACTTGTATTTGTTCTCACACCACACGCTCCTCTTGTGATAAATAATTTAAATGTGTATGTTTAAATGATGAGTGACATTTTCTATCTTTATCATGGTGGCATTTCTCACTCCTTTGGCAATGCAAAGACATGTTATTGTGCCATTAAAGCTCTTTGAATTGCAGAGGCACAGACACAAAAGACAAGGCGACTTTAAGGGAACATCTTAGAGAAAAAAAACTCAACTGACCTTCCAGCACCATGACAGCACAGCAGATAAGACAGCCACATTGAGAGTGAACCCTGACTAACCCTGTAGCATTCCAGTCCTTTCATAGCCAAAACAAACTGCCTGCCTGTGATCAGCCACAACCCAAGGAATCACACTTTTCGAAGGTATCATGCAAACATGCACAGTATCTGCATGAAAGTAACAGAAATACAAATAATTGTAGCTGTAATTACAGCAGTACAATAAATAACCTGTGTAACCGCTCCCCTGACGGGTTTGCTTTGGATATACTGGGACCACGATAACACAGTCAACCTCTCCATTCTCAGCCTGAAGCAATTAAACAGCTCCCACGATTGCACCCATAAAATATTCCTTGTCTTTAACAGGTTATGTTTTCTGTGTTAAGCAGAGTCATTACGTCTGAAAATTACTTTTGTTGATGGAGTAAGTATGATTGAAAGAGGGGGGGGAAATCTGCACTTAGACGAATCCTGTGAAGGATTTCGTACAGTCACTATTTTAATTATGTCAGAGTGGGGGAGAACAGAGATGAGGTCGCAGTGGCCCTCTTGCTCTCCCGCGCTATCGGTCCATCTTTTAATTATCCACTGCTCCTGTATGGAAAGCAGAGGGTTGGTATGGCATAGCAGAGATAGCAGGGACTTACATTCCCTCATCAACTGCCTGGCAGAAGTGTATGATGATTTGATGACTGAGTCCCCTCTCTGTCTCTCCTCCCCTTGTCTCTCTCTCACACTAAGCACATGATCTCCCTTTCTTGTGTCTAATATTGCAATAAAGGATTCATCTCTCTGTGTCATCTTGAAGGAGTCTCTTAAATCCTTGTCTCTCCTCTATCTCCCCCTGTGCCCAATCACTCTTTTGCATGCCATATATTTAGTGTAGGACACTGAAATTCATTGAAGGAAGAGAGGGAAGGTATTAGTTGGGTATGAGAATAAAAGAAAATACCAGCATGGTAAGGGAAAAAACAAAAGAGGGCCATGAAGAATGTTGAATGCACCTTCGAAATACAATATATAGACAACTGAATCTCTGTTGCAAGGATATGTTGAAGGAAAGCATTATGAAATGTGTCACCGTGCCATGAATCACTCTCAGTGGCTTGGTATTTACCTTGACCCATGAGCCACTGCAGCTTATTCTCTGTGCCCCTTGTGAAATAAGACCCGTCTTGGTAAGGTCTGTGGAAGCATATCACCTTAAAGGACCATACCACCGGTTTTTCATTACAAACCCTGTGTACTTTTCATCACAGCTCAGCGTTTTGCACGCCATTAGATTTCTGAATGTATTTTGTCTCCTCTTTCTTCTTTTTTTTTTGGTAATGTGAAAATCAATAAGCAGACACGTGACACGTGTCTCAAACATCAGTGAAAATTTACATGAATTTTAATCAAAGTCGCTTTGTTATTGCTTGTTACACACAATGACGACGTCTTGCTGTTGGAGTCTGTGACTATCACTTTTTCACATTTGTCACCTTTTGCTCATGCAGTAAACTCATTTTCTCAGTGTGCGGCCTTTTTCACAATGACATGGGAAGGTAAGTGCACTAGTAAATGGACTGCATTTATATAATGCTTTTATAGTCTACTCTGACCACTCACAGCGCTTCACAACACCTGCCACATTCACCCATTCAAACACACACTGATGGTTTTCTTGCGTACTGTGGAGAGGTGTGGGGCTTGGTTCCTGTGTGTCCTTTTTTGGCAGAGGCTGGGCGTGGTTCACCAGGTGGCTTGGGAGCTGGCTCCAACTCAGCTGGGACTCATCACAATCAAGCACAGCATAAAGCCTGTGGACTGCAGAGGGCCCCAGGCCAGATTGTTTCCGCTGCTTTGCGGTATTATTGGCTGTTTACTAGTGCTACCTGCGAATAGAAGTTTATATTTAATTTTTGTTTCTCTCGTGCTCAGTGCTTGTGTCTTTATGCTCAGTGACTTCTCATGCACCGATCTCTAGCTCCAGTGTCTCTGTCACCACGCTGCCCAGCCTCGTGCCTCCACCTGCCTCTAGTCCACAACCATCACCACGTAGTTTCATCTGTGCCTCCACCACCACGTGCCCTCAATGCCGTACCACCTGAGCTCTGTGCGCTCCAGCGTATCTCTGAACTGCTCTCCACCTCAGTGCCTTGTGCCTCACCTGCTATTGCCAGGACTTCCCAGCTGGGAGTTTCCTGCATACCTGGACTCTTCCTTCACATTCCATTCAATAGATTCCTATTTAACCCTTACCTCCTGTCTGCATGTCTGCTGTTGGCTCCAAATCCTGCCGAAACACAACAACACACACCGCACTGCAAGCAGCATAACAGTTAATCTCACATGCAAAATGTAGTGCAACAAAAAACACGCCGTTCGCATCTCAAGAGCAATCTTAACCCTGTACGAGAACACTGGTGACATTTGTCTCCCCAGCAGTAACACTGGAACAACATTATGTTCAATTCAGTGGATTTTACAGTTTTGAGTGAAAGCAATTAAAAGTGATCCACAGTTTTTTCCACACTGACTTCTGTTGTGCTGACTGTGTGAAGAGTTTTGAAAAAAATCAACTCAGTATTGGTACATCAGTACATCATGCAGAAAATTATATTATGTTCGAATCGAAAACCCTTCAAATCCTTGCACCCCGTCAGCTTCCTGTATCAAGTTGTCACATTTTATCATATTAATGTTGACCAAATGTGTGTACACTAGGTAACAAATCAGGGAAATGTTCCCAATTGTCTCAAGTCTAATTTCCAAACTAATTAACTCTTCACTCTTTCTCATCCAGGCAGTCATTTAATCCTCATCTTCCCGAATATCTCATTGGCAGAATCAATTTGGTCAGTTTTCAAGAAGATATAGTGGTCTTGACTTATAATTATCTTATTATTATTTCATTTGGTTCAGATGAAATCTTCCTTAAAGTCCTACAGACTCCTTTAAGTCCTCAGGTTTATAAAGACTTTAATCTCTGATGAATGGTTTTTTTTTTTTTAATGTCAAAACCTTTGTATACTTTTGACACTGTGAACATCATCCTTTAGGTAGAGGTAACATACTGTCTAAGTCCTTTTTTCCCCCTCTTCATATTATTCTGTTAGTTCAGCGTCAGTTGTTCTATTTAAACTTGTGTAAATAGTAAAACCTTTTTCATAGAGGACTTTTATTATGAGGAGAAGCTGCTGTATGTTTGGCATTAGGCCTTCCTCTAGTGTAATGTGACAACGAGAGACTTTCTACAAACTCCACATGGTACTGTGTTTGTCGATGCGCATCAGTGTGCTGGAGTAAATGTGTGTTTGCGTGCACATATGCGCTTGTCTGTTTACTGTAATCTCTAATCTATAATTAATCATTGTCATTGTCCTAGAATCTGGGCTTTTTGTCTCATAAATGTGAATACCTACTCTACAATCTCTCTCTCTCTCTTCCCCTTTCTTTCCCATGGGGAGTGTCTATTTTAGGAACCTGATGTTCTCTGACAGCTTTCACACATTGCCTCCATGGCATTAACGCTGAGAGAGGCACACATGCACGCACGCACACACACACACAATAGTGCACACATTATGAGGGAAAGCATGCACATGTACATAAAGGAATATTGAATCTGTCTAACGTTAACATTTACAGACAGTCCGCAGGTCTTCAGGACGTGTCAGCTGCACTTGCATAAACTGGCCTCAGGACAGACATGGTGAAATACAACACAATGCAATACGATCCTTCCAAAAGGCATAGTGCAACACCATGCACAATAGAAAACATTACCATACAATACAATAAGATCCACTGCATCATGCACATTCCTCATCCATTTGGTATTGAGTGCAGTCAGGCTGTCTCTGTTAGCGGTCTGCTAGCCATGATGATATGATATCATGTCATAGTTTCTGTCACAATGTGTCAAGTAAGATTATGGCCAGGTCCAGACATGACACAGAGAGGGGGGTTACACCCTGAGGCGTTTGTACAGTGCATGTGTGTGTGTGTGTGTGTGTGTGTGTGTGTGTATGTTCATATACAGTACTAAATCCTGGCACAAGCATAACAGACACACACATTTGTTGCAGTGATACACACACACACACACACACACACACACACACCAAAACAGAGGAGTGCGAACGACACTTAAATGTCAATTTCAAGCTCAGGAAGTCGGAGACTAATTATACTGCTCTGCTGACACAAAGACGTTCCATCGGCTCTTTCTTTGAATCTCCACGGCTACCTGGCAGGATACGTGACCTGGACAAAGCCAGAGGGATTAGTGTCCTCTGTAACACACTAACACACACACACACACACACACACACACACACACACACACTCTCAGAAGTTTACAAACACACTCATAGAGAAACATTCTTATGTGAATTGATCCCTTTCATGCATATATTCACATCTCAGGTGTGTGGCTACATTTTGACATCTTTCAGACCAGTATAGTGTGTATGAACACCCCATACGACCACTTGACATTTTATGGTTGGAGCTTTAGCTATTCTCTTTTTTTTGTTTGTTTCTTAATTAGACATCAGGAACATTGCTAGAAAAAACATTAAAGAGCATGAAAAACTGGCATGTTTGTTGGTTATAGAACTGAGAAACGATGGACTGAGTTCCCGGCAACACTACGCGTGGGTTTGCGCCCATGTCGGCACATGAGCGCCTAGGATGTGTTCCGCTGAATATGAAGGTCATCAACAAGGGCATTCAGAGTAATTATACAATTTCTCTTCTGCAAGCCACTCAGAAAGGCCATGCCTGACCTTTGACGTGTCAGAGTTCACTGCTCTCAGCATGGTCACACAGCAATTAACCCACACATATTGTACAAAGTGTCGCTCCTCCCTGCTCTGTGTCTGTCTCTCTCTTACACACACATTCATGCACACATGCATAAACTGCAACTGATGCAAATTTGCACTGCATGTCTCCCCCTCCGCTCCTTTTCCATCTGTGCCCTTCCAAATGGGGTCAATTTCATCAAATGGAATATTTTAGCAGTCATTTGCACACTGAAGTGGATAGATTTGGAGGAAATAGAGTTTAAAATAAACTAGTGTGTACAAAAAGTTTCATGCCAACCTTTGTCAAATATATTCCCATGCAGTCTCTCTCTCTCTCTCCTTCACACGCACATGCACACACAAACACACACACACGCACACACACACAGGCACGATGCATCATACGGTGTGTGATTTTCACCTGTTCTTGCCGACACCTGCCATTTCAGGTTTGCGTGCACGGCATTTTTCAGCCAGCTTCCAAGCAAGGACGCTGCCTCATGACACACAAACCCACACACACGTGCACGCAATCACACACACAAGTCATGCTTGAATTCTTTAATATGTGATTGCCGCAAGTCATTAATTATTTGTGGTTCTCTCAAAATATATTTTTCAGAATGACAAGGACATACGCTAGCATAGTGCCTCTCTCTTTGTCTCACACTTCCAGGCCTACACGTTCATGCATACATGTAACACACACACACACGCACACTCACACACTGCATGTGTGTGTTTCTAGCAGATTTTTTCTCAAGTATCCATTGTATGTATGTCTGACCAGTTGTAGGTCGCTCTGTTAATTTACTAAAAATGTTCAAACGTTACACCATCCCTCCACAACTGATTTCCAGTCAGAATTAGGCGAGCATTATATACTAATGCACACATTGAACACCAATTATTTAAAGAGATTTTCCATTAAAATGTGCTGAATTTAAGTTTATGTTCTGCAGGTGATTTGTCTCACAATGGAATAATCTCTCTTTATCTCTCTCGCACACACACAGAGAAAAAGAGAGAGTGAAGAAAACACATCTGTGTTTTTTTATGGCTGCTTGGCATTGTATGAATATTACATATTATACCCAATCGTCATTTTTATTTATTCATTTATCTGCTAAATGTGTGTTTCTTATCGCTGCTAGCAAGCCATCTGCTATTCGGAAACACAATACTGAATGAAAGCGCAGGAATGTTCACCACAATAGAACATAATAGAATCACAGAGAAAGGCAAACAGAAGTATGGTTGAACAGACCTAACAGATTAGTGTACTGTAGAAGACAATGAATAATTCTCTTTCTCTATTAAAAACCAACATGAGACAGCAGAATGCAGGAGAAAGTGATGTGTCTTATCAGCGCTGTCAGTATGTATGGTTGTATTTTCTCCAGGGAAGCACCAGACACGGAAACGCCGGATGGTTCTGAATTACTAAGAATGTTTTTTTCTTTTGCAATTACAGAGAAATGTAAGTAACAAAGCTCTTACATTAACATCACAATACACTTCAATTCAAAGCAAATCTCTGGAAATCGTGTTTTCTCTCTGAATTACCACATCCGCTGGCAACACAGAGATAGACGGGCGGCCAGACGCGCAGACAAACTAACAGACAGATAAACAGGCAGGCAGAGAGACGGCCAAAGAGAGAGACGCACAGCTACCAAACAAACACATTTTCAAACAGAGCATGTTTCACGAGGTTTATTTAAACTCTTAGTCAGGTTTCTATTCAAACTGAGGTGGCACCATATAACCATACCACATGCAGGAAAAGCAGGTCGCCATTATCTTTTAATGTAACTTTATTGTGGTTTGTTAGAAATCACCGCAAAACATAGTTTATGGGTGTAAGGAGAGACATGTCTGCACTGATATTATCAACACCAGCCTGACAGTTCTCATACAAAACAAGCCACAGTCTCAGCTGATGTTCAAGGGCATATCCCATATTTTCACGTTACTTCATTTATTCTCCAAAAATAAACAGCAGAAAAGGCAAATCCATCATTTGCAGACTTACCAAAGCTAATGAATTAATTGTTGCTGAATCTTTTACGGTTTACAGTCCTGGTTGATTAAGTGACACTTGTGATAACTGTGGTAATATTGCCAAAAAAATGGTAATTACATCCAGTGTGTTTTACCTCCAGGCTTAAATAAATGTTTCCAAGATGTGCCTTCATATGACAGAGTTAATTTACGCCTTTTGTATCGTAATCGTGTAATACTACCAAACGTTAAGGTTAGCTTGGAAGTGCATTAGCTGTCATTTAATGGTAGCTAATGGGCTATCAAATATGTTGTTTTACCTTGAAATATGGCCCGATGTCCTTTGAGATTTTCACTACTGGGAAGCGGTGAAATGATAATGACTTGTCAGACTCCATGATTTTCAACCATTAGGACAGCAGTACGACGTTATCCTTTAGATAACTGCATTTAAGCTTCCCACCGCGAACCCGACATCAGAGGAAAATGGCTGCCGTTTGATTACACACTCTTTGAGCAAGCAACTTTGTCAGAAAAACAACAGAAGAGCAACTTGTGTGTCCGTCAAAGGCACAGCCAGACAAATTCATGTTTTGCTAATAAGGCATTCAGTCGGTAATAATTGCAACCACAAACTGATTTCATGCTGCACGTGTGGTTTTCCTCACAATAGCAGTTGGTGTGTCGCCTGTCAGCTGCCACTCTACATCCACAGCTCTGTGGCTAATCCTTCCTGTTTCATTATTTCCTGCAATATACTTGAAAAATAAACAAATAATAATAATGAAAATTAACATTGTCATCACTCAACTTGGTGACAGATACACTTTATTTCCTGTGGCTTCTTCACAATAAAAGCCACCCTGTATTTCCCCATTTGAACATGTTCAATGTGAACCAGCAGCAGGAGCATATTCAGTTTGCATTAGCAGTATCTTAATACAGGTCTGCTATGGTGTAAAAAGAGTGATCAATCTGATACAGAGAGGTGATCACTGAATGCAAACACACTGAAAAGGTATTCCGGAAGAAATGTCGGCCATAAATATTATCAAAAAGGGGTTTGATTTGACGAAAACCTTAAGGATGATCATTTTAAATGAAACCTCATAGTGAAGATGAGTTCTTAAAGCAACACCAGTTTGATTGATATTCTCTTGCCTGTACACAAAATATGATTTATGAAAAATTAAAAAAAAAAAAAAAAAGAGCTATCTTATCAAAACAACCCGACACCAGTTTGATTGATATTCGCTGGAGTGCATGAAAACATGAGGAACAAAAATAAATGAGAACTGAGATATCTGTTTTTTGCAAATGAATCCTTCAGATATAGATGCAAGACACAGACGCGGGCAGATGGACCACTAGACTGGCATGACAGACAAGACCTCAATTAAAATTGGTTACCATGCCACTGATCTAACAGGCCTGCTGCAGGCTCGTAATTATTTTTCACCAATCATGGCTCTATGTGAATGGACTCATTTGGACATTGTATCCCAGAAGGCAGTACGAACAGGAATGAGAACAAATGGCATCCTCCCTTGTTAGGAGAATTTCCCCCCTCTTGTTAACTATAGATTTAGTGTGAAAATGTACACAGACCAACAATTTACCTAATCACCACTGATCACCATACTGCTCGTTAAATTTGTGCGAATTGCATGCTGCCTAGCCCACCTCTTCCTTCGCCCCTCCTGCTGTAAAAAATTCAGAGCAGGGAAATTGCACCTCTGATGAGTATGAGGTTTTCATCCTTATAGAATTAGACTTCTGTGTCAGCTTTTTCCTACCTTGTCAGCTCTTTCACTCGACTGGAGGTAAGGCTGAGGAGATGAGGCGAAAAATTCTTCAGGCCTATTCCAGCCTTATAATGGGCTGCCGATTTCCTCGCAGCCACCAAGGAGGAGCTGTGTGGATGCATGCTATTTGCAGACCACAGCTGTTTGTCAAAGATATGATTATATAGAATGACACAGAGACATCAGAGATTTCAATCTCAACTCTCACAGCATGGTGACCAAAATGGCCCTGTTTGGTTTCATCTATCTTAGATCATACAAAGAGTGACATAGGGTGGAAAGGGGAAGGAAGAAGCTAGATGAGGCAAAAAGATTATCAAAGCTTGCCTTCCAAGGCGAGGATAAGACAATCCCATGCAAGCATTGTCTTGCAAAGTGTCACAGTCCCCTCTGTTGTTGAAAAGGCTGAACTCTGAAATAAGCAAGGCCATGCAATTCAGCAGCCATGTGTGTCGGACGAGAGAGGAAAATCTCTAAATCTGCAGTTTCATGCAGCTCCTCCCCGCCTCTGATTTCTGCCGCTCGGCTTGCCAGATAAGATTCTGAACTTCAAACATGCAGTCAATGCTCATCCTGTTAAAGCAGAGATAGACGCCGAGGCTCTGAGTCGGGAGATGTTCCTATATGGTATGTAGGCCTGCTGTGGAGATGGAGATAATGTTACACCCAGCATACACAATGACGCACGCGGAAAGTCACACAAACATAATAAAACCCAGAACATGAGGAAAACGTGTGTACACACCATACTATACGAAGACATATGAACTGTTAATTTACCGTATATCATCACCCCTCAAGCAGCAATCCCATCAAATACAAACATGTGCAGAAATAGGTTACACTTTCTTCCAAACTGTCTCTGATTCTCCTTAAACCTAATCTAAGTGTTTCATAATGAGCATCCCATGCGTGTCTGTCTGGAAAGCTGGTAATGGAATATTTATAGAATATTTCTGGGAATACTTGTGGGAAACTCTGGTTATAACAAGCGTCTTTGTTCTACTGAGACACAATTTCGGCTATCCTAAGTTGCATCTCTCACTCGCTGTTTGTGTCCCACTCTCTCTGCTATTCTCTCTCTGTTTCTGTCTTTGTGTCTCATTGTATATACAGTATCTTTCTCTGTGCCTTCCTACCTTTCTGTCTATCTGTTTTTTCAACAACCTCAAAACCTGTGCTCAGTCAGAACCTCAATCTGAACCTCATACCTAATGCATTAAAGTAGAAGCCATCATATAACCGAAATCCCTCAGAACCCATCTATCCTGCAGGCTATTCTTTGCCCATTGTAGCAGCATGGAACTACATACAATATGCACGCTGTATCTCCCAAACTGCCTTTAATAACCATGCCTCATATCATCCTGTGTGCCTTCTGACAGCTGGAAACAGCTGGAAACTCCCAAATCATTCCCCCCGGGAACTGGACCTCAGCACCACAGCAGTTCACTCTTGCTTGCAGTGCATGCAGTGCAGTGTAGTCAGCGAGGTTTGCAAATGAGAAATCTTCATTCTGTTAAGATGCAAGAATAAATGTTTAATGTTCACTATTGCATGGCCTTTTTTTCAGTAATGCACTGCAGGCTTATCCAACACAACACTGCCAAAATTCGTTTCTCACGTGGTTCACCTGGCATTTATAAAATGGCACTTCAGCGTGTGTTTGATGTAAACATGTCCCAGAGAGCATCACTGCTAAATGTCGCAAGATGTTTTCAGATAAGCAGAAAATACTCATATGGTTTCAAATCCTCTCTGGACTTCAGTGGAAACCTCAAGGACTCAAGTCTTGAAGAACATAGGAAACAGAGGTGTGTGTGCGCGTGCGTGTTTGTGTTAGTCTTGCCAACTTTGGAGACACATTTTGGACTACACACTGGCTGATTAGGGACAGCTTGGCAAATAGGGGAGAACTGATGTTTTCTTAGCCCCTCCAGCAATGCCTCGTCCCAGGCAGTGTACCACCCTCCACGACCTCCCCCAGTCAGAACTGGGTTACATTCTGGCCACATTCATGGTTTGACATGTACTAATTACAGTTAAAGTTGTCATCCTGTCCATCCTCCCATTTTTTCTATTAGCAATAGATGACATGGTTATGTGTAATGTAAAAGAGCCCAACAGAGAATTCTCATATGACTCTGCAGTGCCCATCTTTTATATCTTACATTTTAAATCTTTTGTAAAATCAACCATGACTGAAATCTCAAGGCGTAGTTGGGGCAAACTTCCAGTAAGAAGTCACTGTCCTTAAAATAGGTCAACCTATGTGTTTATAGTTGAAGGGGCTGATAAAGTTATTAACCACTGATAACCTTTAGAGGAACAAGGATGTTCTGTCAAACAGAGCGACAGAGGACGTGGTCTCTGATGACACTATTACAGGAAGCTTCGCATGGAATTTTCTCATTGGGTTCAATCGAAGTTAATTTAGAGAAAGGCTGGAAAAGAGAGGTGGGAAAGCACCAGGGACGAAGTGAGAGAGCATAGGGAGAAAAATAACAGAAAGAAAGAAAGAAAGAAAGACAGAAAGAAAGGCAGATACTGTAGGACAGTGGTGATATAAAAAGGGAGAGAGACTGTTTTAGGAAGAGAAAGAAGGGAGAGGAGAAGAAAAGAGATTTCCCGGAGGCAGAGCTAGTAAATGAGTCATCGGAGTGGATCTGCTATCACGTCTATTCTAACAGTGCTACAAGTGAATGGATGCCTTAAAGGTTAGGCATAAAATGATTTCTCATTTTGCTGCGATATCCCCCCAGGTAGACATTAATGCTTTAGTTATGGACTTGACTGTAAAAGCTCCTGAGGTAACACGTTGCTTGTCTTCCATAAATATCGCTGGCTATGTATGTGCACATTGTGATTTCAAAGAGGCTGCTTTTATGGTGAGGAGTGTATTTTTGTGCAAATAGTCAGTAAAGTTGATGTGATGCGATGTGTCATTTCTACAGCCAGGTAGTCACCCTGTCTGCAGAGCCAAATCCCCAGGTGCTGCACATCACAGCTGAGACTCTGATCATCCTGACCCATTTCAGCTCACATGCACAGACATGCATGGGCACGCGCACACTCTCTCACACACACACACCCACGCACACACAGACACACACACACACGCTTGCAAGCGAAAACATGCAGTCATACAAAGTAAAACAGCCACACACAAAACACTTACACATGTGCCAAGCTTCATTTCTGCTCTGTTGAGTCTGTTCGTGTCACAACTTTGCAGATGTTTTAGCCATGGGGACATGAACACTAAATTTGCACAAATTCTCTTCCCAGTCGTTTGGTTGGAACAGTGGGTTTTGAAATGATAATGAATCTGTGGGCCAGGATCTCCCACATGGCACCATGTCTAGTGTGGAAACAGAAGAAATAGAATAAGGCAGCCCTGGAAAGCAGCAGAAAGCAGCAATTTTTTTCCCCCCTGTCAAATGTGAAAGTCAAATTCTGGCTGAACTAGATATTGCCTTTAAAGCAGCCTGTGTTCCTAAGAAGTGCTAAAATGTTTTAAAAAATGTGAATCAGAGGTTAATGTTGCATCCACAGAGCACAGACGGTTCCTCAAACAAGTGATTTACAGTTCAAAGTCCTGCTGTATCAGTTAATTTCTAGGAAGCGGAGGCAATAATAAAAAGATAAAAATGAATTTTCTGATTTTTGGGTGATGAGTCACAGTGACAAAAAAAAAACAAAAACACCGTCATGTGAGCAGACGAATACTAGTACACTCCTGAACCTGTACTCTCAGCTATTGATTACAGGTGCAATAAACAGACACCTCCACCAAGTACACACACGAACTATTACACCAGGAAGAGATGAGTTAAACATCAGACTCAGAGACAAACAGGAAGAGGCAATGTACAGGTCATAATCCACAGCAGTATAAGTGCAGGACCAGTAACCATCCAAAGTCAGTCTGTGAACATGACAGTGACGAGTGAGATGAAGCCAGAAAGCGTGACGCTGCATCCTCTGGGCACAGCATCTGCCCCTGTGCCAGAGCTGCTGTGTATCTTCGGGACGGGGGACTTGGGGCGCTCTCTGGGCCTGCGTCTGCTCCAGTCTGGCTACAGGGTGGTGTACGGCAGCCGCAGACCTGACAGCTGTGGCCCCTTGCCTCAGGGAGCTCAGGTACAACACATGGCAACACTTTGCCAAACTGTACAACAAGATGTGAGTATTTTGGTCAAACATGTTCATGTGTCTTTATGTCGAATGTGTGTTTTTTCCAGGTTATGAGCCACGCAGCAGCAGCCCAGTCAGCCGGTCTGATCTTTATATGTGTTCACAGAGAACACTATGACTTCCTGCAGAACCTCGCACCTCATCTTCAGGGAAAAGTGAGTACAGAAGCTACAACAATACGGTACACAGTAGTTACAAAGGAACAAATCAGGAAAAAATAGCTAACTGCAAATGACTACTCACTGTGAAATGTATGTCCTGATGCTGAATCAATGAAGACAGTTGAGAAATAAGCCAACTAAGCAAGAAAATATCTACATATTGCTGCCAATAAACTATGAATTACGTGATAAGTGCCATGGAAACAATGATTAACCGATGTATTATTATATACATAGCAGTGATAAGTTTTGGATTATGGGATATTGCTTGATCATCAGTTCTAAGTCTGTGGTTGTGGACTTTAAAAAAGGGTTGCCTACTCATCATATTGACTTTTGATTAGTTCCACCCAAGAATGATACTTCACTCTTTCATTTGAATAGGTTTCTCGACTTGTTCAGACTTGTTAATTAATGTCCCATTCCTTCCAGAGTTATTCTCTACATACTCAGTAATTGCTCTGGACTTTGTGTACTGTGTTGTAACATTGCACCCGAATCTCCACAGAGCCGGTATTACAGCCGTGGCTGTTAAACAGTTCTGAATTACACATCGCTCTTTGCTTGTCGTAAAATGAATAAGCAGATTTTCCAGCCGCACAAGCTTTACATTGTTTTTGCTTCAAATGATTCACTTGCAACTGAGACACCTAATATATCTCAAAGGCAGAATGAAGCAGTTCAAGACAAAACAATGTAGCAACG
Organism: Chaetodon auriga; assembly: GCF_051107435.1. Classification (NCBI taxonomy): domain Eukaryota; kingdom Metazoa; phylum Chordata; class Actinopteri; order Chaetodontiformes; family Chaetodontidae; genus Chaetodon; species Chaetodon auriga. The sequence goes on from NC_135081.1 coordinate 17,456,827, forward strand.
TAACAACTTATAATGATGAAAAATCACATATTTACAAGGTGTCGAGATGTATAACGGTGCTTGCAAATGAAACAGCTCGCTACAAAACCAACAATGTATGATAGCTAAAGGTTCAGGTAAAGGATAATAAACATGCTATGGAGAAAATAATAAAATAGCTAGAAACAGAATAGGATATAGGAATAAGATAGGAAAATCAGAAATGACATTATTTGTAATTACCAACAGTATGTACTTCACTTGCACAGTACATTGCAGTAACGCCTTAGTTTGTAAAGGACTACAGGTGACATTGTGCATAATCAGCAATTTCTGTTGAGTTTACCCTTAAAAGGACTGTAATGAGCTCAGTTCCGTTCACACCTTTAAAGTACTTTCTGAATTACTCAACATTCTCCCTTTAATCTGGAAGGAATGTGAGATAAGAGTTAATTGAAGAGATGTAACTACTTTTATCTCTTCTCTCCTGTGTCGATGCTGATGATAAGGTGCTGGTGGACCTCAGTAACAACCTGAAGAAAGGCGTATACCCAGAAGCCAATGCCGCCTACCTGCAGAGGTAAGAGACTCCTGCGAAAGCATGGAGAGGAAATCAATGGTGTCTCACACATAAATATACTGTGCATATACACATTCTCATCCGCAAACTGAGCTAACTTTTCTCCAGACAAGTCTTGGTTTGATATCAGATATCATTTTGCATCAGTGGGTGCCGCTCTTTTTTTTCTGAACGCTGGGTGTCTTTTTGGGAAAGTGCTCCTAAACGCCACTTAGAGCATGAGACATCAAAACTCTCAACTGAATCCAAAAGAAATGAAAAAATTTGCAGGGTTGCGGCTCCCTGGGCAGAGTAGCCTGCTGTGCGTCTATTTTGTTGAAGTGGAAACATTGATTCTCACCATTCTGAAACCCTTCCTTCCCCTGGCTGTGTATTTGTAGACAGAAACAATAGCAACTAAAGTCCTTGTCTGTGTGTTCTTCAGACTGGTCCCTGGAGCTGCTGTGGTGAAAGGCCTTAACACGCTGTCTGCCTGGGCCCTGCAGAATGGACTCCTGGCAGGAAAACAGGTGAGAAAGGAAGCAGGAATAAGGAATCTGTTAAGAGATGGCAGCGGGATCAAGGTGAAACAGAGCCAGGAAGCTTCCGAGCCTTAAGGAGGGCTTTGGTTGACTAGAGCAAAGATACAGAGACAGAGCAGCAACAGGAGGGGGATTACCAACTTGATCTTTTCATGATGAGGCATATTTTGAGAGCAACAGTAACTTCTTTCAATATTTCTTGAATCACAATGTGATAAGTGGCTCTCAGACTTGTTAATAATAGGCGCTTCACCACACACCATGCAGAATTTAGGAATTGATTTCATTCATGTTGCTGCAGGTGATTGATTTCACCGTCTTTCCATAACAATGTAAGAGAAAATGAGGACAGTGCTTGTATAAACACACAAACAAACAAACACACTTTATGATGTTACAAAGTAGAAAGACCAGCGTTTATTGCAGCTTCCGTTTCACAGCTACAAAGAGCAGCACAAACATGCTGGAACCTCAGGAGACCAAACCTGAATCTGCCTCGAATCCTCTTCAACACAAACAACCCCCCATCCATACACACAGATACCACTGCAGTGCTCTATTTTCTTTGAAAACAGGTAGTGGCGAGAGAACATGAGTAGTGTGTTTGAATGTGTGTGTCTTTATCAGTGTAGGTACAGTATATATCCAAATGCACATGCTTGTAATGTGTGTGCTATTCCCCGGCTAGCAATTTGATTAGATCCACAGCGGGGCAGTGCTTCTGTCACATTTACATTCAGATGGAGATTTAGTCTGTCGGCCGTCCCCTGCTGTTCCTGGTGCAGTAATGTAGGGAGACATGGCTGGCTGCCCGGTCCACTTATACACACACCTGGGGGAAAACTGCTCAATCCTACTGACTCCACTATATGCCTGTCAAACTGCTCTCTCTCTCCCTCTAACTCTCTCTGTCTCTCTCCCTTTGTATGATTTTCTTCCCCTTTACAAACAACTTAATCGTCTTATCACAGAGCCGTGAGTGTGGTAATAACCTTCAGCACAGTGAGATCTCGAAACGGGATTACATACTGAGCGGCATATGTGTATATGTGTGTGTCTTTACATAGTCACATACTTCCAGGGCTTCCTCTCTAAATTGCCAGAACAGCAATGTGCAGATCAACAAACAATGAGGGTAATTCTGCAGACAGACGCTGTAGGTGCACATGGTGCAGTCATGCGCCACGTATTCCAAATGAGTCACCTAACAATAATCTGAGGATAATTATTAGCAACGGAAAAACAAAAGTTGATCAGAATGCAGCGTGAGGAAAATATCTCTGGCATTTTTGAAGAAAAGACACACTTTTTTTCATAATTACTGACTGATGGAATTGCAAAAACTTTTCAATGCTAACGATTAATCACAGTACTGGCTACTGTCGATGTTAAAGATGAGTCTGGCAATATTCTCTGTTTTTTTCGAAGAGCATCATCTGTGTAGCCAAAGCCTGCTTATTGGCTTATTTGTCTGTGCCATAGACGTCCAAAATATCAGATCACACCAATGGGGCATGCTGTTGGACTGGGAGACATATTCTGTGTTTGCCATGAAAATGGGCTCTGTAGTTTATTTTGAGTCAGTCCAGCATCACCATCCGCTGCTGAAAATAGTTCTGAATAAATACACTATTTACTCTTGCTTGAAAATGTGCCAAGGGATTTAACGAAATTATTTGCCCTTTTTTTTAATTAAAAAATATATATATGTGTGTGTGTGTGTGTGTGTGTGTGGGGCTGAGTGACAGTTTTCAGAAGTTGGGAAGAAACGAGAGATGAGCTACTCGTTAGTTGTGGTCGTATTCTGGTATTTGATCCTCAATAATGAAACAGCCCATGAATATACTGCAGCCCATTTTAAAAATAACCCACACCTCCATGCTCCAGGTGTACCTCTGTGGGAACAGCGCAGAAGCAAAGCAAGCAGTGGCAGAGATGGCCACCAAGCTGGGCGTCACTGTTCTGGATAAAGGGTCTCTGTCAGCAGCCAGAGAGCTGGAGGACTTTCCCCTTCGGCTGTTCCCAGAGTGGAGGCTGCCACTAAGTGTGGCATTTGGCCTCATCGCCTTCTTCTTCTTCTATCTGCTCATCAGAGACGTCATCTACGCCTATGTTGAACAGGGGAAAGACGTGTCCTTCAGAATCATGGTATCCCTGGCTAACAAGGTAAAGATCTGTCCCCCCTCTGGTTAAATGTCCCGTAGATGGTATTTTGTGCTCCCTTTAAAGCATGTGTTCTATGTTCACCCCCCTTTCAGGTGTTTCCAATCGTGTCTCTGATCATGTTGTCTCTGTGTTACCTACCTGGTTCGATAGCTGGGTTCCTTCAGCTCTACAGAGGGACAAAGTACAGGTCAGACTTCAGACCAAGACAAAAATGGTCACTACCTGTGCAAATTGTTGTAAAAGGTGTATTCTTTTTGGAGTGTAATGTGCTCATCTTTGCATGTTCCAGGCGCTTCCCTGATTGGTTAGACCGCTGGATGCTGTGCAGGAAGCAGATGGGTCTGGTTGCGCTGGGCTTAGCTTTTCTCCATGCCATCTATACATTCATCATTCCTATACGCTATAATGTCAGACACAAACTCATCTCGACTGTGGTGGATGAGGTACAGCAGGCCGGCTCACACCTTGCGGGGTCTCCCTCATCTTGTACATACAGCAGTATGGCTTAAAGCTAACATCAATCACGAGTCACCAACAGTACGATCTCTCTGTCTTTCATAGATAAAGAAGAACAAAACCACGCCGTTCGACTTTGATAATACAGAGGCATGGGGCACAGACTCATTCTTCGCGCTGGGGATCCTGGGCTTCTTTCTTTACGTCCTGCTGGGACTAACATCCCTGCCCTCTGTTGGAGGCACTCTCAGCTGGAGAGAGTTCACATTCATTCAGGTCAGAGCGCAGTTGCAAATATACAGTCCTTTATGCGCATGTGTTAGCGTGGGTGTGTGTGCTTGTGTTCACCTTTAAGCCTATAGATCTTATCAGTCATGTGCTTATTATCATACTACCTACTATGATAATCTATATTTGGAGTGCACCAAGTTTTCATCAGAGTTATTAAAGTGTTGTAAAAGCAATATGTCACTGGCACTCATCTCCCCGGAGTCTAGTTAACTAACTGCCTGACAGAGGCACACCGAGTGAAAGCCTGGCTGACTTCAGCCCAGGATTTTAAATGTTAAGTTATTCATTAAATAGAATTATGATACCTGATATAATCCTCTGGGATAAGATTGTTAATACAGGTCACAGGTCCATTTGTGTAAAGGTCAGGCCCACAGGTACATAGACCCCAGATAAGGAATGAGACTCAGAGATAGAGGTCTAGGTCAAGATAATCCTCAAGAAATAAAGAGTTGCGACAGACATACAGACATACAGTAAAACGAATAAACGCTCTTTTTTCTGGTGTGAATAAGATTGTCAACAGAGAAATGCATTTTTTTTTGTTATTATACATTTTAATGTTCCTATCAGATGTATTTGCAGCTGTAAATTGGTTAGATAAGATCCCCAATTATCATGAAAGTGAACAGTTCATTGCTGCACTACATTAATACGAATATTTCCTTATTGTGCTCCTATTATTGCACTTATTGTAAGTCACTGTGGATGATAATACGGCATCCAAATGCTAACAATGTAAATCAAAACACATCATCCAGGTAATGAACAATAATGGAGTCTCAGAGGCCATCGGTGCCACAAACCCAGTTCTTCTGTTATGGCTGCGATTCAGTTTGTATCTTCAGCTCATTGTAACACATAAGGTTTCCATGAGAACAGGAAATAATCAGACATTCATCTTTAAATCTATCAGACAAACGCCACAGAGTTAACTTCAGTGTGTGGCAGGTTTCTGTTCCTAAGATCAGTACTACAGTATTTCCGATTTAACCAAAAACACAATGTTCTCTTTGAAAAAATAGCTGAATACAATTATATTCACTCAAATACAATGTAAGTATGCACGTCAGCCTCAGGCCATTCAGCTACCAACAGTCTTTTACAGAGAAGGTGATTATGATGCCACATCTGTTATTTGCCTGGGTCCAGACCTCTGAATCCACCACTCCACGGAGTGCAATGTTGACACTGTCGGGCAAATATGTCAATTGTGCATGTCTGTACATGTCAGTGAATCTGTCCTTCTAGAGTACAATGTGTATTTGTGTTAGCTTAACTTAGCTTAGCATAAAGGCTGAAAATAGGTGAAATCTGCCGACCAGCACCTCTAAGCCGCACGTTGTCCTGTCTCGCTTGTTTCTTGCCGTACAGACACAAGAGTGGTAGAAATGTTCTCATCTAACTCTCACTAAGAAACCTAATAAGTATATTTCCTAAAATGTCACTTCTTTCTTCTAACAATTCATCTGATTTTTTTTTTTCTCAGTCAAAGCTGGGCCACCTGACCCTGTTTATTTGCACAGCACATGGCTACTTGTACGGCTGGAACAAATTTCTTCGTGTCTCCACCTACAAATGGTACACCCCTCCGGGCTTCATGCTCTGCCTGATTGTGCCGTCTGTTGTGCTGGTGCTGAAGGCGCTGCTTCTCCTCCCCTGCGTGGACCGAACCCTAACCCGCATTCGACAAGGCTGGGAGAGGACCCAGTCCAAGGAGGAACTGGGTATAAATAAGGCCACCAACTTTTGAACTGACGATGAAACCTTCAGGGTTTCTGATTATTGAGGGTTTCAATCACTCATTATTTTGAGGGAACATACCTGATAGCACATAGCACATAGCACAAATGGTCTTAATGATAAAAATCTCTGTAATTTGTACATAGTATTTACAATACTCCCTGTTTGATTTAGTATATATGTAGATTGAGTGATGATAGAAAGACACATCCAAAGATTATTTTGTCCGTTTTTGTGATTGTGTCCTTAGATCAGTCAGCACTGCTATTCTCAACAGTGCAATAGCCAAACAAAACAAAAAGTACAGTTTATTGCAGCCAAATGGACAGGTCTCCGTGGATATAAATGTTTTTAATGTCTATTTCCTTTGAGCTTAAAAAAAAAAAAAAAAACCCAACAGATTTCATGTTTGAGCTGTATCTTTTCACAGAATGTGGTGGAAAATAGATTGATATCCCCTGCTGAAATCCATTGTTTTGATAAACATAGGCAACAGTTTCCATTTTCCTCTCTCCTTTCCCTTCAAGTGGTGCGATTGCATCCCTGAGGTTGCTCTCTTTTCAGGATGTTATTGATCTCTCTGTTTTCTTTCAAAAATACCTCGCTGCCCAAACCCGCCTGCCTCTCAAGGGCATGCAAATGTGCACACTGACACACTTATTCTTACATATGCAATGTAAAGGAGACTAAGGTTAAGCTAATTATATTGCTACATGCCGATCAAAGCACACAGACGCACACATACAAGTGCCAACACCAGAATGTGACAGTGGATCGGGAAGAGATTTGGTAGCCAAAAGCAGACTCGGGAGGCAGAACAGGTGTGACAAAAACAATCTTTACTAGATCTGAAACAGGGTTACAGTCAGCAACAAATTCAGTGGGCTAAACATGGAGACAGGACAGACTATAGGCTGTGTATTGAAGGAAATGCAGACAGTATGTGAACTGCCCTAATGATGCACCGATAGCTGCTGGGGAGGTAGGTGACTTGATGAGCAGAGGTGGGAAAAGTCAATAGTGACTGTGGACAGGTGCAGAGTGGCAGGTGTGAAGCAAGATGGCATGTTAGTATGTACAACACTAATCAGATCCAGAGGCAGAAGAGGGAAGAGAGGAGGATGAAGCAGCTGTCGCCAAAACAGAGTCTGGCGCTACAAGAGGAATGTGCAACGCCTTTTCCGCCCTAAGCAAACGTTTAGTCAGAGACATCCTGTTATCTAGCATCTAACGATATTATCTACACACACAATCTGCAAGCGCTTACACCCTCTCGTATTATTCTCCTATTTCCAAAGAACTGCTGTTGATTTTAGCCTATTTCCTGCTGTTGGGGTGTGTTGGGCTCTATGCGTGTGTATGTGTGTGTGCATTTGTGTGTGTGTGTGTGTGTGTGTGTGCACTGATGTAAAAATGAGATAGAGTATTCCAATGTTGCCCTGGGAAAGAATTAAGATGTAGCAACCCTGAGAAAGGCTGTGAAACAAGCTAGCTTACATTCCCCATTTCCTAAGTGTTTAATTTCATCCACCCAGGCTACACTGACACCTCTAACAAGATTATGTGTGTCCAGCCATGAACTTATATATGAGCATAAATAAACATCTGAAATCGTTGGTAAATACACTCCCTGAGTTCACCCAGGATTCGTCTGTGAAATGTACACTTGGATGTTCAATGAAAGGTAAATAATGAAAAACAGCTCTCAAAGAGTTTTTTTGGCCGATTTGCTTTGTTATCTTGATACTAAATTATATGAAATTTCTTGTGCTAAACAGTTGTGAATATTTATATTTTGTGAAGTTAAAAGGCTCTAAGAAATGGAGATATATACTGATTTATTCCCATACACTGTGCTTAATTGTATGAAATTTGATATTTCATCTGTTATGCAGAGATTTTTTGAGATTTGTTACTGTACAACATTGTATTAATACTGCTCTTTCAGTTAAGAAAAGCTAATTTGATGTTGCCTTGTTGTTTTGCCTTGTCTCAGCAGTGGTTTCGTTCAAGGCTGTGCACACACAGCATCCACATAGAAGTGCCTTGCAAACTGTTTACAAGTAAACTGTTAAAAACTTAAATACACTGTTTTGTTTTCAGGTTAAAAAAATCTATCCCAGAATCTATTTAATCTATTGTTAAATAGATTTCTAAATGAAAATCTGCTGCCTTCTGTAAGCTCTCCAAGTTCAAAGAAGAACTGAGTCTTGTTGCTTGAAATAGATTCAATAAAAGTCTTTACACATATGGTAAATTTTGACACTCTACTGTTTTTTTAATACAGATCAGAAAGCTCAACTTGTAACACCCCAGGACTGCATTTAACACTGTATAACTCAGCACAGCATGGGGCAAAAGCACCGTGGCCCAGGACATCAAGGGGGCAAATAGCATCCCAAGTGACCCGAGTGTTCCTCATTGTCCGGTGGGTTAGACTTTTACAATAAGCCCAAGCTTTCAATTCCTCAGTCTCTTGAGGTAAAAGTTGCCCTCCATTACATCAGGAAGCAGCTAGCATACCACATGGGCTTTTTTGAGTGCTCACACAGCACATAATGCTTAATTGATTCAGCAGGAATGTCAAAAGAGAGGTGTTTAAGGTGAGCGGTGTTACTGCTGCAGCTCCTCCATGCAGCCTAATTTATTGCGGATGTCTCTGGAGGTTTGCGTGTAGCCTGAATGTTACAGCTCCTTCAGAGAAGAAAACTTCTCTTACTCCGTCATTTCTAATCAAGTGGACAGTCCACCACACATCATAATGACTGACAAGGCACCACCCAGCTGATTTTAAAAAAACCTGCAAAACCTGCAAAACCTGAGGAGACAGAACGACACCACGAAAAATCCACATGCAGTCATCCATACCTGCAAGTACCACCAAGTCATGTGCATGAGGTCAGTGAAAGGGTATCTTCAACAACATTACACCATTTTTAAACCTTTTTCAATAAAGCAAACAAACAAGTTTTCATACACACGTTTGTAGTTTGTTGATCTTTACTAGTAAGATCAGACTGCCCACGTGTCACTTATAAGAAATAACCCAGGTTATTTTTTATCAAGTCTCATTTGGACTAAGCTGGCTGCACATTAAGAGAAGAATGTTCACAGATATTTTAACATGAAAATCAACCTGAAACAATAAAAGTAAGTGGGGCAAAAATAGGATTTTGAAAGCCAAGTGCGAGATTACCAAGCAGTACCAGTGTTTTCTTGGTCGACTGTCATAATTGCCTATAGGCTAAGGTACACAGATGTACAGTAATGCGGTACAGAGTGTAACACAGATGAACAGAGGCACCACAGGGCAGCCCAGAGCTGGACTGGGCCTCTGAAACATGCCAGAGATAAGAAGAAATGTGTTGCATCAAGGCTTGTTGAGCTGTTATCAAGGGCTCTAAATTTCCACGGCACTCTGCCTTCCACTGACAAGCTGAATCTTATTAAATGGTCTAAGTCAGAATGATGGACACGAGACTGGATTGCAGTGCAAAATTCTGTCATTTTTAATGAACTGCCAAGAAGAACTTCACACAAAAATAGTGGTACTATTTCTTAGAAATTCAAGCTGATTAAAGCCGCTTCCCTTATCAAAGACCACACATTTTTTAAAGATGCTGTTTAAGTCGACAGGACAGTGAGAAAGGAAAAGACCCTCTTTACTTGAGGTCTTGTTTTAGTGGTGACAGGTCACTTGTTTGTCTTCTATCAACACTCTTCCGGCGGTCTGGAACACCAGCGCCCTCCAGTTGAGCACATTCCCTGGAGTGAAGTTTAGATCGTCCACGTAGCGCTGGATCTCACAGGGGGAGAGGGTGTAGTCCCACATGTGGACATCAGACATCATGCCAACAAAAGACTGCTTACTGTCAAACCCCCCACCGTGGGAATCCTGCTCCTGTAACAGATGGCAAAGAGTTGAGATAAAAAACGTCTATGTTGTATGATTTCTGTTATAATTTACGAACAAAAACAATATTAAACTCACCTGTCCGAGGATAACAATGGGTGTAGTGATTTTTGATCCGCCAACAAATTTCCTAATTGAGGGTTTTCCATCATACCACAGCTGCACCAGGCCAGATGCAGAGTCCCATGTAGAACAAACTGTGTGCCACACATTCAGCTTGTAGTCCTGCGCTCCAAATTCTACCTCTTTATTCCCGACAGAGAGATCTATCACATCTCTTGTGCTGCTCTTGAATATCAGGAAACCATTGTCAGCAGAAGGCATAGCCAGAGAGAAAATCGCGTGGTTTCTGGTGAGGTCTGTAATGGACCTGTTAGCATTGAAAGAAATAAATTATCAAACAGGATACTTTTAAAGTCAGAGATATTGCGCATTCTTTCATGCATTTTGCACTTTAACACAACCTGAGACAGACAGTCACAGCGCTGAAATCCTGTTTTGATGCTGTCAGTCTCACATTAGCTGTGTTGGTTTCCTCTGGGAAGGTGAACATTTTACCAGACAGATCTAGAAAAAAAAAGAAAGAGAAAGAAAGTAGCAAAATGCTAAATGTAAATTATACAATGAACAAATAAATTATACAGCACACTGTGCCCCAGTACCACCTCAAAGCTATATCCTGCCTCAAGAATATGAAGAAAATAATGTGGTAATAACACTGAAATGTCAAGTTACTGTATTTTTTGGTGAAAAATGCTTTGCTGAAAATTAGGAACACGCAGTCGCATTTGAACCACAGACTCTTGAAGTGTGATGGCATGTGTGTAAGTGCTGCTCCCCATGAGGTTATTTCATCATTTATAAGAACACTTTGAAGTCTGATGGAGCGAACTAAACATGTAACAAAAGCCCTTTTCTGTTCTGCAAATTCTCTAGAGGTGGGTTGTTTTCTTTTGCACCCCACCCTGAACACACACACACACACACACCACACACACACACACACACACACACACACACACACACACAAACACACACACAGATGCCAAATCTCTGTACTAAAACTACTTTGTGTGTTGCTTTTCTTATTAGTGGTTCAACTGGTTCTTACACACATCTCTCTCTGTCTGTGTATAAAATTCTCATTTAGTTACACAAAAACACTTCAGTTATCACGACAAAGACAACAGATGTAACTTTAGTAATTTAGTTGTACACTTTACATGTTTTTTCCCGGTTACAATTACATATTTGTTTCATCCTATTAATTTAGGAAGAAAACGTTTTTACAAACATTAACAGACTGTGTACATGTGCATGTAACTTTTTTTGTGAAATGACTTTTTTTTTGTTGTTGTTTTTTACCTTGAGGACTTGCAGCACATGCTGTCAGCAACGCCAAGAGAAGCAAAAAATCCATCTGATACAAAAACAAATGACAAGACACCAAAGAAAATCTTAAAATGCTGCTGCTATTAACACCAATAATAACTACCAGTGCTTCAAATCAATTTACTTGCCATTGCCTGACACAATATATAGTATAATATATAGTATAATACTCTATTTTGCATTGGATATCATGGATGTCATGATCTTACCTTCAAGTCAGAGTGAGGATGCTGTGTGCAACAGCAAACAAGGGTGTCATTTTATACACTCACAGTTTCCTCATTCCAGTGTCACAGCTCCTATTTCAAATATATAGTACTTCCTTGTGCACAGACACCGGTTGCGTTAAACATGATTTCAACACAATGTAGTCATTGTGTTCTCATTTTGTAAATTTGGAGCATTGTTTTTGCTAAGTGCAGACAAATGTACATTAGGGGCTCCTGATGCTGTTTTATCAGCCATATTAACACACATCCAGTGGGAAGTGTTCAGTTACTATGAAACATTAAAAGGTAAGGTGCATTTAGCAGATTTAATAGTGTAGGTAATTAAGATAAAATGCACAGGAGATTACACAAAATATACAAATATACATGCATACGTCATAAAGCTGGAGTATAACGTAGGCGCGCATGTGACACCTTTTGTTCTTTTGTTCCAGAAAACTCAATCATTGAGAAGGTATTTGGGTGAAGTACTAAAAATAGACACAACATACAGAACACATCCTCATACCTAAATGATTGAATAGGTTGATAGCCAGTGACTCCCAAAACAACATATATCACAGCTGAAGAGAACCAGCGACAACAATTGCGAAGGCAGACTTTCGTAATGTTGGACATTCCTCCTCACATCATCAACATTATGGTTGAGGTTTAGGTTTAGGGAAGGATTATGGGTTAAAATAAGTATGTTTGTCTTATGCGCGTCATGTAACGTAAATGCATCATGTAGCTCAAAATGGGTCAACGCTGACTTTGGTTTCAGACAGGACACAAACAGCGGCATCCTGGTTGAAAGTCCTGTGTTTGTTTGACCCATCCAACCACCCCACCTTTCTCCAAATATTGACTTTCTTGTTGTTTTTACTGTATCAGTACACTGCTGAACAATAAACGTAAATACAGGCTGTAATAACCACTTGCAAGTCGGTTTCCTGGTGAGGATCGGCTCGTCATCCATGATACCCATCAACAACAAAATAGGTCACAGCGTATTAAAGGCCCCTGCAAAGAAAATTCCATTTTTAACCTTAATAACATGCCCATAGTATGGGGTTATATATATATATGTATGTATACATCGACTGGGTAGCACCCTGAGAACCATTAGGAAGGTACATAGTTATTTACTGTACAAGGAGCAGGCTTTACTGTTGCCTGCATCAAACAGGCTCCTTTAACGTTTGATCTGGAGTTAGTAATGATAAGCATATTCCTGCAGTTAGGACCGGGGATATTGTTATGACCGCACAGCCAGCTGCTCTCTGGGCTGATGAAGTGCTTCCGCTATTTCTGGCCAACATTTGTCTTTTTCACTTGGCCATGGTACTCCCTTGAGTGAAATAGGTAGGGGTACTGTTGCCACAGCTCAAAGAACTTTTCCTCTCTTTCATGGTCCCACCTGACAGCTTCAACCTCAGCATCCCTCCTCATCTTCACCATGGTTACCTGACTGCACTCTGGAGAGAGCACCTGATTGGTAAATGCTGAAGAACATGTCATGGGATATGTCACACTAAATGTGTCAAGACAAAAAATTCTGACATGCTAGTCTTTTTGTCGTAGTGTTGTGGGATGTACGAGATGTATGACGGTGGCTGTGGCTCAGGAGGTAGAGTGGTTGTCCACCAGGAGGTTGGTGGTTCAATTCCTGGCTTCGGAAGTCCACATGCTGGAGTATCCTTGGGCAAGATACTGAACCCCAAAACTGCTCCCGATGCTGTCCCATCGCCATATGTACATCACTTTGGATAAAAGCGTCTGCCAAATGACTAATTGCAATTGTAATTGCACGACAGGTCGTTTAGCATGTCACACTACAAGGTACAAACGCCGGATTGTCGTTCATGATTGTGACTATGATGCTGGTAATTGGTCAGCCAAGACAAAATCACCTCAATAATCGGGCTTGATTTCGTGTGGTCTGATCCAAGCACAAGTTTCACCTGTTCTGTTTTCATTTGTAAAAGGAGAAGTGATGAGCCTTCAGGTATTACCATAGGATCTGAAAAACCATGTTTGTAGTGGCTGTTTTCCAGAGTACTGTCATAAAAATTTATGCAAAAGAAGATGGATTTCGTCACAAACCTTAGAATGAAGCTATTCCATCCATTTATTCTGGAGACACAGCGAGTGCAAGGCAACTTGTTGATCACACGGTAAGCTATGTGTTTCTTTGGTTTTATGCATTGATCGTGTCCAAGTAATCTGCAGTGTGCTGGACAATGTTAGCCAACATTAGCTGATCAAGTTATGATTCAGGTCAAATGCTGACAGGACATTTTATAATATTACGGCAAACATTACTCAGAACAGTTTGTATGCTAAGCTGCTGAATTAGATGATGGCTATATTCATTACAATAATTCTGACAGACTAGACTAAACTTTGAAGTTGCTCACTACGATAACACATTGAGATAAAGGTCATCCTCATAAGTTGCTAGTATTGCATTATCAAGCCAAGATTAGGTCATTCAAGTGCATGTGGCACGTGTGAGAAGTTTTCCTTCTGGGCTTTCTGCCAGAGAGCGGCCTTTGTATGTTTGACGAGCAGAGTCCAGGGTGAGCAGGTACAGAGGGGTGGGTGGAGAAAAAGGTGGAGACTATTTGCAAATTAGATCCAAGCATAGTAAATGAAGACAAATGTTATATAGAGTTATATCTAAGCCATTTTAAGGACCCAGAGGATTTGTTTCAGAGAAAAAACACCTAAATATGTACTACAGTAATTTAGATTAACAGAAATGAGCTTGTAGGGGTTTAAGCAGCAGCAGGAGGAGAACCTTAAAATGTCTTTCACTTTCACAATAAATTTCCTATTTAGAGTATGAAGTTAATGAACCAGCTGCATGTAGCTCATTGAAATGGCAAACAGTTCATGCTGCTGCGGTAAACTCTTAATCTGGACTTCTTGGGGAGCAGTCGTGGACTCCAGGCAAGGCAATGAAGGGCAGCTAAATCATCAGATTTAGATTCAAGGACATTTTCAAACTGTTGTGTTGTAGAAATTGTATTTTAATTTAGTCTGATGTATCGAGCAACACCGAATCAAAATGCATTGAAATCAATATAATGGTGCCAGTCCACTATTTTTGGTTGATTGATTAATATTGTGACTGGCACATACATTTTTGCTGCACTGAAGCTTGTGTGTTCCACGCTGTAGATCAGCTAAAATATCAAGGTGACGGACAGCATCAACAGCACAACCGCATATCTGTACTGTCACATTTAAATATTCCATCCTCTTTGCTGAGGACTGTAGGGGGGAGTCTACATACTCCTCTCTCCACTGATGTGATGAGATCCAGTAGTGACTGTGGCTGCAGCTCAGAGCGAATGTTTCCCGGAGAACGGCATCAGATCAGCTAGAGGGATGAACCCTGGAGAGGGATCAGACCGAGACGACTAGACAGAGCACACTCAACTCAGCAGGGACAAACTCTCAGAGTTTGACTGAGCTTCCAGACAGGACGAGACGTAGTTGGTGGGCACGAGAGAGAGAGAGAGAGACAGAGAAACACTCCAAAACTCTTCAATCACACTCAAGTTTATTTTAGAGGCCATTTACCAGTTAAGTTACACTCTAAGATTTGAAAATATTTTCTGTCTGATGGAAATCTGCTGTTTTAAAGTATATTATACATACAGAGGGCACCACCAGAGCCAGCATGTAACCCCAGAGCGAACCACTGGTAGGTAGAGGGGTAGAGGAACATGCCAAAGGCCTTACCGGTAGATGTGAAAGGTACAGAAAATCAATAGGCCTCAAGCAAGAACATTTTAATATTCTTATCCTAAACCTTTCTGTCTTATTCTCAGAGGTTTGCTCATACAAGTGCTCCAAGTCAGATTCACCGAACTCACTTAACTGGACAAACTTGTTGTGAATTGTTTGTTTCATGCACAAGACTGCCTCCTGTTTTTAGCATAATCAATAACCCAAAAATTGTCATACAGGGCTTTCTGTTCTGCTTTGCGTGTGAGCCGTTGTGGTATAGAGGACCTGAGACAATTACAATAAAGTGACAGTGCAGCTGTCAAAGACATGTTATCAGAGGAGCAGTACTGTGACAATCACAGACACAAAGAGGGAATGCTTTCACACAAATACATCAGCTAAAAAAACATTTTATAATACCGTAAATGTTTGGTGCAACAGAAGATGATGTTGGAGAGCAACCTGCATAAAGACCCCAAGGCAGCTGTTGGAGTGAGGCAATTTTCCTTGTAACTACTGAGCTGTGGAAGAAGTTGCTGTGCTGTGCTTTCAGTTAATTGGCAAGCCTTGATGATGATGATGGTGAACATAATATTAAATATGGATTACGTTTGTCTAAGTCATAGATTTAATTTTAGTTACATCTACATCGTGTTCAAACTCCAGAATCATTCAGACTGTTTTTTTCCCCCACGGAGAGAGGTATCTGCACAAGACTCATACAACAGGTGTGGACCACAGCTGGTCAATTTTGTTCGTACCAAAGGAAATATTTAAGAAGATTGATGAATGCTGTAAATTCTCTGAAATCAGTCATACGTGTCAATTTTTTTTTATGCATTCGTGCTTTTTGCATGAGGCCCATTATTAGATGGTCTAGCTTGGACTGGAAGAGAAAAAAACAATTTAAGCTACAGTGAGCACACACTGGATGACACACAGATCTAATTACAGGCTGAAATTCAAAGGAACTTTACACAATGCACAAACAGCACACATACATTTTGGACACACTAAAATAGTGTGAATAGTGTGAATGAGTCAATATAGTGTACTAGGGAGCACACTAAGAGCAGCTTGGTATACCTGTGACTCTGGCTCAGCAGGGACAGCTTTAGGGCAGGTGCAGAATGGCAGGTGTGGAACAACAGGAGAAGCTTGTCTGAACCGCGCAGAAATTAATCAGATGATTGCAGAGCAGAAGCTGCAACAAGAAGAATGTGCAGTACCATTTGTTGCTCAAAGCAGAACATTTAGTCGGAGACTGTTGACGAGCATCTAATGATATTTTCTGCACACACATTCTGCGAGCCCTTACACCCTCTCGCATTGTATTATTCCCCTATTACCAAAGAAATGCTATTGATTTTAGCCTATTTCCTGCTGCTTGGCTGTTTTTTTTTTTTTTATTATTGTGTGTGTGTGTGTGTGTGTGTGTGTGTGTGTGTGTGTGTGTGTGTGTTTGTGTGCGCTGATGTAAAATTGAGTGTTCCATGTTGCCCTGGGAAGACATTAAGATGTAGGAACGTACAGACAAGCTGTCAAACAAGCTAGCTTGCATTCACCATTTGCACTAATGCTTAGTTTCAAACATCCAGGCTACCCTGAAACACATGATAAGATCAAGCGTGTCCAGCCAGACAGTCTCACTTCTACATGATCATAAATAAAGAGCTGAAACTGGGGACAGCACACTACGATGCTAAATATTTTTTGGTATTCAAAAACTATTTGTAACACCATCCAAATCCTCTGAGTGACTAAAGTTAGTTTAGAAAAATCAGTGGTTGTGTAAAAGATTTCAACAAGAGTATGAAAATGTTTAACCTGTAAATTTGACTGTGAGAGACCGAGGAGGTAGGTACAAAGAGGTTGGTGACAAGTTAACAATACCTAACCCATTATATCTATAAACAGCATATAATTGAACTTGCTGCATTAAAGCGATGTCTTTTTGTTCACTGGAGCTACAGATTCAACAGCCATTCTGAAGAGAAATCAACAAAATCTGATGAGATTCGCCTGAGCTGATTTATTTTGGAAGTCCTTGCATAGGTTTGCAAGTAGCTTCGTTTCCTGTGCAGTCCGAGCAAATGTTCAAAATTGTAGTGGCCACGAGAGCTCAAAGCACAGCAGCTTAAGAATACACGTAAATCAACAGAACAAAAGCAAATTAAGAAGCACATTTGCAAATTTGTCATTTGGTTTAATGTTTTTATTCTTATCTTATTCATTTTTTACACACACACACACACACACACACACACACACACACACACACACAAAAACACAATGGTATTCTCATTCCACCACTGTATCATGCACCGTATTGTATATCATATCATATGTATTGTATAACAGCTCTGCACTTAGCTTTCATTCTAAAGGGCTAATCAGACATTTTGGGTACATTTATTTATCTTATCATTCCACAAAAAAAAAAAGATAAGTTTTTACATGATGACAAGTTATTTACGCTTTTCTTTCTCAGGCTGTTGACCTGCAGAAGTTATTTAACATAAAAGCAGTCAAAAATGGCATAATTGAGATATGACTAGAATTCTTGATTCATGAATTAACTTGGCAAAGTTTTGAATGGATTCATGATTGCTTCACATTATCAATGCAAAAAAATTTAACAAACAATGCTGGCAACATGTAGCCAAAGGTTCATAAAGTAAACAAGACACAACAGTTGTGACAGTTGACAGTTTTGTTTCAAAGGTTTAGTAACCAATCAGTTGTTGGTCTTCTATCAGCACTCTTCCAATGGCCTGGAAGTCCAGCGCCCTCCAGCTGAGCACATTCCCTGAGGTGAAACTTCGATGCTCCATGTAGTTCTGGATCTCACTGGGGGTGAGGGTGTGGTCCCATAGGTGGACATCAGACATCATGCCAACGAAAGACTGGTTAATGTCAAACCCCCCACCGTGGGAATCCTGCTCCTGTACAGATTGCATAGAGTTGAGAACAGCTATTGGATTTTCATGATATATATCCTGTGAGGACATATCACAAATCCCAAAGTAGCTATTTTGGAAGAAAATTACAGAATAGTTTGACATTTGGGATAATACACTTACTCACTCTCGTGCCAAAAGATTGCCCTCAATATGTAGCTGAAGGCAGCAGTCTGTTAGCTTAGCATAGCATCAAGACTGTCTTTGTGTTAAGCTAGGCTAACACGCCACTGACTCTAGCTACATATTTGCAGGACAGACATGAGACTAGTAGGTCACTGATCTTCTTAATTAACCTGCAGCGTAAAAGCTAATTAGTGTGTTTTCCATAATGTTGAACCATTCCTTTAAGTAGTAGTGGTGCATAAAAACACTGTACCTGTCCCAAAACAATTAGAATGGGTCCGCTGATTTTGGATCCAGAGCCGACGAACTTCCTGCTCGAGGGCTTTCCATTCAACCACAGCTGCGCCAGTCCAGACATAAAGTCGACTGTGACGCAAATTGAGTGCCGTCTGTGCAAGTTGTAGGTCAGCCCTCTAAAATCCACCTTTTGATCTTTGACATAGAGGTCAGTCTCATTGTTTCCAGCTTCGTTGAAAATCAGGAAGTCATTGGCATGAGAGGGTGTGGCCAAAGAGAATAAGCCGTAGTTTCTACTGAGGTCTGTAAAGAACCTGTAGGCATTGCAAAGACACCATCATCCTTAATTATTTTTATTCTCATAGATACAGTGGATTGTTTCACTGATTTTCAACACTACCTGAGACAGGCGGATAGACTCCTCAATTCCTGTGTCGATGTGGTCAGCCTCACATGAGCTGTATTGGTTTCTTGTGGGAAGGTGAACATTTTACCTGTCAGATCTGAAAAAGAGAGAGAGACATTAAAAAAATCACAAATGTCTTGATTAGACCGCATAAAACTTTGACTTTGTCTCTGTGATTGTCTTATACATGTCTGAAGATCCACTGTAAAATTCAGTGACAGTCGTGCTGGCTGTTGTCATCTTGGCAGTGCCTGACTCCACCAAAGTCCTGGCTAATTCAAAAAACTCAAAGAGGTGGAGCATCGGTGGAGCTGAGGCTTGCTGAATGAAGCCTGGTTACTGGAATTTAGAGGCTAGCTGTCACTCAAAGCTGCCAAGCCCTTATTTTGTAGAGCTTTAAGCCTTAATAAAATTTAAGTGAATGTGTAATGTAAAAATTCAGCCCCCGTAGGATTGTCATGAATGGGGAAATTAGCTATAGAGACCAAAACAGTTTTTTACACAGGCCTCAAGTGGTCATTCAAGGAACTGCAGTTCTCGGTACTCCCACGTGGCTTCCATTTTTTGGCCCTGGATGTTGCTATTTAGTAGTAATCCTGAAACGTTGTATTTACTTGCCATACACAGAGCCACACCACTATAAACTGCAAAATACGTACATTTACTCACAATAAATTTACAATGTTTGTCAAGTTTTATTGATCACTCATCATTTTCATCACATCCGCTGCTTCTTATAGAAAATGAAGTAGAGCTGGAGGCTCCAGCCAGCTCACTGTGCTCGGTATGTGTTTATCTTTTGTGTTCCAGCCTTTGTTTCCTGTTTTGTTGAATGTAAGGCTGCAAACTAACCAACTGTCTTAATAGATATTTGACAAAGATAATAGCATATGCTGTGTGTTTTTCCAATTCATGCTCATATTTGGTAAATCCTCTTAAATTAGGGGAAAAAAGAATTTGCACATACCTAAAAGAGTGAGCCTAAGGACAACTAAAGATAACAAACTCCTGTGAGCCTGATATTCTTGCATGCTTTTTTTTTTTTTTTTTTTGTGATGTTTAATTTCAGTTGTCCTTTTGTTAAATTAAGAACTTTTTTTTTTTTTACCTTGAGGAACGGCAGCACACGCTGTCAGCATCGCCAGTAGAAGCAACAACACCATCTAATACAAAGACAAATAAACATCATTAAAAGGCAATGGATCAAATACTTTAGTGTTGATTATTTTCACCACCAGTGTGTAATAGACTGCAAATTAATTTGCTTCCACTGAAGTTGTCCTGCTATATACAATGTAGGTAGAAAAGGTGAAAAGGTTTGCATGTAATGCTCTTACCTTGAATTCTGTGTCAGAATGTTTTCTGTAACTGTGTGCAGGATTGTGACTTTTATACTTTGTCTGCTTCCTCATTAGTTCAATTTATGGCTTCAGATTCCAGTAATTTGCAAATGTACAATGTTGACTCACAGCTCTTAAAACTGTCCTATACAATATATTACGCTTATCAAGATAGCCTTGAATAGATAGAACTGCTTAGTTGCTGTAAACAAAAAAAAAAAAAAAAGATAAACAAGACAAAAACAACACACAGTTACATATAATAATGCAAGTAAAATAACCATGAGATAAGAAAAAGTAAGTTAAGTGGGTTTTTTTTTTTTTTTTTTGGCTAATTAGCAAATGTTATGCTGACATGGCATAAGATGGTGACTATGGTAAACACCTGCACAACATCAGCATGTGAGCATTGTCATTGTGAGCATTCTACCATGCTGACAGTACTATTTAGCTGAAAGCACCACTGTGCCAAAATACAGACTCGCTGCACTGGAGCTGCTGGCATGCCTGCAGACTCTTAGTCTTGTTTCACTTCTGACAGAGCCGGGCTACTGTTAACTCCTTTTCCAACTATTGTTTGTCTGGCCACGAAGGCTGGTGTCAACAGGAGCATAAATAAACAGCTGCATTTTGGGTAAAACACATACATATATAGACTAGGGATTGTTCCAAAAACAATCACCAAAAACTAATGTTTGTAGTGGCCATTTTCCAGAGTACTGTCATAAAAATGTATGCAAAAGAAGATGGATTTTGTCACAAACCTTAAAATGAAGCTATTCCATCCATTTATTCTGGAGACACAGCGAGTGCAAGGCAACTTGTTGATCACACGGTAAGCTATGTGTTTCTTTGGTTTTATGCATTGACCGTGTCCAAGTAATCTGCAGTGTGCTGGACAATGTTAGCCAACATTAGCCGATCAAGTTATGATTCAGGTCAAATGCTGACAGGACAAGTTAACAATACCTAACCCATTATATCCACTAACCATGATAATCGAGCTTGCTGCATTAAAGCGATGTCTTTTTGTTCACTTGAGCTACAGATTCAACAGCCATTCTGAAGAGAAATCAACAAAATCTGATGAGATTCGTCTGAGCTGATTTATTTTGGAAGTCCTTGCATAGGTTTGCAAGTAGCTTCGATGGCTGGCTAATTCAAAAAACTCAAAGAGGTGGAGCATCGGTGGAGCTGAGGCTTGCTGAATGAAGCCTGGTTACTGGAATTTCGAGGCTAGCTGTCACTCAAAGCTGCCAAGCCCTTATTTTGTAGAGCTTTAAGCCTTATTAAAATTTAAGTGAATGTGTAATGTAAAAATTCAGCCCCCGTAGGATTGTCATGAATGGGGAAATTAGCTATAGAGACCAAAACAGTTTTTTTACACAGGCCTCAAGTGGTCATTCAAGGAACTGCAGTTCTCGGCACTCCCACGTGGCTTCCTTTTTTTAGCCCTGGATGTTGCTATTTAGTAGTAATCCTGAAACGTTGTATTTACTTGCCATCCATAGAGCCACACCACTATAAACTGCAAAATATGTACATTTACTCACAATAAATTTACAATGTTTGTCAAGTTTTATTGATTACTCATCATTTTCATCACATCCGCTGCTTCTTATAGAAAATAAAGTAGAGCTGGAGGCTCCAGCCAGCTCACTGTGCTCGGTATGTGTTTATCTTTTGTGTTCCAACCTTTGTTTCCTGTTTTGGTATCTGCCATAACTTGAACTACTCTTTCCTGTTTGCACCTTGGACTTGTTTACTTCCTTTGTGTGTCAGAGTGTTGTCTTTAACTGTGTGCAGGATTGTGACTTTACTTTGTCTGCTTCCTCATTGGTTCAATTTATGGCCTCAGATTCCAGTAATTTGCAAATGTACAAGGTTGACTTAGAGCTCTTAAAACTGTCCTATACAATATATTACACTTATCAAGATAGCCTTGAATAGATAGAACTGCTTAGTTGCTGTAAAATAATAATAATAATAATAATAAAAATAAACAAGACAAAAACAACACACAGTTACATATAATAATGCAAGTAAAATAACCATGAGATAAGAAAAAAATCTGCTGCCTGACAATTTAGTCAAGTAAGTCAAGTGGTTCTTTTTTTTTTTTTTTTTTTTAGCTAATTAGCAAATGTTATGCTGACATGGCATAAGATGGTGACTATGGTAAACACCTGCACAACATCAGCACGTGAGCATTGTCATTGTGAGCATTCTACCATGCTGACAGTACTATTTAGCTGAAAGCACCACTGTGCCAAAATACAGACTCACTGCACTGGAGCTACTGGCATGCCTGCAGACTCTTAGTCTTGTTTCACTTCTGACAGAGCCGGGCTACTGTTAACTCGTTTTCCAACTATTGTTTGTCTGGCCACGAAGGCTGGTGTCAACAGGAGCATAAATAAACAGCTGCATTTTGGGTAAAACACATACATATATAGACTAGGGATTGTTCCAACAATCACCAAAAACTCTGGCTTGGTTGAAATAAACCCATAATTCACAAAGTTAGATGTGAAAATACCAGGAGAGAAGCCAGAGGGAGGGCAGACATCAGAGAAGCAGCGGGGGAAAAATGGGTCAATATAAAGTCAATGATCATTCAAAGTGCAAAAGATCTCAACAAGCTCTCACTCACATGGTATGAGATTTCAGATGGATCCTTTGTGAGATTGTGTTTGTCTTTCTTATGTGATGCTCTGAAATAGGCGCATTTTTTCACACTGTGGAATATGTTTATTAATTACAATAAACTTTCCGTGTGTTCCACTGGCACACCCACACAGCTGTTGCATATGTTACCAATATGCACCAAATCTCAGTCATGCTACCAGAATATGACCAGTCACTCTTCTTCCAGGTAAGGTACTTTAAAATACATGATTCTAATAATAATAGTAATACTAATAAAGCTAAAGGCAATTTCTATGCAATAGCTGATAACCACTGACAACGCATGTGGAATTTCAACATTCGTGCTGAGGATGAATTAACTAATACTTAATTGCAAACTCAGGTTGCTCTGCATTACATCAGGAACCTGCTAGCTTAACACAAGAGGCTCGTTTGAGTTCTCACACAGCACATAATGGGCATATCAAAAGAAAGGTGTTTATGATGAGTAATGTTGCTGCTACAACTGCTACTGTGCAGCCTAATTTATAGTTGAAATACATGCAGGTTTGCAAGTAGCCTGCAGCAACATGAGTGTCAAAGTCTAAGCAAATGTGACAGTCCTCCGGAGAAGAGATGCACAAGTGCTTGTTCCACTTGATTTTTGCAAAGGATTTGGAGATATACAGAAAAGCCCAGGCTCTCTATGGGTAAGTGTCTTAAATAAACCGACAAGCAATAAGTTTGAACTGTCGGAGTGTCATGAGCTGGTAACTTCTTCAGAAACAAAGGTAACTGAAGTGTCCGTGAACAAACATTGGTTTGTTGATCACCAGCCTCAGAGAACAGTGTTGTCCCTCTCATTAGGAAGTGTGGATCCATGTAAAAGATGAGTTGTTTTACAGCATCTGTCAGCACAGACTGACTTTTGAACAATCAAAAGTCCATGTGGGAGTGTGTATGATTTACTATCAGCCAACAGGGAGAAGTGATGAAACACAGAGAAACTTTAGCTCTCTGCCACTATTCTAAGTACAGTCCCATTCACATATAGTGGAGTAACTACAAAGTAGTGCTGTCCTATTGAATGAGGACATTATTTATCTCAAAACAATCAGAACAGCGCTGAGGTGAGGGCAATTGGTAGAAACATTCAAACTCAGTTAAAGCTGCATTTACTGATGTTTGGCCAGTAGGGGGCGGGTGACATGAAAACAACTTGACAGATCCACAGCCCGGAAACGATCGCTCTGTAAAGTTTAAACGTTAAAGAACAATGATTTACTTACACATTCAGCAGGCATGGAAGAACATCACTGCTTTTTAGTTTCAGTCTAAACAAATAGCTGCGCAGTAAGTCTGGAGAGGACCACAGAGGAAATGTGCTGTCAGCAAAACCAGGACAATGTGGTAGACAGGGTAAAGGTCTGCGTGGAGACGCAGAGTGGTTATTCTCTGCTCGGTAACCATGAGTGACTCATTCCCAGTGTTTTCATTTTCCTCCTTTCTCATCATGATTTTTATAGTTTGAAAAGCAAAGAAATGAAAACAGATTAAGAAAGAAGGTTAGTGCCTATAATGAATTGCACACACAGATGGCAGACTGTACCACGTATCGCTCTGCCAACTGCATGTTGAAACATGCTGCATGTGACAGAATTCTGCACTTCTACTTTCTGTTTGCAAGCTGCATTATTGCCAACCACAAATCTAAAATGTAAGAAACTTAATTTACAGAAACATGGTTTTGGATTTCTTGTGTCTCTGCCTTTCCGCATCACTAGGCTTCCACACCCACATGCACACCTGGACCGTTTCCTCCTCAGCCGCCCATCATACATGCATGCTCCTTTAGCTTTTTTAAAAAGATCATTTCATGATATTCAGAGGTCTTAGCTCTAAAAGCTCATGGACACCTTGACAGTAGGGAGGAAATACATGAACCAGAGGAGAGAGCTCAGGTACATTTTGCACGTTATCTACAATAATTCCTAGGTTTGTTTATTTGGATTGTCAGATTTTATGTACACATTTGGTCTTACTATTATATGATTGAAAGTGGTTATTTTATCCCATATAATGATAGCTTTCTGTCTATTTTAAGGTACAGAGGCTGGTTGGATAGTCTTTGCATATTGTCTTCATCATTCTTATGTTTATGTTTTTCAATTCCAAAAAATATCTGTTGTTATTTTCTTTTCCCCTTTTTCTCTTATGTGATTAATGTGGCTACCATTGTAAATTATTGTTACTATTGATGGAAGAGATGGATATATAGATTTTAATTTTATTTACATTGATCAGTTTTGTGTGTAGGTTAATGTAGTTGCTGGTCATTGTAAAATAAGGAAAGTCCATTTTTGATGGTGGGTAGTGTCTTCTAATTAGCTAAATGCATACAGCCTGTGAGACTGATTGCTCAGGATCCCTGACTGTCCACACCTGAGGAGGAGTGACAATGTTCTTTGTCTTTGTGAAGGTCTGAGGACTGAAATGAATCAGGAGGACAGTGGTGGCAGTTCTTTCTCTTTGCCATGCTATGGACAAGTACAATAATCAGACCAAACAAAACAACTCCTTCATGTGATTATTGTATGAAGGTAAATCAGAACCTATCCTTTAATGATTTAATATAAAATGCTGGAATTGTTATTTACACATTACATTGGACATAAAAGCACAGAAAATGTGATTTTTGACATGAAGTCACAGAAAACTGGAGAGACAAACATAAAATTTATGGACTTTGCAAGACATTAATAGGTTTGTTTGAAAAGTTTAGTGACAGGTCATGTGTTTATCCTCTACCAGCACTCTGTCTATAATCTGGAACTCCAGTGCCCTCCAGTTGAGCACATTCCCTGGAGTGAAGTTTAGATCATCCATGTAGTTCTGGATCTCACAGGGTGAAAGGATGTAGTCCCACATGTGGACATCAGACATCATGCCAACAAAAGACTGCTTAAGGTCAAAACCCCCACCATGAGAATCCTGCTCCTGTAGAGATTAGAGGTTTGACATTCAGTAAATAAAAGCTGCATTGTACAATATTTGTACTGAAATCTTTACACTAGAGACACATAATAAATCAAATGTCGGCATTTACAGCATTTTGTTGAAAGACCATAAACTATTGTGCTTATTATTGCAACTGTACCTGTCCTAATATAATTATAGTGGAGCCTCTGATGCTTGATCCAGAGCTGACGAATTTCCTAATCGAAGGTCGTCCATCAAACCACAGCTGCACCAGTCCAGATGCAGAGTCCCATGTGGTACAAATAGAGTGCCACATGTTCGGTTTGTAGTCCTGCCCTCGATATTCTGACTTTTTATCCCTGATATGGGGCTCCATCTCCTTATTTGTTTCGTCCCAGAAAATCAGTAAGCTATTGGCGTTTGAGGGGGTGGCCAGAGAGAAAAGGATGTGGTCCCTTTTGAGGTCTGTAAAGGACCTGTAGGCATTACAAAAATATTATGCATTATACCTTTCACAGTCAGAGATACAGTGGATTGTTTCATGCATTTTGCACATTCATTTTTACCTGTGACAGGCAGTTACAGCCCCAAAATCCTGGCTTGATGCAGTCAGCCTCACATGAGCTGTGTTGGTTTCTTGTGGAAAGGTGAACATTTTACCTGACAGATCTGAAAAGAGAGAGAATGAAAAATGTATTTTATGTTTGGGGTTTTTTTTTAGTTTAGATGATCATTTTTGCCCATCAGTTGACTTACCATATTATTATTCGTAGTAGTAGTATTTTTATGTATATTATACACACATTATGGTAACCAAGTTGAGACATGATGAATTTAGATGAAAGTCGTCTTACAGTAACATACAGTAAGTAAAAAATGTAAAAGAATGAAATTATTATGTCAGACATATGCCTCCAGACAACATTGGTAGATGAAATATATTTGATATATTCTGCCATATTCAAAAGTCTGCTATTGTTATATTGCAAAAACTGTTCTTTCATGCAAAGAAATTGTGAAAAGAAAAAAAAATGAATGTAGGAAAAGCAAATTCAAAGGTAAATGGCAACAGACTCCTACAAACTACATGTCCCTTTGGTATTCCCTCTGTTGAGTAAGGATTTATGTTTACCTTGAGGAGATGCAGCACATGCTGTCAACAGCGTTAGCAGCAGCAAAAGCTTCATCTAATGAAAAGATAAAAAGATAAAATGGAAAACATTCTTTCTGCTTTTGATTCGACAAATTGCTTTCGAGTGCTACTAAAACTCTATACGTGCCAAAGACAACCAATGAATTTTCCTTGGTGTGATTTGATCAATTTTGCATGTGTGGATCTTACCTTGAAATCTGCGTCTGGATTTTGTGCCCAGCAGTGAATAGGACTGTGATTTTTGTGCCCTCACTGCTTCCCCATTTCTGCCTGTTGGTTTCCTTCCTTTATCTACTTCTGCATTTTTTTGGGCTTCAGATTCCTGAAATGTGAAAGAACATGGTATCCCATACACAATGTTTTCTGCAAGTCAACATAATTTACAGTGAAAGGTCATGGTCATGCTTCTGTATTGCAGATGAATGTGACTAGCTGCAACCTCTCAACAGTCTTGCGAGGTACTCCATAAGACTGATATGAAGTACTTCATTCCTACATGTTACCATTTTTTGCAGTTTTGTGCGGAAAATCTTTCTGACTGACTACGTTATCAGTTGCTATAGGTGTTAGTAGTGGAACACATGCAGTCACGATGCACTTCCTTGGGTGGTAGTCCATTTCTTGCTCCAAGGTAGGTGGAGGTTGTGTGTTTTTTCAGATTATTCAGCACAATTTTGATTCTTCTCTTAGTGGAAAATTGCTGTTTGAATGCTTTGTTGCACGTGTAAGTGACTTCATCCACTGGTGGTAAGCAAAAACGCCTTTTCAGCCCTTTAAAGTTATTATTAGGCCTTTAGAATAGATGTAGAAAGACGCTCATGTGTAAAACAAAGAAAGGGAGAGATAAAAATACCAAATTAGAAGAAATGATAATCTCATAATTTTATTGGACATGAAATTACAGAAAACTGGACAGACAAACTCAAGATATTGCAAGACATTAATAGTTCTGTTTGAGAGGTTTAGTGACAGGTCATGTGTTTATCCTCGATCAACACTTTTCCGATGGTCTGGAACTCCAGCGCCCTCCAGTTGAGCACATTCCCTGGAGTGAAGTTTAGATCATCCATGTAGTGCTGGATCTCACAGGGGGAGAGGGTGTAGTCCCACATGTGGACATCAGAGATCATGCCAACAAAAGACTGCGAAATGTCAAACCCCCCACCGTGGGAATCCTGCTCCTGTACAAATTGCAGATAAAGTAGCTTTAATATTGACAATATTTGTTAAGTCGAGCGCTGGGGAGTAGCAACAGATTATATTTTTAGCAGGGTAACTAGGAATCTGTTATCTGATAGATTTCAAAAGTAATCTTCCCAACACTAGTGGTCTATACAATAGAGACATATGGTACATCATAAATAGTGCTTAGCAGCAAACTGTACCTGGCCTAAGATAATTATAGTGGGTCCACTGATGTTTGATCCAGAGCTGATGAATTTCCTAATCGAAGGTCGCCCATCAAACCACACCTGCGTCACTCCAGACGCAGAGTCCCATGTGGAACAAATAGAGTGCCACATGTTCAGCTTGTAGTCCAGCCCTCCAAATGCTGCATCACTGTTTCTGCTGAAGACCTTCAAGTCATTTTTTACAGCATGCCAGAAGATCAGGAAGTCATTGTCAGCAGAAGGTGTGGCCAGAGAGAAGAGATTGTGGTCTCTTCTGAGGTCTGTAATGGACCTGCAGGCAGTGAAAAGAAATGATCACACTCTGCTGTCCTCTCACATGGGCACTTTCATTCATTTCAAACCTTTAACACTACCTGAGGCAGACAGTAACAGCACTGAAATCCTGCTTTGATGTAATCAGTTTCACACGAGCAGTGTTGGTTTGTTGAGGGAAGGTGAACATTTTACCAGACAGATCTAAAAATAAGACAGAAGGAGATGATTAGAGATCAAATGTTTTACTCACATTGTATAATGAATGAATGAATCACTCAGTGAGGACAAAAATAAAGAAATTAGTGGAGATAATGTATGAGAAATGAATGTACTGTAAGAAGATATTTTGACATTTTATTTCCTGCCTGTATACGTAAGATAAAAGTCAGCTGTGGTGACAATTTGTGGTGGAAATTTTCATACAGAATTTCAGGAACATACAGCAAAATAAAAACCACTGATGCTTGCAGTCAGCATGGCATACATTTCAGGTCTGCTCCCCGTGTAGCCAACCCATCATCCATGATTTATGAAAAAAGGCTTTGAAGTTTTGAGGAAGTCCCATACAAAGAGAGAATATTGTTAACAAAATCTTTCTTGATATCCCACTGCAGTTTACTTATTGTTTTATATAGTGTCTATTTGTTTTACACAGGGTAATACGTGGATCAGGTTCGTCTGCAGATAATTCCTTGTTTGGAAGCTGGGTTGGTCACTTCTTTTTTCCACTGCTCTGTTGCTTTGGGCTCATTTCTGGTTTCAGCTCTCTCCCTCCAGTGTGGCAGTGGAGGTGTGGCCAGGCTGGGCAGACGGTGCACCTGGAATCTTTCAGCTCATCAACCCCCGCTCCATTTAAGCGGCATGCCGGAGAAGTCTCGTTGCCAGATTGCTCTCTGTGTAATGCAAGACTCTGCAGCTTTCGTGTCCAGTGTGTTCACCTGTTTCCTTGCTCCCCTGTTACTCAGCCTGCTTTATTTAAGAGGTGTTGCTGCCTGGCTGTAGTACTTTTTGTGTTCTGTTTTTTGGCATTAAACTGGCTCCCTTTGTTCTGTGCTCTGTCTCTGTGGCCTTGGGTCCAAATCTAAAACATTAACCATAACATTCCTGGTTGAAAAAGAAATCAGCGTCAGTGTTTTTGGTGTTGTGTCGTGTTGAACAAATGTATGTCCGAAAACAAAACAATTATCATATTACAAAACCTACTTCATTAGTTTTGATTAAGCTAAAGGCAAAGACAACAAACTCCTATAAACTGTCAACCCTAGCAGCAATTTTATTGCGATGTTTCTTTTTGGTATTCACTTTGTTAAATAAAGAATATATGTCTTACCTTGAGGACTTGCAGCACATGCTGTCAGCATCACCAGAGGAAGCAAAAACTCCATCTAATTAAAAAACAAAATGCCACCATAGACACATTTTATCCAACACATTAAATATTTTGTGTTGCTACGAATACTTTCAATGCCTTTCAATGTGTAATGGTCCACAAATGAATGTACTCTTATTTATCTTGACCTGCTATAAAATGCTGTACAGACAGAGGAGGCTTATAAACAGTTTGCACCTAACACAGACAAGTTTTTCAGTTTAGCTCATGTCATGATCTTACCTTGAAGGTTGTCATGATTTTGTGTGCAACGATGTGAGTTTTGTATTCACTGCTGCTTCCTCATTACTGTCTGTTTACGAAGTCTTTTCTGCGCTGTGTCTGGGTTGTGAAAACTGTTATTCCATAATTTCTGTTGATTCAACAGAATTCAGTTTCAACGGTTATGCCTAGTGTTGAAATATCATGTCCTGATTTTTTTAAAATCAGTTTGATGTGCTGTGTTACCCCCACTAGAAGGCACAAAATCAAGGCAACCAAGAATAATGAATGTTCTTTCATCGCTTGTCATAATTGGTCATGTAATTGCATATTTTTTTTAGGAATAAGTATTTGTGACAATCCATGGCTGCAACGTAATTGCTGAACACATGAGAGATGACAGAAAATGACAGGAGTTGCGCTAAAGGCTGTCCTGCTACTCAAAGTCTGAAAAAAAAAAATCTCATTTGTAAGATATTAATCTTTAAATAATTGATAATAAAGGTGGAGTCTTAGCAAAACATTTGGCTAATGCAGGACATTTGGAAACTGATTTTTTACCAGCAAAGTGACACATGAGGTTTGTGGTGATAGCAGATTTCTGGCTCTCTTGTGGCTTTAACTAGCCCACTCTTCTGATCAGGCACTTCAGGTTTAATTTTTTTGGTTTGTTTGTGTGTTTGTTTTTGGTGAAAGGGAGGAATAATACACTTCAGTCTCTTCCCACACACCATAACCTCCCAAACTACAAGACATGTCATAAGGCTGTACAAAACTATGCATAGAGGGTTTTTATTTATAGATTTATTGTCTTTCTCTTTCTTTCCTTTGTCTTCCTACGCAACAGATGTGTGTGTTTGTGTGTGTGCCCTGTGTTTTGATTGCATTGCATGTTCATTCTGCATTTGTGCATGCCTGCTTGTCAGTGTTTGTAGATTAATGTTTGACCTTGTGTCACTAAAAACTTTTAATTGTCTGAGTTCTATTCTTTCTTCCTTGCTCTCACCGTCAGTTAAAATTACTTGAAGCACAACATCAAGGGCCTATCTGCACTGTCACAACCAAATATTATATCCTCTCTGCAGAGGACTTCAGTGACGGAGTCTCTCTACTGATGTGGTGAGATCCAGTAGTGACTGGGGAGAAGCCTGCAGCTCAGAGCGAATGTTTCCTGGAGAACGGCATCAGATCAGCCGGAGGGGTGAACCCTGGAGAGGGATCAGACCGAGACGACTAGACAGAGTACTCAACTCAGCAGGGAAAAACTCTGTGAATTTGACTGAGCTTCCAGACAGGATGAGATGTACTGTATACGAGAGGGAGAAGGAGAGACAAGACAGTGCTGCTCAGTCACTCTTATGTTTATTTTGAAGAGCATTTCACAGTGGTTACACTTGACATAAAGGAACACTAATAAGGAGGAAGAAAAAAAAATCATAGAAAAAGATCCAAAGTAAATCCAGTATTTACTCTCAATGAAGGTTGATGACAAACTCAACTATTGTGCTACTAGTAAACAAAAAAAAAGAAATTATCTTACAAAGGCAAAGTCATGTAAACATGCAGTATGGCTTTTTTAAAGTATGTGAGTCTGTGTAGGTCCAAGATATTTGTATAACTGATGAAAACCGACGTAGTGCCATTGTATCACATCATGCAAAATGAAACTTGATTACACAAAGACAGACTGACCTAGATAACTCTGACGATAAAGAGCAGAGCGATAGGTGTAATTGTATAATCTTGGATCTCTGACAGCTAAAACAATGAGCCAGGGTTTCCTCATGACAGAGCACCTAGAAGACAAGTCACCACCCGTGTTTCCAAGGGGAAATGAAGCGAACTTTTGAAATGCCACCAAAAAAAAAGAAAAAAAAAGGTGAGGCACGTTTCCGTCAGCTGGTTTGGAGCAAACACACTTGGCTACGCGAAGAGTGTTTTCGTCACAACTTGACATCATGGTCTGTTATGCATGGCAGTAATAAATACAATACAAAACCAGTTATTTGTTGTTGTTGTTTTTTTTGTTGGGGGGGATCCCTCCCCATAATCTCTTAATGGAAAGTATTTATTTTGATAAAATAGTAAAGTAATGGCCTTAACAGTCATAACTCAAATAAGTAAATGATTTTGTTAGCTGCTGAACTAACTAACGTTAACTATTAGGTAGTTTGCCAGCTTATGGCTAATATGAGGTAAGTTAGCTAACAGGGGAGGACGGTTTGAATGGGTCAGGACTTGGTTCATATGAGAACTTGTCTATTTTTTGGTAATTCTGTGTGTTGTAAAAATGATAGCGTGCGTGTGCTATGTACATATTAATGGGGGTGTAGTAGTGTAAAGCAGCAGTGCTTTAAAGTCAATTCTATATCTTAGTGGAAGCCAGTGTAAGGACTTTAATATTTGGGTTATATGGTCAGTTTGCTTTGTTTTTCTGAGAACTCTCGCAGCTTACAGTAATGCCAATGCAAATGATTCATCTGTAAAGCTTTGAGACTTATTGTTTAAACATAGAAACAAAATACCTCAAATGTGGCATCTTAAGGCCTTGATAGCTGTCAGTGCTGAAAAAAAACCCAGCACAGAAGAATAATTAAGATTCACTGTGATATATAGTACAAGACTGGACATAAATTCAGGAAAGGATAATGCTGGAATCAAAAACATATTAGAATATTAGAAATAGATTCTTTTATCAAAGTTTAGAATTTTATGGTGTTCCTCTGCACTACTTAGGATACATATCATGTTATTTAGGTGTGGCTCTTCGCCTCGTGTAAAATAGAAATTTAAATGCCTTTTTTTTTTTTTTAAACTCCACCCCTGGACTTTCTTATGAAATCTCAACCCCTCCAATGTTTAACCCAAAGTTATGCCCTTGTGTCATTCAGTCTGGTGAGTCAAATGCAAAAACCAGCTCAGACCAAAGTGTTTCCAAATTCTGTCGTCTATCAAACTTTTCTAACGCGAAACTTCAAAATATGCATTAAAAATACATTAATGGGAACACGGCTGCTGTGGTGTCTTTGCGTCTGCGTTTCCTGTGCACACCATTGTTTTTGTGTTTGTAATTGTGACCGCTATGTTAGCAGTGATTTCTTGCTGTCATCCTCTGGATTCGTCCTCTCCCAGCCGTGTCGAATGCGGGTGAGGCTGCGGTCCACGCAGGGCAGGAGGATCAGCAGCTTGAGCACAATCACCACAGTAGGCACCACCAGACAGAGCATGTAGGCCGGAGGAGTGTACCATTTGTAGTAAGAGGGGCGGAGGAACTTGTCCCAGCCATACAGGTAGGTGTGAAATGTACAGAAGAACAAAGTCAGGTATCCCAACTTGGACTGGAAGAGAAAAAAAACAGACACATACCTTCACACTCTGCTTACTGAGTCTGTGCACATTCACAAATTCACATGACTTGCACTTCTAATGACAGAGCTAATTACTGTGTAATAGGCTCAGTAAGCTGGAATGCGATAGAGTGACCTTTACAGAGGCAGGCATTCGACCTACACATGCACACACTCGAACACACTCATCTGCTTTGTGTGCACAGACGTACACAGAGATAATCCAGTTAATGTAGACAGAATGTGCATACACACTCGCAAATTTACAGGCACATACAGTAAATTCATTCCATACACATGAACAAAACCTAAAGACTGTGGATAATTTTCGCCCCCAAAGTACATTTGATGAATAACTTAACATTTAAAGCACTGCTCTAATTTGGACTGGAGTAAAGGGGAGGGGTGTGGAATGAGAAAATGAGCTTGACATGACCCAGTTACATTTATGAATGAGTTTGTTCCCTGTGGTGAGACCGATTTCATTTTCAATTGGTCAAAGTGGGGAAAAAGGTAAACATTTGTTTTTGCCCAAGTAAAAACAATCACAGTGGAAGCTTTAGCACAGAAATATCACACAGATTACTTCCAATAGGAAGTTAGAAACTGCTTTCTGGCCCACACAACTATTTTCTATCTGGGCTGAAGCACAGAATCGTCCTCATCTGTCATCGCTTGAATCTTGGCTAATGGACATGATGTGAAAATCGTAGCAAATACTTTTTCAGCCAGTATCCACATCCCTTAAAGGTCCAGTAGCCTCTGTAAATTTCCACACTTACTCAACCTCAGCAGCCTAGAGCATAAACAGGTGCAATGCTGTGGCGGCAGTATGCAGAAAATTTCATAACGCACTTTAAAATATCTCCAGCGGGCACATTGTAAGTGGATACCGTCTGAGCCTATTTAATATTGTGAGCATGTATCTCTGTTAACTGAATCATCAATCTGGGTGTCATTTGCAGCTTTTCAAGGCCACAGTGTAGAGGTGAGATAATCAGTTGTCCCAAATTAAATTTCCCAATGAGCTTGTTTGTATTCATTTGATCAGAAGCTGGCTCATGAAATATCATAGAAATGGCTCTAAAATAACCGGCAATGTGCTTGTCTGCCACTCAGTTTCCTTTTTGTGGGCTAAGAGTGCCAAATCTGTTGGCTACAAAATATGTGGCGCCTTTGCTACCTTTCCGAAGATACACACACATACATATGCACACATACCGGGCAAATTTCTTTACACAATCTGTTATTCAGTAATTCCTGTAAAAACATGCCCAGGCGTACAAACGTGCGTGAGGGAAAAGCTGTTGAACAGATTGCGTGGGAGGCCAGGGCCAGCACCACTGGAAACTGTTGGAAAAATCCCACAGTCTCATTCCTCCAGTTGTGACCGCCAGTAAACAGGATGCAGGGATTCAGCCAAATATTTATGGGTTGTGCAGCGTCCTGCACAGCTAATATAGAGTTCTGTATTCTGTATCCATAATGTATGGGCACGCTGATGCTCATACGCTCTAACACATCCACATACCCACATATCATATGACTCAGACACACATGCCAGTATCCACCTGTATGAAGTTGAACTCTCTCCAGCTGAGAGCATTGCTGACGGAGGGGAGAGACGTGATTCCCAACAGGAGATACAGGCCAAATCCCAGAATCCCCATGGAGTAGTATGAGTCAGTACGCCAGGCCGTGGTGGTGTCAAACACTGATGTTTGGTTCTCCTTGACCTTGAAGTGACAGAGAGGTTTTTATTAACAGTCTCTGTAGCAATGGAAACAGTACAGAATTATCTCAAATCGTCTGAATTCATGGTTGTATGTGAATAAGGAACTAATTTTTAAGCAAACACAAGGATTTGAATTTATCAAACACACTTGTTTTCACGCTGTGTGGCTGTCTTACCTTGGAGACTGTGCTGGCAGCAATTTTGAATCTCACATAATATCTGAGGACCAAAACGACAAAACTGAACATCATCAGGAGAATTCAGACAGGCCTAACTCTTTCACATAAATAAGGTGGTAGATACCACATCACATTATAACTTCATCTTTTTTAGCGCCCATCAATTCAAAGATCTTGTGGGCACTTACGGTTCAAATTGTCTTCCTTCTCCCATTTCTTCCATTGTGCCTTCTTTTTATTTTCATTTGCTTTATCATAGAGGATATTTTATTACACAACAACAATAAGTCACTGAAATAAGATAATTTCAAGGGCAGAAAATGTGTTGGATATTATATGTGGCTTGGATTACAAATGGTGTGTCTTTTGGAAGTTAGAATGATCCCTTGTTAGATAACAGAATATTTTTTTTCCACCAAATGTTGGTTTGATCTTTTGAAGATTAAGAAACCTGAGGTCCACAGTAATTACCACAGTTGTTTTGTGCATTTTATGTTGTATTTATTTTTAAGTGAGTTATTTGAAATGTCTGACTGATTGATAGGCTTCGGGTGAAATTGTATTTAATGTTTAATGCATAGCAATGATTTACTCTGAAGTTAATTCATTTCCATTTTGTGTGGAGTCACAGTGATTGATGGTCATGTTCACCTGTCGACTCTGTATGAAATCACAGTGATTGGCGATTTAATTCACCTGCTAACTTACCTGGCGCCCATAAGCAGGGATTGTACCCCTGCATTTATACACGCTGATGAAGGTCGAACATGTTTTGTGTAAAAGTCCACAACCACAATTTATTCAAACCTGAGCTTTACAACTCAGATCTAAAAGAATGAGTCTGTCCTCCTCATCGTGCTGCAACCGCTACAACTGCTATCACTACTACTACCACTATCCCTTCCAGTACAACCTCTGTGACTGCTACAGACATTATTACACCCTACCATCGCCATAATACACCCACCCTGAGTGCTAGCAGAACACCACATTAATCACCAAATAACCTCCTAGCAACAAACGTCTTAGAAAAGATATTTATTAGCATATATATTAGCATTAAACCTGATAAATATAATACACCGTCTTTGTAGTGTCCATGGTGCATTAGGGCTTAAAAGGTCTTCTGAAGAACAACTTCCTAAATCAGAAAACTGATCCATCTGAGGGGCATCAAAATCCTTCACCATAACCACCTAGCATACAGCAAACGCCCCGAGTACTGCTTGCTGTGTGACCTTTCTTTCTTTCTTTCTTTCTTTCTTTCTTTCTTTCTTTCTTTCTTTCATGTCAAACTGGGTTCTTTCTTTCTACTGTTCCTATTCTTTCTTTTAGAACCAGGTTACTCGCTTGCCAACTTAGTAGGTACACATTAAAGTAATGCAGAACAGTACAACAGCCCTGCAACCCAATTTATATCAATGAGGGTAGACTAAATATTAGCAGTTACTCTCAGCAGTATGCACATTACGCAGCTCAACAGTAGCACAAACAACAGCATCCAAAATGTACAGTTGTTTCAGGGCTGTTTTCAGACTGTGTTAGCTGAAGCTAGGTGGTCCTGATAAACTGGCAACAAAAGTAACAGTTTTGATTTATTGTTTTCACATATGTTGAAGCGTGTGAGGATGTGTGTTACATACCTTATGGGGATGATGAGAGTGTAGAGCACATGTAGAAAAGCAAAGCCAAGTGCTAGCAGTCCCAGCTGTTTCCTGCACAGCATCCAGCGATCCAGCCAGTCTGGGAAACGCCTGAAACAGATATATTTAGACTTACATGATACAATATTTGATTTATATTTGAAATTGTGAATGTCTGTGCGGGCACTAAATATCAGTGCATCATTTTTTGATATCTGACTTGAATTTGGTTCCTCTGTAGAGCTGAAGGAAGGCAGCTATGACACCAGGCAGGTAACACAGAGACAACATGATGAGAGACACAACAGGAAACACCTGAAAGATGGTGATAAACACATAACCAGATTCACGTTAAAAATGATTTCTGCAGAACACGCCTGAAGGTTAGCTTTAAAAGAGGGACAAATGCTAATTTGCAAGATATTTAACAGTCTTTACCCTGTTGGCGAGGGACACCATGATTCTGAAGGAGATGTCTTTCCCCTGATCAACATATGCATACACGACATCTCTGATGACCACATAGAAGAAGAAAAAGGTGGTGAGGCCAATGGCCACACGTAGCGGCAGCCTCCACTCTGGGAACAGCTGCAGGGGGTAGTCCTCCAGCTCTCTGGCTGCAGTCAGAGACCCTCTGTCCAGAACAGTGAAGCCCAGTTTGGTCGCCACCTCTGCTACTGCCTGCTTTGCCACAGCACTGTTTCCACACATGAACACCTGGAGCATGAAAACAGCTAAGTATTCAAAATGCCCCATGTGATTTGCACACACAATGATGAAAAGGTAGTTTGGACTTCGGAGGATCAAACATAAAAGTACCTGGAGATGCTGTGGCTTCCTGTATGAAATATTAAATTTAGTTGAAGAAAGCAGGTAAAAAGCAACAAGGCTCAGTCAGCATCTATGTGATGTTACTGATGGTGCACCAAATGCACCAACACACCCCAGTACATAAACATAGGCCCCTCACCCCCCCCACCCTCAACCACCAAACACACACATGCTCCTGTGTGTTTTTTTTACCGTCCTCTGGGATTGCACAACCAGATCAAAATGAAACAGAAAAACCCACATATGCTGCAGCTTTGCAGTGCAGAGTGAGAGAGCAAAGCATGTGATGGGAAGCTTAGATCTAAGAGAGACTGTGGAGTTAATTGATTCAAGGATACATCAGAGATGGCATCCACAGCAAAGACATAAGGCTGACTCCTTAGATTTGGCTTCTTTTACTTGCATTTGGTTTGATCAAAACTTCAAAATGAGTTAATAATATAATTTGGACTGAAACGCTTTCCTTTCTGAAAGAGACTATTATTTTTAACTTGTTGGTCAACACCCCACTGTGAGAGCACATCAGAGAACTGGAAAAAGCTTGTAGTTTTGTAGTGGAAGAAGAATTTGACAAGTAGTACCGAATAGTTTAATTCCAGAATTTCAAAAGAAAAAAAAAAACAGGTTTCCTAAATAGCAGAAGGAGGAAAAACTATTTACATTTTACTAAGTGTCATATACACTTTGCCGACTAAAACATAATTAAGATAAACAGAACATCACAAACAGACACATTCAGTACCTGTCTATTGCTGTCCGAGGGGCCCTGCTGCAGGGTCCAGGCAGACAAGGTGTTAAAAGCTTTCACCACATGAGCTCCGGGGATCAGCCTAGACAACAAACAACACACTCTGTTTTGCTTCATGTTCTGCCATTTGGTGGTGACTCAGACCATATGGTCCATGACATCTCCCTATATTTTAGGTGATTCGATTAT
Organism: Chaetodon auriga; assembly: GCF_051107435.1. Lineage (NCBI taxonomy): Eukaryota > Metazoa > Chordata > Actinopteri > Chaetodontiformes > Chaetodontidae > Chaetodon > Chaetodon auriga. Next base: position 17,495,577 of record NC_135081.1, read on the forward strand.
TGCCTAATTTCCTCTTACCTCTGCAGATACTCAGCATTAGCCTCTGGGTATAGATTCTTCTTCAGGTTGTTGCTGACGTCCACCAGCACCTTCGAATCAATGAAATCAGCAGGGTGGATGAAAAGTTAGAAACTAAGCAATGGTTATGTTATACAAGGGCATCTGACTGTGCAGCAAGATACCTTCCCCTTGAGTTGAGGTTCGAGTGTCGCCAGGAAGTCATAGTGTTCTCTGTGAATGCAAAGAAAGACCAGACTGGCTGACTGGGCTGCAGCCACATGGCTCATCACCTGCACAACACACACAAACACAACAGTATAACCATAGTGCCTGGCCATTAAATGTGTCAACACGCTTAGCAATAACTTGCTGAGCCAGGTCAGTGATAGTTCACTAGTTCAGCATACCATATTGCACAAAAGATGAAAGCAAAACACAGCAGAATGTAGCACACTAACCAAACACAGCGACATGTGCAGACACACATACACACACACACTATCAGTGGCCTTGTCTAGCTCAGTCAACTTTACAAGATAACAACTGCTTCTTTTTTTCCCCCAGCAGTAACAATGCACTTTGGCTTTTACTGACACGTTTATTGGAGTTGGCTCAGGTCCATCGTGCAACTCACGTTCTGAAACGTCAGCTGTCAGTTACAACAACAATCATCAAAAGAAGCTGGGGACAAGAAAAAAGTTGAATTCCAGAGTTTGAGAAGACGTCGTGTGACGTGTTGTACCTGAGCTCCCTGAGGCACAGGGCCACAGCTGTGAGGTCTGCGGCTGCCGTACACCACCCTGTAGCCAGACTGGAGCAGACGCTGGCCCAGAGAGCGCCCGAAGTCCCCCGTCCCAAAGATGCACAGCAGCTCCTGCTCGGGGGCAGCTGCTGTGCCCAGAGGACACAGCGACACGCTCTCTGGCTTCACCTCCTTTGACATGCTGCTCAGTCTGTCAGTCGACGTGGCTTCAGTCCGACACAATCAGTGAAGATATCTCCCGTGAACAAAACACTTCACCAGGTTTTCTGTCAAAGCTAGACAGCTTTTTCTGAAATATGACTGACTAATGTGTCCAGATTCAAGGCAGATGTAACAAAATAATAGTCCTCAAAGTAACAGCTCTGGGTGCTTCTGGAAAAAGGGGTTAGCAAATAAGCTGTCTGCCCCTGAAGCCCACGTGTCTGTTCTTCTAACTCATTTGCTCTCTACACTGACAGATTTTTCTGTCTCCAGTCAATTTTTGTATTGGCCCATCCCCTCCCCTGCCTCAGGGTGAAGTTTGTCTAAACTGGGAAACTCCATCACCAAAGGTGGGAGGCACGAGGTTTGTTTTCTTTGTGCACGCTCTGTGTTTGCCTATGACTGTGTGTGTTCGTGTCGGGATGGGAAATTTTGTGGCAAAACTTCAGTCTTCTTCTGGGAAAGCAGATTACGCAACACCAGAAAATGACACTTTGTTCTTTACAGTCTGCCAAGATGTTTTTTTTGGTTTTACCAAATCACTGCCACGACTGCACACATTAAGAAACACACTGACGAAAAGAGAAATTGAAAGTAGTGGTGAGGAAATAAAGGAAATGCATATCTAAAAATCACAACAGGCTCTCTCTGAAGGGGCACAGTATCAGACGGATTTTTTTAATTGTAGTTTATCTAATGTCAGCTGCTCAAAAACAGGATCATTACCACAGGTTTAAGTAATTACACAGAATAAGACCAAAGCAGTGAAAACAAAATCAGATGTTAAACCAGCGTCCTAGATTAAGTACAGGGTAAGACAATTACCTAACAGTTTATTCATCACAACCGTGAAGCAGTAGCACTGGGTGCTCTACAAACACACTATCTGGTCCAAGTCTAGGTCACGGTATGCACAGACACACTGTGGAATGCTCCCAGCCCCCTCCTCTCGTCCTCTTATGTAATCTCCATTATACGACCAAAACATTCACACACCCCGCCAAGTGCATAATCACTTTGACATGTGTGCAAAACAAATAACACATATTTTTTTTAGCAGCAGGTCATTTGCTGTGCACTTGGAGTGAAAGAACTCAATCCTTATAATCAGTCACTGACATGGCGGTCAGTGGAGGCACTCACTGATTCATGCAAGCAGGCAAACCCACCAATTACAGTCTAATCTGCACTCTTGTGTTGCGCCTATGAGTAATTAATGTTCTTAGCCTTGTAACTGAAGTTGGCCTCTGAGTGCAGCCCTTCTTATTTTCCCAGTGGTCCAGAATAGCTCCAGTGTTCAGGGTTGAGGTGAACCACGGGCCTAGTGACCTGTCCTATGCTGTAATTACTCCCTCTGCTCTGCTGCTTCACTAACTGGCCAGTGTGTGTTTGTGTGAGTGTGTGCCTGCATGTGACACCAATAAAATGGTATTTTACAAGCACACACACACACACACACACACACACACACACGCATAATGTAATTAAATTTGCCGCTAATCTGGTTTCTCGCGCAGTAATTATTCTGAGACCTTAAAGCGAGGGTAGGTATCTATTATAGAAGCATTTTTCTCACATTTGTTGAAATTCTTTTTATGTCTCAACAGCAACCAATAAAACAAATGTTCTGACAAAACAAAAGAAAAAAAAAATATCCTGTATCTATGGCTATCACAGGCCTGTAATAAACCCATCCAATTTTCCCATGAGTAATAGTATTTTGTATAGAATATATATATAGTTGATTTTGTATTTTTTATTCTGTTCTATGTCTCCTTTTATATTCCTGCTACTATTGCTGCTGCTGCCTGTAACATCGTAATTTCCCCTACAGGGTATTAATAAAGATGCCCCCCCCCCCCCCCCCCCCCCCCCCATCCAGAGTCTCGACTCTGGATTTCTCTCTTATCTTCCTGTTGGCAGCCAATACCAGTCCATTATTGCACACTTCTTCCATCCATCCACGACCTGGATCTGTCCCATCACCCCTTCATCTCTCAGTCTTCTTCCCTTTATCTTCATCCCTCCATTTCTCCCATCATCCCCTCATCCCTTCACCCTCACCCTTCTTCCCCTTACCCCTTCATCCCTCCCCTCTGGACCCTTATACATCTGACCTTCCCACCTCTGGTCTCCTCCACCCATAATATTTATTAAACCTTTCTAAATCTGTATTTTATTGTCATGGTCGTTGTTAGTGAATCTGCTGTTTGGTAAACACTTACTTTTCTAAAACATTAAGTGAGGCGATGCTCATAAAATAGGAGCGGTCAGGCTTAACAAGCAAAGAAAAATCATGGGGTGTTGCAATCATACATGAGAACAAGAGCAAACAAAAGAATGGTTGTTTGAAAAGTGGTTGAAGTTTAATGTAATTTCAGCAGGTCAGCATTATACACTGTGGTGTAGCTTTATTTTTTTTCCCATGTTGAGTGGTCAGTTATAACTGACCCAGAGGTCCTTTCCCCTGAAGCCAAACTCAAAGATCAACCACTAGCAGCAAAGGCAGTACAGAAAAGAGCTCGACCTCTGTGAGCTGCAGTCAAGTGCCTGTGAGCTACACACTACAGAATCAAGTCTCAAACAGTGTGGGCGGTTTCTGATGATCAAAACAAAACTGAAAGGAAGCCGCAATCACACACCAAATGTCAGGTTTGAAAAAAAGGCATACTCAGGCAAGGGTGATGATTGGATCGCCCAGTATTCCCAGGCTACAGCCATTAACCTGATTGGCTTTACGCTGTGCAATATCTGATTGTCTAAGCAAAATGCAGGGTGCATTAGAGCCACAAGTCTATGCTAATGAATTCTGGTGCATGAAATGAGGCTCACTGATACAGTAACATCCTGCTTTCTAGATCATTGTACTATATAATCAAAATGATTGATTTTTTTAATGCAATGTGTTGTGTTTGGTAGCGTGGGGTTCTGTGCTATTTATAAAGCAGCCCCAATTAATGTATTATTGTTACCATGGTGTAATTTAGACCTTAGAGAACTGAGGAAGGAAGACGGGATGTAGGTTTTCGGTGATGAGGTTATCAGAACAGATGCTCCCCAGGTGATGGATTATCAGATACTTGAGTAACTGTGCAATTATTCAGTGAAAAGCATGGTGAGGGGGGATAAATAATTAATAATCTACAGTGGAAAGATTTGTTGCAGACTGTGATTTGATGTAAAAAAAAAAAAAAGAAAAAAAAAAAGAAAAAGGAAAAGGAAGAAAGAGGGAGATGTGGGTGTGTTAGATAGAAGTCCTGCTAGATAATGGTTGCACAGTACTGCAGGGGTTTGGTGGGTAGAGGTAGTTAGATCTGAGGTGTGACCAAGCCAAAAAGCTGCTGTGCCGTGGGGCAAAAAAAGAGAAAGCAAGAAATATCCTGGTCTGAGGCCGATGTTTGGTACAGTGACTTTTCCCTCTTCTCGCTTCACCTCCTCTACACGACACATCTGATGTTTGTCTTTTCCTTGAGGCTCAGAGTGTCCCCATATGAGCCCCCTTGGCTATGCTTTTGAGGTTATGTTTTGGGTACAAAGGCCATGACCTGACACAACCAGAAAGGCCACATCTAAAAACAGCTTTTCTTAAGGCGCAAAACATGAGGGCCCGGCTGAAAAAACAACCCACTCATGCTCTCATGATTTGCTCAGAAAATGGCTAAGTTGTCAAAGGCTTTTTTTGTGGAGCTTTTAAATGAGTAACAGAAGAAAATAAAGTCCAGCTGGCTGGTTGGCAGCAGATGATATCCTTAGTGAAACTTATCTTGGCTTTGGACAGAGTCAGAAACAGAGCTGCAAGCTGTGCCTCTCTCTCTCTCTCTCACACACACACACACACACACACACACTATCTCTCTCTCTGTCCCTCTGTCTCTCTCTCTCTCTCTCTCTCTCTCTCTCACACACAGACACACACACACACTATCTCTCTGTCTCTCTCTCTCTCTCTCTCTCACACACACACACACACACAATCTCTCTCTCTCTCTCTCTCTCTGTCTCTCTCTCTCTCTCTCTCTCTCTCTCTCTCTTTCTCTCACACACACACACAGACAGACACACACACACACACTATCTCTCTGTCTCTCTCTCTCTCTCACACACACACACACACACACACACACACTATCTCTCTCTCTCTCTCTCTCTCTCTCTCTCTCACACACACACACAGACAGACACACACACACACACTATCTCTCTGTCTCTCTCTCTCTCTCTCACACACACACACACACACACACACACACTATCTCTCTCTCTCGCTCTCTCTGTCCCTCTGTGTCTCTCTCTCTCTCTCACTCTGAGGTCTATCAATGTGATCGTTGTGGAGATTTACAGTGAAATCTCCCTACTGACCCCTACTGCACTGGTGCTCAACGAGTGGCCTGTAAAGTTAATGGGTCAGATCCAATCTTTCCTTGTAACACACTTCACTCCACACACACACACACACACACACACACACACACACACACACACACACACGGCTACCTCACTTTCTCTCTTCCTCAGACGCACACACACATCTTCACCGTCACACTGCGCCGTCTCTCTTTCTGTCTCTTGCAATTCAGAGCAGCATCAGGACGTGGTCTAAGCTTTATAGGGACTCTAATCACAGCGGTTATAAAACTTGACCGAATGAGTGAGCAGCAGTTCTGTGGTAACACTGATGTATGCGATATTACAGCGACGCTGAAGAATTGAGACTCTGGATATTAGGTCCACCTGTGTGTACACAGTTGACACTGTCCCCTGAAACTAACACCAACATGATGTGGAGATGTTACAAAATGGAACCGTAAACTGTTGGTCCCGTTCATTTTTCGATCAACAGTTTTACAGCTTAGTTCAGCCAAAAACTCTCCAGATCGAATCATTAGTACAAAAAAAAATTAACCTCCCTGAGGAGCCCCCCCTACACAAAATCTAAGGTTAATTTTAAATTTGTTTGAAATGTTTTAACTTTTGGTCTTTGGTTTAATAATGGGTAAAAATTAAGGGAGAATTTCTGGATGTTTCTGCCGAATGTCAGTGGTTTCATGTACAGTATTGTATACACAGAGTATCTGCAGAATTGGTATTTTAAGCTGTGCCTCTGATCTCTCCACTTTCTGCAAAGACACATTTTAAATGTCCCGAACAATATTTTTCCACAATCGGCTTCTGACTGTGCACGATGGGATCCAGTTATCCAATCCAGTTCCCCACGAGAAGTTTCTGTATGCCCCGCCCGCAACCCCCAGTGGTTTGAAGTGGGCGGAGCTCAGTGTGATGACACTTCAGGGCACCAATCAAGATTTAGCAACATTTATCAACAAAATTTAAGGGCAGTTGTTGGGTCACCATATAAGAACGGAAGATGTTTTTCAACGGCTTATTGTTATGGTGAAAAACTATGATTTTAAGCCAAGAGTTTTAAAGCTTGGAGTTTTTCGAATCCAGATGCCACACTGAATACATATTTTCTGTGTCAGCTACCATATGTCCATTACACTACTAGACACCTCAAAGCCCCTGAGAGGAATATCTGTCTTGTGAAACCTGTGCTTGGGTCAGGCACTAGCTGTTGATGAAATGCAGGAGTGCCGCAGCAGCAGTAACTGTGGCAGCACTAGATGCAAACTGAGCCATAAAGCAGCAACACCGGCAGTACAAGAGTGCAACCTGAGCTTTCGACATCTTAAATACACCGACTTATGACAAAGGAACAGTTGGAGATTGCAGCGATTAGAGTGTGTGATGTGAGTGTGGCAGCTTTGCAGGGGTTGCTCCATATGTGCCATTTGTGATTTACTCATTGCGTTACACAACGCATTCTGAAAACAGTTACAACAGACCTATTCTGAAACTTCATGAACATTGTAATTATATTTACATTCCACAAAAAGACAAATCTTGCCAAACGCACTAAAACAAGAACTGAAACTAAATAAACTGGAAGCAGCATGCTCTGTTCAGCACTTTTGCATCCTTTGAGGATGTGCATGAATCATCACGTTTCAGTGAGTCGTCTGCAACCACCAAATGACCAGAAAGAAGATATTACCTAAAACTACTGAATGCATGCTGAAAACTGAAATTTAAATGAAACATTTTTTAATAAAACGTGTGATAGAAAAATCCTAATCCTCTGGCTTTAAGTCAGCAGTGCCTGGCATACATCTTCCATGCACCTGGGGACATTTCAGACTTCAGTGAGCTCTAGTAAAACTTCACTTTCTCCATGTCTGATCTAATCTGCCCTCTCTTCTCGTCTGTAATCACTCCATTCACTCCTTTTTCTGTGTTTTTTCCCTCTATTTTACGCCAGATCCCACTCCCCCTCAGCCTCTATAACATCAAATCCCACTTTGGAACAAAGTCCTGACGGTAATGAATATATAATTCATCCCCATGACCACACATTGCTGAATATTTCAGTCTGACAGTCATGTATAATTATAGTTGACTCTGTGTCAAACTGTCACTCCAGTGCCCCTTTTCTGCTAGTTTTTCCACACAGCCCTTCAGGCCTCAAAGAACGGTTTCCTTGGCGGTGTGGGCTGCTTTTTTCATCTTTCGATACCAGTGGATTGCTCAGTCGCTGTCAATCACTGACTGGCAAACCACCATTCACACCTGGTCCCGCCTTCGATGAAACACATAACGACTGGCAATTACTGACTAAAATTGTGTTGCACCAAGCAGACATCCACAGAATGCATAGTGTGGTGTTTAGGAAATGAGATAAAGCAAGCGGTAACGATCCTCACGAGGGTGGTAATGAGACTTAATGGGAGTTAATGGGGTTACCGTGATCAGGAGTGCAGAGAGACCCCAGGTTAATACAGCCACTAACAGGACAGAGAATGAGTGTGTGTCTGCGTGAGTGTGTGTGTGTGTATATACACATACACCTGCATGCACACACAGGTAATATAAAGGCCTTTCTCAGTGCTCGTGCAGTCTCTATCTACAGTGCTAACTATCCTAGTTTAAGAATTATACATGAGCTTTCTGGAAGATTCCTGTCTTTGATTCTCTTGTCCTGTGCCGCTGTTAGGGTTACACAAGCAGTGTGTGTCTGTGGCCGTGTACGTGTGTGTGTGTACGTGCGTGTTCACGACAGTGTGTTCTTTCAAGTCTTCTGTGCTTAGCAGCAGTTAATGAGATCAGGGTGAGTGTTACCTGCGAGGAGACCTTTGATGAAATATGTTCAGAAAGAGAGGGGGGTCGTAGAGAATGAGATGGGAGGAGAGAGCCAGGATGAGCAGGGAGGGAAGAAAGTGTCAGGGCATGTGTGCATGAAGAAGGGGGGGGGTGATATATAGAGACGGCTCGAAGAAAATAGAGAGGATGTAGAGGGGATAACGGTGAAAAAGAGAGCGAGCAGGAGCAAAAAGAGCAGGAAAGCGACAGAGAGCAGAAGGGGGGACATTCATTTTTAATCGAGAGGAAAAGTCGGCTTCAGTGCAAAGAAAAAGGCAGATAGACTCTCACATTCACCCACACACACACACACACACACACCTATGAACACCATACACACGCATGCGTGCCTTAAGTATGCACACACACTCATTCACTACAAACATTAACAGCAAATAATGTTTGGTCTGTTTAGTGTTGTGTATTTGAGTGGATTGCACTGAAAGTTTATAACACCCATGAGGGAGTATTTGGATTATAGTTTTTCCTTCATCATAATCAGACTCAATCCTCCTTTTTAACTCTAATACTTTAATTCTAATTACTCCACACAGGCTTGAGTGAGCTGAAGACTGGGAGGGTCTTTATCCCTTGGGAGAGAAACAGGGGGAGACTCTAGGAGACAAAGGCAGACAGACAGAGAGGCAGAGAAAGACAAACGGTAAGAAACAGAAAGTTGAAAGTGAAAAGAAGAAGGTTGAACTAAACGAGTACTGTCTGGCTCAACGCTGTTTCACCGAGGGCTCGCTTTGAATGATACAGAGCTCCACCAGCAGAGTTAAAGGTGCATTCTATGGCGCGAGGTACTTGGCTGCAGGATGATAAACACGCCGTTTAAAAAGCAGCAGGTTAGGTTGGGCTGGAGAGTTCAACCACCAAACAAAAGCTTGCCTGTGCAAACCTTGCTAAACAACAGTCTAATGCTGAGACACCATCATTAATGTTACCTGTTGACAAAGCACCCACAATCTGCATTTGTATGTATTAAAATACCCAGAACAAAATGCTCTCTTATTACATTTCAAAAGCACTGTCCAAAGCCAATTTTCGCTCCTACTTTTGCAGGGTATTGTGATTTTTTTTTTTTTTTTTCAGACTTTAGCTGCTCTGTTGAGCCTTTTTTCTGCCATATTGATGGCATTTTTGGCATGTATGTCCCTAGAGGGGATAATCGTGTCTGCCAAACAGAAATAATTTAACACAACAGTTAGTCTTGGTCCAAAAGGTGGGAGGCAGAAAGAAAAAAGTGAATTCTCATCTACTGACTGATCATGAAATTTAATTTTAATGAGAACTGGTGAAACATAAAACTGAGCAGTTGCAGAAGGTAGATTTGCGTGTATGTAGGATCGTCCCTGTTGCAGCGTTCCCCCGTACCCAAAGGATGTTTTCTTTTGTTTGTTTGTTTTTCTTATTCTTCTTTCTTTTCTTTTTTTCACAAAGGTACCATTTGTATGACCCAAAGCGGTCCCACTGGTGCACAGAAAAGGGGAAACATACGCTAAATACCTAACACTTTTGTAGCTATGTCTCTTTTACCTTTAGCAGCAACAACATTTAAATGATTACCCCAGGTATTTCCAGCCAGTACAGAATATAGACAGATGCTCTGTGGGATCTAACAACACTTTACTGACCACTGGCCCAATGGGATTCCAGTTCAAACCAGATCTGAACATAAAAAGGAAACAGGGAGGATGTTCTATTTTCCCCAGAGGACCCTCTCTCCCTGTCTCTCTCGCTCATTCCCTTGTGTTATCTCTATCTTTCTCCTTTTGCCATTTTCATCCGACTCCCAGAGCTGAGCAGATGCACAACACACAGATGTAGAAACACACACAGGCACACAGATGTGGAAAAAGTACACAGAGGGAAAAGGAGGGAGCACATACAATCAGGATTCCAATAAAGTTGGGACGCTGTATAAAGCGTAAATGAAACAGAATGCAGTCATGTGCAAATGAACTGTGCTTACCGACAGCAGTTTAACGAAGTGTTCCCGAGTCCATGCAGTAATATCTTTTATGTAATCACGTGTTTACAAAGTGGTGAACCTTTCTGTCACCTGTTACCAATGAACCTGTTTACCTGTGGAATGTTCCAAACAGGTGTTTTTGGGGCATTCCACAACTCTCCCAGCCTTCAGTTGCTCCTGTCCCAACGTGTTTGAAACGTGCTGCAGGCATCAAAATCACAATGAGCATATATTTACAAAAATCAAGTTGATGAGGTAAAACATGAAATGTATGGTGTTTCTGCTGTTTTCCGTTGAGTTTATATGAAGAAGGATTAATCATGATAATTATAATTAATAATTAGGATTATTATAAGTTAGCACATTCTGTTTTATTTATGCCTCACACAGTGTCCCAGCTTTTAAGAACTGGGGCTGTACAAAAGAAAAATGCACACACACACACACACACACACACACACACACACACACACACACACACACACACACACAAGTATATATATACAGACACAGTGGGCCCTATTTCAGGATGCTGTCAGCAGGGGGACAGAGGCTAGAGGAAACACAGGATGAATTCTCCTCTGCCTCATTCCATCACACTGCCATGACACCCCTATTTACCTCCCCCATCTATCTCCACACTGACTGTCTACCACCTTGTCTTGCCTGTGTGTGTATCTGTTATTGTGTGTGTGCATGCATAAAGGTGCGCGTGCGTGCTGTGTGGGGATGTCTGTACATGTGCAAGCCTAAGTGTATCAGCACATTCACAGTGATGGAGTGAGCTGAGGTGGACACTGTATATTGTGCTCTATGGTGTTAGAACATGCTGTGCAGCCCATCAGTGTTTGACAGAATCCCTGTGTTGTGTTTAGATGGTTGAAACCCTGGCACTCGGTCCCGTTGGAGAGACTCAAGAAGTTTCTTCATTAAAGTTTACAGTGGTGCCAGTCCCGAGGTTTCCCAAGCAATCTCTGCAACTGATTCCCCGTTAACTTGGTTTCAATTTTATTTTCCTTGTCATCTCTTCAGGCTCGCAAGCATTCCTCTCCCCCTGTCGTCAGCCGATGGCTTTGCTTCACGCCCCATATGTCCTCCTGCGAATATGAGAGAGCCACTTTCATTGGGGGGAACGAAAGTGTTCTATCCAATTCCCCAACCTCATTTTGGCTCTGAGAGAAATGGTCCCTTCTTTATGCCTCTCACACATGTATACACACACACACACACACACACACACACACACACACACACACACACACACACACACACACAGAGTCCCTACCGTGCTGTCCTTCTACTTCCCAAGGCTATGGTCATGCATTTTCACTTCATATTAAATTTTTTTGTTTGTTCTCTCTGGCCTTCTATGATCCATGACCACAAAACGAGAAAGAACACACAGTGAGAGCAAATAAAATGGATATTAGCACGACAGACATGCAGTATTGAGCTGTCCAGTAGCTTTATCCCTCACTGAAATACCAGCAAGCACCCCCCCCCCACCTCCCACCCACCCACCCCCCTGCACAAAATTTCTGCACTTTTGGGCTTGTTCTGTGTCTTTGTTAGACATACGTGTGCACTCTATAAGTTCATTGTGCCTGTAAACACACACTTACACTGAATGATGCAGTGTAATGTGAGTTGCATGATTTTCCTGTGGAAACCTTACATTTACATTTGAATCGTGTCCGTGCCCTTTATTTAGACCAGAGGTGGGAAACCTTTTTCCTATCAAGGATCTTTTTAATTTTTAAAACATCCTTTGAGGGCCATACTAAATTATTGAACACATATATCACACTAACCTCTGCAATGGCTGGAACTGCTTCTCTTTGTCGAGGCATCTGGTTTCAGTGGTGGTGATGATGATGCTACCCGCAGCTGGTTTTCCAGGTTTGGGTCTGTCAGTTTTTAGTGCAACCGAACCTTTGCAAAAGTCAGTTTTGATAAGCAGTGGTCACAGATGTAGGTTGTCCCAAACAGAAATGTTTACTTCAGGGCATGTCTCTTCAGCATGGGAAAATCCTCAGGATGTACTTACAGTTTCTAGAGCTCAAGCAGAGAGAGGTTGTTGTACCTACTGTTGCTTTGAGCTCAATATTGCTTTGCAGCTCAATGATTTCGTGTTGTAGGTTGTCAGGCACATCAGGTGGTTCCACATTAAACAGAGAAGCAAACATGGTTTGGTTCCTTTTGTTTACTTTTCATGTCCTGAAACCTCTCGCCAAATGCCTGAAGGAGTTTTCACTCTCAACAGCATATTCAGATGTCACAGCAGGCTTTTGTTGGCGCAGAGTTGGAAAATGCACAGTGTTGCTTCTTTCCAGTTGCACTTGCCACTGCTTTAATTTTGCTTCAGATTTGAAAGCAGAGAGCTGGCCTCGACCTTGGAGCTTGAGGTTCAGCTCTGAGAGGTACTTGGTGTGACGACCCTCTCAGCAGGCGTCTCCCTTCAGGAGCCCGGTGCAGCTCATCTGCTCTGGCCAGAAGATATATAAGCTGGTGGCAGTCAACCAGCTGCTCTCTCCCCCAGCTTCCACCCTGTTTGTTTTTGTTGCATTTAGTTCGTCATTATCTTAATTTCCTTTTAGTTACGTAGCATATATGTATTTAAAGTTACAACTCTTACCTGTTCTCCTCTTCTTTGTCCAGCAAAGTAAAGCTTGATTGAGTGCCCAAACCCTACTGAAGAGGGATAACTTTAATCCAAGCACATTTGTCCTTGCAGCTCATCCAGTTCAGCATGTTTGGAGCTGTAGTGACACTCAAGATTTCATCACTGTGAGCGCGTCCCCACAAACTAACTTAAGCACTCTGGTATGCCTTTTACTGCAAGAAAAAAAAAAAAAAATCATTTGTCCATTTCTCTCGGAAAGTGCCACATCAACCTTCTCTTCCTGACCTTCTCCATGATGCATGTTATTGATGACAAATAACAGTGTGTTGTGTTCATGGACTACACGGTCAAGTGTTAGTCTGCTATTTTATGTTATTGTCTTTTATTGCAGAAAAAAGATAAAGAGCTGTTGAGAGAATTTTTTGTATTTTATAGTTGCTTTTTTGTACTTGTGAATTTCCTCGCCCCACCCCACCCCCACCCGGAATTTAGATGATATAATGTTGTCATTAACAGCATGTTGACTTCATCCATCTACATAGCATCCTGAGGCTGAATAAGTCTGATATACTTATACTCCAGTCATTTATATAATACATCTCTATAGAAAATGACCTTCCTCAGATACAAAAAAATCAAGCTGCAGTATACAGATGTCATTAGCCCCTAAGATGCCTTTATATTTACATGAGAGTGCCAAAAAAAATCACATGCTACCAGATATGATTACAGCTCTTGGGTAAATCATATCAACTGTTCATGCATAAACTTTGTTAATTCATTTTCTGCACCTACCATGTTCCTTTCAGTGCCAGGAGGAGGCTGTCACTTTACAGTGTTCAGCAGAGTGAAGAATAGATACAGTTTTATATACATGGGTTAAAATCATCACTTTCTTCCAGTTAACATACTAAGATATTTCTTGAAATGTGCAGTGATGCATGTTTGAAAATTAAGTCTGCTCAGAGGTTACTATTTTCATCATTAAATATTCATTAACACACGATACTCAAATACCTCAAGGACATATGTATGAATTTCCAAAAGTGCTTACTCACTGTAATGTGGTTTAAGCTGTAATTCCTGCTGGGTTTGCAGCAGATGATTTGATTAAATTCAGCGCACAAGCCCAGTTCATCATATTCACACTCTGGTCGTCGTGAAAGCTTAAACACCACAGGGTCACAAATTGTTGTTCATATAACAAAGCTTACATGAGGGTATATCCATGTGCATAGTGGGTTCTTGAGCATGCATGCATACTGCGGATGCAACAGACTGCTGGTGACCACTGGCATAAAAATACCTTTTCTATCCAATCTCTGTATTAATCAGTATTTGATGCTGTATTTTATTCGTGTGTGTGTGTGTGTGTGTGTGTGTGTGTGTGCGTGTGTGTGTGTGTGCATGAAAATATGTGTGTCTGTCTGTCTGTGTGTGACAGTGTGACTGTGTGTGGTTGACAGTCTGATGATGGGCTAACACGTTTTTTTCCAGACAGCCTCCTGTATCGTCTCGCCAGAGCAATGGAGTCCTCCTCAGCATGGTAAACAATGCACACCTAGACAAAGGCAACCACACATACACATAGACACAACCTCACACACACACACACACACACACACACACATTCACAAGCACAATCATGCTTACAATTCATATTTAACAAACAGCTTTGTTCTTGACCTGAAGCAGCAGCTTAGCATTCCCAAGGCAAGGTTATGAAATATTACTTATCAGTACAAACACAAGAGTAAAATAAGCCGAAGAGGCACCATCCGGAAATAGTAAATTAGCCTGCTGCCCAGTCCAACCACAAAAGCTGTCCCAGATGCTGAGGAAACTGCCATCAGGGGGCCCATGCATAATGCTCAAGGGTGGTTAGTTATTTTCAGAAGCAATAATTAGTGCCCATAGTGTCAAGATTTCTCTCTGGCTCTGCAAATAACAATTTGTATGGCAACAATTAAACAGCATTAAATCAGCTTGAAGAGCTTATTAGTTACTACTTGGACATAGCTGTTTAAATTTGAGCATACATAACACAGAGTGAGAAGGGACGTAGAGTGGAAGAGACAGGCAGCACAGCCGAATGGAAGCCATGATTACAGGATGTCTGTATGCAACAAGAGCAAACAGGTAAATGGACATTGATAAGTAGAAGAGTGCAAGGACATGCCTGAAATTTCCTTTGTATTTTCTTGGAAGCTTCCTGGAAATAATTATGTGATTTGGTAAAAATCATAGGGAAACCAGAAGCAGCATTCTGAGAAAAATACCCAAGTAGAGTTAGTTATGTTGAGTTGCTCAAGTAAATATACATCTATTGTTTATTTGCAACTGGAAATGTAATCATATTATCTTGATTATTCTAATTATTTTAATTATACTATTACATCTATATTGACTATTGATTTTCTAAATACCAGTTGAACACTGTTTCCATTTCCCCTTGAATTTGCACAAAATTGCTTGTTCCTTTTCAGGAACCTTAACAATTACATAGATGTTTTTTTTTTCCATTAAATTATAGGAAAAATAAAATATATTTGTTGCTTAATATTGTTGTAGATAGTAGGAGAGACCGTAGAGACTGTCAGAGAGCTGCTCATTAGTCTTGAAGTGGATGCATGGAAGCCAGCTGTACAGTATGTCATGAGACTAGCAACCATCAAAACATAACACGTCCGTCAGAGTCAAGGTCAAACAATGCTTATGCTTTTACCAGCGCTGAGATCCCAAGTCATCATCCGTCTTTTACTTTCACCTTTTCTCTTCTTTTGTCTTCTCTCTATTCTTGTCAGGTCAGGATACGGTTCAACACATACTGTATGTGAACGTTCATAAATGCATGCTTGCATGACTATGTGAGTGTGTGTGTGAGTGTGTGTGTGTCTGTATTAGAATGAGGATGTGAGGATAATTTAATTATGGACCAGATAGAGTGGGTTACTGAGGTTAATATCCTGCATGCACTCTGCTCCTCTCTGGACACAGTAATTGCTTTAAGCACATTAGGAACTTTATTGACTGCGATGGCCTTTTAAGACATTACATTTCTGCTGCTTAGTGTCAGACAGGAGTCGTCCAGCTCTGCTTACTGTCTCTGTCTCCCTCTATCTCTGTCTTTCTTCCTTTCCTACCCTCCCATCATGCCCTCTGCTCGCCCTGTCGCTCTCTCCTTCTACATGTGTCTCCTTGCCTGTATCTGCTTAATTGAAGGCTCCAGAAATATGATGAGATTTGTATAGTGCCTCATCCATAGAGGCGGCTTGATGAGGTTTGACTGGCAGGTGATTAACTCCTCTTAACCCGACGAATCATTTGTCCTCGGTGGAACAGTTACACTAATGACACCATAAAAGGCTTCTTGATGTGTCAAATTCTGGAGCGGCGCTCTGGAGAGCAAGCTTCCAACAACTCCTTAGAAAAAGTACAGCCCCCTCACTTCTCTTCTCTCAGTTAAGATCAATCCTCTCAACACCCCCTCAGTAGATCTCTCCATTTTCAGTCAACTAGACCTCTTAATGAGGATGGAGGTGAATGGAAAGAGTTATTAAAAAGTCCTCACCTTCCTCCTGGGACCACTAAAGAGGAATTATATGCAACTAAGTGCACTTACATCCCCAGTAAGAGTTATTTCACATTTCTGTTGCCATAAATCCATATTCACTTCAGTCATGACAGGAGTAGAAAATTATTTCTGGCCCAGAAAGAATATGGAGTTCCTTTCTTTTTCATGAGGGATCTGCTGGACGATTTTCATTACGGGGCTTCAGGTGAGGGAAAAAAATGAAAATTACAGATTGGAGGAAATGAGGGAAGGGATGGGAGACAGAGGGGAAAGTGATGGGGAGGAGAGGAGAGCGAAGGAACGATGTCGCAGCTGACAGGGAGGGGAGCCAAGCAATAAGTACAGCAGATATAGCCAATGTGCAGAGATAAATGATGTAATATCTGCATGGATCGATGTCTGTACTGTCCCTCTAAAAGGGGCTCGCTCTATAAATTACAGCGCTATCCTTCCTTCTACACGTGCACGCGCACGCACTCAAATACACACATTCACACCGCAGATACACACAAATACACACACTCCACAGCTATCTCAATTAGTATGAATTAAGATGTATGGCTGTAAAGTCTCAGTGTCTCAAGACCACTATGTAAATGTCTTCTTCCAGCTGTCCAGTCCCATCACTATACAGATGGTGGGAGGAGGCAAGGAGGAAATCAATTTGTTAAGATAGCACTATCCAGCTAATGAGAAATCAAGTGGCTTGACTTTTCACATGAATCCCATCATGTCCACTCATATTATGAAACTAAGATGTCATTAGTTGCACTTAGTGTGACTAATAGTCCAACCACATCCTTGTTCAGTGTCTTTGCTAACAGTCCCACCTTGTGGCAAATGAGATAATTACACTTAAAAGAATCACAAATTGGGTAAATTGACTGAAACGCCTCTCAATGGAAAACAGCAGGCCTCTTTTAAACTAATTTCAGATCGTAATGTTTGTTTTTGATTAAAATGGAGTGGATTAAAATCGGTTGTTGGTACCACAGGAAATATTTCCAGAGCCCCAGCTTTGTCTCACACCCGTTTGCCCCAATTCAAAAAAAGTTGGGACGTGGTATAAAATGTAAATAAAAGCAGAAATGAAATGTGTTGACCAACAACAGGTTTATCCTGTGTTGACAAAGTGGTGGACCTCGCTCCACCCTTGCTTGTGACTCAGCCTTTTGAGGACGTCCCTTTCACTCCCAATCATGATACTATCACCTGCTACAAATGACACCTGTTCCTTATGTCCACTCTACTCTGTAATCTGGAAGCAGGTTTTTCAGCACTTTTGTGGCGATCTCAGGATATCCGCTTTGACTTTAATCCAGAACATAAGTAGATTTGAAGTTGTCTCAAACTTACTTTTAAGGCCACCATCATTTGCGAACTGAAGCAGTTGATCTCCTTATAGCACGGACAAAGTCGACTCATCTGGCTCATTCAAAAATGGCTCATGGATCCATTCCTTCCCAGTTTGGGGGTCTTTTGTGGTTTGGAAGTAATGCTCAAAGTCTCTTGAAAACTGAGATAGGTGACCGTGCACCAGCTGGGAGGCTGAAGGCCCAGGCTCAGTCTCTTCCAAAATCCCTGCCAACATTTGAAACATGTCAAATATCCCCACATTCACACGCCGTCTCAATAATTCCAGTTTGGCCTTGAATGCAGCCACTTTATCTGCCGACTTGAAGACAGTTGTTGTTCTCCCCTGAAGTGACAGATTGAGTTCGCTGAGCAGGTTGAAGATGTCACCCAAGTAAGCACCCATTCTGTGCTAGTGAAATGTGCTGCTGGTGGTGACTGTTTTTCTAAAAGAAATCTCTGGAGCTGATTTCGTAACTCAAAAACTCTGGCCAGCGATCTACCTTTAGAAAACCATTTCACTTCTGTGTATAAGAGAATATGTTTGTGCTCTGCGTTTCCTCACAGAGCTGCTCGAAGAGACGCTAGTGATTTCTCTCTATGTACACATACATACATTTACATATATTCCGTTCATAATTGAGGATTCCTGCCCAACAGTGTTGCTGGCATCAAATTCAGATGTAGCATATATTTACAAAAATCAATGAAGATGTTGGTGTAAACATTAAATATACAGTCTTGTACAGTTTTCAGTTGAGTGTATGTCAGAAAGGATAAGTAATGGTAACATTCTGTTATGTTTTGCACTTTTTGGAGTTGGGGTTTGATAATAATTGTAACACTGGAACTTGCATGCACATTGTTGGATTATGCAGATGTGAAGTGGTTTTTATCACATGTAATCTGATACTCTGACAGAAGTTGTTCTGTGTCACTTCATCACACCAGCGGTCTGCCGCATCCTTTCCTGTACATGCACAGGACGAAGTGTGACCTCAACTTAAAGGACAATCTAATCAGTCTTGCATCGTACATATTGATCAGGGTGACAGCAGTGTTAAGAAGAGTGCACCCCGGGGCTATAAATCCCATTTGGGCCACATGTTTACAGTGCTGGGTGACAAAAGGTGCAGCACTGTACCTTTAAATGATGATTCATGAATAAATGTCAGAGAGGCTTCTCCCTTAAGGTCAGACATCTGACAAAAAAGAGAAGATGGACTGAAGGAAGAGCTCATTTTTTCTCAGCTCATAGAAAATGAAACTAATATATTTACAGTGCGGATGAATCTTTCTGGTCAGGAAATGTATCCATACATGGGCTGAGGATTGACGTGATGCCTCAGGCTGCCTGGATACATTTGGTTGTCCGATAACGAGATGTAATTAAAATTTAATGACAAAACACACACATCTTTTGTCAGTCGGTGTTGATGAATGTCCGCTTAAATGTTCGTCCATATAGCGTCACTGTTTTTTTATTCTTGTTATTTTAGACTTCTCCTTTTTGCTGAACTGTGGTGTTTGCTATGACACATCAGCAGTTCAGGCAGTGATTATCTGGTTTCTTTGTGAAGGTTTCAACTGGACTTATGACGGCTTAAGAAGTTGCATGAAAATTATGATTATTAGACCTCTTTAAAAGCTGACATATATACCGCAAACTGGCATTGAGACTGATATGAGTCATGAAGCTGTCTTTGGAAATCTAATTTATTGTATTTGCAGCATGAACTGCTGCATCGGTTGCCAAGCCACAAAATCACGAAATGTGGCAAGGGGAAGAGACTCAACAGGTTCACAGCCATGCTAGCGGTTCTGAGTCGGTGCCTTGAGCTAAATGCTAATGTTAGCATGGCAGCATGCTCACATGACAATATGCTGACGTTTACCTGGTACAATGTTTCCCATGTTTAGCATCTTAGATAAGTTAGTTAGCATGCTAACATTTGCTGTGGGTGGTGGGAATGTGATTCATTCTGCAGGTGTGTGACGATACACGTGTAGGACAAAGTGAAATGTTGACCACATGATGGTGCTAAAGGAAAAGTCAAGGTCCCATCAAAGTCTGAGGGATTCATCCTCTGGGGATCAGGGCATGTCTGTACAAAGTTTTCATTACAATCTACTGATTGTAATGGATATTGACACAGTGACTGTAGTGTCTTTACTGATTTTTTCAAGCCAAACAAAGTGTGGATAAACTCACATCAACAAGTTGGAGATTAGCAATTTAGCCTGGCATTTTACAGTTTTAAGCAGCTTCACCATTATTGATTTAGAAGGTGTAAGAAAATGTAATTTTTCTCTGTATCATCTATGGTATTCATTCTTTATACAAGCTGTGGCCGGTACAAGAAGTGGAGAGACAATTTCAAAGACTGAGTTATGAGATGCACAGTAAAATGTGAGGTAATTCATTCTGAGGTTGTGTTGCATGCCGCTCCTGCCTTTGTTAAAGCATGTGTCTTTTTTTTTTTCTTAATGACAAATATCCCAGTTTGGAAAATGCCATTAAAGCACAGAGGGTAGCATACCTCATACAGACAATACAAATAGCAGAAACCTGTTCTGCAGTATGATGGATGATGATTCTGCCTCTCCCTGTGTGTCAACTGCAGTAGGCAAATGGCACAGTCACTGCCTCTTCATCCAGGATGGCAGTGAAGGAATCTCTTTCGATCAATCATTTACAACCGGGTGTATCGGAGGTAACTTACTGATGCAGAAGTTACTGAAGAAAAGTGAGGTTTTTGCTTTGAAACTGTTAGCATTACTGAAAGTTGAGTCAAGTCAAAGTTTATTATAGCCAGATACCACAGCAACATTAGTATAACACACACAGAAACGTACAGAAGTGAGATAAACTACACGTAAAGAATTATAAGTGGAATATTTGACACAAACATAAGCAGCATCACTTACAGTATGCACTGTGTAGCTCACAGAGTCTGCAGCTGTCTTCAGTGGCACATTAGCTATAGCAAAATGCTGCATCACGACAGTGTGTATTGTGAGGAAAGCCACTGTGCCGGTAACAGCTGCCAGAAGTAACACTGGCTACTAAGAAGAATCTCAGTGCCATATATGGGCATGTGTCTCACAGGGATGATGTCACCAACGACTGCAGGGGCTCCCTTTTCATTTGTAGGAATGTAAAGACACAGAGTGGGTGTGTGCTCCCGTGAGCCATAAAGACAGACGCAGGCCATGTAGATAGTCGAGACACAGACAGGTTTAAGTAAGTCAAGCAAAACTTGAGGAAGAAGCATGTTTCGTAATGATCAGTGCGCCCAAACAAATAGCTAAAGCGGAACTTTGCACAACTGCTGTTAAGTTCAAGGTGGACTGAGAGGAATTGAAGGAATAAAGGCATTAGCGGCTGTTTCAAAGCATCAGCGTTAGATAGGCAGCACTGAAGGAAGTGAGGGAGAAGGAGCAGCAGAGAAAGAGGCAGAGAGGAAGAGAGCAGAAACAGAAAACACAGGGGAGAGGCTGCTTTCGTTCTGTGCTAAGTGTGTTACTGATCTCTCTGAAAGCTTCCTGTGTCAGCACCATGGGAAAGTCAGGTAAGTGGAAAGTGCACCCAGAGGATTTTAACTTTGATTGTATCAATTTGGCCTGAGTGAGAACTTTGCCCCATGAATGGGTGTGCGTGCATGTGTGTGTGCTTGCTTGTTTACTGTGTGTGCCTGTGAGCGTTGCTGTCTTTGAGAAATATGACAGAGGACATACAAAACTGTAACAGAAAATACTAGTTTCTTTTCCCCTTTAATGGTGCCTCAGATGAGATTTTAAAGTGGCTTTTACGGATCTTTAGTTAAGATTCATCTTGCAGCATGCCAAGTAGAGGCGGGCTGTTAGGCAGCGCTGGTATTTGTATTGTTTGTGTGTGGCTTTGTCAATGTGCCTATTGTGTGGGCACTCAAGAGGTTGTGGGACTTATGAAAAGGCCAGTGAGTGATAGGCACCAGGCAGATGGGGGTGATGTGGATGACGTTTTCT
Source organism: Chaetodon auriga (assembly GCF_051107435.1). NCBI lineage: Eukaryota > Metazoa > Chordata > Actinopteri > Chaetodontiformes > Chaetodontidae > Chaetodon > Chaetodon auriga. The sequence goes on from NC_135081.1 coordinate 17,517,268, forward strand.
GCTCCATCATCTGTCATTGAGTTGTGCTCCCTGTCTGAGGTCAGTCAGTCGTCAGGTGGTGTCTCTAACTTACATTTCAGCTCGAGCTGGTATCCTGCAGTCACGCGTGAATCTTCACGTTGCATCATTTTGTCTCCCTGGTCACTTCTCTCTCTCTGGTTGCCTGACCCTTCCTGTCTCTGTCCTCTCTGTCTCTCAGCCTCGAAGCAGTTTGCTGAGGAGTTGCTTCAGTGCCATAATGAGTTCAGGAGGAAGCACCAGGCTCCTCCACTGAAGCTGAGCAGCAAGTTGAGTAGAGAGGCTAGCCGGTGGGTTCATGCACACACAAATCTAATAAGAAACCTCATTAGCAAGGACTACACATACCAGTCATTGTCAAATTGCTCTGGATAACAGTGACAGTTCCAGTCAAGCCTGTCAAATAAAACAACTACAGAATAGAATGCAATACCAAGAGTCTGGGTTTGCTTCCATTGTAATTAGAAGTTATGTTGACAATGTGTTGCCACTAGTTGCAGCAATATTAACTTTTCATATGATTGTTACTGTGTTGAGTAAAGGTACACTTGATCAGTGCTGTCAGGAAACCGAGAGGCCTTGGTTAATCGAATTTCAGTCCATTTCCTGGAACATGTTTGATAGGCATTTGCAACGGCAATTGCAAAACAACCATTCTTCTTATGATATCTGATATGGAAATGCATAGTAACATTCAAGGCACAATAAAATCTGTGCTAGGGTGAAAGAATGTTTATCAGATCAATTGAGGATCTGAATGTGTTGAAATATATTTAAAAGAAGAGGCCTTAAACTATAGTATATCATAACTTAAATGAGAAACAGTCTACACTAATGTGGGTGTCTAAACACTGTATACTGTTAATATATTTGATGGTAAATATTTGAGTTTGGTGATTATCTACTATTTAAAGCGCAGCACAGTTCACTGGAAAATGGTAGAACCTCTGTGTCCACCAATGTTTGTAAAGGCACTTAACAAAATGATGCATTCATAACTGTTTCACCCCTGTTCAGGAGGAAGGTTCATGTATCTTTAGCTCATTTACAGTTGCATGTCCTGGGAATAATTTGTATCTGAAGTTTCAGTTCAGAATATAATCCAACAAAGCGAGCAACAAGATCACTGGATTTGTGATCGAACAGCTGGAGTTGGTCTTACGATGGCAGGCACAATACAGTCTTTTAAACAGAGACGCTTTCCACAGGTAAACAGTTTCATTGGTGACAGGTGACTGGGTGTGAAAGGGACGTCCTCGAAAGGCTCAGTCGCTCACAAGGGAGGATGGAGCGAGGTTCACCACTCTTGTGAAAAACTGTGTCGGCAAATAGTCCAACAGTTTAAGAACAATGTTTATTCACACACAGTGGAATCCAGGGATTTCACCATCAACAATCTCTATGAGAATCTGGGGGAAATCTTTGCATGTAAGGGGAAGGGCTGAAAACTAACTGAAGTCCTGTGACCTTTGATGACTCAGGTGGCTCTGCATTTAAAACTGACACGATGGCATAAAGGATATTAATAGATGTGCTTGGGCACACTTCAGAAAACCATTGACAGTACAGTTCATCACTGCATCTACAAAATGCAAGTTGCGACAAAAGTTGATCAGTTTGTGCTGTAATTATCTTGTCCTTGTACTGTATTTAATTGAATATAATTTGAAAAAGATTTGCAAATCATTGTATTCTGTTTGAATTCAGTGCTGTAAAGGTTAGGTTAGCATATAATTCCATGTGATTATTGAGACTGAACTTCACAACATCTAATTAGTCCATGGAAATGGATGTAAGTCTTAGATAGTATTTGAACCAGTAATAATATCAACCCAATTACCAAAAGGCAGTTATTAAGAAGATGAATTGGTTTTTTGTGCCTAAACTTTTTAAAAACTGAGACTCTTGGAGGGTTAAATCATGTAATTTCAAAGTATGCTTTAAAGTCCAAACAGCTCAGGACATTGGAGAAGCGCAGGAGTGTACTCTGTTTTGTAGCAGGTTAGCGGAGAGGACAGTTTAAGCAGTGCTATCCCCACCTTTTACTTGTCTCTGTCCGCAGTTATGCTGAAAGTCTGGCCAGTACAAGGATCCTGAAACACAGTGTGGAGTCCAGTAGAGGGAGCTGTGGAGAAAACCTGGCGTGGGCCTCCTATGACCAATCAGGTACGTACTGTATATGAACACATACACACATCCTCAGTATGCTATCTATGAACCACCTGGATGATCTTGTGTATATGCCCTGTTCGTGATGGGTTGGATCTAATAAGACACATCCGTCCATACATACAATATTTTAGTCCATGGGGCTGAAAGCAGACTGTCGCACCCTCAAAGCGAACAGCTGGGATCTATTTCCCTCCACTTCGCACTGTGTTTGCGAGCTCAGACACCATGACTCACTGCAGAAATATGTCAGTGAAGGACGGTGTGATTCAGAAAAAAGGATCCTACAGAGCAGTGCTGGGTGACAAAAAGTGCAGCACTGTAAACATATGGCCCAAATGGGATTTATAGGTGCACTCTTCTTAACACTGCTGTCATCCTGATCAATATGTACGAGGCAAGACTGATTAGATTTAAGTTGAGCTTACACTTTGTCCTGCATGTTCAGGAAAGGATGTGGCAGACCGCTGGTATGATGAAGTGAAACAGTACAACTTCAACCGTCCTGGATTCTCCTCCGGCACTGGTGAGATTTACACGTGTGTGTGTGTGTGTGTGTGTGTGTGTGTGTGTGTGTCTGTGTGTGTGTGTGTGTGTCTGTCTGTCTGTGTGTCTGTCTGTCTGTCGTCAGTGGCAAACCTCCTCTGAGCTACAGTTTACTATCAACAAAGTGTGCAAAATGACTGAATTCAATATCAGGAAAATCATAAGTAATCATAAGAACTTATGCTATATTAATATAAAGTATAACAATATGTCTTATGTATGAAAAATAATGTGATAATTTAGAGTTGAAACAATTTGTTGATTTAGTTGATTAACTAGCAATTATTTTGATGATTAATTATTAGTTTTAGTTTAAATTCTGTGATATTTATGGAATATGCAAATATGATGGTTGGCTAAAACAAGCAATTTGGAGACTGGGCTTTTGGCATTTTTAACTATTTTCTGACACTGAACATCGCAGAGATGAAATGCGGGGTGAGTCATTCTGGAGAGAGAGTGTTGATGTTACCATCTCTCCTTCTTCATAATGTGATTACACGTTAGCATGCCAGATTTAATGTCCCTCTCACTCCCCCCCACCTCCATCTCCTCTTCCCCTTGTTCTGTACACGAGCATGAACAGCACCTGTTGCTGGCTGCCTATAACAGTGTTGTGTGGCTCAGTCTGAGCTATTTTGTTTGTCTCCCATTTACAGAGCCAGGGCTGCATACAAAAAAACAAGGCATCTTTTTTAGTGCACACACAGAACTTAATCAAGGGAATAGTCAGGAGACTAATCAATATGAAAAAAATAATGATTTTAGATGCCCTCAAATAACATTGTGTTCATCCCATTGAACGTGATAGGGAAACTGGAGTATTTCAGAGGTCACCTTGTCAGTGTAGCCTGAATGTGCATTACTTTAAGCATCAGTATTGTGTCTCACCATATGTAAAACAAACATATTCAATTTCGCCCTGACACGTTATATCAAACACTTTGCATATATTTTCATGTCTTCCTGTCTCGTCTCATCTCGTTTCTCCTCATCTTTGTCTTCAGCGCATATATTTATTTATTTTGCTCTTTTTCTTTGTCATTTTCCGTTTGCTTGTTGTCAGTTTCTCTGTCTCAGCGTCACATTTAGCCAGGCATGGCCAAGGTTGTTGTTATCCTCATGCTGATGTCACACCTCAGACGGCGTGTGACTGTCTCTGACTCAGTGACCAGCCATAGGGAAACTGAGGGGAAATCACAGTCCTCTGTATCACTCCTCAGCCCACGTGTCATTTCCAGTCTGTCCTAATTCCTCCAGATGGTTTCCCATTGCCTCAGACTCTATTTCACTTAATCATACATGAAGCAGATCACTCCTAGGAGCTCATCTCCGTGATTCACACTGATTCATGTAAAGAGTAAGACAAGAATAAAGTCCAGGCAAGAGCAGAAGTTTTTGACAGACGAGTGGGAGAGGAATTAAGATTCCTGCATCTGTAAATATTTAGAGGAACTTAAGTCTGTGTGCACTCAGCTTAAAACATATCCTAACACTCTTTTTCTTTCTGTTTCTCATTCCTGATGTCATCTAAAGGACATTTCACAGCCATGGTGTGGAAGAACACTAAAAAGCTGGGTGTCGGTAAGGCCACTGCGTCGGACGGCTCTTCTTTCGTGGTGGCCAGATACTTCCCTGCTGGGAATGTCACTAACCAGGGACACTTTGAGAACAACGTCCTCCCAGCTAAAACCACCACCTAAAGATGTCTAGATCCGCTCACTTGACTCAAACCCAAAGGCATTTATTTCATTTTCCAGGAGAGTCTGAAGTTATCTGCCTGCACTGCTACAGGGCACACTCAGGAGAGCACCACTTCTTACCTATTAAAGAACCATACTACTACCTTGAATGGATTTTATACGATGGAATGTACTCAGGCTTAAAGTCCTGTGTTTGTCATTTGGACCATTTGGATTTATAATCTTGATTTTGATGGTCATTTGCATTGCCTGTGACAGTATTAAAATGTGTAATTCATTAATGCCAACACTTTTCTAATTTCACACACTGAAATGTATCATAGGCTAACATCTGCGCAAGAATGGGAACTAAGTCAAAGGGACAGGCTTCTCACATAAAAGTGGATGACTCAGCATGCTCAGTATGAGTTTGTGTTATTGCCCCCACTTGTCAAAGCAGAGCCCTGCCGTCCCGGGGGTGTGTTTTGTACTCTAATCAGTTTTGTGCAATAAAGTTGATAGATTGTCAGAATTTGGCATCTGTCTGTGCATGCCTGTGTCATCTGTACTGTGTGACATTATAAGCGAATGAGAAACAGAAGAAAATGAGAGTTTAATTGCATATTGACTTAATGACAGTGACTTTTTTTTAGAAAAATGTGACATCTGAATCTGGCATAGTGCTGGTAAAGTGTAACTCTAGAGGAATGCTCTAAGACAATTAGTTGTATATGTAGACACTCTTTTATTTTCCCAAGTTTCCAAAGCATTGAAGGTCTGAATAATTGTGAGACTTGCATAAATCTACTGGGTCAAAAAAACTGATCTAGCAGTGCAATGTATTACTTTAATATCGCAGACTGCCTCCGTTCCTCTGCCATGGTGATATTACAATGCAGAATACTTGCAATGTTTCCTCTGAAAAGCCATTACCAGAAATTACATTTTTGCCTTGCTTATTTCACCCAGTCCTGAGCTTCTGTCACACATGAACAGCATGTGATGATATAGCACGCCATTTAAATAACAGATTTTTTCACGTCATGACTTTGAGATAGGGTGAAAATTAAGCCTTTTGACCCTTTTATGTGTTTTTCAGCTGCTCATACTTTAAAATGTAGGCCTGTTAACCATTAACATCAGCATCAAAAACAGTGATTATGTTGTTGTCACTCACTTTGACTGATAACAGGTTCCTATTCTCTTTACTTTTGAGTCACATGTAACACATATCAGACGAAAACACGTGAAACAATTGATAGATATGACATAACTGTACTTATGATATGATAATCCTTTGTAAGTTTTGAAAGACTGGCCAAAAGAAAAAAGAATCAAAGCGTGGGTGTTGGTTGGTAGAGGTGGTTGGGTCAGGAAACAACTTTTAAATGTAGGCCTTGTGAATCTGCAGAATGTTAAGGACTGTGCTGCTTGTCGTGTCGGAACAAGTTACACCAAACCATCTGCGGTCTTTTCAGCAAAATCAATCTCACAATGCACTCACAGCCCACGTTGGAACAGACTTTATTTAGCAGATATTGGGGATGCAACATACAGTAGCAGCGATACAGAAGAGTCAGTGGCGTTTAGGCTTTATAGGCTGGAGGAGGGGGTCAGGAGTCAAGTCATCCTCACCACTCACATGGTCAGCTCCTGTATGGAAGAGGGAGAGACAGACAGAAGAGACAGAAAGAGAACAGAGATTTGAGTACAAATGTCAGTCAAAATGAAGATGATGATACAATGTAATAAATGAAATTCAGATGAAAACAAAAATATAACAGCTGATTTTCTTTCATTCAAGAATACAAAACACCATGTTACCTACTATTGAAAAGAAGACATAAGACAGATGTCACACTGCAAGAATGAATAAAATCATTCTGCGTAAGAGGCTCTGTTTCAACTTATGCAACTCCTGCTAGTCATCTCAGTTATGTCAGCGTGTGTTGTTGCTGCCACCTAGTGGGCATCAGCCTGCACTGATGACCTACAGAACTGTAGAGGTTGCTCAGTTACTGGGGAGAAATACTTGTCATTTGTCCTCTGCTCTTTCTCCTTCACTTTCTCCACCCTCCCCTCCACACATTCCCCTGCTCCCTGGCTATGACTCATTATTTTGTTCACCATCTGCCCTCCCTCTACCCTCCTGCTCCTCCTCTCTCACTCTCTCCTTTCTTCTCACCATGATAGCATTCACAATGTCATTCTTGTTGTGTTTCAGTGCACGGACGGCCTTGGCTCGTGACACGTTGGCCTGAGCCATCACCAGCTCAATGTCCCTCTGCTCAAGACCTCCCTCATCCACCTGATGTATAGAGAGCAAGAAAAAGGCATATGAAGTTAACAACAGCATAAAAGATTTTACATAGCAACAGCCTACTGTAGTGACAGTAAGTGCGCAGAAACAACAGTTTAGATGGGAAGTACCTCTTCTTCCTCCTCCTCACTCTCCTCCTTGATGGTGAGGCTGGGTGGGACAGGTGGGGCCAAGGGAGAGGAGGTCACAGGCACCTTGAATTTCTCTGCAGCTGCTTTGTGAGCCTGCTGAGACAGGTCCTCAATCTGAGAGGAGAGGAGAGGAGAGGAGAGATTGAGATGCAATACATGTACTGAAGCATAAGAAAGAAAGAAGAAAGAAAGTTACCTTTGCCTCTCCAAATACAATGTAAATGTCTGATGCAGGGCTTTTGAACACATCTGGTCTGCTGATGACAAACAAGATACTCTTGGACTTCCTAATGGTGATTCTGGTCACACCATGGACCGGCTTCAGACCCAGTTTAGACATGGCCTACATACATACAGCAGCAGAGAGAGTGAGAAAGAAAAGACAAAGTAGCACAAATGAAATGATTTCCTGGGAATAATTGCCTTCATAATCAGTTTTGATATCATCTCTGACCACTTCAATCATTTATTTTTATGCAGCCAGTAGTCTGACCTTGCGGGCCTTCTTCTCACTGCGGCTCTGTTTTGATCTGTTTAGCCCCTCATCTGCAGAGGAGATAGACTGAAGAAAAAAAATCTGTTACTTTACTGGGATAATGTGTGATTTATATGCTGAAGTGACTCGTCTTTTTCCCAGTCAGGTTTTCACTGCTATTTTGTTGTTGCAGGGCAGCTTGTTTTGTCTTGTGCACACAGGATACAATGCATTTTATGTTTATAGCAACAGCAGTAACAGCAGCTTGCTTGAAGTAAATGACATTTATCATGACATTAGCCACTATGGCTAAATAAGGAACAGACCAACAATCTTAATCGACTGAAAATATAAATTAGGCAGGGAAATGGGTTATGACAATCTAAAATCTGCTTTTCTCATGTCCTCTGTTGGCATGCCATACAGGTGATAAAAATGATATTGGTAACTCAGTACAAGAGCAGTTGCTTTCTAATAAAGCAGAATCAACAGACTCACCTGGGGCTCTGATGGTCTCAGTGGTTCTGACTCCTCCAGCTCAGGCACTGACCCCTCACTCTCAGATTCATTACAAGAAGCCAATATGGAACCTACACAAGGCAGCACATATTACACATGCATTCAAGTACATGTAAGTGAAGTGGATTATATGCTTGTTGCCATAGAAACTAATCACCATAGCAGATGTAATGAGGGCGTTAGTGACTATATTTCATTCATGCTATGCTGATGAAGAGTGTTCATCAAATCATCCCAGAAGCCCATCTCATCAATACAAGGAATTTAATTAGACCATGGAAAATTAATTCAATTATATCTCCATCATATGTGATTTTTACATTATATACAATGCACTATTGGCAACAATGGGACACTCTTCATCCATAATTCAAACAGTGAACTATATAATGAAGAAAAAGTGCATCTCCTGTGATGTCATCTGTCATGATAGTACAGCCACTTTAAGCTATTCTGTCCGATGTCATCAATTTATATTCAAACTTATATGAATGTAACAAAGACTAACAGTAACTGTGGGTTTACCAATGCAGAAAACAGAAAGTGAGGGAAAGAGGCAGAAGGAGAGAAGGGTGAAGTGTATGACAGAGAGAAAGAAATTTAGGGGATTTCGAATGCTGATTGTTACGTCCCATAGGAGGTCTGAAACAACTCACAATTGTTCTTGAAGGATAGGTCGATCTCTTCAGAAATCTTGTGGCTGTGGTTGATTGGACAGCCGGACTGTCTGTCACTTATCTGGTGGGCAGAGAAAGGCTGTATTTCCCGTTGATTGGATGGACCAGACTCTTTGTGCATGGATCCATTTCTGTTTCCTGCAACACCTCTGGGCTGGGATCTGTGACCACGTCGAGGCAGTCCACCATCATCCTCGCTGTCTGTCTCATCCTCAGCCAAAATGGGACCTTTCAGAGCACACATTAATTGATCATATTTGTATTAGGGAGCTCACATTTGTCTTTGTTTTAATAAAATTTTTGTTTTATGTTTGAAAGCAATCCCAACTTGCAAAGCACCCTCTCACTGTTGCCAGAACTGACTGGAACAAAAAGCTCAGCCTGTATTACACTGTGATATCAATATAAGAAGTCATCATTTCTATACTCACCTCTGCACCTATCTTGTGTGCTCCATGCAAGACCTTGCTTGACTTGTTTGTGAGACTGGATGTTGAGATTAGGCTGTGACCGTTGATAGGACTGAGACTGGGGACAGGAAATAGAGTCTGGAACACATGCTGAATCCAGAGTCCCAGACTCAGGTGAAGATGACTCTTGGGTAGGCTGGGACAGGCTTAATGGCAAGGCAGTGGAGAATGAGGGCAAAGAGACACTTGTGGCAGACGTAGTTGATGTAGGAAGGAGAACAGTGACCTCTTGGAGGTTCTTGTTAGGAGGAAATTGTGAATCAGGGGCTTGCTGTGTTGTGTGGGAAGTAGAGCAAAGCGCAGGGGTGATGTGGCACATGGATAGTGAGGACTGCTCGGCTGTGAGGACAGGTTGAGATTCCTGCACAGGTGTAGGAAGATCATCCTCTGGCTCTTTTGAGGCAGGTAGAGGCGCGGAGGACGAAACAGGAGATGTTGAGGCAGAAAGTGGAGTCAAAGAGAATGGATTAGGACTATGGCCAGTATCTATGTTGTTGTCATTAATGTCCACTGTGATTCCTCTCTGACTATCAGATAATGGTCTGTTATCAAGCACTTCCTGTTTCTGATGTAATTCTTGGTTCACTGCAATCACAACATTGAGGTTGTCTGCAGTATGTGTGGTAGAACTGCAGTATTCATGGCTAGGACTTTTGGCATCAGGACTGGGACTGGTATCCTCTTGTATCTGTGAACCGGACTCAGTTTTGTCTGTCCCAGATGTACTTTGTTGACAGTCTGATGAAGAAGCTTTGTTGTTTGCCTTTCGACCTGTCTTAGTTTTAGAACTGTCTGCAGTCCCCTTTGACCATCCATCTGCTGTGGTATTTAATGGAACAGAAGGTTTCTTTGGATCATCAGCAGATTCAGGGCTGGAGTCAGCATAACTGCCTGTCTGGGATGCCCTATGTTTGTTCTGCTTCCCTCTCCTCCCTTTCTTTGCAACAACTGGTTTTTCTGTGCAAAGTTCCCCTTTTGGGATGTGACACACCAAGTGCTCTGGGTCATTTTGTGCAGGAGAGGTTTTTCTTTCATTTTTGTTCTTATCTACCTCTTCACCTCTCACTTTTGCTTTCACTTCTGCTTTTTCTTCCTCCTCTTCTCCCCCTGAGTTACAAACAACACACTGCTGTCCTCTAAAAGCATCTGTAGTCTTTGGTTCGTCAATAAGTCTGTCTGTTGGAATGACATCATCTTTTCTCTGGCCTTCAGTCTGAGCCTCCACAATCTTTGGTTCTGATTGAGAAGCAATATTTTCCATTTTGTCTTGACATGCTCTATTTGGTCTGGATTCATTAGATTTACATTTAGGGGTAAAAGAACCAAAGGATCCATGTAGCAAAGAAAATGCTGTATTACTCTCTGTGGCAATTACCTGACACTCTGGACTAGTATGAGATCTTGACTTTGTCTTATCTGGTGAACTGAAATGCTGGTCTGTTACAGCTTTGTCCGCATGAGTTTCAGCTAATGGCACTGAGATAGTACAGATACCTTCTTTTGAGGATGGTGTCTGCGCTGTGTCTGATGTCTTGTTTCTGGAGGTGTCTATTGGTTCTTGGTCTTCATCGGGAATTGTGTCAGAAACCTGAGGTGGCATCTCCTCAAGTGGAATATTAGATACAGACTCTCTAACACTGATACTCACACTCTGGGGTCTTACTTCCTCTGATAGAGCATTCAAACTTCCACACATGGCTACTTCCAAGGTCTCAAAGGCAGAGTCATTGTTATTGTTAGAATTCCTCCAAGTGTCTTGTATTTGCATGTCTGTGTTATCTCCATCATTGTCTGGATTTAGATTACTGACGTCATCCTCTGGGAATCTAGAGCTTCCATCCTCTCCTCCCCCTGCTTCTGAGATCTCCTCAATGGACCTCCAGTGGCCCAAGTTGGACTCAGAAGCTCCCTCCACTACCACTAGTTCTTCATCTGCCATCCGGTCCCTCTTCCCACACACACTGTTGTTATCTTCCTCATCCAGAACAGAACCCAGAACATTGTCATAATGTTTGCATACTTCATTGCTCACGTTGGGAGCCACAGCCGTTTGTGTGCTTTGGCCCTCCACATCACACATGAGCAGACTCTCTGCCTCTAACTCATACTTCTTCCCCAGAGACAGGGAGAGAGACTCCCCTGCTCCCCAGACACCAAACTCAGCCCGTGATCCTAATCCTAGATGGATCCCCAGCCCCATCCTGTCATCACACCATGCTCCAGCTCTAAGGCCCGTTTCCCTGCTTGTGTCTGTTTCTGAGTTTTCCCTTTTGGGTGAGATGGCAAGGGGGGAGTGTGGGGATCCAACAGTTCTCAGCACCCCCTCGTCAGTACTCAGGGTGTTTTCCCTCAGGTTCTCCTGGGCAGAGTCACCAGGGCAGTGTTCAGGGGTCAGGGCTAGATTGTCAGCAAGTTCGGAGATGATCTCTTGAGAGGCAGAAACAGGGATATTACTGAGGTTGGGACTAGGGTCTTTAGGGCAGGAGAGGAGAGGAACACCTTTATTCAAGTCATTGGTGGCAGTGACCATATTCAGAGAGGGACCAGAATCAGTGCTTCTACTTTCCACACTCGTAGACTCTACTGAGGCATTCCCATTTTTCTGGTCAAGCTCAATGTCAGACTCCTCATGAATACTGGTCCTACACGCGGCCTCTGCCACTCCAGGCATGTCAGATTTATTGGAGAATGACTTTGATAATAAAAGTCTACTTGCTCCGATAGTCCTGTGGCTTTCTGGACGATAATGACGAGGCTTAATGAGCAATTTGAAAGAGTCTCTTTCTGGTTCTTCTGTGGGTTTCTCACCTGAATAATCATTGCTCTGATTCAAATCCATATCTGTCATCTGGGGATTGTCCTCAGCCAATTCTTCCAGAAGAACTGTACTGTTAAGGTCTGTTGTCTCCTGTGTGGAAGAAGCTGTGGGGTCAGGCGGAGCATGAATGACAACAGGACTGGTGGAAGGGCTGTCTTTAGGTTGTTCCAGGGGGTTGGAAGAACCAGAGATATCCATCATCTCACTCTCACTCCCACTCTCATCCAGGTTGCTGGAGGATTCTGGCTGACAAGAAAGTGCTTCTGAATGACCAGACAGTTTCTGGAGATCCACTGGTTTGTCTGTGCTCACGTGCATGTGCAAAGGTTTTGTCTGACCTATTTCACTGGGGGATTCCAGTTCAGGATCTAATTGTGTTTCAGGGGGTATTGGTTCGTCGACAGCTTTGGGTTCTATATTGTCGCCTTTGGGGTGGGTAGCAATGGCTTCAGAAAGACAGGTGGCTTTGGGGTGATCTACTAGTTTGTTTGTGCTCAGTTGTGTGTGCAAAGGTTCAGTTTCACCTGTTCCAATGGTAGACCCCTGTTCAGGTTCTGGTTGATTTTCAAGTGAATCAAGTGCATCCACTGGTGTGGGTTCTAGTGATTGTGCATGCCTTTCAGTGCTGTATAAACATTCGTCTTCCTCCCCATTATAGGAGGCAGAATCTAACGAGTCATCTGTATCATCTTGAAAACAGAAAGATTCGTCCAACCCCTCGTTGATAGATGTCTCTGAAAGTGAATGAAGGAAGGATGCTGAGCTGTCCTCATCTGTTGGATCCTCCACTGCTTTGCTATCACACTCCTCCTCATCCTCTTCCTGCTCTTCTTCTTCCTCCCCTTCCTCATCTTCTACCACTTTCACCTCCACCTTAGCTTCCTCACCTGTTTCATCATGGTGCTCACTGTCATCATCTTCATGATTTTCATTATCGTCATCACCATCAGCAGCACCATTGGTGTTGCAATCGCCATCGTCATCATAATCATAATCATCATCGTCATCATCATCATCATCTTCATCATCATCATCATCTTCCACATCAGCCTCCTCCTCTCCTGCTGCATATGCATTAACATCCTTTCCTTCATTTACGTCATTAACTTCTCCTATTTCATTCTCTTCCTCAGTTGGAAAAAGGGTAATTTCCATTGAATCAGCCTTAAAGATAAGGCTGGTGTGGAGGGGAAAGGAGATGAGGGAGGCAGGAATCATTCTTTCCTCCTCAGGTATGTCATCAGCACAGGCTGCTTGGGAAAGCATGAAAGAACTGGGGCCAAGCCTACCAAAGGCTCCAGGACAGAAGGCATCCAGGGGGATGACAGGTGAGTCAGCACTAAGACTTGACGAGGCCATGGTCATGTTCTCTGTATCAGGAGTCAAGGCAGTGGAGGGTAGTTCTGAATGGTCGTCGATCTGTCCATAATGTTCCTGTGATATGCATGCCTCCAGTTGCAGTTTCAGGCCTGTCTGCATGGGTCTAGGGTACTCTGCCCTCCCTACACTGGCCTCTTCCATTGGGCAGAGCGAGCTTTCAGACTCTCCCCCATCCTCCTGGGAGTCACTGCTACGACTGCTACTGCTCCTTAGAGGGGATGTGTTCTCAGTCACCCAGCAAGGACGACAACTTTCTCTGGAAATCTTAATCTCTTCCGCTTTTACAGCCTCATCCTCCTCAAGGATCACTGCCCCTGTTATACCTATTTGTGAATTCATGACAAAATCCTCAGGACAGTACAGGCAGAAGTCCCCTGACCTTTCCTCCTCCCGTTCTGGACCTGCTCGTCCCTTTTCCTCCCCAACTTCATCTCCAATCTCTGATAAGGAGCCCACAAAACAAGCAGGGGCCTCCTGTGCTTCTTCTGTGAGGAGCAAGTTAGGAGAGGTGGAAGGAGAAGTGGAAGATGTATAAGAGGAGGTCCAACTGCCTCCCTCCGCTGTGATATAAGAGCCAGAGGGAGAGGTGAGAGGGGAACAGAGGTCCTCGCTGTCTGAGGGAGAGCCAGGGGAGAGTGGGCAGGCTGGAGAGCCAGGATATGAATGATGTTTAAGGTGCGAAGAGCAGGAAGCCATCTTGATTGGGGTGGAAGGGGCAGTATAGTATAAGTCAGGGTCAAGAGATGAGGGCACACCCACTCGTAGTGGGTCTACAGCATAGGTAGGCTCAGAGAAGGACAAAGCAACTGGACAGGCCAGCTCAGAAAAAGAGAGGGAAGGCACTTCATCTTGAGAAAGGGTTTCACCATCTTCCTGGGTGTCTATTAAATTGTCTTCTGTTGTGATTGGCTCTGGGGAGGAAGGGGAAGGGCATAGGGGGTTGTGAAAAGGGGAAGGGAGTATGGTTGGGGGTTGTACAGGGTCTTTTTGCAGATCTTGCTCTTCTGGGGGGCTTTGGTCTTGGCTTTCCTCTCTGTTGGTTTCCAGTCGGGTCTCTTTTGCTTGTGACTGAGGATCTGAAAAGCTGGGAACAGCTGGCAAAGGAATAGCCTGACTGCTGGGTTCAACCAGGGGTTTCCCTTTCTGGATCTCTGTTGTTTTGAGCAGTGTCTCCTGACCCATCACCACCCTTGTGTCAATTGTCTGTGGCTCTTGATAGTCACTCTCCACCTCAGAACCAGTCAGGACCTGGATAAAACAGATACATACATGTAAAAGTTAATCGCAGTATACTAGTAAAATGCACTGGCTGTAAAATGTCAAACATGCTCAGCAGCACATTACGCACCTTGATTCTTTCCATCTTAACAGGGACATGGCGGCCACATGGTCCATGACCACCTAACTTTCCAGACAATCTGGGTGTGTTGTTGCGATGGTCTGAGCCTTCAGGTTGAGGTCTTGGAGTACCAGAGGAGCTAGGTGTTGCATGAAATATGCGTGGTCCAAATGGAGAGGTGCATGCTGGGAGTAGCTTCTGAGGTGTACTTGGAGAAGGGCTAGAACCACTGTCGCTCGGGGAGGAGCCATTGTCACTAGGTGAGGAGTCAGTGGACGGGTGTCTGGTCATGTCTGAAAAACAGAAAAAGTAATACATAAAACAGCAGTTAAAATAAGGGGAAGGAGCAAAAAACTCCATGCTTTGCAGCGAGGAATTAAAAAACAAGTAAGATCAATTGAGCTGACTGAATTATCTCAGTTGCACAGCATTAGACATGATGTGGAAGGTTATACATCCTGTAGTGTGCAATAATAGACTTTTCATCTTTTCAGTTGAACTTTGCTTTTCTCCTCCCACACACTAACTCAGAGAGAACTACAAACAATCACCCAAAAGTCACCCAAATTCCAGCTGGTACATTTAATACCTCTCATCTCTGCATGTTACTCTGACACTGCAAATGGCTTTATAGAGCAAAGCAATCAGCAAGACTGAAAACAGAGTATTTTGGAAAAGTATTTGAAACAGGGAAATAATCCTGCCTGGAGCAGACGTGAAAACCAGCGCTTCTGTAGCTACACTTACAGTGTCTCACTTTACCTCTCTGAGTTTCTCTGTCTCTCTTTTTCTTTCTGTATCAACATGCACAATTGCACAATTAGCCAGAGGCAAACGGAATTGTTATTGAATTACGGTTTTCTCTGTCATCTCGTCTTTCTAGACCATGCTATCATCTTCATAATTGTCATCCAGAACGGGGAAATCACTGAGATGAAATGACAGGATGAATGAAAGAAATGGGGTCGGGGTGAGTAGAGGGAGTCTTGTGTATGAGCAAGAAACAGAAAGCAAATGGAGGCATAAGATGGACTAAAAGACTATATTCTTCATTTGTTTCAGTTCCAGTGCATATCTTAAATGGTTTTCTTATGTCAGATTGATTACTGATGCAGTACAAGACTATACATTCACTGAAATATCCCTAAAGGAAGTGATGTAAGGCTCCTTCTCTGCGTAGGGAAGGAACAGAACATCCATTTTTTCTCTTAACTGGGCTATTGCCACGGTGACCTCAATCCACATGCTGATTGGCCATTATAACACACAAGTGGCTCAGATTGGTGCCAGCCACAAACACACCCTGACACACACACTCACACACTCTTGTTCTGCCAGAAACCCATCTATCACTTACTAATTCAATCTCTGCTCTGTATCCCCTCCTTTGTCTCACTCCCTCAAAATTTCTCCCAAAACCTCTCGCTATCTGATCCTCTCCTCTGTCCTGTTTTATACATGAACATATAAATAGCTTCTTCTCCTTGCTTCTCTTTTAGTTGAGACTCTCTCACCTCCATGCACTCTTTTGCCCATATAGTATATCTCCTTTGCCTCTCCTCCCTTGCTGTTCTCCTGCCCTGCCTGTGGTGGTGGCAGATGCAATCATCAGCACTTAGCAGCCCTGCGTGATCACTGCCCCAATAATAAGCTCTAGGTGTGTTTGTGTGTGTGCTGAGTCATGCTTTACAGACTAAAACCTGTCACTAAGAGAAATGCACACTAGAGCTCTGCATTTGCTGTCTAATATGATGAATAGCTGTAGCACATGTGATTGTCTCATCCTGCATGGCCTGATAAAAAGGCACCTAGCTTCAATGGTACAGATGCACAGGCGAGCAAAAACCCAATAATTAAGCTATATCTGATTCATAGAAAATCAAGCAAAACAACAACTACATTGAACACATTCAGAAATACTGTATCTCCCCCCTTATACACTAGGCTTAGAATCACATGTAAGAGCTGCATGCTGTTGGATATACTGCTATGCTAGGCTGCTAAATAAGCCAGTGACATGTCTGCTGGTGTATAACTGTCTCTGTCTATTTGCCACAGATTGTGAGCATGTCTGCCTCTCTTCCCCTCCGTGGCCCAGCCTGGGAGTCTCCTCTGGGGGAACGCAGTGAAATTGAGCACCCGGCTTGCCGTACGAAGAGCAGGCCTCAGCAAGCTGAGCAGACTGGAGCTGCGTCACAGAGGCTGCAGTGCTGGCCTGTCAGCCCCAAGGGGAGCCTCTATTTCAGCTGTAGCTGAGATTGAGCCGCAAAGAAGAGACACCCCAATAGTCTCATATGCTTCCTTGTCTTTCTCTATCTGCTCCCCCGTCTTTAGTCATAATCGATCTTCTAACCTCTCCTTTTTCATCAGTACGTGCCAGAATACAAGTTGTAACCAGAGCATCCGACGATCCCCTCTCCTCCCTCCTCTGTCAAGATTCAGGCCAAGACATCTTAAAATAATTTCAAGCCTATAAGAACAGATCAGGGCAACAATCACATGAAAGCAGGAAGATTTCCAAAATAGCAAACCGCTGTAATCTACCTCCAGCAGAAAGGAGGCAGGAAGTTTTCTTAATAGCCATTAAGGTTATCCATCAGAACTGTTTATAAGAAAGATACACTGCAAGCTGGAAGCTATACTGTGTGCAATAACTGTGACACAGCAGTCACAGGACTTTGTTCAAGTGACGACAGTCTCACTGACCATTATTGCCAAACTGTAATCAAGGGGACATTAATACCATCTTGATCCTCCAATCTCTCATTTGCACCGACCCAACCTTACTTTTCATTATTACTTAATTCATGATTTCACAATTTCAAATATACGGCAGCAACACTGGCAATATTGACAAGATTTTAAAACAGTTGGCAACAATAACAGAAGCTCTTGTGCTTGTGTTTGTGTGTTCCTACAGTACTCCTACAGAGTGCTGCCATGCGGCTGTGTCATGTTCCTGCGAAGGCTGGGGAAAGGGAGGAGCCATTCTACGCTGCCCTCACAGCTCACAAAATTACTGGGGGGGATGTGGATGCAGATGGGGTGGCACCAGGGCTGAAGACAGGGCAGTGGGAGGAGGGATAGGGGTGAGGAGGCCAGAGTTAGGGTGGGGGGAAAATGGGGTTGGGTTCTGATGAGGACAGGCACTGGGTGCTGGAGGGAGGGCAATTACAGCAAGGTTTGGGAAGTCAGATAGTGAATTTGAACGAGAGATTGTTTGTTAATCAGGATTTAGTGATGTGCATATGATGTGGGCTGGGAGTTCTCGGGTGGAGGTTTCAGAGAGGCTGCTAACAGCTGGGAGCTGGAAGGGGGACAACATGCAGTTTAGTGAGGAGGCTAACATGCAGCCGAATCACAGCTTTCTCAGGCTGCACGTCAACAGATACAAATGACTCAGCTCTAAACTGACTGTTCTCCACATGCCAGTTTCAAGCAGATCATGTTTAGCTAACAGTCTCTTACACTTTCACTTGCCCAGTAGTCTCTACAGTCTATGTCTGCCATGCTTTCTATCCAGCTAACTCTCTTCCTCCTGCCCCAATCTATTTGACACTATCTGCTTGTTCTGCACTATCCTCATCATCTCTTTTTTTTTTTGAATATGTCCTGGTCTCTGTCTTCGATCGTATCTGTTTGCTTCATCACCTCATTCTGCCCTCTCCATTCCCAACCCCAGAGGTCCTACCTGGTCCAGGGAGCCCTGTCTCCTCAGCTCCCTGTTCAGGATGCTTGTCGGTGGGGACAGATCTGTGAGCGCTCTCCCCCGGCATGCTTCTCGCTGGCTCTCTTTGGCTCTGACGCAACAATAAACCATACAGCCGGAACAGACAAGGTGAACAGGGAGAGGCAGTGAGAGAGTGAGAGGGAGAGAGAGGAAGAAGAAGGGGAGGGGGGACCTGAATGCTCAGCGACCCAGCACTCAGATCTTCCCTGCAGCACGTGTCCGTCTATGTGTGTGTGTGTGTGTGTGTGTTTGTATATGAGACAGAGAGAGAAACAGTGAAAAAGACAGAGAAAGAGTGAGAGATGGAGTAGATGGAGGTCTGTCTCTCTCTGTGGTGCAGCACAGTGATGCTGTTGTTGTGGGCGTGCGTTTTAGAGCCTCATGATCCAGTTCATCTGAATATGTGTGTGCGTGTGTGTGTGTGTGTGTGTGTGTCAGGGTGTGTGTAGAATCTGAGAGCGAGCTGCAGTATTCTCTCCTGATGCCCAATTCTTGTTTCCCTCCCTCTTCCTCCCTCCCTTCCTGCCTCCCCGTATCGTTCTCCCCCTTCTCTCCCCCCCTTCCCCTTAGCCAAGCTATGACTGGATCTTGGGAGATGATGTCAGCAGATTTCCACCACTCTCTCAGTGCTGCCCTCAACCTTGAAGGAAAGGACCAGTACTGCAAAAACAAGAGGATGATGGAGAAATCAAGCAAAGGGGGGGGGATCAGGGAGAACAAAACAACCAGGGAGAAATGGAAACTGAAAACACAAACAATCAAAAGGGCAGAAACAGAACCTAGAACCGAGCTGCTGATCATACCCCCTGTCTCCTGCTCCGATTGCATCCCCTGGGAATCAACAGAAAGACCCCGAGGCCATCTGCCTCCACCCTCCATCTCACCCACCTCGTCAACACTCTTGATTGTTCTCTTCTTTGTTTCTCTGCTTTAAAGATAACAAGTGAGGGAAAGATAAACAGAAATAGAAAGACGGAGAGGGGGCGGCAGCACTGAGCCAAATGATCAGCAAGGGTAGTCTCCATGGCAACCCAAAACTTCCCATGATAGAGTGCCAGCTCAGCAGAAGTGAGTGCCGCTTCACTGGATAATGTATAACAGCCTCCATGCAATTCAGGTGACCTCGACAAACTCTAATTATCTTCCTGGTTGTAGGTGCCCTGTGCACAGCAGCATTTCTCAAGTATCAGTAAGCTCAGGTAGCAATGGAGTTTCACTGTAGCTTCACTGTATTAAGGTAATTTATCACTGCACAGTGAAGTATTTCCACATCTTTTGTTCCTTAGCTTTGCCTGAACACATTGGCTGCACCTGCACACCGCCAACCCATCACACAGGAGACACAATGACCAAGGAGTTCAATACTGGAAGTGCTGGCTGGGCTCTTTGTCAACAGGCCATCAATCGATCCATTAATCCCTGTATATCAGGAAGAATGATGGAGGCTTCGGATCACGTGATGGTTGATCAGAGTAACAATTTTTGCGTGCGTCATTTCCTGGTAGCTTATTTATCACTCTGGCTTTGTGTTATCTTTTTGCTCCCTGTCACTTGAACTCATTTCCTCTCTTCTGTTCAGCGTTGCATTTTCTTCCCTCTGCTTCTCAACAGCCTCTGATGTCAGAGTGCTGCCTCTGCCCGTGGTGTTGTGTAAGCAGTTTCAGGTCAGCGAAGTGTTTATGTGAGTCTTACCCTCGCTGTCTCGTCATAACATTAACACACAAACATAGATTCAGTATGAAATTTCTAAATATCCATTTAAACATAAGCATATTTGAAGAAATGAAATATACAAATGTATCCTTCACTCAAACTTGCTACGTTCAGTGATTTTAATGCCTTGTTTTATATTGCAAACCAAAAATGACTGAATAAATTACTTAAACATCTCATCAACCCTGCCCTGTGATGTTGTTCGCTAATAATACTGATGCACTCACACCAGTATGGCAGAGAGGTGTGCCATTAGCTGTTAGATGTGAAATGAAACCGTCTGAACACTCAATCTAATGCAACTGACTGTACACACCCACATCCTGAGGCTGAATCCTAAAAGCGGTCGATCTCGTAAGAATTAAAAGACAAAAAAAAAACCTGACGGCAATACAATTTATTCCATCACAAGCTGACACAGAGATAATTAAGTTACTCCAAACTATTCACATACTCATAGCAAGCACAATGTCACTCGCAGATGCAAAGACGTGACCGTCGATCATATCATTTCTGCAGAAGGACTCGCTGTCGTGTTTATTTCGGTCGCTCTCTGGCTCCACAACTCTCGCTCGTCGTCACCATGGAAACAGGGAAAGCCCCACATGTTGCCACGGGAACCAGAGTAAAAATACGATATAGTTTTTTCAGATAAAGTACGAGCGAGCTTTTCTGCAACGCGTGTGAACGTGGGTGTACATGTGTATTCCCTGTAGTCCCATTTGGTTGGGAAAGCTCTGATTTAGCCGAGTCTGCAAATTTGCTCAAGACCGATGGGCTCACTTGGCCATGTCCTCGGCCACAGCTTTCCCTATTTTATCCTTCAGGTACGCCAATTTCTGCCAGTCTGTCTTCAGCTCCAGCCACTCGTAATATGGCACCTGAAAGAGGACAAAAAGGATGAGCTTGATAACATTTCTTTGAAGAGAGAGAGTACCTCCTCATTACCAGTGAGTGCTTGAAGGGAATGTCATTGTAAAACTCATTTTACTGTCATACATTTACGGTCACGCTGAAAAAAGGATGCGTTTCAGTCTCATGTAGACAATGTTGCCCTGCAGTTAACACATCCTGCAGCACTGCAAACCTGAGAGGCAACTGATGCTACTGCTGGCAAAGGACATTGTCCTAGATCAGAGGGAGAGAGAGAGAGAGCTTGCATCGGCCTAGATGAGGCAGAGCTGCAGCTGGAGCTCTATTTATACCACACACTGCAGCAGGACCCACCTGACTCTCAGCTCTACCAAAGTATTAGGTCCAATGTTTGCATAGCCTGTCAGATACAGCAGCAGCAGCAGTGCCTCTGTTCACTGAAATATGACTCACTATCACAGAAAACACAACACACAAAAAAAAATCCTCTTGCAATTGGCTTTAGTGGGTGTGTAATGAAAAACTGATGTAAAGAACAAATAGCTCAGTTCACCCCATCTGTAGAGAGAGAGAGGATATAACTTGATCACTGTCTGCTACAAAGATGGGTTATCCCATCTTCTGCCTCTCCCTACCTCCACTGTGATGAAGCCAGCCAACTGGAGATGCCGCTTCATCATGGCAAACCGCCCCAGGAGGTCTTTACTCTTTGAGCCAAAGCTTGGAAAGTCCCAAGCTAAGAAAGCAAGCCTGCAAACAGGTGGAGATGAGAGCAACAGAGGGCAAAGTAACTTTAGACAAGTAAGCAAAAGAAAGGAAGAAAACAAAAATAAATGCTGAAACAACGCAAGCCCTCATGATTCTCCTCTACGACTCACCGCCGTGCCCCTGCAGGTAAAGCCTGGCCTCCTCCTCCGCTGGGCAGATGAGGGGCTTTCAGCATTGACATGTCAATTGGTCTGTTGTCACAATCCACTACCAGCTCTCCATCTGGTTGGAGAAAGTCAGGTCAGTTGTGAAAAAAGCTCTACGTCTCAAAAGACACTCACCTTTAAGTTTACACAGAGATGTGGCGAATGCTGCTTTGACTATAAGGCATGTATGTGATCTCAATGTGCTACCCTTACCAATAGTCCATCCATACACAGTGTCAACCCCAGTGCGAAGGGCCTCTGTCCTCCCACTCACTAGACTCTGTAAAGCTTCTCTCAGACTGCTCTGCAGCAGGGTGAGGGTGGGGCTGCTGACCGGGACAGACAGAGCACTCTGGGAGGATGGAGTTTTTGGGGAACCCGGATGCTCTAACTGGAGAGTAGCGGCAATGTGGAGGACCTTCAGCTGATAGCTCCCCAATCGAACTGGACTGCCATCTGCAGACAGAAGAGATAACAGAGAGACTGAGTGCTGACAAGCCACGAGCATCAAAACCACATCAACAATGTTTGACTAATCAATGCTATGCTTCGCATCTGTGAGAAAAAGGGACTCATGTGGCCGTCTACGAAGAAATCTATTGGTGCTGCACTGCCATCTGCTGAGCCAGAAGGGTATTTTGCCAGTGAGCTCCCAGAACCCAGAGACTACACAGCAGGACAGGATGTTAAAAAATAAAAACAGGAGTCAGAACATTTGAACGGTCCCAAAGAAACTACCACGCACACGTCAGTCTAATAACTTACGATAACATGGGCTAATTCAGTCAAGATGATTTAAACTGTAAAGTTAACGCGGGCCTTATTGCATGGTGAGAAAATGTCTCCTTTAATTCTAATCGGGCTGTTTGTAAAATATTTCAACAGGGTTTATACAAGATAGACAACAATATTCTTGAGCTGCAACTACAGAATATTGTTGTCATGGATTTATAAATTCACCATTTATCAGGAAACGGCACGGTACAGAAGAAGAGTCAGTGCCCACAGCTGTGGGCTGTTCTTACCTGACAGCTTGGTAATGTGATTCTGCTGTGTGAGGGGGGTGAGGTAGTGGGGTCTGGCCTGCTGCAGCACACACAGAGACCAAACTACATCTGTCTTCAAGAAGGGCTCCAGGCCTGAGAGAGCATCCTCCAGCACAGAGTGAACCTTCACACAAAACAGCAAACACAAAGAATATGTTTAGGCTAAGAGGCGGAAGCAGCACTGTAGAGTCAACAGACAGCCTTTGACATCTTCTGTACCTTGCTATAAAACTCGTCTCCTTTGCTGGGCTGGAAGTCCAGTCTGGCAAAAGTCATGAGCAGATTACAGAGCTGAAGAGTACTGTAGCTCTGACTGTTTGCTGTGTAGTGCTGGTGAAAAAAGGCACACGCAGGGAAAGCACGGTCAGTGAGGAAATATTACGACTCAGCTTCAGATAAGAGATTAAGCACTTTAAAATCAACTGAAACCAAGTTAGTTGTAAGTACATGACTGACCTCAGCAAAGGCCTCAAAGAGAGGGATGTGAAGCCATTTGAGGAAGCCCAGTGATTTAGCACAGCGTGTGACATCGACAGAGTTGAGCTCAGGGATTCTGGGTAACAACTCTGCGGCCATTCGCTGAAATACCTGAGACTGGTTGAAATTCAACTTGCCTGCAGAGGGACAAAGACAGAGTCGTTACTGTTATCATTGTACAGCACGCTACTGAGCCGAGACAGCTTTAATCTGTCCTGACTCTCCCTGGACATGAAGTCGTTTCCCCGTGAGGCAATTACGACTGTGTGTCATCAGTGTTTTTTTATTACCGTATGCAAAAGCCATGTCCAGTATCAGTGGAGTGGTGAACTCTGACGACGGCTTCTGGAGAAGGTGGTAGGACAAAGCTCTGAGCAGCGGGACAGATCTGCGGTTCTGAGTCGCCAAAGACACACACACTTTGCTGATCTCTTCTGCTGTAAAGCCCTCTGCGAGCTCCAAAGCCTGCAATAGAGACAGACAGCGGGACATTCATGATGCGCTGTTCACAGGTGTACAATCTTTGAACTTCAGCTATCCTTGTGTTTTTCACTGTATGCTTTAGTAAACACCTGTGATTTCATCTTTCAATCATCTTGTGACAATACGTTCAACTGACTGCCTATACAGTGAGGTTAAGGCAGCATGTTTATCTGAGCAATTAACTCTGTGTTAAATGATGAAGGACTCTGATACCTTTTCTTCAAGTCTGTCCATCAAGGTAGGCGAGATGGATTTTCCTTTGGATATCAGCACACTGACGGTTCTGGCATCAGCGATTTCAGTCCAGCGCAGTTCCAGCTGTTTTAATGCAGCGGCCACTATCAACACATTCTGTTGTCTTTTCTTGTCTCCTCTCCAATCTAGCAGCTTTGCCAGCTGTTTGTAGGTCAGCCGGCGGACTCGCCACAGGACCTCCGTCTGGATAGACCTGAGTACTACATCAGTAGAGGGCAAACCCATAATCCAGAGAGCTCGCAAGAGGGCCACTAAGTTGTTGTTCCAGACTTTTGACACCTGGAAGAAAAAAAACGCACACACACACACAAAAATGAGAGATTACCTTCGGCACAAGTGCTTGGATAAGATGTCAGTCACCTTACATGATGACAGTGCCAGGCCATCTCTGTACCCTTACCTCCCGAGATACGGTATCCATCATGTCCATCAGCCTTGAATCCCTCATCGCTTTGTCTTGTTGCTCCTTAAAGTTGCCCGTCGTTCTTAACACCAACTGAGTCCACTTAATCAGGGCATAAGCTGCTTGATTACCACTTCCTCCATGCTCTGCCCAGGCCAGCAGGATGTCCTCTGGCGACGCGGCCTTCTGCACCAAGTCATCCAGCTGGGTGCCCATAGGGGGGTTCGAAAGGACGTCTTCCTTGGCAAATGTCCTTACCTCACACATAGACCTCTCCGTGGCCCATGGCCATCCCTGAGCCCTCTGCACCTCCGCAACCCCAGCCCCAGGTGGAGGCATGCGGGCGGCAGCAGCAGCTGGAGCCTGGGAGTAGGCCCTGGAGAGCAGACGGGCATATCTACCCAAGAGACGGCTGGCCATTGATCTTGACAGACCAGACAGTGGCTACAGGTAGAAAAGGAGAGCAGAGGTTTCTCAAAATTCAGCAGCTGGTGTCACCATCCCACATCCAACCTAAGGGGGCAGTGGAGAATTCAGCAAGAGGCGGTTAAAGGGTTGACAGCTTACAGAGACACCCCAACAATGAACTGAGCCTTCACTCCGTTGGTCATACATTCATCGCCATGTCAGTCAAATGCTCGATCCATTTGCCTTTAGTGAAAGGAGCAGAGTTCTTGAGTCGTGTAATGTCACGACCAAGGGGACGCTTGCGTAACCCATTACGCAGGCACTTATCTCAGTACACCTACACCAGAATGTAGCTAGGTTAGGATCAGCAACACATCTGTTATTGTGACTGAATAAAACGACACCACGCGTATTGTAAAGGTGATGTTCGCGGAAAGAGCTGCCAGAGAAACGTTAAATCCTGACCTTGTCGCGATCAGGAATGGACGCTGAGAAATGCTGCTGATCGGCAGCGTTTCATTCCGTCTCCGATCGGAAGTTTAATCTGCAAAAAGCGCAACGCACAACAAAACCCCCACAGCACCACCAGCTACCATTCTGACACACGACTTACCAATAATTCACGATAACTTTGATGAAAGCTGTTCACATGGAGTCTGTCAGGAAGAGTCGCTGGAAAATGACGTAGCGGGACGCTCTCACGTGGCCGGCGGACGCAGCTGTAATTGGCTAGACATGTTCGTCACGTTTCGAAGAATTTGCACACCAACAAAGCGCTTTATAGATCAGTTTATAGTCGAAACTAAGTTTCAAGTGTCGATGTGACTGAATATATGAGTACACTTGTTTTGCTCAAAATGGAAGGATTCTAGTTTTGGTTTTAATTGCCCAGGTCTCCAGGTAGCCAACATAGCCTTCATGGCTGGACTATTTCGTTAAGGACCTTGAGAATATGCTCCATGTAAACATAAAATAATCTAAAATAAAGAGGCTAAGATAGCCTGACTTTTAGACCCGTGTTGGATCCTACATTTTAACCATGATGCAGCTCACTTATGTCTTTGTTCAGACATTTCCTAAGATTTATTTTGTGGTGCTCAGAGCATCGACCATTGACACTTAAAGTTTCACTTAAAACATCCGTCTTCCTGTGTGCCCATGTAACCACCATGTAATGCACATACTGTGCTCTTTTTTTTCTTACCAAACTTACCTTTTACCTACAAAGGGCAGGGAGTGTGTGATTAGATACTGTAGTGTATATATGTTGGTAGCTCTATCTGTTCCTGTCTCTTACTCAGTTGTCAACTGATCATCCTCTCTATCGTCTTCCTCCTCACCTGTCCCCCCCAGCAATGTGTAATTAGAACTGATAAAACTGGGCTGATAACATCGCTCTGACTACAAAGCCACTGTCACTCTACAGGTTACAGTGCAGTACAATATTGACTTTCTTAAACACAACTTATCTTTTCCTGGATCTTATTTATCCGGCATGCACCATGTCCTGAGCAGAAACACTTAAGGGACAGGGTGACCCTAGCTCCATTTTTGCTTACTTTTCTTCAGTACAGGATAATACAATATTATAGGATTCAAAGTAATGCCTTTTGAAATGGAAGTTATGTCTCAATGTTGTGGAATAATGTCCTTTACTGTGCAGTACAAACTGAGAGGCCTCAGTTGGTCTTTTGTCAGAGGTTATTGTTATGTTGGCAGAGAGGGCTGCTGATGCATGTCTAATATCATGACCCTCTGCAGGCTAACACAGGCTAGCGCTGGGCTTGAATGTCACTGAACAACTGTGTTCTTGATCAACCATTTTGGTCATTTAGTTATTTACAGATTTTGTTACATTAAAAATCTGTTAAACAAAGGTCCCATAAGCAAAATTCAAAATTTAATAGTAGAAACCTCTGTCACCATAAACTGAGGCTGCCTTCATGTAGTTGTGTTAATTAGCCAGTTAAAACATCAGCAGATAATAGGCCAATGCTGTACTGTTTTGCAACTTTCAAACTTCCCTTTCTTTCCTGTTTTTCTCCACCGCCTTTGCCTCAAATCCAGTGCCTCTTGTCTCTGTTGCTACTACTACTATTGTTTGTTACAGCCCATCAAATTCAATATGTATATGTGCTACAATCAAACATAATTAAACATATTGAGTTATGGTTGAAGCTCTCATGTTTGTAAGAGGATGTTTTTTTTGTGCTAATATAAAGACTCAGCTCTCTGGAGTCGTGGTAGTAACACATTAATTCTGTTTTTTTACAGAGTTGTGGCAGTGGAAACACAAGCTAGGCATCATAACCAGACAAAATGACAAATGAGGTACACACACCTGCAGAGGAGAGTGCATTAATCAAATGTGGTGGCAGTGTGGGGTAGAAGCTGCAGACAGAGGAGGAGATGGGTGAAGACAGAAGGAATGTGTGGTCATCAAGGTAAACACAGTCCACAGGAGGAGGAAACCCTACCACAGTGGACATGCTGACACCATTAACTTTGCTCCGTGGTCGATGCTCCCGGCTGCAGCCCTGCTGATGAGCTGTGGTTGGCATCAGGTGTGACTGCTGATTAATTCCAGCCATAGGCAATTTTCTCCCAAGTGTCTTCTCCTTTTGAATTTGGTTTTGTGTGGAGCTGCACTATGTGGCCTGATGGCACTGCTGTCAGGCTGTGGACTGTGCATGCCGAGTATGAGTTCTTCTCTCTTATTGTGTTTTTCAGTTAATTCTCACCATGTCAAGACAATCAATCCCATTTTGACCCCCATACTGACTCAATGGCCAATAGTGTGCTGTAGTTGTGCAGCATTTGGTGTAAATTGATGCAGCGCAATGTCAGACAGGCTGGTAGGAATGACATTGGTCTGTTATAACCTTCACTGTTCCTGTGCTCTTAACTCCAATCAGTTTATCAGGATAAGAAACGTGCTTTGGGGAGATAAGAGATAGAAGAGAAACACTAACCTACGCATAGCCTATGATATGAGTGTATTTGTATGTGTTGTGTGTTCTGCCTAGGGGTGACATTGTTGCTACTTGAGGTACCATTTTACACGGGTAGTCGTATTAAAGTGCACATTTAAACATACACGTGTGTTTGTGCGCATGTGCATATGTAAAAGGGAGTTGTCACGTATAAAAGGCTTTTCCAGGCAATTTGCCCTGTTTCTGGCCATTGTTTGTGTGAGTGAGGGAGAAACAGGGTGTGTGTTTGGGACCGGACCCTAACTTACAGGCAAAATTCCGGGGGCGAAGAAGGATCGAGTGGTCTGGACCTCCATTGATTTAGGAGAGCAGTCCCCTGTCACACCTGCAACCATGGATAAACAGGTAGGAGACCCAGCAGATTGGCTGATGACCACTCAGGAACAAGTCTTTCGTGAATTTGGGGGGGACGGGGGCACAGGGACTTAAACACAGACTTTAAAAATGCATGGCCTCAAGCTGTTGTGTACTGCACAGACAAACTACTGTAGAAATGAAAAAGGTTCAACAAGAATTATCGCCCTTATTTTTAGCCTCCCGGCACTGGTTATCTGTGATGTTCTGCATGACTTCTAAGATGAACTCCACTCTCTCAATATATATATATATCACTGCACCTTTACTTTGTAATGGTGTCATTGCATGTAAATAAAGTCAAAGAAAGTAATAGTGCCTTGAGTTTTTGTAAGTTATTTCAGTTTACATTAGTTTTCTTTGACTCCAATTTGTGAGGTGTCAAGGTTAATTGATTTACTACAAACCAGATGTGTATATAAATGTATGTATTTTACATGAAATTAGCTGTTTGAGGGGTCACTTATAATGCACAGTCCTTTTCAAGAGCATATAGAAGATACAGAAAATACAATACTGTATTTGGTATCCATATCACAAAGAATAACAAGACACCACACAGATAGATTTCCTGCTTAAATGTATGCCAATGAATATTTTGCCAACTGCTGTCTGCATTTAGAACACGTACGACATGTTTGAGATGGATGGAGACATGGACAAGAAGAAGAAGAAGAAGATGAAGAAGAAGGAGAAACTGGAGGGCATGAAGAAAGAAATGGATATAGTAAGTAAACATTACGTGGCAGAAAACAGTTGTGGAGGTCAAGAAGTTGTAGTGAGTGATTTAAAGTCAGATCAGTTATTAGATTTGTGCTGCAAAGATCTACCTGAGATTTAGAGGTGATTCCATAGAAGATGCATGGAGTGTAATGAGATTAATTATCGTTAGTTAGTGAGAAGAAGTTGCAACCAACCACCTATGAATAAATTACCTTGATACACTCAGATCTGCCTTATAGGTTGTTCTGAAACAATGTTGTGATTTGTCGCCTCCTGCAGGACGACCATGAGATTACAATAGAAGAGCTTGAAATGAGGTATAACACCAGTGTTACCAAGGTAAGATATTTCTTCCATAATGACTTTGTCTCTTTAATGCCTCATTTGGATAGTTTCTGTTGTGTTTGTGCACTTTATTCCTCTTACAGGTTCTTTTCCCTTCAACCATATGCAACACCACCCTTTTTCCCTATGTTCTCATACAATGGTGTCTTCTCCTGAACCATAGTCACTCATTTCATCTGCTCTCCATCCACAGGGTTTGACAAGTGCCTTTGCAGCTCAGGTTTTGGAGAGAGATGGTCCCAATGAACTGAAGCCCCCTAAAGGAACCCCAGAGTATGTGAAGTTTGCCAGGCAGCTGGCCGGGGGGCTGCAGTGCCTGATGTGGGTCGCGGCTGTCATCTGCTTCATCGCCTTTGGAATTGAACTTGGGAGAGGGAACCTCTCCAGCTTTGATGATGTGAGTTATAGTCCTATGTAGAGAGTTTCTAATGTGTTACACTGTGGAAAAAACAGATATAAAAGTTTTTATCGTTACATAATTTTTTTCACTTCAGCTGTACTTGGCCATCACCCTAATTGCCGTCGTTGTGGTAACTGGTTGCTTTGGTTACTACCAAGAATTCAAGAGTACCAACATCATTGCAAGCTTCAAGAATCTGGTGCCACAGGTAAGAAACTTCATGTCAGCACATTGCTGGATTAATCATTAATGGCGTCTCTATCATTCGATCACTTTGCTTTTCCGTCACTCTATTTCTTCCTTCTCGCACTCTTTGCCTTTCTGCTTGTGTTCATTTCCCTTCATCTTTGCTAACCTTACTCCTAATTTCCAAACATAGCAAGCCATTGTGATCCGTGATGGCCAGAAAAACCAGATCAACGCCAACGAATTGGTGGTTGGGGATTTGGTGGAGATCAAAGGAGGAGACAGAGTCCCTGCTGACATTCGGGTCATCTTTGGTCAGGGCTGCAAGGTAGATCGCACACATATACTGTATCTACTGCTTGTTAATACAAATGAAACATGCTATGACAGAAGATTATGCTCAGAGTTTGACATTTCTATAATTTTATATCACTGGGTCCACATAAATCAATGTATTTTTCAAACAACAGAATACAAAATGTCAACTCAAACACCATTTTCAACTTAAAATCTGTCATGTTTCAATTACACCATCCTCAATAGGCTGGCCAATGTAACATGCTTAGTTTTTACATCGTGATTTCTGTACGACTGCTTGTATTTAAATACTCAAATGACAACTGAAAACTGAATCACTCCTTTAAGCTGTGTCATATTTGAGGGGCAGGTGTAGTCCAATCCACTATCAGACATATGTCCCTCCTTATCCCATTTTATCCTGTGACCATGTAATGAACTTTTTGCGAATATTCTCTGTGTACCAGGTGGACAACTCGTCCTTGACAGGAGAGTCAGAACCGCAAACCAGGAGCCCTGAATGTACCCATGAGAGTCCACTGGAGACCAGAAACATTGCTTTCTTCTCTACAACCTGTCTGGAAGGTACAGTGAGCAGCACACGCTCTACATTCAACCAGCACGTATCTGGGCCTAGACGTAACCTATTTAGTCATTTATTTAAGTAGTTATAATCTTCTGCCAGAGCTTTAGCCACAACATAAACCCTCATCTTTTCTCCAGGTGTCGCGACTGGTGTGATCATCAACACAGGTGATCGTACCATCATCGGTCGCATTGCCAGCTTGGCAAGCGGCGTTGGCAACGAGAAGACACCCATTGCCATTGAAATCGAGCATTTTGTTGACATCATTGCTGGTCTTGCAATCTTTTTTGGGTTCACCTTCTTTGTGGTTGCCATGTTCATCGGATATGCCTTCCTGGAAGCCATGATCTTCTTCATGGCTATCGTGGTGGCTTATGTGCCAGAAGGTCTACTGGCCACAGTCACTGTGAGTAACATTATGATGTGTACTTCCAATTATGTCTTTAGTATCAGAACTGGACTGTGCGACTGCTCAGTTTGGATGTGGTCCCCAATGCAAAATCATGGATTAGTAAAAAATATGCAAAATGAATGTAGCTTGAGGTCATCACACGTTCTGTAGGCTCGACAAGTCTAACACTGCTCTGTAGTAACCTGTCTCTGTGGACAGGTATGTCTGTCTCTGACTGCTAAACGACTTGCCAGGAAGAACTGTGTCGTGAAGAACCTGGAAGCTGTGGAGACATTAGGTTAGTATGCCTGATCACACAACGCATCCTGTTCCTGACAGTTTTGTGAGTTCAGGGACTGTGAACTTTAAAATTTGAACATGAACACTTTTAATTCTGTTTAGGCCACCCCTTCGTCAGCTTTGCCATCCAAAGAAAGCCTTTAGATCACATGCTTACATCCTCAACTCCAACTCCATACCTCATGCAGCATAATGACATAAGTTTAATATAAAAGTATGTGTGTAAACTGTGTGTGTTTAGGCTCCACTTCAGTGATCTGTTCTGATAAGACGGGTACCCTGACCCAGAACAGGATGACTGTAGCTCACCTTTGGTTCGACAACCACATCCACGCTGCTGATACCACTGAAGATCAGTCAGGTAAACACAGATAAACCTCTGGTTTTGTTCACAGCACTTCCTCTTGAAATATATCAATGTAACATTGTTGTAAGCGCTGTCATATAAGCATAATATAAGATAAGCTAACCTGTGGGTTGTTATTTCAACTATTATGAGTGCTTCAAAGGTAGAGTACTGTCATTTCACATTTGAGTAATCTTTCAGTAATCATGCGATTGTGTGGTTTCCAGGCCAGAGTTTTGACCAGTCATCAGAAACGTGGCGTTCACTGGCGAGAGTGGCTTCCCTGTGTAACAGAGCTATATTCAAACCTGGTCAGGAAGGTGTATCTATTCCTAAGGTACAAATGTTAAGGCATTTGTAGTAAGCATCCATGTGAAGTCACATGAGCCGACAAAATGTTCTCCTCTCTTAAATTATTACAAGAACAGATTTGTTCCCTTTGTCTCACTTTATCCATCTCACCCAGAGGCTTGTGGTGGGAGACGCATCGGAAACAGCTCTGCTGAAGTTCACTGAGCTCACTGTGGGGAACATCATGGACTACCGTGATCGCTTTAAGAAAGTTGTGGAGGTGCCCTTCAACTCCACCAACAAGTTCCAGGTGAAGTTAGGGCTTAAGTGTATAAGTGTAAACCAGAAAACATTTGGAGTAGTGACACTCCTGTGATTCACAGATTAATGTTTTATTCAGCCTCTATCAACCATCCATCTCTCTGCAGCTGTCCGTCCATGAACTGGAGGATCCTCTGGACCTACGCTACCTTTTGGTGATGAAGGGAGCACCAGAACGCATCTTAGAGCGCTGCTCCACAATTTTGATAAAAGGCCAGGAGCTGCCTTTGGATGAGCAGTGGAGAGAAGCCTTTCAGACAGCTTATATGGACCTGGGAGGACTGGGAGAGAGAGTTCTGGGTTTCTGTCATATCTATCTGAATGAGAAATCATTTCCTCGAGGCTTTCAATTTGACCCGGATGAGATGAATTTCACCACTTCAGGATTGTGCTTTGCTGGTCTCATCTCGATGATTGACCCCCCTAGAGCAACCGTACCGGATGCAGTGATGAAATGCCGTACTGCTGGTATCAGGGTGTGTTCACATGCCCCACGTGCATGAGCATCTTGAATACTGAAAGAAATGCTTAAAAATTTCTTTTATATTGCAGAAGTTTGCAAGAAACTTGTGAGTTTTCTTTTGTATCTTGGAACTTCAGGTTGTCATGGTGACTGGGGACCATCCAATCACAGCAAAGGCAATAGCAGCAAATGTTGGTATCATCTCAGAGGGCAGTGAAACAGTTGAGGATATTGCCCAGAGGAAGCGCATACCTGTCGAACAAGTGAACAAGAGGTATTTGCATCAGTGCTGTCCACACTTTGAACAACCCTCACCTCTATGACTGCTCATTGCAATAGATGTTTATCCTACCGGTCTGTCAGGTCTGACTGTGTGCATGCTCTCTGTCTATTTATTGAATCTAACTCCATCCGTCTCTCTGCTGTCTGTGTGCAGGGACGCTCGTGCCTGTGTGATCAGCGGTGGTCAGCTGAAAGAGATGAGTAGTGATGAGTTAGATGAAGCGCTGCGGAACCATCCCGAGATGGTGTTTGCCAGAACATCCCCTCAGCAGAAATTGATCATCGTGGAGAGCTGTCAGCGTCTGGTAAATATACCAATACTACTAATTTATCTTGCTGTCCCCTGAGAGGACGACGAGGATCAGACTTCATTTTCAGGCTTGTGTAACGTGTTCTCACCTTTCATCCCCACACACAGGGCTCAATTGTTGCTGTAACAGGTGACGGTGTGAATGACTCTCCGGCTCTTAAGAAGGCTGATATTGGTGTCGCCATGGGCATCGCAGGGTCAGATGCTGCCAAGAACGCTGCAGACATGATCCTGTTGGATGACAACTTTGCTTCTATTGTCACTGGAGTGGAGCAAGGTGAGACCACACGTGATAACAGGTGGTGGTATGTGGAGGGGAGGTCAACACTCCTGTCTCTGTTGAAGGATGTCTCTGTTCTCCCTCTTTTGTCTTTGTTATTCAAATACATAGAGTATATTGAGCTATTTAGTTGACTTTAAATGTGTGTGTGTGTGTGTGTGTGTGTGTGTGTGTGTGTGTGTGTAGGCCGTCTTATCTTTGACAACCTGAAGAAGTCTATTGCTTACACACTAACCAAGAACATCCCTGAGCTGACTCCATATCTGATCTACATCACTGTGAGCGTGCCTCTTCCTCTGGGCTGCATCACTATCCTCTTCATCGAACTGGCCACTGACATCGTAAGTAATTAGTAATTAGGACATTAGTGATAGTTCAGCATGAAAAAAAAATCACTGATCATCTCACTGGCTATTTATTTTCATTTATTCCTATATGGGGGTTACTTGCTGGCATTAATTGTAAATGATCTTCCTCACTCCTATATCTGCTGTAAAATATAATTTGTTTAAGTCTGTCCCGTCTCTCCTGTAGTTCCCCTCTGTCTCTCTGGCTTATGAGAAAGCTGAGAGTGACATCATGCACCTGAAGCCTAGGAACCCTCGTCGTGATCGTCTGGTAAACGAAGCCCTGGCTGTGTACTCATACTTCCAGATAGGTGAGACTGTGTGTGTGTGTGTGTGTGTGTGTGTGTGTGTTTGTGTGCTGGTGAGAAAGCCATGCTTACTGTATGTGATATTTCCATTTCTTCTTTCTCTGTTTTAGGAGCCATCCAGTCTTTTGCAGGTTTCACAGATTATTTCACAGCCATGGCCCAGGAGGGCTGGTTCCCACTCTTGTGTGTTGGCCTGCGTTCTCAGTGGGAGAATGTTCACCTTCAAGACTTACAGGACAGCTATGGACAAGAATGGGTTAGTATAGATCCTACCTTTGGACTCTTTTCAAACTATGGACATAACATAACTCCTCTCCTCTCCACTCCTTCCAGACCTTCAGTCAGAGGTTGTACCAGGAGTATACGTGCTACACTGTATTTTTCGTCAGTATAGAAATCTGTCAGATCGCAGATGTGCTGATCAGGAAAACTCGACGCCTCTCTGCGTTCCAGCAAGGCTTCTTTAGGTCAGTAAAGACCCATCTCTAACATGAATCGATCTACAGATTGTTTTTCAATTGATAAAATTCTGACATTACCAATAAAACCTCCTGAGCAAAATGGGAAGAACAGGAAAACCTCCCATTATTCCAACTTTGAGAGTGTTGCAGTCATCTAAGGTGCTTGAAACACCTTATTTTGTGATTTATGAACAGTTTAATACATTTTAAGTGTATGTGTTACAATTGTTATATTTGCATAAAACATATGGCAACAGTTAGACCTGAACTAATCTCCTTATCTTTTTAAGAAGATTCCAGCAGGACATTTGGTTATTTATGTTTTTACTTGTGTGTAGGAACCGTGTCCTGGTTACTGCCATAGTCTTCCAGCTCTGCCTGGGTAATCTGCTTTGTTACTGCCCTCTAATGCCCAATATCTTCAATTTCATGCCCATCAGGTAAAAGCACACAGGGCCTCATTCACATGGTCACCATCTCAAGTCAAAGCTCAGACTGGATTAGAAGGAAGAAGCAATCTGTATGCTGTAAATTCTGGGAATACACATTTCGATTAAAAAATGCTTAAAAAAAGCTGTTTTTCCACTACAATAACTCCTTTTTCCATATTTGAGATTAAAGGTTGCAGCCCATGCTCTCATGTTACTCGCTGTGTATTCTCTCCAGATTTCAGTGGTGGTTTGTTCCTCTTCCATATGGCATTTTAATCTTTGTCTACGACGAGATCAGGAAGCTAGGAGTCAGAAGACATCCAGGAAGTAATATTCTTTATTCACCATCCATTCATCAAACTATTAACATCTCTACATGTGTTCAGCATTCACTTATCTATGGTTTGTCATCTGTCAGGTTGGTGGGATCAAGAATTATACTACTGAGACCAGAGAAGCTCTTTCACTCATCCATCCTTCTATCCATCCATCCATCCATCCATCCATCCACCCACCCATATACATGAAAGCATCACTCAGGAACCAGAATGCTGCAAACCCAGACGACTTTATTCAATTCACGATTCAACGCAGCATTCATATTACTTTGTGATCTATGTATTTATAGCTTAAACTGTCTTTTCATGTCAAGAGTTGGTCTAAATCCATATAACAAAGCAATAATGGTAACAATTAGTCAACATCACCAATGAAGAATTCAAAGATTTGATGTGCTCCAGCTCTTTAACTGTGGCTGAACTGTATTTGTATTAATAAAGAATAAAGACTGATGACCTCAAATCAGTAACAAAACTGGAAATTTTCTTGTATTCTATATTGCTTCATGTGTGTTTTGAGGTTGTGTTTTTGAAATTTTGTCTTTACTCAGAGGTGATGTGACACAAAGATTACATGATAATACCTGAACTGCTTTTTATCGAAAATGCTGGAAAATGAAAAATTAAGTTTTTCAAACAGAACATGCAGAGGAAACCAGTTGGACATCTCTTGTGTGTAGAAAGAAAAAGAGCTGCTCTTCATAGTCCAGACCAGTGTCAAAAACCAGATCTTTGTTACATGCAGTACATACTTTGTTTAGGGGTTCTCTCTTCCATAAAAGTCTCGAAATGTCATCTTTAAAAGGGCTGCTTTTAACATTTTGTGACTTTATGAAAACTGAATTACCATTGAGATATGGCTCCAAAAAGATGCCTCTACACCTCTATTCAGTTTGATTCTTCACCATGTTGTCCACCTGTGTCCACCCTTTCTCTAGTCAGCCCCCAACAAGAGGATCTTTTTGTCACAGTCAAATACCCAAAAGTCGTCTTCTCTCCACATGGCCCCGTCTTACTTCATTTGTGCTACCTGTCTGTGTTCTCAACTCGACTTTCCAGATGGCGATCTTGCCATCATGTCGTGCAGAGCCACTCAAGATGTAGCGATCCTCAGCAGAGCAGAGGATACTCAGAGTCTGAGCATCTGGACGCTGTCCGAGTGGGCCTGCAGCTCCTTTGACACAGTGTGGCTCTCTGGGTCCATCACCAACACCTGACTTCTCAGCTGCCTGTCACACTGACCTCCGACACTGCTCCGGCCACGACAGCCCACCCAGATCTGAGGGGGGGAGAGCATCAAGGAAATCAAAGGTAGCAGTGGTTAGGTGGTGATTGAAGAGGGCCGTGAAAAGAAAAGGATCATATATCATGTATCACCTGGTCCTTGACTCGAATCATGCGGGTGACTCCTGAACTGCCAGGCAGGGGTAATCTCTTGGGTGGCTGTCTGTGGTTGTTAGTGTGCCACAGACACAGCTCCCCTGAGTCTGCACAGCCCGTCCACAACTGACCTTGCTGGCACAAGCACACAAAAATGGGCTAAGGCATTGAAGTCATAATATGGTTGTGTCTGCACATCTGAATCCTGGGGAATGTTTGTGGTAAATACTATTTGTGTAATAATATTTGTTCCAGCTACACTATATCTTAACTCATGGGAGTATTTTTTCCTGAAGTGTTTAATGTCCTGCCATGTTTCAGACTGAATGACTGACTTGCTAAACCACCAAATGGCTGCCAGCTTGTTTAATAGATAAACACATTAGCTGATGACTGCAAAGTCACCTCTGGGATGACAATGAAGCTGCTGAAGCTACTGGGCATGCTCCGTAGGTTATCAGGAAGTGCCATCCTTCTTTGTGGTGTCCCGTTCTTTTTCAGTTCCACAATGCTGTCACCACAACCTGAATCTCCTGCATGGTGGGTCTGCAGACTTCAACCGTAGCCTTCATCCTAGATGGCACATGATAAAGAACAATGCAGCGCAGGTACTTTTCCAGCACAAAAAGCAGATCAAATAATACAAATTTTACCACACAGTTAGAGGAGATTGCAGTGGTTATTTGATACCTCGCCTCAGCTGCAGACTTCAAAATGCTGTCAGTTGTTAGGTATAAACATTAACTGTTTGACTGGCCCAGTAAACTCACACAGAGCGTGTACCTGCAGTCTGATCAGGTATGCATGTGTTCACATGTGTCCCTAACTGAAACTCCATGTACTTTCAGTATTTACTTAGTTTCCAGGTCTGCATAAGCCCAGCAGTAAATTTCTAAGATTTTGTACAACCTTTAGATCAACGCACAGATCAAGGGGTGAACTTCATGAATACTATCATTTGGTTTGAGGCTTTTTAAAAACAGGTTTATATCTCACTTCTGCATCACAGAGCAAGTCCAGAGTTCCATTCGAGCAAAGCTGTCCATTTTCCTGTTGAGACGAAACTTGAGGAATGAATGGAAGATGTGTGTCTCCAACACCTGCAACATGGCAACATTTGTCCCATTTCAAGTTAAAATAATAAAAATATATAAATTGTTACACCAAATTAGCATTTACCTCCTTGTAAAAAAGCTGTTCAGCTGGCTCTCTGGTTCTCAGGAACTCTTCACTGTTGAACACTCGATGCTCATAGTTCAAATGACTGCCGACATATCTGTTACATACATTCATTTAGATATTAACAAAATACATTATTTTGAAAACCATCCCATTAGATCTCAAAGAGCACACACAGAACCTGAATACGTCGACAATCAGTTCCAGTGTGATCCTCTGGATGTCGTGGTTGAGGCTGCGTTGCCACGCTCTTCTCTGTGCTCACTGATGTCAGTGCAGCTTGCACGGTGGCACTGATGCAGGTCAAAATGGATGTTCAGGGACAGACACCTGCAAATACACACTCATACTGTATAAACAAACAGAAATATGTTCATATCTCTTGCCAAGAAAAGGTTACTGGATCAGTAAAGTTGTACATCTGCAGTCCAAATCCATCTTTTTGTATTGTACTATTACAGATTAGCTGTAGTTGTATTATTCTTGGCATTAGCGAATACCTCTGTGTGAAGCAGTCTGCAGCAGCCAGGGGAATCTCTGGTAGGTCAACAGTCTCAGAGCAAGAAGTGGAAACACTTCCGTTATCAGTGTTGATTAGAATCAGATCATCTGTTTCCTGGATGGAGGAAGATCAAGAATAAATAACTCTTTAAGTTAAGTAAGCAAAGTATTCACTTAGAACTGTAACTCACACTGTATGTAAACCTGCTACAGACAACCTTCTTAGTTAAATATTTATTTAGATGCATTAAAATTAAGTGCCTATTTTCTGTGGCCAGAGACAGAAACAAACCCATTCCTCTAATAATCCAACCAAGCCTGAAGCAGAAGGCTGGAGTCTGCCCTGTCAGTCTCTCACTCTTTTCATCATCATTTATGAATCAGAGAAGAAGGATGAAAAAGCTACCAGACATTCAGTATGTACTGTTGATGGGTTAAATGGACATTCATCGCAGCATTTTCCATGCCCCTTTTCTCTAAAAACAACAACTGTCTTGTGCAGGAAGTTTGAACTCTTTTGGAAGGTATGTACTCACAGCAGTAACCCTTTCAAAATGGCTGAGAAGGCAGCTCATGAGGAAGGCAGTAGGAGCCATGAGAAAGTCCAGCATGGCTCTGGCCAGGACAGGAACATATGGCTGTTGCCAGGACAGAGGCTGGAAGAAAGAGGCATGGAGGGACAAGGTCAAAAGATGAAAGAACGGATGGCTTGATGAGGGATTATGGAGGATTCAACACTTTTCAATGCTGCAAGTTGTCTATGCAGGGATGTTCTTAAATCGTTCATTGAAACAAATTAAGTAGTAAGGCATTATTTCAAAGTGAATGTAATGACACAAGATGCACATTTTTGCAAAAGTACTTCTGATATCATAGTTAAGGGTTAAATTCAATGAAAATCACCGCGAAACACTATTGTGCCCTTTGCAGATGTTTTCAACGGACCTGCAGGAAAAGTAACAAGCTCTCTGCCACCAGTGTGAGTCTGGCCCAATCAGCAGAAAATACCACCACCCGCTGCTCCTGCAGGAGACCAGACAGCACCTACAGAAACAGGGACGGAAAAGAATTAAGAGAGTTTACACGATCCAACACGAACACAAGAGGTGTGTGTGGTACCTGCAGTAGCTGCTGCGGCCTGAAACAGAAGAAAGACAGATGAAGGTCTAAATCTATAGCTGGCTGGTCTTTGTCTTTGTCTCTCTTTGGTTATACAATGGTCAGAGGATGCAAGGTAAACATCTGCAAAACATACACAGTGTTGTAGTTTGTGTTGTTCTACCTTCTGTCATCACAGTCAAAGAATGCAGTGAAAATGGGTAGGGGAGAGTGGGGTAAGTAGTGCCAATTTTTACTTAAAGTGCCTTTTACGCAAGGGGATTACAGGAATGCCTCCAACTAAAATATGTACATATAGTTTAGGATGTTGTGTATCCCTGGGAGCAATCACTTTGGATCTTAAATAAACTGTTTCAGAAATATAGCTTTAGAAAAAAAAGTGGTTTTGTGGCACAACTTGCCCCCAGTGCGGGGTAAGTTGTGCCATTAGTCAGAATACACTGGGGTAAATTGTGCCATTGATAACTGAAGTAAAAAAGATCATTTTAATCTCACAAACGATAATGCTATATAAAAGCAAGACAATTTCAATACAAAAGTACTTGTTTAATGTTTATTTAAAGTTTTAACATCATCAAAGGCCAGTTTGCTTCAACAAGGCCTAGCACCACATGAACACATGCTCAGAACCAAATGAAAATTCCAAAATGGGCACCTAACTGCATCTGCATCTGAATATCTTCACAGATTCAGCCTACTACTGGACATTCCACTTGTCAATGCTGCAGGGGAATGTGAACTTGTGCTCCCTTCTGGCTGTACCACCAAGCTTTTGTGGTGTGGGTAGTTTCTTGAGCACATCACCTCTAGGGATGACTCCTTCATCATTCTCTCTAAATGTGAAGATGGGCTTTCCATCAACAGACCTCTTACAACTTTGCTTCAGAAACTTTGCACTGATCTCGTCACCTTCAACATTCTCCACCAATCCAACATAGTTATAGGATTTGGATTTTTTACCTGCAAACTTCACAAAGACAAAGTCACCAGCAGACAGATCCTTGTCACCATCATCATCATCATCATCGTCATCAATAAAATACAATAAAGTAATATATAGTAAATAATCATAAGATGGGGGAAGTTGTGCCACTGGCACAACTTAACCCAGCTCCTTTGGCACAAATTACCCCAAGCCCACCATTTTGAAAAAAATGCATCCCCCAGCTGTTTTGAGCTAGCATCATGCTAACTGTATAGACTCATGATGTAGCTTACTAAAGCACTAAAACATGTGTGAACTGTTTTCAAAGTTTTCTATAATTGTTCAAACACAGCAATCAAAAAACCTTAGTCATAGAAATTTTACTTTGGAGGGCAAAAAAATGTTTTTTGAACTTAAATGTGCTTACCTCTCAAGTCATGTGTCTCCCTTCTTTGCAGAATGAGCGAAATGGATGCCTCTTCAAAAATATGTGGTCACATGACCAACTTCTTCTATGGTTTTCTAAATAACAGGGGTGGCACTACTTGCCCCTTGGCACAAATTACCCCACTCTCCCCTATATGTACACTCATGTAAGAGGCACCACTACCTATGGCAGTTTGCTATGTAAGCAATACGAGCCTGATAATTTCTGGCTAATGATACTATGAATGTAAATATTTTTAGGACCAGTAATCATAGTAGTGAATGGATATGTAATTGCAGTTTGGTTGCACGCACACACACACACACACACACACACACACACCAAATGTAGTTGCCCAGGAGGGGGGATAGGCACCAGTGCCAGTTTGGCTGCAAACTCTCTCACTTTCTCCTACATGTCTGATAAATGGCATGTTTTCAGCTGGACTAACAGACTAACAAAGAAACAGAAATGGACAAAGAGATTGAGAGAGAAAGAGACATCCAAGACAGACACAAGAAGACATTTTTGTAAAATACATTAATTAATGCAAACAATTATGTGCAACAGCGACTGCAAAACTTGTGACAACCACCGTTTTGATTAAGTTACTACTAAACAAATTATTTCTTTACAGCAACTCTTAAAATGAAGGTGAGGCAGTGTTGCTGGTAAAATAGGTATTACACATACACTGGTGACAAGTATAGCTTGGTGCTCATTAACAGAAAATATGTTGAAAATATATTGAACAGCGGACGACGGACGAAGCTTCCCCATGACTCTTTATGACAAACGGAGTTGGTTAGCTGGATGTGGCGTGAGTAATGCCTTTAGCTTTCCCTGTCTTTTATTTCAGAGTCCTGGAATTGAACGAGCTGCTTGCCTGTATGCAGCCCGGTGTAACTGTCGCAGACAGTATTTCAATGGGATGTTGGTTTTGTCATATGTTTCTGTCATATTTGAATATCGATAAAATGTGATATAAATAAGAGGTTGAAATGTTGACAGTTCGTAGAAAATTAATCTAAAAACATGCCATGGTTAAAAAAAAATAATAAAAAAAAAAAAATGTTTGTGTGTATCCAGGAAGTTATGGGTCACATGACCAGAACCGTGGTGTTGTGGGAAAAAGCCAAAAGGCCAGCGTGGATGTGGAGGGGAGGCATGTCTGCAGAGAGCTCAGCAAAGACTTCGTTCTGCACATGGTTCAAGAGGCGCACACGGTAATTATCTTTAATTTCTTATATTTTCGTGAGTTTACTGATATACCCTCATGGTCAACGTGATATGTGAGTAATTGCATCTGATTTCATTATAATTTCGGCTGTGTTGACATGTTGCTCTTCAATGGACATTAGTTTCAGAGATTTTGAGAAGGCAGAGAGATGTCTCTACGTGTTTTATTTTCTTGCCGTTTTCATGGTGTCTGCTGATGAGAGAGCGCAGCAAATAAAATTACAGAAGACATCAGCAAGAGTCGTGGCCTTTACTTTGTTGAACCAGTGTGGCTACACCCAGAACAGGCAGATGAGACAATGGATATTGGCACACAGACCCAGCTTGTGCTTGTGCTGCGGTACCCTGATGACAAGCGTGATGTGCTGGAAAGATTTTCTGAATTCATTCCTCTGCAGTCAGCAACAGCTGAGTCCATCGCTGCAGCATTAAAAGATCGTCTTGCTGTCATCCTTCCTGATGACTGTACCAGGGAACGCTTCTCATTCACTGACCACCTCATCAGTGCCACCTTACTGCAGGGTGACCGCTTTGTTGAGTGAACGCAGCATTCCTGGAAGAAGCTCTGACCACCACCTTGAAGGCCTTCCCCAGGCCCTCCTGCCCCTTCCCAAAAAATTTAATCACCAGCCGCCACTATAGCACTTGTAAATGAAAAATAAAATAGAACTTTTAGGCATCACCTCAGATCGCAACCGGATGATCTCGGCTTTTAGGCTGTACGCAGATGCTGAGGTCTGAGTCTGACCTCTGTGGTGGGGGCGAGAGGTCAAAGGTTGGACTTGTTTTGACTGCTCAGCGAAGTGTTCAGCAGTGATCTGCTTCCTTTCAACATACGAGGGACCAATCTCTCTGAACCTGGAGCGGTGAAGGTTGAAGTCGAACCCATGTGTGCTCTGAAACACACACATATAAAGAACAAAGGAGAGAGCACTGATGTATGAATCAGTAAAGTTAGATCATCAAAGTTTATTCATGGTTAAATGAGCCCATGCAACAGAGTATCCAAGTGTATTGATTTACCTCACCACAGGTCTGTATTACGTTGTTCCTCGGGTGGTGTTCCTGCCAGGCTTTGGCTGTCTCTGCATAGACAAGAAGTACGAGAAAGGCACCCTGGTTCTGTGTCTGGCACCAGAGGACAGCATGGACGCTGTAATCAACCTGCACAGCAGGTATGTGTGCACAGGCAGTGAGTTTACTGATGCTATTTTATGCTCCCTACATATTTGAACCACTACAAATCACCCATGCATGTTGTTCTTCCTTACCTCTGTGCCTTTTACTGTGCTCATTTCAAACTGCCTTATGTTTATTGTTAACAGCAATGTTTTCATGCTGCACTTGTTACTGGACTCCAAGTGTGAAGAAACAGACACTGTTTCAACCACAGGAGGGCAATAAAACCTCTGTGTTGACACGAGTGAAATTACTCCAGTATCAGTACTGATTGTTGTCACTCAACCTAAAAT
Source organism: Chaetodon auriga (assembly GCF_051107435.1). Lineage (NCBI taxonomy): Eukaryota > Metazoa > Chordata > Actinopteri > Chaetodontiformes > Chaetodontidae > Chaetodon > Chaetodon auriga. The sequence goes on from NC_135081.1 coordinate 17,561,109, forward strand.
CTCTACACACGTTCTCAAACATTAGCTTGATTAAAAATGCTCAAGTGTGTAAATTTTCAGATTCATCCTACCTACCAGAGAAGTAACATCAAGACTGATCCTTTTGTGGCTGGCGTCTGTAAGACTGTGCGTCTTGAAATATTCACAGTTTATTTTAGTTTAATTGGATGTGGAGCTTCTTGTCTGGAGCCAGGTAGCAGTGATGTCTTCAGGGTTCAGCCCTTCAGGTGGATCAAACTCCCATCTGAACTCCTGGTGTCCATAAGAGTAGATGCCTCTCTCATCCTCCGTCCTCTCTCTTCTCTGGATTCCTGCTGACTCTCCACTTCCTGCCTGACAGACCACTCCTCTGGAGTAAAGCCTTAAATGCCCAGGTTCAGGCCAAACTGCTCTCTCTCTCTGTCCTCAGGCTGATCAGTGCACTGGCCTTCCTGATTTTCAACAGCCTTGGAGGTAGCACTGACTCTGGTTTCACCTCCCTGGGAATGGAGTGTCAGTCTGGGGAATACAGCAGGAAGCCCAAGCTGGGGTTCTCCATCTGCCCAGCTCCACAGGTGTCCACTGCTGTGGTGGAACCCTACAACCCCATCCTTACCCACCCACACCACCCTGGAGCACTCTGACTGCACCTTCATGATGGACAGCAAGGCCATGTTCGATATCTGCTGTAGGAACCTCGACATCGAGCGTCCCACTAACACGTATGACATGTTTTTGCATTCACTAATAATACATTCATACAAAGATCTCTGTCACATGTGGAAACGGTATTTGAGCTCTCAAAAACACACTCAAACAGGATGTTACACACATGTCCAGCAGGAGCCTCTCGACACAGTAATACTTTCAGTGGTGTGACGGTGTAAAACCAGGAAACACTGTAATACTACACATGAGATTCATTCACGTGTGCATGTATTCATCAGCAGGAGCAACACCCCTGGCAGCGGCATGTGCTCTGATGTAAAGTTTCACCTTTTGCTGAGCAGAGACGACAGAAGAGAGCCGAGCGCTTCAACTTGTCTGCGTCAGCTGAAAGCAAAAAAGGCCACTTTTGAAATACTATTTTTGCAGAACACAAAAAACACGATCCATAAAAACAACATTCAATGCACTTCAAATAATACAATTATTGTAAAATACTATCCACGGGAAGCAGACTCTCAACAATTTGTATACACCTTGCATATCATACTTAGTACACCCTGCCTTCAGTGTGCATCTTTCCTGAGTTCTGATCACATGCAATAGAAAGCAAGTGAAGTAACTTGCTTCTTTTCTGACTTTTCTGAACTTAACAGACCATAAAATTGAGACTTGTTACCTTGAAATAACACAACTTGTGAAAGTGAGGTCAAGTGTGGCGATGTGTTGTGGCCTAAAGCCCCACTCAGAGTCCATGAGGTTTTTTTTTTTTTTATACCGACAGCCACATAGAGATCAACAGTTGCTTCTTGGACACCACTGCCTTTGTTCCTCTTTGGGATCGATGCCAATGAAGCACCTGAATGTGTAATAACAGAGATATATTAGGTGTGGTAAGTCTGCATGTAATGCATTCACCAAATAAAAGTTCTAGTATGTTTTCTCATGATTATCACCTCTGGCTCATCATTATGAGACAATGAACTCATTTTCATAAACTATTTTATCATTATGAGAAACCAAACATGATTACAAGCGTATCCTGCTATTTTACTCTACATGATACCATCATTTACAAAACGAACATCATACTTTGAATTGAAGACTTTGAACTAGCGATTGATACCTGAAACTCAAAAGGAAAATGTTTACACAGGTTATAAATGAGTATGGTCATTTTCTCATAAGATTTTATACAATTGCACTTCTTTTTGCAAACAGTAGAATCAAGAGCAGTCACGAGTTTTCAATTCCTATGAATTTACAAAATAACTGCCTATAAAATTGCATCTTCACACTTTTGTACTGTAATACTGATATGTTTTGCACTTTCTATTCAATTGTTGGCATCACGGGAAAGTTATGCAGCTGTTACCTCATCCCATGTCCCTGCACACTGTTTTCTACAGGACACATTCATTGAACAACTTGATCTATACAGTATGAGCGCTGTGGTAGAAAAAAGTACAGGAAATTAGAGGTATTGTTACTTTCTTGCTGTTTCATAAAGTATTACTGAAAAAGTCTGCAAAGCTAAGAGTGAAATATACTGTAGTTCATTTTAAATGTACTTTGAGTAAGGGTTGAGCAGTTCTTTGTATTGTGTATTTCGCTGCTAGCTGACATTCAGCCAAATAGAAACTGGTCAGGTTTCACTCTGAAGTGCAATACTTGAGTAAACGTACTTAGTTACTTTCCACCACTAGCGGTATCTCAGTATTGGGATTTTATGCTACTATGCACTGCATTATATTTATGAGGGACATACTGTACTTTTCACTTCACTATGTTTATCTGACAGTTAGAGGTACTGTTTACTTGGCAGATTAAGATGATCAATCAATAAAATACAACTAACTACAACTTTGCCTTAGTCTCCTTTAAATAACCGTTTGACACCAAAGAAATGAAACCCAAATTTTCACAAAAATATTAAAGACCATAGAAAACTCCTAAAATAATACAAACTTGTGTAGCAGGTCTTAATTTTTCTTGTTTCCTCACCCATTAATCATCTCATGAAGCATCAGATTCATCTGGATCTCAGGGTTGTGTTGGTAATTAGGAATCAATGGCAAAAGACAAATTCTGACCGTTAAATATACATTAACATTAAGAGGACACGAACGTGTAAATGTGGTCTTAAGTTTTAACACTGCACAACAAAAGTGGTCAACGTTTTGAATTCTTTTATGCTGTAATTTTACACTAACAACATTTTAGGTAATGCAGCTACCCTTTAAGACATTTTCAGATCCTGTAAAAGCCTGCACCACATTTGATTGCTGTCATATTCTCCTTAAATTCACAGTAATTCACACAGTGTGCAGTGGGAAAAGTCATGGTGTGTGTGCACGTGCTAACTAATGGATAACAAATCGTGTGGTCGAAGCGGACTGATCTTAACAGTTCCTCTCTCTGAGAGGAGTAGGGGCTGTGTGACTGTCCAGGCAGCCACTGCATCACTTCTGGGACAGAATGTGCATTCTCATCCTCAGCACGTCCATCTGGGTAGATTCAAAATGAGATTAAATAGTTGAATGTAATTGGTGCATATGGTGCTTTAATATTACATCATTTTTGATGATGTCCATGAATTTTGGTGTAATCAAGCCCTGTGAGTCAGTATCTGTAGAGGAGGACCACAGACATCAGAGACGAAGAGTTCTTTCAGAGCTTCGTTTTCATAGACTTCTTCACATTTTTATTCTTATTCTACTCTATTTTTACCTAGAATTAATATTTTATAGTGTGGTTTTATGCCTTTTTTTAAATTTTATTTTAATTTTATTTTCATCCTTATCATCACTATCAAGTAGATTTCTTCTACATCTTATTTTACCGGTGTAGAATTTCGTGCACTTCTCATATTCGCCACAGGACGTCGCCATTGCAATTGTAATATGAGCTGTGTCGGCCGGCTGAGGTCTGGCCGCTGCGTCCCCTGGCAGAGTTAGTGCTTGAGGAGGGATCCGCTTCGCATCGCTCCCACAGACCAGGCGCCAAGTGTAGCAGTCCCGTCCGCAGTGTGCCTCAGCACCTCAAACGCCCGCAATGCCCTTGGATACCGCCGCCCCGCTCAGTTGCACACCGCTCTGACTGGCTGTATCTCTCAACGAGGCACCCTGGATCTTTACTTCTGGACTGTTGGGTGCACTGTCCTGAGTCATCTGCGCTGCGTGAAGGGAATGGAGAAGGTCCAAGGATAACAGAGGGTGCAGGATTTTGCTACTGCAGAGGACCTGCCGGTAGTTCGCTGCCCGGGGGGCTGCCCGTCTGTCAGAGGCTGCGTTGTCGCATCCGCTCTTTTCATCATCTCAAATCGCCTTGCATGGATACATCATGGCTACGTTTGTATGCAGGGTACAGTTCTTAGATGATACTGATCCATTTAACAGCACCAATTTCCCCGAGCCCACCAGACCACCTCTGTACACTTTCAGAGAAGATATTCCTCTGATCAATCAGATTGCTGGAGTCCACAGGCAGCTGAAAGCTCCACAGAAGGTATGTGGGATACTTTCTCAGCTCTTGATCACATTTCTTTAAATGAGCTCAGTGAAAAGATAACAGCTACAAAATGCTAAATTAATGATTAGCTCGAGCATGTTGATGGGGTTACTACCAAACAAACCTAATGGACCATTGACTGTGCCAGTGACTTGAAGCTGATCTGTGATGCTGATGGAGCGTAAACATGCATTCAATCAGTTATTTCAGGCACGGTGTCAGATAGGTTTATGATCTGACATGGTGGAACATTTGGTGGCTTTAGGTGGTATTGGGGTGGAGTAGACACCCATTATTTGGGTGAGGGGAGGCAGTCATCTGTTAATGTTTACTTCAACCACAACAATAATTTCCCTCAGTTTAACCTGCTTCTCTTAATATTCATTGTCTAGTCTTGGGGAGAGTTTTTTAAGAGAAAAGGAACAAAAAGAAGAAAACACAATGGTGGTGTATTAATGCTGACTGTCTTTTCTTAACAATTTAACCTTCCTTCAACTTTCAGTTGGGCTCATCTTGTTTTAACTATGAAGGAGATGAAAAAAAAGTCCTTCATGGAAACAGAGCCTGCTTTGCATGTGTGGTATTATGAATGGGCAGGCTTGGAGTCTGTGTAGGAAACCACTCTTTGGTGAGGTCAAATGCCCAGTTGGTCAGTCGTTGACCCGGATTGTCCTAAATCTGGGGATTCGAATTTGCAACTGATCTCAACCCCACTTCTGGATCCATGTGTATCTAAACAGAGCTCTTTTTGTTCTTTTGCATTTTTGCTGTACCTCTGTATTGTTGTGTTTGGTCAGCAGCGTCACGTTGGTCTTCAGTCATAACTGAACTATTTGTGGAGGTGAAACAGTACACATTGTTTTGGTTGCAAAAGTTGGCCTTCCCAAAATCCACAGCTGCACAGCCAGTTTTAAGCAGCTCAAAATAACTAAATGGTCCAATTTGGTATGGTATAATTGCCCTGTTTTAAGTTTCGTGAAGAAAGCCAGTGACAAATATTGTAAACCTGAAGCTCATTATCTACTTTTATAAACTTTTTTACCTTTTATATCATTTATATTTTTGCCTGTATGCTGATCAGACTGTGTGCATGCAATCACACTTTCATAACGCCTCATCTCCTGACCTTCACGTTCAAACACAGGGGCCATTGCATCTGAAGTCAAGTCTTTTATTCGGCATTCATCTCAGTCTGGTTGGGAAGTCGCATAAATATAAAGTTAATTAGGGTCTTTCTTCATTCTGTCAGATCAGTTGTACTCCATCTTGTTTGAGTAGAGCTGCTAAGATAAGTCACGGAAGCCTCAGGATGCTGCGGATCACCGCAAGCCTGGCTCTCATTCTGCAGCCCACTCGGTCTGACCAGCAGGATGGGATGGGAACGCTTTCCCCTGTTTGAGAGAGGAGAGGGAAGCGAGCAGAATTAAAAACACAAACAAAAGAGATGATGTACCCTGCGCTGTTGACTGGTCTCAGTTTAGCAGCAGGCCGGCTGGACCGCAAACTAGACAGAGAAGGAGTCGCAGTGGTAGACTCTGCAGTGCCTGGTTTGTGAGATTTGCTCACATATGTGGTTAGCAGCCCTTGTGCTCTTCGTGAAAACTAACAGGTAGATGACACGACTCACCGCATTTGAGGTCGAGTTCTCTGATTCACGCCCTCAAAATTTTGAAGAAGTGACATTGGCGTGACCCTGCAAATACCTTAGACAGCAAACCTGTTGTCTTTGAGCTCCGTCTCTATGGTGCAGGTCAATCTGGTATAAATAGCATCCTGCAAACACATGGTGCCGAGGGAGTCGAAACAGCTAGCATATGCTGTCTCTGGGCTGTTCCTGTCAGTTTCAGCCCGCAGTCTCAACACTGTACGTGTGTGCGCGACTGTTGTTTAAATGTGTGTGTTGGATTGGGTTGGACGTGGGATGACACTTCGGCTATGCTGTGAGACCTCAGAAGTAACTGTTTTGTAAGGTTCGAACATCAAAAGCCATTATGTGCAGGGTTTATTTTTTATAGCAACAAGGATTCAAACAAAAAATACTTGTTGTGTAGCAACAGCAGCTTCGTCAGGACAGCAGACACACTTTGAAGTTGGAAAATGCCATGCCACCATGTATCCTGATGCAGTGCGTAATGTGGTGTTATTGCAGTAGCAGTGAACATCCTGAAGGCTGATCAGTTCTTTGTGTTAAAGTCAGCAATATTAATCCATACCATGTATACCTGCAGTATCTCATCTATAAACCAGCTTTTGTGTTACTTCTGTGGATGGAGAGTATTACTGGGCAATACCTGAGTCAGCCGTGTGATTTTGGTGATGAATGCATCTTGTCAGATGACAAAGTGTTGTTCAGAAACTGCTGGGGTTCTTCCAAATCTGCTGGTGATGTCAACACAAATCAACAGATCAATAGTCCTTCCCATGCTTTCTTCTCTGTCAGTGTTTTGTAGTTTGTGGCCTGGTGGCCTTGAGGCCTGGCATCAGATTGCAAAGCAGAATTCAAGGGAGGGAAAATGTGGCTAAGTCTTGGAGAATGGACTCTCACTTTACCAATTCCAATTTTTGGGCCGGTTGTTTTCCTGCATTTTTTTTCTCCCAAAGAAATTACAGAGTCCCATAATGAGAAGTTATGTTAAATGCTGTAAAGTACAGGTTCCTCCTTCATGCCTGTCAAAGCTCCTTTGAATTCTTTTACACATTGTTATGCAGAGTTGAGGTTTTGCCGGCCTGTGCATTTTGAAAGCTTGTATCAGCAGAGGGCTCCTTTCAGAAGAATGCAGCATCTGTGGACAGACCCATCCTCTGCATGCTCGACAGAAATGTGAGATTACTGTTGTGGTTCCTCTTTCATCCATCAAGTGCGTTTTAATGTGTTTTAAATCACTTGCCTTCGGAGAGAAACCACAAATCCCATCCTCACCTTTATCAAACAAACTGTGAGCTTTTTAAGTGGCTTACTGTAATTCCTCTTGTTTGATTCAGAGTTTGTTGAAGTTTTAAGACAAGAAATGTGTAAGGTTGGCTGTCACAGGGTTAGCATACAACTTGCACACAATATATGCTATTTCATTCCAGATGTCTTTCCCCCTGTGGAATACAAAGACATTTGGAGTGAGGTAGCAGTTTTTAATTGGAAATTGCATGGTGTTTATTTTTAGTCCCCTCTGCCTTAACTGCCTCCCTGGTCAGTGGACCACAGTATGGTGGTTGAAGGGAGAGGCCAGACCTCAGTGTGAGCAGAGCGCTTGTGGTTCCTTCTCTGGACTTGGCCATTGCAGGGCCACTGTAGGTTCAAGTCCTGGGCGGGGGACAGCTAAAGAAGCCTCTACTGCTGATAATCTGGTACCAGTGTTCCTGGATTAAGGGCCATTTATGTGCATCAACCTGGCATGGTTATACACGGCAAGACCTGTGGCCAGTAATCCAGGTTGATTATATAATGAGAACCTCAAGTGACTCTGTTATGAATGCTTGGATACATGGATGAGTAGATGGATGTAGAGATGGGGACTGATTAATGCCAGACTCGAGTCGCTCACTTTGACTTTTCTGCTTTTTCACTTATGGTCTGCGAGTCAAAACCTTGTGTGGGGAAATGCATTTCTCTGTCCCACAGTTAGCTAATTACTGGTTACTGCTGCAAATTCAGCCCAATGTTTTGTCTATTTCAGGTTGTGATACAGAGCGTAAAGCTGAAAGAGAACAAACAATTTTATTTTGCCCTTTTATCCAATCCAAGAACTTCAACAGGACTTTAAGTAGAATTTAAAGAACTACAAATGTAAAGAGAGGGAAAGAAAAACTAGAATATGGCACTGAACTATTATATTAAATCAGATTTTCTTTTTCTTTTTTTTTAAGGGACAGCATTTGTACCAAGTTCATGACAGCTTTTACGTTTACAAATTATCCTCTGGTAGATATATGTATATGTATGTTCTCCTTGTAAGCAGGAACATCATTTTATTTGGAACAAACAGAACTAAACTAAAGAATGGCCACTGGAAAACTCAAGTGTTTTTTTTAAATGTGAATGGTTCCAGATGATTGAGATGACAAAACACCACTGGCAGGCGCAACATCTCACAGCTAGTACTGATTAACAACAGAGATATGACCAAATGAAAACAGCCAACAACAAGCAAGTGAACAATACATTAATATACTGATAAACAAATGAATCCATTAACATTTAAGACCTGAAGAAAACCACTGTGGACTTGTGATGGTGATATTTTGTGATTTAGACATTAGGGAGACCCCTGGTGGGTAAAAACAGACATTCAGTAAAAGCCCAACTTGTCCTTGTTTTGGTTCAGTACATCACAGGTTACCTAGGGTCCAGCCGCCGGCAGCATGTACGATTTAGTGTGTCTTCTCCTGTAGGCTGCATTTCATGTTAATGTCACACCCATCATTTTTAAATGCATGTCAGTCCATAGCCATAAAAATAGCAGGCCAAACACTGACCTTTATTCCTGGATTTCCTGTCCGTCCAGCATCTGTCCTGCAGTTTCTTCCCTCTGCTTGTGTACAGCATAGTTTTGTTTGTTTGTTTGTCTTCTTCCCGCCTCCACTTCTCTCTGTCCCGTTCTACCTCTCAGTCTGCCTTCGTGTAAGATCATCACCGAAGTCTTGTGTGAGAAACACCAGGATTTCCTGAGCGATTAACGTTTTAGCTGTACGTTTACTGCGTTGGCCTTCTTTTGCTTTCCCTCATCTCTTGTATCCTCTCAAAATGAAGATGTTCAGCCCTATAATCTCTACAACTATAATATTATCAATAATCTCTTGTTTCACCATGCTTGGAAAGCAAACAAGACGGCTCAGAGTCAGAGAGAGAGAGCCGGAGAAAGAGCGAGAGTTATCCTAACCAACCACATGTTTTGTTTCAGCTCTCAAATATGACACAGTGCTTGAGTGCTGTAGTGCAGTAATACAAACAGAGTGGCCCAACAGATCAAAGCCGTCACAACCATAATGTCTTTCCCAGCCTTTTTCCTTCATATTCAATTAAGTTACTGTCATATGGGAGAGGAAATTGATCTGCATCAGATCTTGCAATAACGGGTCTGATTTAAAAAACACATGGCTTTGCATGTTACATACATGTTTACATGCATTTCTCTTCTTTTAAGAGAGAAAAGTGACAAGAGAAGACAAATGTACTGAGTTCTGTATAACTGTGGGCTGTTCAGTATGTTGCTGTTTCAGACACCCGTACTGTTGGTGGAGTAGAGCAGTGTCACTGTCTCCTCATAAACTTTATGTTTGCCCTCCTGCAATGGTATTTGTTTTCCTGTCGTCTGCTTCGCTGTTGGAGCCGCTGCCCTGTGGAGCTGACAGGCTCTGAATATAAATAGGTTAATATCTCCAATTTGGAGGTCACCCAGACAAGTGAACAGACGCTCTCATTCCTCACCTCCTTGACCACAGTGAGCTGATGACAGCCATTCAAGACCAGACAAATCATGCCCCCTCTGCAACATCATCTTGTGTGATGATGGTTTATCAGACAGGGAGAGCAGCGAGATAAGAGGCACCAGACTGCCAAGCTGCTCCGAATCTGCATGACTTCTCTCAACCTTGCCCTGCTTGTCATTGCAGAGCGCTGACAGGAGCTGATAAAACTAACTTTCTACAGGATGCTTCAGACTAGACATACCCCATACATTTGTGCGCTGACCCATTAAAACAATAAAGTCATGTTTTGCATACGACCCCTTCTGATAATAAGATTGTTTTTTTGCCTCACACAACAAATAGTATTGTTGTTGCAAGCCTCTCAAGAGCTCAGCCTTTTTTAAAAAACATTGAAGCTCCTAGATAACTTCCTCACTGCTTTGGAAAGGTTGCCTAGTTTTGATATCTTTCATGGTCACGGTTATAACAGGATGTCTGAGTCTGCAAATCAGCCTGTTTTTACCTTGTTCAGCTGATATGCAGGCTCTGATCTGATCAGATTGGAGTAGTATGCGGTGCAGCAGGCCTTTTGCTCCCAGCATCAACTGAACATAAACATCTGCTTACCTAATGTTTGGCATTCTTTACATGTGTAAAGTGAAAATGACATGATCCTCAGTGTCTTGATGGCAAATCAATGTTTGTGTCTCCTTCCCATCCAGCCTGACGACTGTGCCCTTCAGCTGTCCCATAATGGAAGCTACCTGGACTTGGAGTCCACCCTGGCAGAGCAGAAAGATGAGCTGGAGGGATTTCAGGAGGAAGGAGGGTAAGATAACGATCGCCTCTGTCTACCCCTCTTAGCTTTTCCTTCACCATCACCAAACTTCGAAAGCAAGCAATTGCACAATGTGCTGAAATGAAAAACATTCTGCGTTACTGCTCTAAAGTTGAAAACTGAAATACATATAGGTACCTCTATAAAAAGGTGGTCATATATTCTTTGCACTTCAAAAGGTGCAGCTGGGACTTGTGCCAGAGCAGCTCAGATTGAAAACACAAGAGGGACTGGCACTGCCTAGCAGGTTAATCTACGTATGTACATTACTTGCCAGGTTTTGATTGCTCAGGAATAGATTATTGAGGTTGTTGTGGTCAAATTAATTGTTATGAACCAGAAATAAAAATACTCCATTCAAGAGTCACTGACTTTTTGATTACAACAATCTGACTTTTAAAAACACACACATGTCTCTGCTTTAGCAGTCAGATATAATCGGCACAATGTGATTACTGTATTTCCAGAGAGGTCCACGTAAAAATTTAGGAGATAAGAGGGAAAAGATACCGTATTTAAATCTTTGAGTACGGGGATACGTATTAATATCCTGCTTGCCTAATTTGATTCTATTAGAGTGATTTGAATCATAATGATACCCATGTCAGTCCAGGATGAATTAGGGAAATAATCCCTTTTCCGGGCCTCAGCTGATTGAGCTCCCCTGCTCAAAAGCTGCTCTCAGGAGGTGGTTGGGTCTGTCAAAGAGCTGAGGGGACGGGCTTTGCCCCACCTGAGGGACTCTCAATTTCAGAAGTCTTTCAGCACTTTGGTATTCTGGAGGAAAAAGAAGTTTAATGGAATATCAGTATTATTAGCTTCACTAATTCCTGTGTGAACCAGCCACTAGATCTCTCATTAGCTCAGGATGTCATTTTGTTAGCTGATGAATAAGTGGAACGCGTTGCTAAATCATATTTGTCACATGGTATGAAAGTTAGCAAGTGTAGTTGATTTATTTTATCAGATCTGTGGTGGTATTAGTGCCATTTTTAGTAACAGACTAAATGTCTCAGAGTTTCCATGGCATTCATCCATTCATGTCCCTTAAAATACCTGGCTGAGTGGCAGCAGTGATGTCATATAAACCACTTATGAGGTGTAGACACGTCTCAGGAGTAATCACCCTCATCTCTGTTGAATGTTACCTCAGTGCCCTCATTAGAAGTGGCCAAACAACAATTGTACACCCACCACCATACAACCGTCAGCTTCTAATTTAGCTGCGTAGTTTTCCTGTAATATGTAGTTCAGGGAGGTTCTGTCTTGACATAACTTTAGACCTGGATGAAGAAGAGGTTTAAAATTGTGTTAGTTTCATTTCTGTTTCATCCACGGTCTTTGGCCAGTTACTTTATTGACTCCATATGTTTTCTCATGTACTGTGGAGTATGTTGATATATCGCTCATATGCCGCCCACTTTAGATGATCACAAACCAAAGGTTGGCACGGGGGTTCCTGGTCGGCTGGACCACAAACATGTATGGATTTATTTGTCTAACTTGGAATTCATAAGCTGCTCTCTGGCTTGGTGTTTCTACTGGACGCTGAGATGGCTGTCCTTTCCCAGTTCCCTCTGAAATTGCTAGGAGCTTATGGGAGGCTATTGAGAGCTGTGAGGTTAAAGTGGTCCACTTCTTCTCTCGTCAAAGGCCGAGGCTGCCAGGACCCGTGCAGTGCCAGCTGGCACAGGCTGGTATGGATGTGTGTCATTAAACCCACACAGTGTTGTCTGAGGAGGCTGGGGGTGAAGGTGGTTAGCCAATTATTTTGGAAAAGTAGGGCAGTTCTGCTCCCTGGCTTTTTATGGTGCTGATGTGCCCGTGATTGCATCCCCCACTGCTCGGCGTCGTTGATTTGATGATTATTGAGCTAATAAAAGGTCTGACGAGGCATTTCACCTTTACTTGTTCCATATTATTTTTGTTTTCACCCTCCTTTTACTGCATAAGATCTGTCAACAGCAGTCTCCAACTCTAAATCTTTTCACCTACAGAGAGGAACTGGAGTATTTCTCAGGTGTTGTTTTATTATTTTTTTTTCCCCTTTGGAAGTTTACAAGTTGATGTGAAAGTAACAGCACTGCACGAACTCAAGCTGAAAACCAAATTGTGCTGTCATTATTTTTCCTTTAAGCCCAGCCCACCTACCTTTGGAAAGAAAATTGGACCATATTCATACACTTCCTGAGTTCCTGAACCTACTGATCATTGGCCATCGAATCCATCTGTAATTGATATTAATGACAGGTTACATTCCTGAGGCGCCTGTGTCATACCTAGTGTCTTTACAAACAGATTAAAGAATGATCCTCTGACAGAGCGCTGCAGAGCCAGGAGATATCCATGTCATGGGAGCTTAAGGGCCATAATCACTTCCACACCGTCTTTGAAACTCAGCTATAGGAGATTGTGACTCATAACTCCCCTGTCCCATCCCTAATACAGTCTCACTTCAAGTTATAAAGTGACCATATAGCCCAGACATGTGCTGAAACATATCTGCACAGTTTTAGGTAGTCAGTGTGTCATTTAGGTTTGTAGCTATGATAGATTGATTGACCCCATACACACAATTTCCTGCATTTGTAGCCCTGGGGCCGAGATGGAGTATGGTGGACGTAGTTAGGATCAGATGTCCTGACATGTGCTTACAGACATTTATAGCCCTTGAGTATTTTTGTGGATTACATGGATTGAAGAGAGCGAGCCTGTTGCAGAGTTTTAAGGGGAACTTGGGTTTGATGTTGGAAAAATGTTGTATTGAGTGGAGTTATGTGTTGGGCTTGATGTTTTTTTGCCCAAATATATGACATTGATTGGCAGATGATTAGTAAAGTTGTAAGTCCTCAAGGATATATTCCCTGGCTTGTCTTTAGAAGATAACATGAAGTGGTGTTATTGACGCCATAATGGATTCAGCATGTGAAATGTGTAGCTGAGAAGAACAGCACAGAAGAAGACACGTCTTAGCATTTCACTGCCCTGGTGCATATAAAGCACATCTGAAAGCTAACAATTGTTGTGCTGAATATGCCTTTTCTGGTTTTATTGAGTGTTTTTGATGTGCTCGACAACCAGTTAGAAGTCAGGCATTTCAAAATCCAACTCTTCTTGCACTGTAGGCCTCAGCTATTCAGAGTTTCTCATCATATCCTTTCATCTCTCTTAGGACAGCTCCACTTTCATTATTTTCATTTTTTTCTGACCGACTTGGACATTGTTTCGCCGACGCTCGCAAGCACACGAGATTTTCATTTGAGGAGAAAATGCACATTTGAAAAGAACCAGAGGAATTGTCAAACATGGTACGGCTTGAACTTCAAGGAGAGACATAAAACACCAGTTGTCCCCTCTGTGTTTGCAGAGCAGTTTATGGGTATTATTAACAGAATAGAATAGAACAGCTCGGTGATTGTTCTGTGTGTGTGTGTGAGACCAGGTCAGTGATTACTGAGGCAGTCCCTCTGAGGGAAATGGGCCCTGTACATAGTCTCCCAGGCTGATTCTCCAGCCTCCGTATCCCTCATCCTCTGCAGGTCTCTCTGTAGCCACCAATGCAGGAGCAGGGGTGTTCACCAAGAAGTGCTGAGTCAGTAGATCTCTGTGGGGCCTTCTGGTCTGGCATTAATTGGTCTTCGAGGAAAAGCACTAGCTTTACTGTAGCCCAAGTGTGTGTGCTCACTTTCCGTGGGTACACATTTTGTGCTGTTTTATAAACAGGGCCAATAATGCTCCCGTAGATAAAGCCAGAGAGCATGGAGCTGGCAGGCATCCACTTGTCCAGTTGCTGCTGCTCAGGGTATTAGGATTAAGACCGAGCTTTATGAGGGCCCCGTACAGCAGAGCAATGACGGGGTAATGGAGACAAAAAGAGAAGAAAATAAGGCGGGGTATCTAATTGGCAGGTATAGCTGTTATGTTTCCGCAGCTGCATTCCGTTTTGTAACGTTTGATGGGCAAAGTGATGATGATGAATATCAGGCTTAAAGATTTATAGCGTACTGCTTCTCTTCATGTACAGAATGAATCAAATGGCCATATGTTTCCATTCATCTTCTATAAAACCCATCTAATTATGACCAGTTGCCTTGGGTAATGGTCAGGAAATAAAACCTAAAGTAAGGAGTAATTGTTTTGGGTAAGTTTATTCATTTCATGAGATTATTTGAAATAGTCATGGTTGTTCAAATGAGAGCAACAAAGGTATTTCAGAAGCTGAGATGATGTTGTACATGATGAATCAGATTTAATAGGAGCTTGGCTAAGTTGATTATACAGTACCACCAGTGCAAGAAACCAGAACATCCTGGCACAGAGGAACACTAGACCAAAAGGTATTATAACCCAACATGTAGCCAATTTGTTATTTGGCTCACATTCTTTATACCTCCGATTATCTCTGGAACTCTGGGCTCCTTCCTTCACAGGCCTGCAGCATTGTCTGTGGGAGTGTCCAATTTTCATGTTTAATTGTTGAAGGGGGGTCTGAAAACCTCACTTATATTCCATGCACATTTGTTTAATTTGATAATGAGCACGTTGGCCTATGTAGCCTCAGGTCTTGGTTAAGCACAGGGATACTGTTGCAGCCAAGCAGAGAGAAAGCAGACATTCGTGACAAAACGGCTCTGGTTACCCATTTGCCTCAACAGCATCGTAGAGGATTAAGTTCCTGTTTGCCATCTCATCTCACCAGTTAAGGTCCATGTTGACAGATGTTACTGCTGTGTCGCCTCTGCTTGCTGCTGGATATTAAATTTAATAAACAGTGAGCATATTCAGACTTCCCCTGCCATGTAATCTGCTTGTGTGCATGTCAGTGCAGTCTCCAACTAACTGGTTGGGGCAGGAAAGATGTCAGTATGTCTGTCTGTCTGGATGTGTGGAGCAGTAATGCTGCTCATTGGTTGGATGGTGAGGCAGCAGTATGAACTGCCTTCTGTGCTGATGGACTTTTTCTCTCTCTGTCAGACCTACTGCTGCCTGACTGTCACTAACAGCGACAGTCTGTTGCTGGCACTGCGCCTGTCTGAACAATCACACAGCCTTTGTGCAGGCGGCATAAAAGCCCATTTGTCAGAGAGCCGAATTAGGAGGGGGGTTGTTGAGCAACTCTACCTGCTGTGCTCTTGTCTACAGTTGTGTCTGCTGGGTTGGTTTGTATGCTTCTTAGCTAGCTGGGAGGTTAAAGACACAATCTGTGATCCAAAGAGAGTGGCCCCCACCACCAAAATTCGTCAAATTAATTGAGACATTGCAACAACCAACCTTCCAACAAGTTGGAATGCTGTGTAAAACATAAATAAAACAGAATGTGATAATTTACTAAACCTTTTTGACTCAACTCAAAACTGTACAAAGACAAAATATTTATTTTACCTCATCAATATCATAGATTTTTTCTTTTTTTTAAATATATGCTCGTTCTGGACTTGATGCAGCAACACATTTCTGGGAAAGCTGTGGGTATGAAAAGGGCATCCTGGAAAGGCTCAGCCGTTCACAAGCACTTTGTGAACACATGATTGTATAAAGGATATTAGTACATGAGCTCAGGGACACTTCGTAAAACCAGTAAACACAGTTTGTTTTCAAATTATTGCATCCTGGAGCGTCCCAACTTTTTTGGAATCAGGGTTGTAGACATGAGTCTTTTTTTTCTTATATTGTTACAGGTAAGTTTACATTTGGGAGGCATATATTATATTAGCATATTCTATATTTTTCTTGCCACTCATCAACAACTCCACCAACAAGTATTGACTCTGTAGCGGAAGCCAGATATGCTTTATTTCTGCCGTAGATATCCATTATTGGCGATGTAGTCTATTTTTAGTCAGCCCCACACACGCTTTCCTACTGACATAAATACCCAGTAACTTCGCACATATTTATTATTGCATGTATCATTGTTACTGTCCACGGCTGAAAACTCTTGTCTAGAAATTCTCCATTTAATCCTGTTAGACTTTAACAGGAGTGAAATCTACAGCGCCCACCTGTTTAAGGAAATTAGTGAGCCTTTAAAGGTTTACATTTTCAGTAATGATTGAGCTTGTGGCTGAGTGCCACAGACAGGGTAGGGACCCAGCGCATTGTCGGTTTGGGTCTTTTAATGGGATTTGTTGACACTAGAAGAAGAAAAACACAGAATAATGTCAGTCATATCCTTTAAAAAGGCAAATTTGACATCGATCTCTGTATGCATATAAGAGAGCAGGCTTCCAAGTAGCCAAATGATCTTGTGTCTGACTACAAACTAAACCGCTCTCGCATTCACTTTCACGTTTGAATAGAATTGGGTGGCATTGTTGTCATTTTTGTTTTGGATTGTCATTCAGGCATTGTAAGCAGTTGACAGGATGGTGATCGTGTCTTGGCATATCTCCATTAACACAGGGGGCGGAGGTGACCTCTGAGCTGCTCCCATCCCTCATTTTTACCTTTGGAGACCCCCCCCCCTTCCCTGCTGTGTTCAAACTTCACATATTGAAGGGTTTGGATGAGACTGAATGGTATCATTTGTTGGAAAAGAATTTAGCTGGAAGATCATTTTGCAGCTTTGCACAGTAGCTCCTCAGCTGTATTTTCTTGTCAGCACTTGCCTGCCTGCCCCTGGCATATTGATGGCTGCCCTAGATTCAGACAGACATTCTGTTTCTTTATCTTGATATAAGTGTGTGTGTGTGTGTGTGTGTGTGTGTGTGTGTGTGATATATACACACAGACCAAAACACACATACACACACAAATTTAAATGACCATGCATGGCTTAATGTCCAAGTAACATTTCTCTTTTTCTCCTTTTTTTTTTCTTCACAGGAGAGGCAAGAAACACAGCATTATTCTTCGAACGCAGCTCTCCGTCAGAGTTCATGCCTGCATCGGTGGGTAATATTCTGTCCTGTAATCTAAACTGTCACGTCTCACTTTATCATGGTCAATTTGTCTTCTTCGGTCTATATCACCGGTGAGGTATGAGCCTTAATCACATCCATTACCAGTGGATTATTTTATTGAGGTCCGCGTTGAACTTGCACGGTGGCAGTTTTGGGAAGCAGCCTAGAATCTTAATTTGAGCGAGAATTAATAGCATTTCAACAGCGCTGTGAAAAACAGAGCGCTGGCGCGGAGCAGAGACGGAGAACATTTTATGTTTTTGGAGTTACTGTGTTCTGTCACTTTGTTTTATTGGGCCTCCTGGTGTCTTTGAGTAATGTGAGGGAACTAGCACAAAGAGCTGAGTGAAAACATATGCAAACATACATGCACGTGGCATGCGTGGAAACACACACACTCACAGAATGTTCTTATCTGAGTTTGGCTTTTGATTAAACTGAGGATGTTAACCGCCTGAACTTTTACTAACTACAGTGTAGATTTTGGCTTAAATTCCTGTTAGAGGCTTACTTTTTCCGCATCTTTCTGGCAAGATGTGACCGATAAATAGGTGTTAATTGTTTTGCTACCGTGTTAAACGCACGTAAGAAATGAATACACAAGCCCTTGTAAAGTAATTTGCCAGTGACTTGTAGGGTCTGTACAAAGAGCACTGTGGTTGTCAGTAGCAGAACGTGGAGAAGCACACATTCTCACACAGGGTGCCTCCTCTGCAGGCTTCACGTGTAAAAATAACCCAATGCCTGGAAAAGCTATTAGGCTGTAAATTGTCAGAATTTGGTCCTTTTTTTTCCTCTAATGCAGTAGAAGTAAACCAAAGGCCCAGACATTTTTCATTCAAGTGAAGTCACTATGATCTGAGAACTATCTCGGACAGTCGTCTCTGGTTATTATTGTACCTGCTGATGCATGAGGTGTAACGCAAAGATATGGACTCTCCAGTGGATTTATTTTACTTAGCGTTCTGTCATGACAGCTCATTAAACTACTGGTGAGACATGAGCGAAATGAGACAGTTTGTTCTTGATGAGGCCTAGTTTGCGCATGTCGATTTCTCTTTGATGCTCTTCACACCGTAATCATGTAACTGATAACAGTAAACCTATCAAATGTTGTACAGGCAGACTTTTCAAACATTGCTAAATTCCAATTGTGAATAATGATTTTATAACACTGGATAGAAGACATTCCCAGTCTTTTCCTGATGTCACAGGTCACATGCTGAACATGGCTCAACTTGTGAATATTTGGCTGAGCCTTGTCCACACTCTACGCTGAACTGGCTTTACCTTTTTCTCTCCTCCTGCTGGTGCGTGGCTTAGCTTAGTGGAGCCTGGGGAGTGGCAGACAGACGTGCTGCTCTTCTCTAAGTGGATGATGACCCTCTTTCTCTTTAAGTTGACAGCCACCTGTTGCCCTTCTCTAGCCTCCCTCAGTGACTGCCTGCGTGGCTAGCTGATTTATTTCCTCTAGGTGAGGTGGTCACTGTTACTGTAACTTGTCCAGACATTTGAGCCTAATTTCATCTGACTAGAGGGCTTACCTCGTACCCCACGAGTGCAGAATTACTGGGTGATTTTCCTGCTCCACGCAGGAGATAATTCGTTAGTCTTCCAGAGACAAATGGCATGGTATTCTTTAGGCTGTGCACTTGCTCTGTATTAAGGGATTGAGCGTTGCCCTGCTGTCACTTCATAAAGACCAACATGTCCCCAGAGAGGAGCCCCCTTACTGTCAGTGATTATTTTTTTTGTTTGCACCCTCTTTTGTCTTTCTATAATGAGGGATGCAATGAAAAAAAGCTGCACTCTTTTACACTAAATGGCCTTTGGAGAATAGCCAGCACAAAATGTACAGAGGCATCAGTGTGGCTTTAACATGGTGATTTTTGTAAATGTCTGGAAATCTTTGTGTAAGTCCAACAAGCTTGACCTAATAGCACCAATCTTGTGTTAGCTTGATCCTGATCAACATTACCCGTGCTGTTACATCAAATCTTTTTGAAGGTATCCTCACGTAAGATTGGCTGCTAAGTCAGCCTACATCGTCAAAATAACTTGTTTATCCCTGAGGCCCCCTCCATTAGCACCAGTGATGAGTTGGTTACAATCATGTATGTAATCGGCGTCTTTCAGCACTGTTTTGTGGAAAACCCAGTGTATGTATTGTAAGTTTTAATTAAGCCATACATAACTTTGTTTCTTGTTTTTTGTGTTTCTCCAAATTTACACATCACAGGGCTGGTTTTGTTCATGTGTATGTGTGTCCACGTGTCATGAACCACAGTGAGATGTAATCCAGGCTTCCCTAATCATAGTCATTAGCTCTCACATACATATGGTTGTGCAGGGGCCAGGCGGAAATCTATGCATCAGAGTAAGCAGAGGAAGGAAAGTGCTCACCCAAAGAGTTGATGGTTTATTAAACTGCTTTTTACTGGTCCACCTCTGGCACAGTGATTTGTTGTAATCATGCAGTGAAGCAGTCCAGGCTCTTTGTCTACTGAAAGCGCCTATCAGGCACCACACAAAAGTTTGTCTCTGGGTGTAGCCTCATTAGCTTGACCTGTTTTATAACCACTAAATGTAACAACAGATGAAGTCCTAATGGCTCACATTAACATTGAAGGTGTTCAGGAGGCACACACTGGCTTCCAGCATGAGCCTTCTTGGTGCTCGGTGGCTGGATTCAGTGCTCTCACATGATAGATGTGATTGCTATTGATGTAATACATGGGTGCCACTAGATCAAGGCATGTATACGTTTTATGCAGTAAGTTGATGTGCACATTAATCCTCATGTGGAGAGACAAGAAAATGACTTCAGAATGCATGTTTTTGTCATTAAGTAACCATTAATGGTGATGATTTGATTGTGGTTTATATTTGTTTGACCAGCACAACAGCCTGTAAATTAGAAAAAACTCAACTCGCCCCTTTCTGCGTGTTAGCATTTGGCCACAGCCTGTTTAAATTGTTGGGCTGCTATTGTTGTTGGTGGACTAGATGTGGTAGCGAGGGTCTGATTAAAGCAGTCTTGTGTTTTAATGTCGTCTAGGACAGCAGGTCCTGTCGTTATGTGTCATTTTGTTTCTGAGATTTGCCCGGGTTGCTGTGATGTGATGGTAAGGAGAATTTGAAGACCGGGAGTGAGACTTTAGTGTGGGCAGCAGAATGTTTAAATGGGGGGATACCAAGTAAAGAATTAACAAATGTCACATATGTTTTGTAATCAGCAGCAGCTCTTGCAAAGTAAAGACTCCAAACAAGCTTCTCTTGAGTTCATGCAGATGTACAGTCAGAAGCCGGACTTCTGCCAATTAATGACATTTGCGCAATGCAGGGCGAACATCTGATGTGGTGAATCTATCGAGTGCAATCCAGAAAATTCTCCTTGATCCCCAGAAAATCATCTTGAACTCTGGCACAGTCATACTCTTGCAAATGATTTTAGATGGAGCCCGCTCACACATCACAGATCGGTGGGTGGTACAAACTTTTTGTTTACAGCAAGTCGTTATTATTCGCGAATGTAAAAATCATGCGTTTGACGGCTGAAATGTGTCGGTGTTCCCCTTTAAGAGCAGGTTCATCTGTCGACACATTGATCCCAGCTGAGCAGTGACAGCTGTAATCAGAGGTGACACATTCTTAGTGGATTATCTGCCTTGTGTTTTACAACCTCTTATAATCCGGACTCAGTGCATGATTCATTGTGACCACTGTTGACTTGTGTTTTTTTTCACGCTATAATTTTGTCAAATTGGTAGTTTTGATCATCAGGTTGACAGCTGAAAACTCTGTGGTTGTTAAGATGGAAGACGATGAGCAGTAAATTCTCTACGATTATCCCTCTGCAAACGTTGGAGGATGACTTCCTGGCAGCTAACAGCACAGTTGTAGGGATATACGCGCCGTTAAGTATGGGCTGCTCAGTGTTTGTTTGTCTAATTTAATGTGTAATTAATGTGTGTGTGTGGGGGGGGGGGGGATGTCGGCGCTTTGACTTAAGACGATAAGATCACCTGTGGGTTATGCTGGTGCTCCAACCACACTGCCTGTCTTTTCCATACGCTCTGCCAGATCTGCACTAAGTCATCTGCAGTTTTGGGAACACATAAAAAACAATTCCAGTAGTTAACCTGCCTATTAAAAAAGATCACCTCAAAATGTCTGCTATCATTTTGTTAAGAGCCAAGAGACTCAATTATACCCCACGTCATGACTCATGTGCAGTTCTCTGCATCAGGTCAGATGGATTCAGGGATAATGTTACACACATATTCATATATTTGTTTGACATTCTTATCTGGTTGATAATATCTGTATTATAGCTCTGCAACAACTCAACTTTTGGATTGGATCACATACTGAGGACCCTCAGTACAGCATCACCCTTCAGAATCACATTAAAGCAGCCAAATCACATATCTAGTCATGTTCCTGTGACTGGCGGGTGCTAAGCAAGCGAGGAATAATTGAACGCATACGTATCACGTGGCACCCATGAGAGACACAGGAAGATCAAATGGCTTGGTCTCTCATCTCCTTGACTTCCCACAAACAGACTCCAAAATGGGATCACGGACTTACAGTCACCCCAGATGGCCAACCTAAACAACACCGTGCCAAAGAGGAGAAATCTGAAGCAGCAAACATCTCAGGAAGAGGAGCGAGCGGGGAAGGTTTTTCTTTTCAAATCACAGCTGATAGCAAAACTCGATCAGGAAGGTGTGATGGTATCATTCATCTCACACTTTCTCCCGCTCAGTTTTTCTATGCTCTTTGTTTGGCTGTGAGCCCAACAGCCCCATGCAGAGAGATAACAACATGGATTAGGTTAATGCTTCATTTATGGGCAACCGTGCAGGACAACGTTTCCCCCCATTTTATCCCTCACAGCTAAAATGCAACATTTTCCATTTTTGGGTAGGATTAGGGCTAATTGTTGGCTATTTTGTACATTTGCGTCCATACTGCACAAGTGTTATACACTACTATAACATTAATTCGTATAAGCACACTCGTACGCTCGCATTCACATGCACACACTCGTGCAAAGGGCATGCACGTATTAAGAAGCCATCTGGTTCCAGTTGTAAGGCCCCACAGCACTGCTCCTCACCCGTCCAAAATGAAGAGCGCTGTCTACGTTTTCATCCAAGAGGGGAGTGTTTTTTCCTTGCTGTGTTTACAGGATGGAGGGAGAAGGGTGAGCATGCAGCCGGGCCAGGGGACAGAACTGTGCTCCTGTGGATAACGAGGGTTCTTACAGCCTCGTTACGGAGCTTCAGTGTAGTAAATGACGTTCTACTCACCTCCCCTCACTTCACTTCACTGACAGCCAGCCAAGCTCCTGTCAAAAAAAATCAGATGTTTGGTTCAAAATTGGTATAACTTACGCTCAGCTCATAACAAAATATAGTTTTTCAAAGTGGCACATCACGACATATGAGTCGGACCGCTAAGAGTGGCTGCCATATGAACCAGACCACTGTGGGGTTTACCACTGCTGTGAGACTGGAGCTGTCCTTGTTGAAGTGGACAGGTGTGTAACCTCACTGGCCGCAGACTTTAAACAGCTGACTGCTCGCAGGAAGGAACATTTGGAAGGAATCTGAGTTTGTTTTTGCTCAAACCAACATTTATTTGATGTCTGCAGAGAATTGTTTATTGTATATTTACACAAGGGTCTATGATGTTTTAGAGCTGAGGTTTGAGGTGCCTCTGCACAGCCAGCGTTTGCCCTCTCTCCGTATCCTGACTGGGAAAACACATGCGTGACGTTCTTTAAATGCTCTTACTTTTAATTGAACCAGTTTTGGGCTGCAACTAATGATTATTTTCATTATGAGTTAATCTGATGATTGTTAAGCTGATTCAGTGCATAATTGTTTGGTCTTTAAAATGTCAGTAAATGGTGAAAAATGCCCATCACATTTTATGATGTGCCATGACTTCTTGTTTTGTCCCGCTCACAGTTCATGACCCCCAAACTTTCAGCTACTAACACATTAAAAAAAAGAACAGCAGCAAATCCTTACATTACGGAAATTTGCAACTTGGAAAACATCATCTATCCAAATAGTCGCTGATTATTTTTGGTTTTGTTTGACTAATTGTTTCAGCTGGGATTGTGGTTATAGTATATGGGCAGAGAGAATTTGAGTGCCAGTATTTCCTAGAAAAAAAAAAACCCTGACCTATAACTCAGTACCCCACTGGCCTTCAGCCAAATCCTAGTGTGCCGTGGAATTCCATCTCACATCCTCCCTCACATGTCATGCTGGCTCCTTTTCTCTCCTTCAGCTTTGATGTCAATGTCTTTGTAAGGGAACGTCTCTTTCCCTCTCTGCATCTATCAAGAGAATATGAGAAATGCTTCCCAGAACCAAAACATTTCATATTTTCTCTGTTTGTCGTTACAGTAACTGTCACTCATCCAGAGTTCTATGAAACAGCCTTGTTATTTCTTCTCTCACCTTGGATCAAGCAGTGTTGCCACAGCTGGCTAGCTTTGAATCATTTGGCATTGCTGTTTTACTTTGAAGGGGGATTTATTGGATTTTTGTCACATCCATGTGCAGAGATTGATTGAGCCTTTAAGCTGACATCAGCTAGAAAAATAAATATTGACAAGATCGGTTTAGGCCTTAGTTTAGAGCGAGTCATTTTTGCATAATGTCCAAATTGAAAACTGAACTCTTGTACTCAAAATGTCACTCTTGATAGAAGAATTGACTTGTGTGGAGAGACTGACACAACAAAATATTTAAGCACTACATGTTTTTACATTTCTGCAAAGCCATCTGAATCCCTCATCTTCCTCTGTGAAAAATCTTGCCTTGCTACGTACGTGTTATGCCCTCCTTGCTCTGCGGGTGCATTTCTCCTCCACCTCTTTCTGCCTTTGCATCTTCCTCCCTCTGACTTGCGAGCCTCTCATGCACATATGATGATACAGTCAGAGGAACCTTGCAGACTTTCTGTTTTATCAGGTAAACAGTAGCTTTTTCATTCCATGGCATTAGACAGATTAACAGTGTCCTTTTTTTTATTGCTCCATGACTCTGTGCTGTAGCTCTGGAACACCTGTGGCCTCCCACGTGTCACATTGTGTTGTGGGGATTGGTTGGGGGCCAACAGAAACTTCAGGCATGTTCACTGTGAGCCATTTGGCAGAAAGTATGTGGCGCTTCGTGGTGATGTGTTAATGATTTGAGAGCCGTCCACTCGTGTTCTGGTTCACAACAGTGTAAGCACCCAGAGGGGGAGGCATGACACGCAGCTGTGGAGTCATTATGGATGTTGCTGACCATATTGTGATCCACTGTAAATATTAGCTAGGCCATCCTGGGTATCTGTTTGTCTTTATCAGCTTCAAATATGTTCAAGGCCAAGGGACAACTATAGTTGTTATTTTTAGAGCTGATGAAAGCTCAAGTCCAGGGCAGAAGTGGGATAAGTAATATTTATATTGCAGGGCCTTTAATGAAACATAATATCCCTTCCACTGTTAACCTCACATCATTTTCTATTCACTTTATACTGAACACTGAGGCGAGGGAGGGATTCATAAAAAAGACTAGAGCATGTGATGACATTCACAACATCATTTGATACTGATGAAACAGAAGAAGTTGAGGCAATTAAACCACCTTTTCATCAAACTCAGAGCAAATTTTAAGCAATCAACTGCATTGTTCTCACTTGGCTTATGATTAAGGCTGCGACCGAGGATGAAATTTCTCCATCCTCTCACCTCCATTCCAGACATTGTCGGGTGATTGGAGAGCCCAGTTGAAATAAAGAGCTCAAGCACCAGGAGAATCTCCTCTTGCAGCCCACCCATGGCTCTGGAGCGGACCACTCAGAGTGGCCTGAGCAGGAGAAGATTGGACAACCATTGTTGCCTTCTTCAAAGCAGGGGAAAAAGAGCCATACGGTGGACGGAGGACAAAAACAGAAGAGGCCCCTGTGCCTTGTGTGAATGTCGGCCAAGAGCCTACTTAATCGGTTCAGGCATGTTGGGCAGTTGGGACGCTCTGTCTGGGTACAAGAGGATTCACTGTGTCCTCCTGAAATGTATGTTGCATATGGTAGTCAAGTATCCTACAAGTGCAGCACGCTCAAGCAAAGCATATGAACGTGTGACACCCAGGAGCTTTCATCATTAATATAACACTGATGGAGCTGAGGAAGTGGAGAATGCTCTTTAATTCAGCAATGAATTGTCAGATTTTGTGGGAAAAAGTAATAAATTCAGCACTAATTACATTTGAACAAATAGCTTACTCAATCTTGCTCCGTGGTGAGAGTAAAAGAAACATTGTCTGCTTTTGCTTAGTCTGGGTTATAAAGAGGAGTGAAAATCTCTATTGGTATAAACCATAAGTGATGTTTCCTGAAGATGTGAGGAAAGCGAGCCATGTTTACATCATTGTTGTGGTTAAAGCTGTGTAAAGTTAAGTCTCATCTTTCAGTGAATATGTCAGACTTTGTTGTGATCCATTCAGATCTATTCATATGTGTTGTGTGGTGGTTTTCTCAGTGGTCACTTAAGGATCATTGAGCACACAAAGCGCTAAAATGTTTTGCTTAGAGCTCTTGTTTATAAGATAAAAGCCTGCGTATAAGCCTTTAATCTCTGTGTTTAGAAATGTGAAAAATGTTTGAATCTCTCCCAGTGTCTGGACCTCAAAATTCAATGACATCAGTGGCTGTTCTCTCTGCTTGTTCTGTGATGAATGCCTTTTGTATTAGCGACGTTCAACACAAAAAGAGGGGCTGTATAGGATTTCATTCAGAATTTGCTATTCACACACACACACACACACACACACACACACACACACACACACACACACACACGGATACTAAATATAGGGGGTGGAAACTAGGGTTGGCCAATATGTTAAAATTTCAGCCCAACAATCAGCACTTGGCGATATAGTTGCACAGGTGTGTGTCCAAGAAAGAAACCTATTTTCCTTATTAAGCAGAAAAAATACAACTGCACACCTTCCGAATTCAAGTTTCTAGCTTCATTACTTTGTAAACTCATTTGTAAAACACACCTCGGTCAGAAAAAAAAAAAAAAAAAACCTCACCAAAACCTTATTTTGTCTTGTCACTTCACTCTTGCTGGCTTTTGTTGTACTACTGGGTTATCTCGCTGAGCAGCTCTCACTCATTCTTCAAATACAGACCATGAAACTAGCAAAGAAAATGACAAAAAACTTCCCAAAAAACAAACAGCATAGGATTCAGCCAATCCCCAGTAGCTGTTATATTCGTCCTGTCACCTGACCCTCGTCGAAACAACATGCAAACATCTGTTCAGTACGCTGGATTGCATTATCCTATCCTCTTTGGCATTACATTGTGATATCTGTTTTTTCGTTTTTGTTTTGATTTTCAGAAGTGTGGGTTAGAATGTAAACCAGGCTGCCTTTAAGTCTAATGCATTCCAAAGCACCCCCCGCACCACAAAGTACAACCTCATTCAACAGCTCTCTGATGAACTGCCAACAAAAAGCACACCGAGGTTTTACAAAAGGAGCATCACGTTTTACAAGTGCTATTTTTGTCGCTTCCTGCACTTGTATGAAGAACATGAAAAGGAAACGGCACATGACACTTAGATTTAACTTTGAAGTACTACATTGCACTTGTCAATGCAACGTCATGGGCTAGTCAAATTCAATGTCAAGCAGCGGTCTATAAGCTTTATAAGTGCTCTGTATTCAGTAACAGTATTCGTAAGTCCAGTTTGCCAAAACCAAGGGACATTATCAAATCTATTACCAAATCTGCTGGCAACACCTGATCCATAAGGGTACAGGCAATCTACATGAGTAACTCACCTTTTTCTTGACTTTAATGACATACTAGCAGGCCCTGCCAGAGATATAACCACAGCACTTCAGATAGCTATTTGGCTATTCATCGACTTTATGCTGGCCTTATGTGACAAGTAATTTTAGGTGCACTTCACGAACACAATCATTTAGTTTAGCATCTTCATGAAAAATGCATCAGGAACCACATATTAGCCTCAGAATACCTCTGAACTTTCCAGTCCTGCGGCCGAGCACAGCCTACTGTGGCAGGCAACACGAGCAGCTGTGTTGGAAGCGAGTCGTGGAAGAAGAAGAGTACGGTGTCTTCTATTCACCCCTGATTTCTAGTGTAGAAACAAGGGACGGCTCGGTTGAGGGTTTGCTTCACAATAAGTCACGAAAGCAGAATGGATGATCATTGTGAGGTGGCGATCTGTTGTGAGACATTGTTAGACAGTTAAATAGCTTTGGATTTACACGTTTGCCACGTGAACTTCATATTAAAACGTCTGTAGCACTGTTAGCTTACAGTGGGTGATATGCTCCGTCAAGCCCAGAATTTATCGACACAGTTTTCCACATTGCCAAAAGTCTACACATGCTAGTCTGTGCACGCACCTGCTTCCTGACAACTGCCGTCTGCCACGCTTTGTCCCTTGGAGTCCAGGTCACAGGAGAGAGGCCAGACTGCATACACAAACACATTCATCAAATTTTGATCAGGCCCACTAAATTCCAGCTGTATGAGTAACTAATGAAAATGTTTATTGTGCTGGGCAGATTTGTACTGCCAATCCCGCAATTTCTCCCAACAGCCGTATTGTAGAGGCCTGACATTAAGCAAAGAAGACAAACTCTCCTACAGCTGGACTGTATGTGGAGTACACTAAAGTACACCACAAGTGAGTATCCAGCAGGCCCCTAAATGCATATAGGTTGCATTGGGTATAAGTAGTTCTTTTGTCAGGACTCATGCTTTGTGGTTGGATTTGCTGAATGTTTAGTGCCCACTGATGGAGAAAATACAACATATCACAGTGGAAAAAAAAGAATACAAGTACAGTAACAGTGTCATCCTCCTGAGACAGTTTTTTAATTCCACGGATCATCTTCAGACAACATCCACATAACTGAATGTTAAAGCTTATCTTAAGTCCTCGCCTGGACATCTGAACACAAAACTCATGAGTAAAATTAGACTGTGACCCCAAACTAACTAAGAGTCAGCTGTTGCAGGCTGCAGGCACTCCTAGACTGCTTAATACGACGCTGAAGGAGACCCCCACCCTGCCATGTGCTGCCATCTGAGACCTTTGTGTCTCAGCATTTAGAGGAAGTGTTTGGGCACAACCTGCCAACCAGCCGCGTGTTTCTGCCGAGGCTTGTCCTGAGACAGACGCTATCATTTCGCTTTATTGGAACAAATGTAACTGGTATCCTCTTTAAACTTGGCATACAGTAATAAGAGTTAGATTGAAAAGGAAAAAAAAAAATGTTTGGGTTAGGGTTGAGTTTGCCATTGTGACATTTAATACTTAGACAGCAGGAACAGATGGGTGTAATTTAAACACAGTTTTGACAAGATACAGAAAGTGAAGAGTGTTCTGATGCACAGCCATGTGGTTTCATAACAAAGTCTATGATTTTATGTTTTCCTGATGCACATTTGCACAAGGAAAACATAAAAGGGAGTTAATCCCATTTCAACTCTTTCAGGGACTGTCTCACTTGGGGGACACGCCACATTGTTCTGGTTTCCTTGACAAGCTAAGGGTGGATCTCCTACTTCTGACAGCAGAAAGCCAGGGTCAACTGGGGTTAACCCTGTCTAACCCTCTGGGCCACCTGGAGACCCCCACTACGCAGCTCACCAGGATTATCCCACACCCTCCTACACATGAGTTGCACACATATTAAGGACCATAGAGGTCATTTCTCTCTCTCTCTCTCTCTCTCTCTCTCTCTCTCTCTCTCTCTCTCTCTCTCTCTCTCTCCCTCTCCTTCTCTCTGTCTTTGATGCCTGTGTTCTGGGATGCTGATCCTGTAAATGTTATATGATGAAAGGGCTGGTGTGACACAGGCCTGTGTGACCTCTATAGCTTCGGCTATGGGAGCTGGCTGCACCCCTTTTTGTTTGGGTTGGCGCTTGAGGGAAGCTGTCACCCCTGAGGTCAGCCGGCGGGGGCGGGCTGAGTGAGTAGAGGACCACCCCCTGTCACCATTAAATGATTTATGGAGAAGAGACACAATCCCAGCTCCTGTAAGCTACATTCAGTGCTGAAGCCATAACATCATTTCAGTCCTCAGTGGTGTTTAGGAGGACATAGCTGGAAATAAAATATTTTAAAGTGGCTGTTTGGCTGGAGTTGTGGTAACGTCCGTCCAAGGCATTACCTTTTGGACATACTGTAGATGCCTACTCCCCCCAGAGAGATCCTGTTAGGTAATGGTAATGTTTGGCAATGGTAAAACTTTTAGCCATTTTTTTCTTTTTCCTCATTGGATACACAGAAGAAGGAGGTTAAGTGGAATTCAGTCTCATGTATTTCTTCCTGTGGAAAGTTCCTGAATAGGGAGAAATGATATTTCACTCCCAGTCTGGGACATTTCACATATGTCAGGTTTTTTATGGCCTAATTTTGCATTAATCTGCTGCCCTATATTTTTGCGCTAAACCACTTTGGTGCCCCCCCCATTTCTAAATCGAGAAAGATGGTTTTAGAGGGAGAGAAAAAGACACGGAGGAATGTTCCCCTGCTAAGACGTCATGTGGTGTATGACTCTGCACACCGCCAGGCCGGGCTTTCCAGGCTCTCTCAGAGGGACAAGCCTTTCCTGGAAATCTCAATTTACCCCTGAATAATAGAAAAGGGTCAATATATCACAGACATCTACGTCTACATGAAACAGACAGCTATTAGTGAAGAGTTACAGTAATGAGGAAAACGCGCTTGAAATGCCCTTGATTTCTTTGCCTTTTTTGGATGTGATGACATCATTATTCTTCACCTCTGGTATCATGTCGTCAAGCCGGCTGAGCATCCCGCGTCTGCTTCTTCATCCTTTGAGTGCATTCAAAGAGAAATACGTTTGGTCCCGGTTTATCTCATCGGTAGTAACTAACTATAGACCTTGAAGGCATATCACACAGTACAGTGCTATGCATCCCAGTAGATGTCTTGAGCCAGCTCTTTCTCGTCTGTTCCCCATCAGGCAGGCTGCCTCAGCAGGGCCTCAGCCTGCCCGTGAGTGGAAATCTTTGGCCCGTGTTATCTTTGGAAAGTGTCGAGTCCACAGAAACCCAGGAGCACGGAGTCCAGTGTCAGCTAGACATCCCAGGCTCACTATTACTAAGGAAAGATGGAGACACTGTGCTGCTCTTTAGACGACTTAAAGAAAGCAGTAGCAAATAGCACAACAGTTGATGGGTATCAAAGCACTGTCTATGCTGTCGTAGCAGAGAGGAAACGCTTCCTGCCTTCCCGGTTATTTAACTGAGCCCAAGGAAAACTGATCAGCTTTGCAGTTTATTGAACATTTTTTGCAACAACAAAGACCACAGTCATGTTTTTGATGACGGGAAATGACAAGCCCTCTCTGACACTGAGAGCCGCATGGTCCAGTGAAGTGGTCCAAGATTGGACGTTGCTTTTAGCTGACACAGTTTGGGCTTTTTTGTCATGAGAACGCTGAGGGAATGTGGGACAAAGAGCTCCATATGTGTAGTCGGCTGTAGTGTAACCCAAGTCCTGTAGTGAGGAGGGCCTCATCCACTTAATGCAGGAATCCATCTCATTCTGCCTGTCTATATTGCTGTGATTTTTCCCTTCATAATGACCCCCAAAAGCCAGCAGGAGATTGGATGGCCTCCTATACATTGTGCATGTTGTGGCGGGGCATGACAAATTAGCACCCTGCAGAAATGCTGAATTTCTATGGATGTTTGTCTCATCAAAACAGCATGGCTATTTCCTGACTTGGCAAGCAGAAGACTGTGGTATAATGGAACATTCATAAGGCTTTCAGGCTGGGACAGTTTCTCATCAGATCTACTGTTTTCTTTTGATGCAAGAGTTTATTTCATTATTATTATACAATTTCATACTTTTTGAACATAGCTGGCTGTACATCCTCTTTGGAACCGTATTAAAGTACACTGTATAATTACGTAAAGCATAGTACACTGTGTAATACGCTGTATTCTATGTTTAACTCTCAAGTATCTGGTATCAGGTTCTACCCCAGGCACTACATTCCTGAATATTTTATCGTGGTCTTAACTGAACAGTATTATTTATCGGTAATATCACATATTGCATTACCGTAAATACAAGACATTACATAACTTTTCATGTCGTAGGCAGAGATCCTTATAGCTTTCTTTCTCTGGCATAAAGATACAAAGTGATACATAATCAGAAACCAAAGATACCTCTTCTGTTCTCTGTTCACAAATGGCAATAAGAACAAATGTTTTCGAACTATGACAAGTTTATGATTTATCATGTGAAGAGGAACAAATTCCCTTAAGAATTAGCGAACATCTTATCTAACACTGTATGTTTAATTTTAGAAAGTAATTGATTGAGTGATTTTGGCGCCTCCTGTGGACAAAAGTGGTAGTGTTTCCAGACTGCATTTCCCATGAGCGCCTCTGTTTTAAAGAACTTAATCTAGCTGGCACATTTGTTTGGTAACTGAGTCAAAGAAAGACATAACACTATTTTTCTTCTTTGAACATAGCTGTTTGCAGGAGGTATGGGTTTCCCTGAAAAAATGATTTTGCTGAGAAAGCTAAAGTTATCAACATTCCTTAATAATGTTACATCTTCATGATAATAAGACAGCAGCCTGATATGGACCAGTTGTATTATACTAATGTATATGACTCTACACCAGTATCATCCACAACCACAAAATGTAACATCAAAAATAAAACTCTCCTCCGGCTTTCTTTTAACTAGCTAACGTACTACTCGCTAAAATTTAAACATAGGCTCTTCCTGTCTGCTTGCCATAAATTGTTTAGCTGGATTTCACAGGGAATCTGAGCCGGTGACAGGCATTAAATATAACTATATAGAAATAGCCAATCTTCTCACTGATGGTCTCGTTTGCTTACGTGGGTCAGATCGAGGCATCGATATTGAATTGAGACCAGTTAAAACTCTGCGTAGCTGCTTTAAGAATATATATACATATATATAAATACCCCTAAATGTATTTGCAGCACTGCCGTCTAATGCGGGGAGGTTTCCTCTTTTCCTGGAGGGATTTTATGAAATCCTAGACGTAAGCAATTAAATGTGACTATTATTCTTATCATCACCAGACCAAGCACTCTGTGTCACTTGATCTGCTTGCGTGACTAAAATATCACATCAGCTGTGCTCATGATACAGCAGATATTCTCGGTTAGATAAAGAGTGGTAATGAAAGAGTGACCTGAATGTTAACAGAGGAGCTTTGTCACTTGTTGTTTGCCTTTTAGAGAAGAGCTGAGCATCAGCAGGGCAGGTCGTTGTTTATAGACGTCACCACGCGCCATGTGCCACATATGTTGAATGCAATATTTTTACCTTATGGTTTTACATGTGCTTATGTTTATCTTTAGCGTGATGCCCCTCCCCCCGTTTGGACTTCTCAGCAGCTGACTCATTAAGAGTGTTTGCAACGGTGCTAATTTATTTTTTGATCTAGCCTGCATATATTTTGGGTGCAGACAGGTCTCACTTTCCTGTCACATACAGCTCAGAGAGCAGGCCTCAGCTGTATCAGCTCTCGCCAGCTGATTACTTTAGTAGGATACTCTGTTTGGTGAGTAAGTCGGCCAGTAATAGTCTGCAGAGCTGCACAATCCCATGTAGGTTTTAAAATCCTATGCAAATGGTCATAGTGTAAGACCTCAGATTACTGTTTAAAGTAAAAAATCATGCTTTTCTGTCATTTTCAGTATTATGTAACATAGCATCTGTCCTCCACTCTTACATTTGCCAAGATGTCCCAGAAAGTTGCTTACACCGCTATTCATGCCTTGAGTCAGGTAGGGTTTGGCCTGGATGTGCTTTGCTACAGTATTCCACCGCCTGTTGAATTGTGACATGAGGGGAAGTCAGGTTGATGACTTTACAGGATGTCCGAGGAATTTCGGTCATTCTCAGTAAAGCTCAGAAAAAGAGGAGTGTGGGGAAAAGATGTCAGTCCTGTCTTTACTTTTGCGTAATGTCTACAAATGGCAGCTGTGTACAAGTAATGGGTTCATCTTTGAGAGCTTGAGCCTTTTCCAAAGAGTTTGTCCAGATGAGCTTTATGTGCTATTCAATAAGAAAGTGGAGAGAAAGTGCTTTGTTTTCTACTCTGATACTACAGAGGAAGAACACCCCCCCCCCCCCCCCAACTAATATCGATAACCAAAGAAGGAGCCATGTTCAGCCTTTCCAGCATCTTCAATTCCCCAAGGAATGCTGTAATACAAGCACTGAGCTGTGTGCATGAGGAGATTTGACCGTGAAGGTGTTGGAATTCACCCCAGTGTTTATGAAACCACTCTTGAATTTGTTTAGCTGTGTGTATGGGGGCTTTGCCATCTCTTAACATACTGAGGGAACAATGCATCAAAAGGTGCACCTGGTCCTGTAAAAAACACCTCATATTTCTTGGCGGTTACGCCGCTATGCAGAGCTAACATCAGACCTAATGCCTGGCATGAGATGGCTGCAGATCCACTTCATGTAGGGAAAGGGTGAAAACGACTTATCACACCATATTACTTTTTTTTCCCCAGTTTTGTGGGATGCCAGAGTATATGTCATCGCGCGTTATCCTTGGATGTAGGCCGACAGTAAGTGATTTCCAAATGGCAATACAGCTGTAAATATCATCTTTGGAAAGTTTTTTGTTTGGAAACTGCAAAGTTTCGGCCATACTTTTCAGCAACAATCCTGCTAAAGATTGCTCTCTACCTTTGTGACTGAGGCTGCTTACTTGCTTGCTTCTGAAAACTGGCATATTAAAGTGGTGATTGTCAAACCTCTCACTGACACGCACTGACAACTGCCCTTCAACGTGACCACCCCTTGTAGCTCTCTTTAAATTCAAAGGTTGCATCCTTTCCATGCTATGATTGCAATTTTGTATACCCCAATTATCAGATCATCACCTTGACAATGACTAAACAATGAATGATGCAGTCCATCTCTGGGCCAACAAATACTCTGTCAGCTTGATTCAACTTGTATTTTTAGCGTTGCAGTGATCAGAACATCAAAATCTAGTCCGTGGTGTCTGAGGTTTTTGTGATGGACAGATGTGGATGTGAATAAATGAACAGACGGAAAGTAAATCCCCCACCCCTGCATTTCACTTTAGGGACCAAACAATGCAACAACGCAAAAATATGGGTCAGCAGAATCAGATGATAATGTCCCATGGCTCACAGTATTATAAGAGACCTTTATCTTGTGCTCGTCATATGAACCAGTGCAGCTGTTTGGAAAAGTTAATGGTGTCCAGAGGGGAGATGATGGGACACAAACTCAGGCTCCACACCCAGCATTGCTACCTAAAATCAGATTTCAAACATAGAGCCCCTTAAGCACTTAGAATTGCCTGGATTGGGGCACATCTAAGTTACTGATTGTCTGTTGTCAGGAGACAGCAATTTGAAAAGCAAACAAATACCTGCGAACGAGCAAATGGCAGAGTGGCAAAGAACTGTCTGGTACAAAGGCCAGTTCTGGCAACCAGCACAGCTTCAACAAAGTGAATTCACATGCTTCACTCCCTGGGAGTTTATTGCTGGTGTTTGGGGTTTTAAACATGTCAGTAAGATGTAATGAATATAATGTTTGCATTTTTTTTTCTGCTCATTTTATTGTTTGTTTGTTATACTGTTGCGGTCATAAATTGCTGTGGTGGACATATTTGGTACGTTTCCATGCACTGAAGAATACATGAGACTGTCATTTTCTCTTGATCTCTGTTGGATATTTTTGTAAACAGTATAATCTTGTCAAACAAATATATATCTTTATTCTTTAACAATTATATTCATATTTATCCCTGTCATTGCCATACTGGGCATTCACATCAATGCGACAGGGCGGACAAATTGACTTTACTCCTTAAGTCTCTCCTATTTTAGTCCGTATAGTGGTGGCAGGATATCTTTTTATTTGTTGTTTTTGATGTTTTGGAGTGGTGGAGCAGTGGCTCAGTGGTTTGGCCTCGTTCACATCATGTTGAATGGAGGGTTGAAAAGATTCCAGTGGTTATAATTTAAAAGTGTTCACCTAAACAACCCAAGATGGTGATCTCCAGCCATGTTATGGACAGACTGTTTCAATATGCCTAATGTAGCAAGGGTTGTTGATATAAGAGGGTTGCACACAGCATTACGTTCAGGTTTAGGTCCCTTAACAATGGACTCCAGCTGATGTGAGGTGCCAGTGTTCATGTGTTGGTCAGACATGTACTGCTTTGCTGCAGTTCATATATACAGTATCAGAGGTTTCAGGATCATAAAAAAGTCCCCATACTTGGATTTTGACATTAGTAGTATTGTTTTGGAAGGTAATTAGCAGCTTCTTTAGAATGAGAACACGGCGTCAGCACTGACTTAGAGCAAAAGACCTGCCGACTTTGATCCCAGCTAACTCTCTGCAGAGTTCTTGCATGTTCTACCTGCTTTCGAGTGGGTTTCCTGTGGGGGCTCGGATGAATGGGAAACTGAACTTCTCACCAGTGGGATGGTGGGTGTAACTGTACTTGTCTGTGTCAGCGATGGACTAAACTACCTGTCAAAGGTGTTTCACTGCTTCTCACCCAGTGCACTTCAACCTTGAACAAGATGAGCAGTTCTACAAAGAAACAGTGTGTTAATAGTACAAATCTACTTTATAACTAAGCTATTGTAATAGAGCAGCAAGGATTTATCCCCCAGTATGAGTAAACAGAAGCAAAGGAAACAGACAAGTGAAGAGTTTAAGGTCCAGGGATCAGACATTCACCTGTACCAGCTCTCTGCTTGGCAGTCTGGATAAACAGTGGAGGACTCAGTCTGACCTCACTGTCAAACACACTGGCATGGATCAAATCAAACTCCAGTGAGCACTTCCTGTCTGCTCTGTCGCCACCACCCTAACTGCACCTCATTCCCCTGTATGTTTTCAAAGTATCATTTCTGTCTTTCTCTACTCAAATAGCTTTGTCATACTTTTTCTTTTTAGTTTCGCAACCCAGTAATGCCACAAAGCAGCATGCACGACTGTCAAATAATTGTTTTCTGCCACTTGCTGCATATGTTTGCATTCATATTTGTGTAGCTAAATGCACGGACAAACACAGCAAACACAAACAAGTTAAAACAAAAATCTCACCGTGGATCTGCTAATTACAGATGAGGGTTTGTTGGCTGGTGTGACAGAGCGCGCCACAGCAGCCCTGTGAACCAGGCCTGCAGCTGTCATACACATCACACACATTCAGACTTCACTTTTCTCCTTCTCGCTCCCCACTGATGTGGCCCAGTCAGCCCAGAGACAAATGGGCCCAGACATGGAAGACATTAAGACTAGCTAAAAACAACATGCTAAGTACAGACTTGCTCTCCCGCAATGCAAACACAAAGTGTTCACTCTGCTGCAATTATACACATTCTGACATGGACAGCAGGGGAGACAGCTTTCTTTATATTTATGTAAACACTTGTTTCAGGGAAAGTCAAAGATATAGAGACATTTTGTGGCTTCAAGTAGCTGTGTTAACATTAGGATGAAAGGGTAAAAAAACAAATTATCTAGGTCAAGGGTTAACCATGGAGATATGGTAGGGTTTTCAGTGCACAGTATGTTAAAAATCAAGTTTTAATACAGTGCAGGCGAAGAGGGGACACAAGCAAGGCAGCCATCCAGAAAGAGTCTCTCAGATTCAAACCCAGCAGTCCGAGGAATGCTCCTGACCCCTCTCCACTTTCAGATCCGATTTTAAGCCTGTGACCTTTGTAAATACAGCTATTCTTAACACCTGAATTGTTTCTAAATCAGAGGTTGACATGATGCTGCACTGAAGTGGCAGACGCACACATTGCACCAGTAAATAAAACTGCAGAGCTGTAATCCTGACAGCCTCTGGATTAAGCATTTGGTGAGACTTCTCCTGCAGAAATGCCCTGGCTCGCTCAATCAAAGCTATTTCAATCAATCCTTTAAAGTGCTGAGAGTAAGATGTGGGGGGCCAAGAACTCGCTGACATGATTGGTAACAAATGACTTGGGAGGGGGGGGGATTCCCTGTGGATCCTCAAACATAGTGTATTTTCTTAAAGGAGACAATTAGCTCTTGATGAGGCAGACCGGCTCTAGGAGCTGTTGATATCAGGGAGTCAAAGGTCACTTTTTGAAGTGAAACAGCTAGTGGCAAGAACCTGCTCCTCCAGTGGGAAAACATTACCAGCTTTTTTTCTTCTCTATCTGCAGAGCTTATTTTAATTGGTACCAGATGTTTCTTATTATCACTGTTGTTAATTGTTAATATATTGGTGACACATTCAGTTCAGAGTTCAAAGCAAGAGGATCATTTTGACTTTTGTGCATTCACAAGTTGGATTTTTGTTTATATTTGACAGTGTTTTGGCCCATATGTGCAGAGAACAAGCCGTAATGCAAAGAAGATGCCTGACTTTGGTGACACTGGACTAAATGTCATAACACATTTCAGATTCAACAAATGTCTATCTGTGGTACAGTCGTACAGTAAACGGTGTTCTGTGGTTTGGAGTATTGACTTTTATGAATGTTTGAGATGATAAACAGGGCTTCATCAGTGACTGTCTATTATTCATAGTTCATTTTGCCCTTCATCTCTTAAAGTTTGTAACATGTTTGTGTACAAAATGTTCAGTTTTAGCCATGCTGGCAGCGTGGCTGTAGGCATGGTGATGGAACACTGTGGCCCAGACTGAAATATCTGAACAGCTATTAAATGTAGGTTTTGTACAGACGTTCATGGTCCCCTCATGATAAAATGCATTTTCTTTGGTGATCTCTTACCCTTTCATCTAGTGCAATCATCAAGTGTTTTTTTTTTTTTCTCGTGACCTATTTTCTATACTGTCAATTTTTCAATGACAAACAGCTACTGCAGCAGTGATTTCACCATGAAACATTACTGTACGTATTAGCTCAATTTCATGTGTAATGAAGAAAATTGATAGATTGTGACCAACGAAGGGCAGACAAAGGAAAGACCAGGACCTTGCAGCAGAAAGCATGCATGCACCAAGATGCTGCAACCCTGCATGGCTACACTGTGTGATTACAAACTGATTTCTGGAAAATGCATTACAAACACCACAGCAATGACGGATTGCTGCCAAAGATGTCATCACATTAAAAGGAACACCATCATACAAATCACAGCCCTTGTACTGAAGCTTTAATTTTTTACAGTTAATGAGTCTACAGCTTATGCAACCTGGTAGTAACGTTGTGTATTACTGTACAGTCATCACACCTTCTCTCCGTCCAGTCGTGGAAAATTTAGAAAAGCAATAATAGAAAAAAAATCCACTCCATGATCAAACATATCAACAACAGTCCACTTGAAGGAGAATGAAATAGCACAGCCATTACCCTGACATCGTAAACAAACACGTCTGTTTCCCCCTCTGGATGCCATTAGGAGTGTTTCAATATTTGTTTTACTCATTGAGCAAAAAGTGTTCTTTCTTCCCCTCCATACTTCAATACTATGCAAATCATAGCGTTCATTTACAAGCCGCCATTGTTCTCAGTCCAAACACAGCTTGTGTTTGTAAGTCTGTAATTGTGTGGTATATTCTGCTCTGCTTATCTAACCTCCCCTCTTTCTAATCATGTAATATTTAGAATATATAGAGGTTAAGGTTACGTTGTCCGCTGGTTAAATCCCATGGCTTTTTACAGAGAGTGCAAAGGCCGCTTTGAGGCCTTTATGGAATCCAGCTGGCTCAGTCCAGCACTTCCAAAGTTCCACATTTATCTGAACCAGATCAGAGCCAAGCGAAGTCCAGTCAGAGACCCACTGCAGCTTTTAGAAGAGCAAGGAGTTTTAGAGAACATGAATACATTTGTACAGATTAAACACTGGGATCACGGAGTTGTTTTCATTCCAGTATCTATTGTGCCTGCTGATACTAGTCTCACATGGTGAGGGAGGTTCCAGGAATCTACAATAAAACTCATTTTAAATCTCCTGAGCGATGAAATTTGATCTAAATCAGTGAAATTACACCACCCATTAAGCCTTTGATGCAGCAGCTGGTAAATGTAAAACTGTGACCCCAAAACTGTGTGCATACATACCTACAATCCTATCCTGACTCCACCTATTGTAAAGTACTTAAACTCTCAAACACTCCTCAGCAGGTGTGGCAACATTTCCCTCTCTCTATAATGACCAACTCATGTTCTTTGTCGTCACAAAATACTACCCTCTGAATGTGGGTCAGACCTATTTTCAGGACTATTATTTCTAACAGAAGTCCTGTAAAATAAAAAAGAATAGATCTGCATTCCTACAGTGCGCTTTCAGACTTGGGCACATCTAGGCTTATTAAAGTTTACTGCAGTAAACTTTAGTCCAGCTGTGCATAAACATACAAAATAGCTGCATAAAACATTAGATATTTTTTTTAGGAAAAGCATGCATTGTCAAGTGCATTCACTTACATGCATCTAAGTCCAGTATGG
The DNA here is from genome assembly GCF_051107435.1 of Chaetodon auriga. Classification (NCBI taxonomy): domain Eukaryota; kingdom Metazoa; phylum Chordata; class Actinopteri; order Chaetodontiformes; family Chaetodontidae; genus Chaetodon; species Chaetodon auriga. The sequence continues at coordinate 17,600,976 of NC_135081.1, forward strand.
AACATAGTATAAAGCGTGGATGTGTTAATGAGAGCACCTTTTTTTTGTCAAGTTCTTCCAGTCTTCTGCAGCAGCGCTCAGAAGCTTTATACTGTGATTGAGCCTAACCACTACCAGGTGTGCTCGAAAAGGTTTTGGTGAAACTGGCACAGGGTCAAGACAGGGTGGAAGTAGGAGGGGTGCGAAAGAGGGGTGAGTACCAGAGGAATGGAATCGCTTAATGTGAAAACATCAAACGGCCTGAAGCTGGTACCAGAGTGTTGGGCTAAGGTGTCTGAAATTGTTATGGTGTGATCATGCAGGGCTGTTGCCTGTTGAAATCTTGTCTCACGCATGCTCAGATTTCTGAGCACCCCCCCCCCCCCCCCCCCCCCCCCGAAACGTAGCATTATTGCATTTTTTCTTTGGCTTCTTTAGTAGGTGGAGGGTAAATGAACACGCATATATGTGGGTCGTGTGAAGTCATAAATGTTATTTTCAAGATTTGGCTCTTAAATCTGGCTGATTTTATGGCTAGGCCATGGTCAATCAAGATGAAAGACAAATGAGGTGAGTTGTAAGATTTACAGTCCATCATAGTCTCTGTACAACAAGCCAAGTGGGGCGAAGGAAGAAAAATAAAAAGAGAGCATTTTCCCAACTATGAAATCGTCTGTTTTGAAAGGCATCAGGGCTACACCCAGCAGTACACCCACAGCCTCATGTAAACCACACTCCACAGGTATCTGTGGTCACGCGCCGTGGACGAGTCCAAACCAGGTAGCTTTTGTTGGTGGTCTGAGCTGAGCTGAGCTATTTTTTGTTAAACAGCTGTTGTTCTGGGAATAGTCATCACTATATGCACAACACTATGCAGCCAGTTTAGGGAGGAGTTCACAGTATCTCAAACAGTATCTTAAACTTAACTGCCAGCAAAATCCATCTGTTCTATTTGGTTATCCAAGAGTAGACAATAAATGTCATTGCCAAAGTTAATGTAGCAGTAAGTTTCTAAAAGTAAATGCAAATAACCATAACTTAAAAAGACATAAGATACTGTATTTAACAGTATATAAAACATGTATCTACTGCATTTTTTTGCACATCTACTGAAGTGCATATGCTGATACCGATATGCTGAATCTTATTAGCCAACATTAGCCAGAAATAATTTGGGCTCTACTTTTCTGCGGGGAGGGGGTTGAAATACCAACACCACAATGTCATCACAATGACCAAAGTTATGCAAGAGGTTTTTTTTTCTTCTTTTTTTTTTTTTTCCACATTTGTGTCTCTATAGATGTAGATGCAGCCATGCGTGAATCTCACCCCCTGCTGCGCAGAGAACAAGGTCTCTTTTTTTTCTGCAGCTTTATTACACCGGCCCCCCCGTCTTGTTGGGATAGTTAAACCTGTTAACTCTACTTCTCATGCAAACACAGCAAAGCTTGGAATAAAATACCAGACAGAGACCTCTAGAGGTTGGGATGGTAAAGACACCCACTTGAAGCAGATCAGTTATGAGCTATAACCAAGGTGTAACTAAGTTGCTTATGTTTTGAAAGGTAGATTACGTTTAAGTTACCTTTCTGTTGAGGTTTTATTGAATGAGATCTAATTAATTTTACATGTTGGTCCGAGCCCCATGTGTTAATATTTCTTCCTTGTAAAGGAGACACACAAACAAGCAGCCTTTCCGTGAAATAGTTCTATGGGAGTGTATGGAAGCTGTTTTAGACAGTAGTGTTGGAATCTAATGTACCATTAGCGGTCAAGTTAAACCATTCATTAGCTTGACCACTAAGCTAATGTGGTCCATCTAAAGAATGTCTTGTCATGTCTGACAATATCAGATTCATGCACTTTGTAGCAGATTATATTAATCTGGAATTAGTCTTTGAATAACTCTCCCACTCACTGGAGTAACAGGAGGTGCCATATATCCACTCCATCGTTCTCAGACAAAATAAATGTTATGGAGACTCTGTTATCTCACGGCATGTGGTTCCTCCCTAATAAATGTGTTGTGCTGGACACACCTCTTGTCATCCTCATACCACAAATGTCTTTTCATTACTTTAAGGTATGTTCTGTTGACATTGTTTTTTTTATAGCTTTGGATCATAATCTTGGCTCTATCTCTCCCTTTTTTCCATTGCACGCTCTGTGATATGATGGCTGGCTTTGGCTAAATAAGGTAAGAGAACACTTAACATTCTTTCTTGCCAAAAGACGGCTGATCCTCTGTAGTGCTGCGAGCCAAAACGGCCTTTTATCCTATCAGAAATTGAGGGTGCTTTAGGTGTGCCAGCCAATCCCTCTCCACCTCGACACTGTCATGCTACAGGGATGCATGACTGGCTCCTAATGGTGGTTTTCAAAAATCTCTTCATGTGATTTATATTGCTAGGGCATGTTTGCTGAATGCCAGGTATGTCTCTCTTCAAAGTGTGCAGCAGTTGCTAGTAAAGCAGACCATCTCACTTTTCATTGAGGCAGTAATTTTCCCCTTTGTTTTGTATTGAAGATACGGGGCTTGTTTAATTTTCCATGCATGCATATTTTTCAAAATAGTCATTCTGGGAAGACATTTAGGTTGTCAGACTGAGAAACTAATAGATAAAGTACCATAACCCCGTCTCTTGTTTTAAGTGTAGCTGTGATCTTCAGTCGCAGATGGTTTTGCTGTTCTTTTTCGTTCGTAGTTTTCCTTTTATGACGAAGGGAAAAGAGATTTGGTCCTTATAGAAACTAGATAAGTTAAGATAAGTTAATCTAAGAAACGTGTGCATTTAAAGACATTCACTTTAATCTGTTTTTCATCAACATAACGGCAAATTGAACCCAACAATACAGGCCGAGGTTAAATTAGCTCATTAAGGGTTATGTATGGTAGAAAGGCCCTTGGTTTCCTCCACACTGGAACAGTGGATACCCTCTCACATGACAGATGAATGGTGAGGAAAGAGGCCCAGCGTATCGCTTAAAATGTAGACAAGCAGTCTGCTGCAATATACTGGCCCATCTCTTGTTGATTTTCGCTGGGTAACATGAGATCACAGAGGCCACTCCTATCTATCAAAGGGGTATTATTGCATTTTATCTCAAATTTGTGGGGTCATTCCGTATCTCCTTTCATCATGATGCGAATTAATGTCTGCTGTGTGTGAGTGCGTCAGAGTTTGATGGATTTGAGCTGCAGTTACGTCTCCTCTCCGAGACTGGCCCAGTGTGGTACAGTGATACCAGGGAACTGTTTTACCATATTTATTCAGACCAGTCCAAATATGTCGGGGGTGCTGTGAGGCCCAGTGACACTGGAGAGAAATGACAGCTGATGCTCTCTGACAAGGGAGGAAGACATGTTTGAATATTTGAGCTTTCGCTCAGTTTTTCTTCGCACTGTACAATAAATAGAAACCGGCCTTGTGTTCTCTTTGATTTGACAACTGTGTATTGTAAATGTATCATGCCAAAAGGCTGTAGTTTACTGTACTCAGCTGGCTTGCCTAGCAAACATTAATTCCTTATCAAACAGCGCTAACATGAGTGGGAAATTTCTGATATGATCCATCAGAAATAAAACAGCAAACACATCAGTCATTTGGCATTGTCAAGCAGGATTTTGGAGAGAAAGCAGTCAGTCATGTTGATTGTGAATTTGTTCCAGTTGGGCAAACAGGTTGGCCCCAGAGGACAAAACAGGTCTTTCAGTCCTTTGACTGTCTGTGCCAAGCATGGATTATATTCATTTCAATGACACCTCAGAATAAAGCAGTCTCTATCCAAACAAAACACCTCCTCGACAACAGAGATAATTAATTGTGGATGAAACTGTCTCCTCTGAGTCGTAAGAAATGTTCTGTTTTCGTGCAGCAAATGTCTTTTAAACAATTTGGATTGGACTGTAATTGCGTGTTTAATATTTACAATGTCAGATCTAAGCCTACCATAAACAGGAATATCAAATCTCTCTTATTACAGTATGCTATTCATATAAATCCATTTTATCCTGCCTCTTCGGTTGTCAATAATAGTGCTGACTTGACCCTTCCCTGGGCTCTGCCACCTGTCAGCAGTCAGATCACACTTCACACCCAGCTTGGCATAGCAAAGCTAGTGCCAAGGTGCAACAATTTGACATGACAGAGCACTCATGCAAGACCAGGATGGTCATGGCAAATGAAGTTTATGATCACAGATCACCGCAGAGAATAATTTTAAGTCCACCCATATCTTTTTAAGCCGTACATGGCTTTGAAAAAGCCCACTGTTCATCCTCTGTGGATTCATTAGAAATCATTTCACTGTGACGACTTTGGAGATTACACAAACTATAAAAACAAACTCATGCGCTAGCTTGCTTGATGATTGTACTGTAGGTAGCATCTGTGCCAGCCTGATTGGATCTGGATCAAAGATGATGGCATAAACTTCCCTCTGCCAAGAAATGAGTAGTGTTTGAAGATATGTATGTGAGCGAGAGAGAGCTTGGTCTTTTTGTTATTTCTGTCTCCATAACTCATAACTATGAAGGATTGTCCGTACTTGAACAGCCTGACTTTTCCCTCATGCAAATGTGGAGCCCTGCTCTTACAGGCTTTCAGTCCAGGCTTTATTTTGTTCAGTGGCCAGTTAAGTAAGCTTCCATATGCTTTCACATGTAGCAAATACTTAAGCTTCCCTTTGTAAGATGCGGATCATATGACTAGCGCAGTACATTTTATCTCCTGTCAGGCATTTATACATTGCTTTTTGGCGAACTACTCTGAAAACCGTGTGGCTCCAAAAGGTCACTTTTTCATGGGCTAAGAAAAAACAACCCTGTTTTTAGCTTTGTGAGAATGTCCAGTGGGTTTAAAGGTGTATTTAATCTCAGAGGTAGGGGACGTTTGTTGAGCCGTAAAGGAACTTAATCATTGAATGTATTTGAAATATTAAAAATTGGACATGCATGGTTGTCACTGGACAGTGACGCCTTGCAAATGTTCAACATCAGATTCTTTATTCTTCCTTGTCACATGTGTTTTTAAGTGTCCGTCTGTCTCTGACTGGTGGGAGTAATTACCGAAGGTCATCAAAGGTTGTGAGCAACACTGATGACAGGGGGCTGCTCCTATTAGACTGGATGTCAGGTTAACTAGGTTGTGTCTGTACCTAAGCACTGACAGACAGATACCAAACGTCCTCTTCTTCCTCACTGAGAAGACAGGAGGAAACTAATTTTTCCCTGGCATTAAAAAGAAAAGGAGTTTGAGAAAGACCGCAGTGGGTCCCACTTATCCACAAACCAGGTGTTTTGACAGAAAGTGAGTGAGATGGAAGAACTTTTTTTCCATTTCTTTTCCATTAAGAGTACAGTCACTGTGTGGTCAGTATGGAAATGAGACGGTGTGCTGTCACAGATGTGTGCGCTTCCACATCGGTCAGCTTCCTATTCCTAGAGCAGAGTCTGAAATAGATGTGGTCTCAGCACAACTGTGTTTATTGGACAGAGTTTGCACTGGTGCATTTCCCCACGTGTCAGGTTGTTAAGAATAAGAGGGAGCTGAGTAAGGCAGAGGCAGAGAGACAGCCAAGAGGAGTGAGAGAGGAAGAGGGGAATGAAGTAGGTTTGGGGAGAGAGTCACTGAGGTCATTGTTGAGAATATTTTCCATCCCTACTTTAGGAAGAAAAAAACATTTTTTCACATTCACATTTAATTGCAAGTACATGAAATGAAACGTTTTTCATTTTAAGGGTCATAAAGTCTAAATTGAGAAAAGCACTTGGCTTTGTGGAATTGTCTGTTATGGCTAAAAAGATAAAAATCCTCAAATTTAAAAAAAAAAAAAGCACTACAGCATATGTGTGCACACGTGACAGTAGGGGAATATGCTGTATGGACTGAGATTTTAAATCTTACTCTCTAAGCATCTGGCCCTGCATCCATATGCACATGCGCTGGTTTTTACTGCAGTAAGAAAAGCTGTTTGGCTGAAGCAGCTGCCAAGCAACACATGGGGAAAGGCCTTGACCCAGCCTCCTTCCAACTTTACATACAGAGGTTATTAGAGGAGCATTCACCAACAGAGTCACAGAAATGCTGCTAATGACCAGCTCACCCCTGACAGCGGTCACCATAACTTCACGGTGCCTGGCTTTAACTGTGTTCCAGCAGCACCACCCCGAAGCAGACCCACTTCAATTGTTGATCCCCCGGTTTATATCTGTGTCAGGCTTTTGTCTGGCCTGCTGAATGAGTACATGCCTTTACTCTGCTCTCCGCTCCACTACCTATTTGTGTCAGCGGTGGCGAGTGTGGGGAAGCCCCGCTGAGGAGGTGAAAGAGGGCAGTGGGCTACAAAAAAGCAGAGGGAAGAGAAGGGGGTATTTACTGAGGGGTGTAGTGAGGGTCACCCCACCTGGTAGCGAAGGAATGACTCATTAGACAGGCAGGCACTAATGAAAGATTTGTCTGTCCTCACATTGGCCTTGCTGTCATGTCTCTCTCCTCGTCTGGAATTCTGCAGATTCCACCCTCGCTTTCCTGGACTGTTTCTCTTTGACAGCATCAGATAGTATCTTGACGGCTGGTTAACGTACAGTTTATTGAAGGGACCCAAAAATAATTAGCCCGCGCGATGCCCTTTAAGTGCTCTGCGGAACATGTTCTACCTCACGAGAATAATGAAAAGGTGCGCGAGGCTAAACTTTGCTCCGAGCTAAAAGACAAATGCCACTGCTGCCTTCCAGAAGAATTACTGTGACTGACAAAAACATAAACTTTCACAGAAAGTCTTACGTAAACACATCAATAAACACAACAATCCAATTTCCCCCGTTTCCATCAAGGGACAATGAGTGCCGTTGAGCTCTGTGGGCCGGGTTTTGTGTTTATTGGAACTAAGCTGTGGTATGCCTCGGTATCAAATGTCTCTGCCAGGATAGAGTGTCGCAGCCCAGAAACCTGATCTCCTCACTGCTCCTGTGAGATTTTAAACACCGTGCTCTCTCGCATGATGTGCAGAGGAAGTCCAGGTACAACATCCGTGAAGGAAATCAAATCAAAATGAATTAGCGAGGTTTATTTGCATGTTCGAACGCTGAAGGAACATGTGTCCAGGCATATTTTATTGTGGAGCTTGCGAGATCTTTTTGCAAAAGCCAATCATATAGCAGTCAGCTATATCAATGGTAGCAAAGCACACACAAAGGCAGCACACATGTGACTTTTTACGGCCCTGCCCTGTGTGTTAACTCTTTCCTCATCACTAAATTAAGCCCAGATTTACTAGTTATTTTGATGATTCTGATCTTGTCCCATGCCTTAGCTGTGTGTCTGCTCAGAGACTTTCTCGCCCCGTGGGTCCACCCAGGCCTCCCTGTGAGGCCTGCTCCCAATGACAGAGCCTTCTTTAGTCTGTGTGGCCCAACTCAGTTTTCCCTAATCTAAACCATCATCTCCATATGTCTTCCATCACAACTTCCAAAGCATTTGAATAAACTCCAGGCAACAGGAACAAATTAATTAATGTCTTTATTCCTCTGTGCACTTTATAAACTGCCTGTCTGAGTGTCCTTGCATGTTTATAGTGCATGTTCATGTACAGACACACACACACATTGTCCATATAATTGTCTTGATCCACTTTGCGTTTGTACTCAAAGCTCAAACACGCTGACAGTGATCTCATTCTTACCTGCATTCCCACTTAATGATTTCCACCTGAGTGCTAAAGTCTGCTTTTATTGACCCATCATTCACCTTATGTTTTTGTTCAAGGAGAAAGGGATAAAAAGAGCAGAAGAAACCCCAGTCCACAAAGTAGCATGTTACAAACCCATGCACATGCTGGGAGGTCTTCCACCTTAATTACTTTTGTTTTCTCTCCATAAAGTTTGGACCAGGAGGTTTCCCTTACAGAGTGAGAAAGGAGAAGAGGAAAAAATGAGTAGGAAGCAGTGTTGATCTTGTTATGCTGCTGTGTTTCGTGACTGCAGAGGGCCATTACGCGTACTGTAAACTCAAGGGCTTCTCATGAAAATACCAGGGGGACAAAAATGAAAGATGGGTCCCTTTATCCTTACACATGGCAGGCAGTGATGTGGCGATGCTGGCTCACACAAGGCCGTGGTCTCCCAGATGGCTACAGTTTGTCTGGGCTCAGTCTGACCGCCGTCACCTCTCACAGAGTCTGTGGCCTTTACTGACCAGTGGAACGGGCTCCGGGCTCTCTGAGACGGGGCTAAATGCAGACATGGGCAGGGCACTGGTTGGGACTGAATTCAGCTCTTACAGTCCAGCGTTGGCCATCACAAACTGACCTTTACTCCTGCAAGGCTGCACAAAAACACATTTCCTGCCTTTTGATTTGTGTAGATTGTAGCTTCATGATTTGTTTTCCTTTACCAGGATTCACCCATATGAAATGAAGTCTTTTCCAAATAGAATGTGTTAAGGACAATCGGTGATCACAGCAGCTCCATGCAATACATAGAACAATGCCTGTGAGGTAGATTAAGCAAACAATTTGAGTTGCGCTGCTGTACTGACAAATGACAACCTCTATGTACTGCAATGTGCATGCAACATACCATCTATGAGGCCGTCTCCTTAAGCTGTCAATGCCTTCCCCACTTAACACAGCTGCTGCTGCTGCTCAGTTAGGTCTTTATAAGTCCCACATCCAACCCAGAATCCACCTGTAGGCTCTGAAGTTTTCTCCAGCAAGGAAACCTAATTATCACCACTCCCCATTCTAGTCTGAGCTGTGCTTCGACCACGCTTGCGGAAGTGACGTGGTGAGAGAAAGAGATGTTATTATACCACGTTATCATGTGGTATAATAACATCATGCAAAAAATCAGCCTTGCTAATTGCAGAAGTAATAGCTGTATTCTTCTCAACGTGAGCATCTGTGCGTCCGGCATGAAAAAACTGTGGATGTGATTGTGCATTGTTACGACAGTCTTGTTTACAATCATCAGTACACTGTTAGGGATCCTCCTCTTGTGCCTCTTGTCTTGACGGCTCCACTCCTAAAAGCAAACACAGTTTAATTTACAGCAGCGTGTGTGAGGCTGTACCGCCCAGTGGGGTCTTTGTGGGTTTCCTGGCTGTGCCTTGGATGTGGTTTTTGTGTTCCGCCTGCTGCGGGAAGCATGAGCAGTGGTAGTCATCCTTTTCATTTTATGGCACTTCTCTGGATATACTGTACAAGCATGCTAACAGATTACAGAGTAACTGAGCATGTCATATGTGTTCGCAGATGGAAAATGGAAAGGTCAATCGCTTTATTGGCAAATTAATGTGGATAATCTGTGAGCTGTCCAGCAGTGAGGAGATAGAAACTGGTCTTGGGTTGAGACTGACGTGCAGAGATAAATAAAAAGTGACCCATGACTCAGACGAAAAAACAGCATTACTGGAATGTGCTGGCACTGTCACAGAGACACCAGAAGGTGTCAAGAGCAGCACAGGACAGATATGCCTCTAAAAGTTGTCCCCTCAGCAGTAGCACAACCGTCCATGAAGTCCTGGCCTGTCTGAATGTTTCAGGCCCCACAGTCGCTTTTCCTTCACCCTCCCACTCGGGGTAGTTGAGCGCATTCCTGATGATTATAGAAATTCCGCTACTACTTTTATGATTGTTATAATTACGAGACCAACACATCCCTGTAGCCATTCCAGCTGACAAAACGTGACTGTGGATTGCAATTTAAGAGGAGAAAACAGCTGCTCCCTTTCGTACATCAATATGAGGCATCAAAGAAAAAAAAAAAACCCACTTTCACTTGGTTGAGTCATTCCACTGTCAGCTTCTTGTCAGTAAAAGCCTCAGGGGAAAGTAAAGATGACAGGCAAAAAATGGGCTGCTTGTCCTCAGCTGCACTCCTGCATTGTTTTAATTTTAAGGGTGTCTTGTTTTGTGGTATGAAGAGGAATTTGCAACACGCTTAAATGGCCATTTAGCCATATAGGCATATTATATTAATCTCAAGATTAGCTCGTGGAGAGCTACTTGGCTGCTACAGTTTCTTTGTGTTCTAGCTGTAGCTGTGTTTTGGCTCCACTCCAGTCAGAAGTGAAAGATGCATCTCAAGTGCCCAGAATGTCTTGCAGTGCCCAAACTGTGTGTTATCCATCATATCTCCCTTTGCTCTTGTAGCCCTGGGTTTGCCTTGGCCCAACAACAAATACATGACAAATGTAGAGAGCTATTGAGTTTGACGTTTCAGCTAGTTTCAGGGTTTCAGGTGGATGTGACTATGAGAGTTGGGGTTCACAAACATTTCCTCTGAGTAAATGAGTGGCTGGGTTCTTTTCCTAAATATGGAAATGCAGAAGGCCCATACTTTAGGGTGCATATCTGTGCCAAATGGTATGGAACTAATCCCCGCTGAGCTATTTCTCATTAGAAATGGGCCTCTCGGAGGTGCATCAGTGTATGCGGACTGCAGACAGGGACAGGGAAGGAACAGTCTGTTCCTGCAGATGGGCTTCATTTAGTGTCGGGCAGGAATAACTTTCTGACAGTTTTATTGTGGTCCAAACTGCAGGGCTAAGTAGAGGAGCAAAAAGAAGAATGTCTCTGCCATGCTGGTACTGGTGGACACACACACACACACACACACACACACACACACAAACACACACAAAACATGCTCCTGGGATTTATTCAAACCCAGTGGCAGCCCAGGTGCTGATGCATCACTGCCGTAGTGCTGTGCTGCTGGGCAGAATCATCACCGGTTGCTCAGCAGTGCTGGGTGTAATTTAACTGTCGACTAATTAACATTCAATGTCCGTGAGGAAGTGCAGGGAAGCCTTTGAGAAGAAAAGGAGCACATGGATTCAGGGACTTGGGTTTAGTAGGACCGCAAATCAAGTTTGCTTTGTGTGGCGAAGGTGTGATGAGTAACCCAGAGCATCTCCCTCTGTCTTTCCGCTCCAGCGATCAGAGAGCTTGTCTGTTTAGAGATCACTAATCTAAACTCTGAGTCATCTTCCTGAGGTATAGGGCAATGGATGTGGCCCTACCTTGACCTGCAAGAGGGGGTGCACTAGTTAAAAAGCTTTAACCACAGACCTGAGCTCATAGCAGAATGGTTGTAAAAGGATTCAGTTCATTCCAGCTGCATGAAGCTCAGACCAAATCTAAAAAAAAGGATTAAAATTTATTTTAGGTATTGTTGTGAGTGGATCATTGTTATTAATCATTTATATATCACTTTCATCGACTGAGTTACGAAGTGCTTTATCGCAATGATGACGATGATGAAAATAGAATCAGAAGTTTTAAAAGGGAGTAAATGAAAGGAAAGAAAGATACCACTACAAAAATGTGTCAGTTTTGAGAGGAGATTTAAAAGATGATGCCAACTTGGCAACCCTGAGGCTCTCTGGCTGGGAGTTCCACAGCTGGGGGCCCCAGACCGAAAAGGGCCGGTCACAGTTCCTTCCTGTTATTTATAAAGACACAAATCACCAACATCGCACAGCTTCCCCTCTCTGGACCAGTGGAGATTTATTCCTTGTGGATGTTGTTTCCAGTGACTGACTGGGACTAACACTCATTGACTCATCATGCGTCTGAGCCATGTACGGCACTGAACGTGCAAACATCCAAAGCCCGGCTCCACTCACACCAAATACCATTAGAGTCATAAATTAGAAACAAGACATCTTCTAAAGATAAGGAGCTCTGCTGGAACCGGATTGTGAGGTGTGTGATTTCAGTGTGCAGCCTCATCAAATGGGAGCCTTTTAACCACATATGGCCCAGTCCCAGGCTGTCTGCATTACAGAGGCATCTCCAGTGTCTTCTCTGTCTGAACTAGACCGGATTACACCAATAATATGAAGTTTGAGTTACACTAGTGTGGACAACCTTACCGTGCAATGGCATGTCCTGGAACATGGGTGCAATATTTAACCCAGGAATGCAACACAGATATTTAAATCAAAGTTTGACTCATAATTTAACGTTTTAACAGTACATTGAAGATATAGTTAATTAGTTATTCAGTTATCATAGCTGTTAATTTGTTGACATGTTTTCCCCAAAACTCTTCATGATGTTGCCTGATAGCCTTCTCAGTGGGCCTCCGTATGCTAGCTGTCACCGTGTGTGATTTTTTTTATGTTTGTTGTGAAAATGTTATGTATCATTGGAAAGGCACTTCAAGACATCAGACCACGAGTGCTCGCTCTGTCTGGTCCAGCGTCTACAAGCAGCCTGTGTGTGCCCACAGAACTGGCAACACACACCCTGTTTCTCTCTCTCAGTTCATCTGCTGAGGGGACAACAATGAATAGAGGCCTGTTCCCAAGCGTATGCACTCACTGGTGTGTGTTTCTCACACTTTTGAATAGAATTACTGGCAGCTGTTTGTAAAGATGAGGCACACATAGGCACAAATGATTTGTGTGTTTGTTTATGGATATGGGAAGGCGGGATCTACATAGGTTGTGTCTGCTGATCAGTTGTAGAGCTGTAACGATTAGATGATTAATCATTTCAGTCATTTTTCAAACATTCGCTGGCTCCAGTTTCGTAAATCTAAGGATCTGCTGCTCTCTTGCCATTTTTGTTTATGATAGTAAAAGAAGGGTTTGTGAGGTTTAGACTGTTGGTTGGACAAAAGAAGCGATTTAAAGATGTAACTAAGCTACGGGAAATTGTGATGAGCATTTTTTCCATTTTATAAACTTAAACCATTAATCGATGAATCATTGAAATAATCTGCAGATTACTCGATAATGACAATAATCGTTAGTTGCAGCCCTGCTCATGTTTCATGTTTGGGTGTGTTTGAACTAAAACATGCTCGTGCACCAACGGAGATAAATCATCCCACTGCGACTGCAACAGCTGCAGTGGTGCAATAAACAGACTGAAGGCACATTGAAAAGTGCTTCACTGCATGTAGGGTGTATCTGTGTGTGTGTGCATACGTGTGTGTGTGTGTGTGTCTGAGAGAGAGAGAACCACACAACCTCACTGTGTTCATGCCTTCTGTGTACATGCAAGTCTCCTGTCCGATCTGTGCTGGGTGAGACAAATCACCACTCCCTCATGCGAAGATGTATCTGTCAAAGACAGATGAAAGAAGCATTTTGGGACATAACAGTAAGCAATGGGTGAGTAAAAAAAGAAAATACTGAGGGAGAAGCAGCAGTATTACCTAACTGTACTGCACTGAACTGTGCTGTGCTGTATGTTACTGCATCTGCAGCAATAACAGGGGCAGTTTTTGCTGAGTCAGAGAGAGTTCACTCAGCAGTGATGAGTGAGCTACAAGGACTGTGCTCACTGCTGCCACCCCCTGGCAGACTGCGTGCAGGGTGAAGGACAGTCGCTGCAGAAAATGTTCGCCTCCGTCTCAAGCATCTTTCATCTGTCATATCTCTCCTTTAGTACTCTGTGGTGTTTCCATAACTGATTAATGGGTGTATTGTTTCCTAGCCATTGTGGTGGCTATTGGTTTAAGTTTCTGCCTCGACTTAATATTATGGTAAGCTACAGATATGGCTTTGTCAGCAGGAAACATCCACTGTTCACTAACTCTCCACAGATGTGCTCTGAGTTGCTCCTGCTGTTGCTTTTGCTCTCACTATTCCCCTTGCAGAGTATTTTTCACATTCCGCTACTTGGCATAATTGCTGCCGATGATATGTGTGTGACGTAGGCACAAGGAAGTGATTTTGAAAGAGAAATGTGTGGTTCATCATGGATTTGATGATGCGATAACACTTTTCAAAAGGAATCACAATGATTCTGAACCTCATGTCCGTTTGTTACATTCACTTTTTGCAGGACAGCGTCATAGACGGATACCACATGTGCGATTGTCAGCTGATTTTTTTCCATTCTTCTTTCCTCTCACCACACAGAAAAACTCTACAACTCAACTGGACGGGAGCTGAGGAGAGCCCTCTTTTCCCTCAAGCAGATTTTTCAGGTAATTAGTTCTCTTTTTGAGCTCTTTCTGGACCTCTTAGGATCAGCCAACATGCACACTCACACTTGGACGCAGCATTGTTTTCTTGAGGCAGAGCTGTGCTGCTCAGAGTCTGCCTTCGTGGCAGCTGTGGAGTGTTCAGGTCTGGTCATACTTCACACACTGGGGCTGGGCTGGGTTGGCCTGATGGGCAGTCGGCCATAGAGGGGGAGGGTGAACTGACAGTTAAATGGAAAAGAGAGCAACAGACGTCGATGCAGGCCCAGAATAGATTAGAATAGCTCACTTTTACGCTATGAGTGGCTTTGGTTGTAGAGAATATTTATGATTCTTGTTGTGTAATAAATGTCCATTTGGCCTGATTTCGGTATTACTTTTCTTCATTGCACTAGTGTAGTGTGCATGTATGAGTCTTAAATTACAGAGCCATTGACAGATGTGAGAGATGCAGGTGGTTTTGTCATCCAGGACAAAATGTGGGATGAAGTGGGGAGGCCAAAGCAACAGGAGCCCATCCGAACATGCAGCAAGCAGATTGAATTGCTCGCTGCTCCTACAGTAGCTATAACTGAATGTTGAGGAGTTTGTAGAGGCTGAATGGAGTGATGTGCTCGTGCTGTCTGGCAAATGGTACGTCACTTAAATATAAGACAGTACAAGGTGTTGTTCAGCAATGTTTAAGTTAAAGCAATAGAAAAGTTTGTTGAGCTATATGAAATCTCCATTACTGAGTCATTACCGAGTTGAAATTATGAAGTCATCTGTGCCCTCTGTTCATAAGATGCCAATTTTCAGGGGTTGATTTATTTCGTTATCACATAAAAACTGTTAAGTAATTGGAAGGCACTGTGTGAGCTATTAAACAACAGGTTCCAACTGGCACTAATTATTTAAAAAAAAACATTGAATCAATATAGGCTTTGGCTCTGTATGTGACGCCTCTTTCCCTTTGACTTCTTTCCAGGATGACAAGGACCTGGTGCATGAGTTTGTGGTGGCAGAAGGACTCACTTGTTTGATAAAAGTGGGAGCTGAAGCCGACCAGAACTACCAGAATTACATCCTCAGGGGTACGTCCACTGCAGAACCCATAAACTCACAGCATACGTTTCCTCTCCGCCGCTTTCTCACACCTCAATTTACAACACGGGCTAATCGAGGATGTTATTCATCAATCCTGTAACACTTTTCTTTCCGTAAACCTATCCAGGACCACATGTGTTTACGCGCACCATGTAAATTGATGATTCTGCTTGACGACCTCCTCACACTCACACACTTACAGCGTATAAACAAACTTAAATGTGTGCCGCAGATAATGTGGAAGCCAAGTTGAGCAGCTGGTTAATTTATCTGCCCCATGTCGCTAAGGTGAAAGATTGCATGTGGTCAAGTCAGGGGTGGGCAGGGGGCAGCATGTTCAAGGATACTAGAGGGGTTCATAACACCGGCTACAAGGTCACTACTATTTAACAGCCTGCTGTGAGGGGGCAGGTCACACATGCTTAAGTGGCCAATAAAAGTTCTGGCAGGATATTGCAGATCATAAAACAAATTTCCCCTCTTCTCTTTTTTTTTTTTTTTTTTTAATCTCTCATTTTTAGTTTACCTTGTGTGTTCATGAAGATTCACTTCTGTTAATTAAGCCGAGCCAGTGCGTCAGGCCTTTATTACTCAAGTGTTTTTTTAGGTACAGTACATAATATAAATGTAGACATAAGCTTGGATTCATCTTTTGTCCTAAAAAGTTTCATTGTAAGGCTCCAGTTTCACAGTCCAGACACCCCTTCTGTTATTTCTTCTTTAAGCTTTGCTAAAAGGAATCTCAGTGTAATTTGGAGCCACATTTCAATCAGATGTTAACCCCCCCCCCCCTGCAATGCTTCCTCTCTAATTTTCCGAGCTACTCACTGTTATTGAAAAAAATCAAAGAGCAAAGTGTAGATGTCTGTGACAAAGTTCTGATGTTGACCCCCACCCCCTGGGGCAAGTCATAACCATGAACATGACCCCTGCCAGCACTACCTCTGTAGGCTCTTTAATGCTTGGTTCTTCATGTGAACTTGGCCTGTTCTCTGACTCAGACAGATAAATCACATGAGGTAAATGGCCAAAACAAGGCAGAGGATGGGAACGACAGGCTTTTGGAAAGTTCAGCGTTGACCACATGTAAGAGTTGTTAGTGTCATTGTGCTGTGAATGATGAGGCCACTTCTCATATCGTTTCACTCCTCCTTATTGTGCTGTCCTTTTTTCCCTTTACCTCCCAGCGTATTCTGATAAAACATCTGTGTCAGAGCGTTTCTGTGGGACTCTCTTTATTCTTTCATGTGCTAATTTATCGCTTCATTTCTGTGGACTCAGACAGTTTCCCCTCATGTATCCCTGCATCACCATGAGAAACTAAACCAAAGTATCTCTCTCCCAAAAGCCCATTTAACCTGTTTCAACTCCTGACCTAATTTCTCCTGACCAGCTGAGGAAGTGTGTAGCAGTGCAGCACATCACCCTCCCTCGTGAGCCATGTGTTGGAGAACGCAAGTCGAGCATGTGCTGCAGCACAGATGCACAGGTCAGAAATGTATACAGATCTGGTTGATGACTTCCAAGAGGAGCTATGTCATAAGGATTCCCAGGAGGGGAGTAAATTACATGCCTGAAATTTTAACACGTGCAGAGAGATGGGGAGACAGAGAGAGAACCAACAACAGCAGTTGGTTTGGTATCAAACATTGATCACTTCTAATGTGGGTTTTTTTTTGCTGTAATGTCTTTCAAGTCGAGGCCACCAAAAGGAAAAAAAAAAGAAGAAATAGGAATGCAGCCTTGAACCCATCTGTCTGGTGTGCATTAAAAAACCTCCCGACAAAACAATCTTGCTCTCTTTCATGAATAAAAATCAATCTTATGGTCTTTTGTAGATGAAAAAGGCACACGTGCACACCAGTCTGCATGAATTTTACAAGAGGAGGTTCCCAGTCTCTGGAACATTGCCGTCATTGTAAATGGTAGTTCCTGCTGCTCTCTCAGCAATCTACACCATCTCACTTTTTTCTTTTCCCCTCACTTTTTCATTCCATCTTCCCAAAGCCCTGGAGGTGTCTGTGGCCAGTTAGTGCTCCCTCAGTGATGTGGGGATTTCTGGCTCTGCCTGGCTGGGGTCAGGCCCCTCTCTGGGCCCCTCACACCTGGCTCGGAGGGCTTCCAGACCTGCACTCAGCTCCTTGGAGGCTTGCGTTTTTTGGCCCAGGGGAAAGCATGTATGCCTTTATCACCCCATCAGAGGGAAAGGGTGTGAGGTCACTTTTTCAGAGGTGCCTGTGCCATCTGGTACCCCTGTAAACCTTACACTCTGCCCTGGTGTAGTGCTGCAAACACACAGGAGCCACAAAGGTTGTGAAGGGCTCATTAGAGATATTCATTTGAGAAAAGCGCTTGCATGTTCTTTGTTTCAGAATTTAAATGAACACAGAGGCTGTGTTTCACGCAACGCAGAACATCTATGTCTATATATATTTAGAATTTTTCCAAAATAGATCTTGAAACCATAAATCGTTGGTGACGTGGAAAGCTTAAGCTACTCTCAAAGTCTTTGGCTGTCAGGCTCCAACCCAGGTGCAGAAAACAGATGCAAACTTTTCTTCGAGTCAAAATGTTTAATCACAGAGAAAACTGGCTGTTTAACCGTGCCAGCAGCTCTAGGGACGTCAGCGTCAGTCTGTCAGTCATCCCTCTACATTTCCTTGGACATTTCTCTTGGACCCAAATATCTTGACAGCTATCACATGAATTGCCATGGAATCAGTCATGATCCCCAGAATAAATCCTGCTGACTTTGGCGACCCCCTGACTTTTCCTCTAGCTCCTTCAGCAGTTTGTTTCGCATTTGTGGTTCAGTTAAATATCTCAAGAACTATTGGATGGATTAAATTCCAGTGTCTCTAAACTAAGATGCCCAGCATGTTAAACATTACACCTACTAAACATCAGCATGCTAGCACTGTCACTGTATGCTGGTGTTAGCAGCATGACATTAGCAAGACTAGCCAGGTAACAGACAAAATGCTTCACTTTACAGTAAATGTTACCTAGTTAATAAATCCATTGTAAACACCACATTTAATTTTTTGAAACCATGACAGGAAGCTTTTCTGAGCATCTACTGAACATTGTTCATTATCACTAAAGCAGATTCACTATGTTTAACGTAGTTGAACATTTTTTTGGAGGCTTATATTTCATCTTATTTATTTTATTTTGGAGGTTATTTGTGTAGCTACCTTGTGAACTACATACAGCCTGATGAGAGATCTAATAATCACTTCTTTTAACTGAGTCATCAAGCCCACATTCCAACATTTACAGTGCAGAGGTGCTAAACGTCCAGATCGGCCATCATCAAATCAAATTGCTGAAGCACAGGTGCACACTGCAAAATATAGCAAGGTGTTTCTGTTATTTTGTCCATCCCCTGCATGCTTTTGTTCCATGCAGTAGACTTTCTATTCCAGTCTTTAACGTGCAAAAAAACATAATTGATTGTCACAGCAAGACATTGCTGTTGACATCACAGTATGCGCCTCAGCAGCCCTAAAACGAAAGCAGCTCGTGCAAAAGGTCAAAGACGTTTCTGCGCTAAGCTCAAGCTTTTTCACTGCGGTAAGTAAAAGATCCCTACGGTGCTTATTATCATGAGCAAGACTGGGAGAGGAGATGGAAACACAAAAACAAGGTTTTTTCCTGGATCATCGTTCCGCATGTAGTATTTACAGAAAGAGCACCAACAAAAGTAACAACTGTGTTTAATTCTTCACCGTAAAATGGGAGCGGCAGATGGAGGGCAGATTAAAGACAAACCAATTACAGTCAACTTGAAGCAATTATTCCCTGCTTTGAAATGTGCACAGTAGACATTCCTCCCCATAAGCTATGTTTTTAGCAACACTTTCTCTGTTTGTGCTCCTTAAAGGCCGTGCCATTTCTGTCTGCACACTGTTGTTTACCAAACACTTGCCTTCTCGAAGTCTCGGCAGAATCGAATTGGAAGTGACGTTAAGTTTTCGATCTGTAGGAATTTAGACTTTTAGTCTTTTTTCAAAGCCGTCTTGGAAAACACATTCCTAAACATTGCATAAATTGCCGTCATACTCAGAAGGCCATATCTCATCTCATGCTATATTATATTGTATATACATAGGCTAACATGCTATAACTTATATTTGTGAATTTATAGCTACCACAGAAATGGGAGTTGTGCTGTGAACGGTCCAAAAGTATTACTGTATCAAATAAGTCATGCCCATATTTCATTTTGTGCTTTTATCTCATCCTTTCTTCCTCTCTCTTTCTATCTCTCTCTCTCTCCTGCTACCATTTTGAGATCTTCTGTTTTTAATGACACGGCAGTTATAATGCCATAAGTTAAAGCGCCTTGACTTCCTGGTTTCCAGAGGGAGATATGCAAAGGGCCTCAGTGGGAAAGGGAGATGTGCTCAAGTGTTACATTGCCTCTTAAACTGTCTGGGACCTGGAACACTGTTCTGAATACAGCACTCAGTCCAGCCTTTAGTGTCACACACGGCAGTAACTTTAGTGGGCAGCAGTCTTTTTCACAAGGCTACAAGTGCACCTGAAACACAAGACCTTTTGTTGAAGTTGTTGTTGGTCTCTGTGGTGTTTCTAGTGTCGTGGAGTCACATTTTATACAGTATGTGGCAGATCAGCAAGCCAGAACATCCAGTGAAGTTTTCATCGTAAACAAACACAGTAGCTGCTAAATTCACTTATTCACTCCGTCTTTGTAGTCTAAGCAGTTTAATCAGCGGTCGGATGGAAAACCTGTAAACCTTTAGACCTTTACTGCACACAGCTAAGAACCAACAGGGACAATTAAGCTTTAAATCCTTTACAAAGTATATTTCTTTATCACCATGTAAGCATTGCTTCATTACAAACAGATGATTTGGCAAATAAAAGAAAACATGGATGATGGACTGGAGTTTTTCCAGCATAACATTTCATACTAGAGTGACCTTTTATTTCTCTTAATTTTTGAGTCAAGATCATTGTTTCTGTGTAATGCCCTGACCTAAGTCCTTTAAACATTTAACAGAGCATAACTGAATTCCTTCTTTGCTGGTTGGACTGTTTTACTGAGCATTAAGTGAAAACCCAGGCACAGTTGGGTTAACAGTGGTGTTGGACGCTCTTGTTGGAAACAGTGTGTATTGTGTTGTCTGGCTGTGTTATAGGTCGTCTGTTCTAGAGGGGGGAGACCTTTACTATGGCCCATGGTCTGGATAAACATTTCCATTCTGTCTGGGTTCCATTGAGAGGCTTTGTGTAAATGTATCAGTGTATATTCTGGTTATTTTAGGTGTGATCACTTCCTTATTGGTGTGATCATGCAAGAATGATGCGTAGGAGAAGGTGAAGAAACGTCCCGTTAAATCTCAGAGGAGAAAGGAAATTTGAGCGGGGAAAACATAGGAACTGCTGACACACACATGTGGACAAGCGCTGCGTTGAAGCCAGAGGGAGATCTCCAGGAATGCCCTTGTCGTACCAATAGAAACTTGAACTCCTGGTTTGTAATGAAACCCCATGGGAACATAATGCATTTTTTCCTCCCAATCTCCTGCAACTCTCAGAGCCAGCCAGTGCCCCTGCTGCCCCTTTGTGTAAAGCTCGCTAATACACATGCAAATCCGTGATACTACTTGTGCTTTTAAAGGTTAATTTATTAACACTTGTTTAAATATGCAGGTTATGATCTGAAGGTCATTCGACAGGTTGCTTCATTGCTGAAGTACAAGTTGACACCCTAACCAAGCTCTCAAAAAGGTTTTGTCCTCTTTAGAAAGCCAATGATGTTGTCATAGGCTACATAATTTAGCATCTTTACTTGTGACAGGAAATGTAGGAAATGAGTGCTACATATGGTTTTAGCCTACAACTTCTCTGCTCTACTGGCACATTTTGTCTTTGCCTCCAGCAGGGCCTCTATTGAATTAAATCACCAGCTTTCAAAAGCACAAAAACACAGTCTACTGTACATGCTCCACGGACATGTCTTGAAGAAATAACACAACTTGTCATTTAATACCTTATCGTTTTGAGGCGCATAGCTGTTGCTGCATTTACACATAGCACTTTTTGGAAAAGATCATGCAGACACACACATTCGCTTCCTGATCGGTCTTATCACTCCCTGATTTGTCATGCCTCTATCATGTAACCTTTTTCCAGAAGAAATTAAACAACATCAGCATGTATATATTTATGAGCCTTGTCTACAGCAGTTAACTTAACGAATGTGCAGGCGTTGCTGACCTTGTTGCCAATGCTAGCAGATGTTATGCAGTTAGATTCTGCATTTTACCATACCACACTCTTGCCCATATGCACTTTCAGGTGTGTTAGTCTGGATGGAGATTATTTGTGATGGTGCTAAAATGCTCATCTGGAGGGGCATTGTTTTCTTTTTAAAATGCTGTTTTAAAATCAAAATTTCTCGTGTGGATGTAGCCTTTAACGTCCTTTACCAATAGGTGAACAATTAAAAGTTTAAAACAAAAAAATCGTTGACCAGACGACCTTTAACTGAATAGAAAAACATCACCCGCTGTCATGTTTTTGGTTAAACTTAGAGCCTTGTTCCTACCGGATACGTCCCACCCTGTCCTCCCCCTGTGTCAGAGCCTGCAGACCCCCACAGACCCCGTCAGATCCCCCTCACATGAGCTTCCATCTGAACCTAATTCAACCCCACCTGCTTGACCTATATTCTGCCTCCCCTTTTTCTTCTCCCTTCATCTGTTGGGATTTTCAGCCTTAGCAAACCCCCTGGCAGTGGGATTACAACCCTGCACCACAGCCTGTTTTACTGTAACCGAATTCAGTATACAAGGCAATTATATTGTAAGAATGTTTGATTTGGTTCATTTCTCCAGCTCTTATTTTATCATCTCTGACCTTGCTGTCTAAGATACATAAACTATCATTTGGAAAAAAAATAAATCTCTTGCATTAATGTAGCACGCAGGCAGATAGACTGAAATCCTCAGCGTTCGAGTGGGTTTTTACGGCTGATTCCTGCGAGCTGACTGTATTTTGGGACTGAATTCAGCATATGGCTGGCCAGGACCAGAGCGAATCACACCACTACTCTCTGTAGAGCAGTAAGAATTTACCGCAGCTCATCTTTCAGTTCGCTTTACAAGTGGGTGGATGTCATGCAGTAGCTTTTCTCCAAAGTCTTCCCCGCTTGGATGGGATGGGAAAAGCTCATCTGTTGGGCTTTCCCCAGTTGTTCATTGTCCTAAAATGATTTTCTAACATTTTTCTAGTACAGTAATACCTCTAATCTATCCACTTTATAGTTTGTAAATACAGAGGTGGAGGAAATAGTACTGTTCAGCCTTTTTATCTTCTTTATAGCATTGTTGTCTTCTCCGCTCACTGTGTCCTACTCAGCACTGCGGTGGTTCATCAGGTCCGCAGTGCCTGTAGAGCTTGCTCAGCCAAATACTGGAGAGGCTCCCCTGCCTTACTTCATGCTATTAGTCCATTAGGTTTGTTTGTTTGTCTTTGGGGAATTTATTTGGGCTTCGGCCCACAGTAAATTGTGTCAGATTCTGGCAGACATGTATTCAGGACTGAAAATGGAAGCGTCCCCCTGTTGTTTTACTGTATGGGGCTCAATGCAAGTCTGGCAGCCAGCTCGGTGACTGGAATTGGTCTGGCAGAGGCAGTTTGTCTGGCTCTAATGGTCTGGGTGATTAGCTGAATAACAAATGGAACGTAACCCATGAACACATCTTATCCAGTTCATATACAGTAAGAGCTGTATAACAGTAATAGTAATAAAGTTGCCTTTTTATTGTAGACCCTAAACTGATAATGACAGATGTCAGTAACAAAAGGAAATCTTTCATTTTACGTTGCACTGCTTTTTTGAAAGGAACTTTCTAAATTCTGCAGAAATATGTCAGAACAGACATTGTTTTACAAAGCTGACTCTGCATTTCCCCTCATCCTTGCAGAGCCTCAGTCTTTCAGCTCACTGTTTTGGTTTTACAGCCTGCTACTTTACTGATTTGGTTCACCCTTGCAGCTTATGTGAATAAGCCTCCATGTAACATGTAACATTACCTGCCCAGCACCAAACGGCGACATGCTGGAGTTGGTGGAGACCAAAGCGCTAAACGGAGATTAACTATTGGACTAAGGTTCGTGAAATGCCCAGAAACAACTCAAAATGAATGCTAATGCTGCTCTGCTGGATCTGTCAATAAGCTAACATGTTTACCATCAACATGGACAAAAAAAATCAATTTGTACTTCAATATTTAGCGGGCATAATGTGGCAGAACAGTTCAGTATTTTCCAGACTTTGCAGTAAAGCACATTCAGGTCACGTGAGTAAAGGGAGGCACACTTCAGACCTGAGTGCCGCCTAAGAGCATAACAAGATAAGAGGGTCTAAGTTGGACTGTATGGGATGGAGATTTGGCCCCTTTCCTTAAGTCCTGGTAAAATAAATGTTGCACGCTGACAGACAGTTTGGCTGACCCAGTTTTGATAAATTCCAAATTGTAAATGAAACCGAAGGCGGCAGAGTGGTGAGTGGAAGGGGAGTTTGGAAGTGCAGCTGTTGATTTCTTGCGTCTTCATAGATAAGGATTTTTTTTTTTTATGTCCGCATATGAGTCAACTGGCTCGTGTTGGTGCTGCCACCCAGACCTCAGAGTGCTTCTCACCTCAGCAGTGGTCAGGGAGCAGCCCTTCCTGCACATTCCTGGGGCTGTGGAAGATAATTGCTGCGGTTTATGAGAGGGAGAGGCCCAGAAGAAACACTTCCAGCCGACCTCAGTTGCTGAAGTTTTTACGTCTCTCAGAGTTCTGGTCCAGACACAGGAACGGGGTCTGTCTCATCCACACGGTGGGTCTGTGGTTCCTCTCTGCAGCTCAGTACAATTCAAATGTTGTATTTACACCGAAGGCAAACGTATGTTAAGCACTGAAAGAAATGGGAGTGTGAGAGCGCTGCACAGACGCCAGGCTTCTCATTGAACACTTCCAAGTTTCTTTTTAGCTAACTCTTTCCTCCTCGGCTATCCCTTCCCATAATGGCTACATTTATATTCTAATCACTGTGTTTTGAAGGAAGCTCATTGTCTGCCAGCATCTCTTTACGTGACATACATGCAAAGAGACTTAGCAATGTTATTGTTGTACTTTGTGTGAGGTATTGTAGAGCTGCTCATGATTACTCGAATGGAGGCCCACATTTTTGGCCCCGGATCAGTGCTTGAAGTGGAGGGTGTCTTGTACAGACTCAGCACTCACATGCTCTTTTTATTAACCCTCTTCCAGAGTTATCGATGACTGACTGTTGTAGAGTTTAAAAACAGATCCCAGGTTCTGGACACACAGACTCAGCTAGTCACAAAGGTACAAGCCTGGGAAAGGACGCCATACTGTAATGATTTGATCACCCTTTTAAAGCCTGGACTGCAACTACACAGGTTGCTTTTCATTTTCCGGAGCAGTTTCATGACTAATTTAATCACAAGTGTGTGGAAATCAGTTCCATTTGAAGTTCACAAAGGTGATTGCTTTGAGAGTAATTAGATGTTTCCTTTAAACAGTTTCTGACCAGACTCTGAAGGTTGTAGTTTCCCATAATGAAAGGTAATTTTATTTTTTTTTTAAAGCAGTTACAGTATCGTTTTACCTAACTGCTCACAGGGTAGCTGCAGTCCATGTGGTTTCTGGTACTCAGAGTTGAATTGTACGTAAGTGGCAGCTGGCATTGAATAATTCCATGAAGCAGCAGTTTTAATGAATCTGAGACAAAAGGGTAATGATTGTGCGGTTTCTGGCGTGGTTCATAAATGTTTGAATATCATATCATTTCTGTATCTTAACTGCTCGCTAAATTAAATTCACATACGATATAGACATTTGTTCTGATTTCATTTTGCTTGGCTACATGCTTCAGTAAGAAAGCCACTCCTATCCGACTGATGGTGTCTTTAAATAATCTCTTATGATAACATGTCAGAATGATCTAAAAGCCATTTTGGTTCGTGGTCAACTTTGAAGAACAATCAGCAACGTCTCATCCGTCAGCGGCTGAACCTTCACGTTGTGTAATGACACTTTCAAAAGCCTCATTAAGGCCGCCTATCTCTTCTCACCCCTGCTTTCAATGGACATTCCTCAAAACCTCACCAGATACTGTACACAGGTGCACACGAGAGATAAAAGTCTTCGCAGTGATGATACCACGGGTCAGACATCGGCTACCAATTTGACAAGAAGAGCATGCAGCTCATTACTCATCCAGCAAAAGTCACAGGTGTTTGTGTCCGTCTCTAAAGAATTTTGAAAAGAAAAGTTCTTTTAGCCACTTTTTTACATGCTAGTTAGAGCTTTTTCTCTTCACAGTATACCATTCTGGACTCAGTAGACCAGCTGTATGTCATGTCATTACTGCTGTCACTCATCTTTCAGCGGTGGTCCCATACAAAGTGGGAGTGTTACACGAGAGGCTGACACTATGGCCTTCGTTGACTGAGGGGGTTAATCATGTTTTCATAAACACGCTCTGATGTGGTCTGCTTTGATTCGCCATATTGTCCATGGCGCTGCTGACACACGACTCTGAGCTCGCTGCAGGAGAGGACTCTTAGGAATGCTCTGGCCTGACATGTTGTGAGTAATTAGCCCTGATTGATAAAAGATGAACTGCAGCAGCAGTGGGCCTGTCACCACACACACACGCACACACGCACTCATGCACTCATGCATCCACCCACACACTCTCATGCACCATGCACACACAGCAGCTGCACCTGGGAATTTTGGCTTATCTACAGCATTTTCATGATTTTCATGCCCCTCCAGAGAAGAGGGGAGGAAAAATATACGACAGAAGCTGCAGCCTCTCATCAAAACATGTCAGCAGAAACCGTTTTAAGGAGCTTTAAGTCTGTTGAAGTATTTTATCTAGTTGTTGGTCAAAGATTGAACTCTGCCTGTTTTTGTTATTCCTTCCTGGATTTCTGACAGTTGAAAACAGCTGGTGTGTCAGTTTCTGCAGCCCGTGAAGAATTCTCCAGCCAGTCATACATCTCTGAATTTGATCAGTACAAGCTCACCTTTTGTCATGTTTGAAAAAGACGTGACCGGCCTTACTGACTTTTTCCAAAAATTCTCACAGGCATTACCCCCCACAGCCACAGCGTCTGCCAAGAAATAGTCAAACAGGCCTTCCAAAAATGTTCCACTTTCGATGTGTTCACATGTTTATGCTCCAGCTTTTTTCCCGTGTCAGCTAATCTATCACCTGAAGTTGCAGTGGGTTCAAGCTGAGCTCATCCTGTTGCTGTGGTCTTCTGTGTGAATGCATTAAGTTGCTGTGTGTGGATGGCCACTGAGATGCTGGTTAAAAAAAAAAAAAAAAAAAAAAGACTGCATATTTAAAAGGAGCTTTTGTCTGTTCCACTGGTGTCCAGCGGTGTTTGTCTCCCCTCCCCCGTCTCCTTCTTTAACAGAAGCCCTTCACTTTTACTGCCCCCCATCGAGATCCCTTGGCTCTTATTATGTTCTTATTTATGTATCCTGTTACAGATGGAAGTCATGTCAGCATCCACTGAGGCACACTGCTGAAATATTTTCCCTCCAGACTCTTTTTGTGCACCAAACTGTTGTGATTTGTCAAAGGTTTATCTCCACAGCAGCTCCAGTTTGTATGTAGATTTCACTAACAATACACATTAGTGTGTATGAGTGTGAGTGCTTGTTTATACATGCATATGTGACTCCCACTTTGAAAAATCTATGTTTTTGTTCATAATACATACGACAAGGTCCTGTTTTCAGACATACAGGGTGAGCTGAAGTCAGTCAGGGTACACTCAGAGTTTTACCTACTGTCCTAACAAACTTGTTTTGCATACAGTTAACACAAAGCAACTCTCAAAGTGCATATTTAGGGCTTCTCTAGGACTCCAAAGCCAACCAGGTAGGTGACGTTTCGCCTGCTTTGCATATAAAAGGTTCCACTGAGAGTCATGATCAGTCTTCTGAACAGGCACCAAACACTGAGGAGCGAGTAAGGACTGCAAGACCAATGTGATGTTCAGGTTTTAGTGAAAACAGGAAAAAAAAAAAAGAAAACAAAAGTGAAGTGGCAGATGATTAACCAAACCCCATCTTTTTCTCTCTCTCCATCTTTCAGCTCTTGGACAGATAATGCTGTATGTGGATGGGATGAACGGCCTCATATCTCACAATGAAACAGTCCAGTGGCTTTACACCCTGGTCGGATCCAAGGTAAAGAATATGAACATTCATTTTCAGCACAGCCAGCACAGTAGGTGCACTGTAAAAATCAACTCAGCAACCCCATCTGTGCTCTGACAAAGGCTGAAATGGTCTGTGGAAAGCCCTGTCACTGTGGCCACCTCGGCCCTCTAGTGGCCAGATTCCCACATGTGCAACATATTTGCAGCAGATGATCCTCTCTTACCCCACTGTTTTCTGTTCTCACTAATTACTTTTCTGCCTTCTTGTGTAAATATTGAAATAATATTTGGCATCCACCTTGTTTTTTTTAATCAAAACTCTGTCTTCCCAATCATTTTATGTGGCAGATTTCCATCACCAATAGTCAGTTTGACGATGATGATCGGGCCGTTGCTTGTCCAGTCGCAGTGCTGATGTGGCAGCTGTTCAGAAGCGTTAAATTAACTCTGATGGTTTTATCATCACTGACATGATGTTGATTTTCACTCCCAAGCAAATCAACCCTGACAGCTTTGCTGTTAATAGTTTTCTCTCTCCTTTTCATGTTTTTGCAGGAGTGTAAATTTCGACTATTAGCTTCAGCATTTTTAGACTCTTTTTTTCTAACCCAGTTTTTGTTTTATTGTCATTGTAGTCATTTTTACTTTCTTGCTATTTCCACTCTGAGCACAGAACAACATGTTCCCATTTGCCTCAACTTCACACAAGGTTCTTATCAAACCTCTCAAGATGGTTCAGACAGGAAAAGCTTTTAAAAGATGATACGATGCCATTTGTGAGTTGGAAGTTCAAGGGCTGCCACACATAACTCTCTGCATCATGTTGATCCTTGTGTTTCAACAAGAACATCGTTTACAATTGAAATTCAGTGGATTGTCGGTTATGTGCTTGGAGTTCGGTGGTCTGTGTTAACTTCATTATTCTCCTTGTGTAGTTCCGTTTGGTGGTGAAGACAGCCCTGAAGCTGCTGTTGGTGTTTGTGGAGTACACCGAGTCGAACGCCGCCCTGCTCATAAAGGCTGTGAACGTGGTGGATGCCAAAAGAGGTAAGAGCCCAGGCTAACCAGCCAGCAGTTTAACTGTAGATAGGGAATCTAAGGCAAAACTAATAGAATATAGTGGATAGTATATGAGTGATTAGTGATAGTATAGAGTGATTTTGGGGTGTTCAAGTCAATATCAAAATACCCTTTTTGGGTAGATTTTTCCTTCAATACGGAAATCAAGCTATCCATGCTGGCTGTAGTGCTGCTCAGCTGACCATAGATCACAGTCTCCTGTTACACAGGAGTCAGATCAGTCGTCCTGAGCAGCTCCCTGCGTGGAACGAGGCTTGTTTAGAAAGACTGTAACTCCCGTCTGCAATGGGTTTCAGTTACCTGCTGCTCTAAAAGGCTTCGCATTGTACTGTGACGTACAACAGGGGGTTGAACAGCAGCGTGCAGGGGTCGGGTATCCCTCTGTCTCAGCTCCATCTTATCCCGACACTTCTGCTGTTGCGTAAGGAGACTAAACCTGATCCCCAGTGTCCTGACGAGAAGGAGATGGACTTGACCCTTGTGTGTGAGAGACACAAGGCTGCTTGGCTCTCGCTGCTCTGTTTTTCCACTGCTGCTTTTCTAGAGAAAGACTGCTATGACTGCATTTCTCCTGCTGGAGCCATGAGATGACAAAACAATTTGTGTTTTGCTTCTTGCACACTGGTGGAGCTGCGAGGTTGCAGTAGTTTTTTTATGCCTTCAGATGAGCAGGTGGATTCAGACTTCATTATTATCTGTTGTCCATGTGAAAATACAGGAAGCTCTGTCTTGCTGTGTGTTTGTCTCGTGATATGCAATGTGTTGCATGCCATTCGCTGCTGCAGGCACAAAGCTGTGGTCAAACATCATGGAGATCCTGGATGAGAAGGATGGAGTGGATACAGAGCTGCTGGTGTATGCAATGACACTCATCAATAAGGTCAGTGAATGAATACCACCTCGGGCTAGTAACCAGCTAATTATTTACCCTTTAACATGGTCTGCTCCATGACAGTATTTTCTTCTTTCTTTCTTCAGTCTCTGTCTGTCAAACCCCTCTTACACATTGTATTAAAATGCAATCCACATCTGGGACAAGGAGAAACGTCTGTTGACTTGAGGTGTAAATGTTCTCAGCGAAGCAGCATTGTTTTCAAAACTGTATTCAGCTCGATTGAATCAGGTGCAAACTCAGTCTGTATGTTGATTGTATTTGTGAGTTTTGTTGCAGTGTGACCCATTAACACCTGTTGCTCCACCTTATAAGTGAAGGAGCTGCTGTAGTAGTTTGAAACAGCAGCAACAGAAGAGTCCTTGATTTAAAGGAATGTGGATTGTATAACTTTATACTTTAATGAACCTGCCCTGTTTTTTTATAGTGCACAGAAAAAAATGGCTCTAATTACACTGGAGTCAAAATACAGAAGATGTGAGTGTCTTAAATAGTGGTGATTGATTTATTTAGATGGCATATCTGGTTACAGATTCCATTTCAATACGAGGTTTAAACAAAATGGCTCCAGACGTTTTATTCCCTTTCTGTCTCTCTTGATTATACCAGTGTGTTTTTGTTCTCTCACAGTTAATATAAAATATTGCATCTTATGCTGTTTTTGTTGAATGTGTTTGCGTTTCAGACTCTGGCAGGCCTCCCAGACCAGGACTCATACTACGACATGGTGGACTGTCTGGAGGAGCAGGGCATTGAAGCCATGGCCCAGAGACACCTGAGCAGGAAAGGCACTGACCTCGACCTCGTAGAGCAGTTCAACATCTATGAGGTCAGGAATGTGTGTCTCATCATAGGTCATGGTCACGTGACCTCTCATATCCCCGGAATGAAGTGTCTACCAAGGTTGCTGTTTATGAACAACAGTCGTACAGTTTATTTACTCAGTTCTTCTGTGATGCATTTGATCCAGATGACTCTCCGCCATGAGGACGGAGACGATGAAACCCAGTTGCCTCCCAGCGGCCGCAAGGACCGCCGTCGGGCCAGCGTCGGCGGCACCAACGAGAGGCGTGGCCTGGAGAGAAGACGCAGCCGGAGACATTCGCTCCAGAATAGCAGAGGCCACGCTTCTGCCCCAGCATCACCCAGCAGCCCTCACACTCATGCAAGCAGCTTCCTGCCCTACGGGGGCCAGCGCATCGAAGACATCAGCGAAAGGTGAGGCGGTGGGAGGTTGTAGAGAAACGGAAAAGTGGAAGCTATTCAAGAGCAGAAAAGAAACTTCATCCTCGCTCCCATTTTAGCTTGAACTTGGTCTGATCCTGGCTGTAAAAGGTTCAGCCAGGAGGGTTTGTTTTGATCTCGTATATTTTAAACCCTGAGAGATATGTGCAACTAAAAAGGAATCACAAATTATTCCTGGGCCCGTGGAGTATTACTCCGTTTCACAGGAAACAGCTTGACTGCAAGTGTTGTATTGTATTTCAGTCTTGGAGAGACTTGCCGATTCTGTCCCAAGCTAAAGCAGAATTTAATTATACAGTAATTTAAAGAAAGGCAAAGAGGAGACTGCTGCTGGAAAGTGACATTTAAATTAATTTTCCCACTGTCAGAGGCATTCTCCTGCCGCTGATCGAAATAGGAAGCTTCTGTAAACACTTGATATGAGCTATCTGCCTGGTCTCATGCTTCCTTCAGTGAGAGTCCATTAGATTTCACTTCTGTTTTATATGCAGCAAACCTTTGTGACTGCACAAACTCAAAGAAACCAAAAGAAACTGGTGATTCAGAAGAAGAAGCAAATTGCAGTCTTGTTTAATTGCACAGCAGCTTGGACTGTGCCCCATAAAACCACCAGAAAAACTTTTTTTTATAGATCATATATCAGAAGACAACAACTAGAATTAAATTTTAAACAGGGAATTATTTGATGCCTTGCCTTTTGTCTTTTAGGTCACCACTGATTACTGTCTTTCCTGATTCCAACGTAACACAACGTAACGTAAAGCAGCATATGCGCCAATATTCCTGGTAGCACTCAGGCCTGTAGGTGCACTTAAATTCAGTCCAGCAGGTCATATGATACCAGACTAGCTTCTTGCAGCTCACCGCAGGAAATCCAAGCCGCCTTTGAAGTTCACCAGTTTCCATATTGTTAATGAAATCCAGACAGCCAGGAGAGATCCAAATAGCCAACCGGCCACTGACTCGTGTGCCGATGTAGTCCAGACCATCAGCTCCTAACAGCTCTAACACTTGTTATTGAAATTAATATTTTCCTCCTCAATTAAACTCACTTGGAGATGTTTTATATTTATTTTGTGTTAATGTTAACGTTGATGTTGCACTTGAATGTAGTTGTACCTGTTGGCTGTACATATCCATTTCTAACATTTTGTGTCTGTTGTCAAAACCGACGAACCCTCTCGTACATCTTTCAATGGCTGTCCCTGCTAAACACTAATATTTCCTTTAATGCTTTCCTGCTTTCGAGCCTGTTGTTAGTGTTTGTCGGTCCTGTGTGTTGTCTCTCCGACGGCGTCCTCAGCCATGTGTTTTCATGTTGTCTGTGTCCAATTTCTCTTCCCTCTCGCCTGCCTACATCCTCCCTTTCCTCCTTCCAACCCTCGACCCCTCCTCTCGCCACAGAGAAGAGGAAGAGGAAGAAGAGGAGGAGGAAGAGGAGGAGGAGGAAGGAGAGGGGGAGGAGGAGGATGAGGAGGACGAGGAAGAGGCAGATGATGAAAGTCACCCAGTCACTGAGTCCTCTAGACAGGGCGCTCACAGGTATTTTGGGCCAACTGTGCCTTCCCACGCAGTTTTCCCATTTACCCATGCAGTATCTCCCTACTTTTTCCTCCACTTGAAAGTATGATTATTTTCCTTATTCCCTTTGGACTCTCTTGTATTTTGTCATCCTAGTGTGGCTCCAGCTGTAGGAGACACTCCTAACATGTGTCTGAACTTTAAGTGTATGGCCAACATCCTCCCTAAAGCCAGTGACCCTGAAGGGCAGAGAAAATATCTCAGCGTCAAGACCAGGGCGTCATCTCCTGTGTCCGTTGCACCTAAAAAGAGGATGCATAGTCCTTGGTGTGTTCCTCCCCAGCCACCTGACTGTTGCTTTGTAGAATGCCAGGCTTTGCACGTGTCGGTCTACCCCAACCTCACCCCTCTTCCCTCTCCCCCGACGTCTCCCTTCGTCCCATGATTTGAACCAGAGCCAGGTGACTGTTGGGTCCGAGTAGAGCGAAAAGGGCCAGGACAGAGAAGGCAGGAGCTACAGCTCATCTATGTGTGTTACATCCTATTGCGCCTCACAATGTGGAAACACAGTGTCCTCCCTGTCACTGGTGTCTGCGTCTCACTGTAGCTCACTGTCCACTCAGCAAAGACACCTGCAAGCGTCACAGGAGTAAAGGCAGATGTAGTCATTCTAAAACCTAAAGTATTCTTTACATCTTTTCTTCGTCCTATGAGGTTATTTGTGTTGGACATGCTGTAATTTTATTCCTCTGTTTCTCCGTCATCCTTGAAAAATTCTTGATCACGGCGGCCAGAAATGCCTTTATATCCCATCATATGTGATTTATGTTGCATCTTTCATCTCCAAAGACATACGGTACCAGAAAAAGGAAAGTGGTAATGACTTCCTTTTCTCAGTTGCTGGAAAATGTTATTTTGCAGAACATTTACGACTCATCTGTCTTTCATTGTGGCCATGTGCCACATTTAATCCATCCAGTCGATAAATCGATTCAAAGCATTGAGGAGTCACTGTGTCTTAGCTGTCCATGTTTCTGGGACAATCGTTTCTGGTAATAGAAACAAATCTGAACTGGCAAAGCAGTTGCTCAGAGTGTATCCATGTTGGCATCAAAGCACAAATTCAGTTCTTAATGCAGTGGACGATAAGATGAGAAAGCCTCTAAAAGAACTTTATTTATGAAAATTTACAGTAGGTTTCTAACCTTCTATATAGCACACTGACACAGACAGAGACGTTGTCTTGCCCCTGTCGGCTCTGTTGTTGTGTGGTCTTGCAGCCCTCCTTCCTCCGACCGCTGCCTCACTATCTTGTGTGTCTGACTAACTTTTACTCATTTTATCTTTGGAGTGACTGACCTTACTCTTTTTTTTTCTCACTTCCATCTTCAGTCTGACAGACATAAACAACTCTCCTACATCTTACTCACCTAGAAAGCCCTGCTGGGCTGAAAGGTAAGGCCAAGAGTCAACAGGTCAAGTGTAACAGGAGTGTGCAGGGACAAGATGTAAGATGGCTCTGAGATCCTGTGATTTTCCTAAATAGAGTGTCGGGAAAAGGTTTGTCGTTGAACAGTGGAACAACAGTAATAGCTGAACACTACTATGTTTCTAGAGACTGAATCCGTCGTCTTCGCTAACTAGTTTTATTTACGCATGATGTGTTGTGCAACTGTTCAAGGACAAAATGCCCCCATGTACAGACATGAGCAATGCACCTTGAGAAGTGCTCAAGCTCACTGTTCTTTTACTCCGCACAGTCATATCTCAGTGTATCTGTCCTTTGCATCACATCACAGATTTTTCAAGTGATGTTCGGCCTTCTTCTCTGTCTTTCAGTAGAGAAATGTCTCTGGAGAGAGCAAAGCATTTATTTCTCCCCTTCTTTTAACAGAATCAATGCCAATGGCACTCCATACCCTGGCAGGCACCAGGCTCCTACATCCCCCATCCATCGCTTCACTAGTTCAGCACCCTCCACACCAGACTCCAAACCGGTTGACAGGTTGGCATCTCAGCTTTTCCACAGCTAATGCAGAACATGTCGTGGATATGGTTGATTGAATGTAACTCAAACCATCTGTAAAGCTCCTATTTGACCAAATGCGCCAATACCTAAATCAGAACACAAACCAATCACTCAATTTTGATTATTTTATTAAATTTGTTGTTTGTCTTTGGCAAGTAGACCTGCTTTAGGGGGCCTACTGACGTCCTCGTACAGACAGCATCAGGAGTCTCTGGCTGCAGAGAGAGAGAGGAGGCGCCTGGAAAGAGAGGAGCGTCTGCAGAGAATCGAGAGAGAGGAGAGGAATCGCTTCAGGTTAGTCTCACCTTACCAGTTCGACAAAACAAATCTACCATGAGTCTGATTAAAGCTGAGCTGTTTGTCTTTATGGGGATCATTTGATATTCTGAATCATGGCAGAAGGAGTCTTTAACAGCATATGTTCTGTGCAGATGTCTTGTCTTAGCTTTTTATAATAATTTGTTGGCTTTCTTTGCACTTACCAGATCATTTTCAGCCAAACAATCATCAGATTTAAAATATAATATTTGTTCTGGTCCTACATAGCCTTACTCTCGCTCTGTTTCTGTCTTTCTATCTCAGTCGAGATTACGTAGACAAGAGGGAAGAAGCACGGCAAGCCAGAGAGGAGAGGTGAGTTTATTTCATGGGTTCACATGGATCCACAATAATGCTGCAGTAGTGACGATATATCAAACAACTGAGGAGGTTTGTGAATGCTTTGAGATCCTATTTTAAAATAGATAGCAGATGTGAAGTCGGTTTGCACCCAGCCTCAGGCTGAATTATAGGTGTCAGAGCCCCTTTAGGCATGCTCACCATTAAGACATCCCAAAGTTAACAGGACAAGTGTGTAATTGTGTTTCGGCATGGATTTGGTCCGGCCTCTCCGTCTGACGTGAAGTGATTTATAGCTTTTTTTTAATCCCCTCACCTATTTCACCCCTGTCAACTGAATGCATCTCATTGGATTTTATGGTGTGTGTGAACTCAGATCAGGAACCGCAAAAATGTTGATCAGCACTTTGGGCGTCACTTGTCTTCATTTGAGTTTCTGAGTAATTACAGCTCCATTTTTCCATAATTAGCCTGGAATACGGCAAACATGTCATATTTGTTCACAGCAGAAATATTGACACCATAGGTATTAGTAACTAAAACCTGACTGAATTTTTTTACTGTTGTTGGATGAGGCCTCATAGTAGGAAAATGTAATATTTTAAATTGATCAGTTTCTTCGGAGGTTTGTTATAGAGAGGAAGATATGAATGTCACAAATATCTGTTAGTCGTTATACAGTTAGATGTTATACGTTATATATAAATACCAGTTTGCATTCCTTTGTTTGTGTGTATTCTATCATCAACAGATATTAAATGGCTGAGACTTAAATTAACACTGAGTGGAGATCAGCAGGCATCTAAACCATAGTGGGCAGATGTCCTAAAGCTGCATTTTGTTACTGCAGGTACAAAGCTGTGGAGCGGCTAGCTGCTGAGGAGTTTGAGCGAGAGCGTCCCAGGGTGCCGACAAGAGGACGGACAGAGATCACATTGTGTCTCAGTACGAACCCTGCCAGCCGCTCAGCGTCCCGCTGTACCACACCTTCATCCATTGTCTCACAGGAAGACACCGCCGCCACTGCACATCAGACATCGGGTAAATGGCATTCGCCAAGCATTTATTCATCATTAGTACCCGAGTGAGCATGAATGGAGTGTAATGTTGGCTTGCAGAGCTGGCAGAGACAATACTGGCTGTCAGCACAACTGTCACACACTGTGGGCTCGGCATTAACACTTCATGGATGATTATTGCACAGAAATTAGATTCAGCTGCACTTCTCTTGAAAGGAGTTATTGAGAAGACCTACTTGACTCTAGAAGTCAATATCAAGATGCCTGAGTAAAACATAAGGAGGAGTGGGGGTGCACACAAATCTACTTTTCTTAATAGCAAAATGGCTTTAATGAAGTTCTGATTGAACAGTGTCAGTGATTTGAAGGTAATTTACCGTATATCAAAGTAATGCTTTGTGAATTCCTTCTACAGTCCGAAAATGTATGTAGATTTATCTCTCAGTGCAATTCAGGATACCTCAGTATGTGATATAAAGCAGCTTTAACGGTAAACAAAGAATGTTTCATGGGGTCACAACAGATAATAAAGGCACATAACAGAAGTACTGAAAGTAAATTTATACCATGTTGTTTTGATTCCCATGAACAGAACATATCTCAGAGCAAAACCTTGACCCACAGTCCAGGACCAAAAGTCCAGCATCAGAGCTAACAGAACCTTCCCCCACACCTCCACCCGAGCCAGACGAGCAGCAGATTGAGGCGGAGTCGCCTGCAGAGACAGAGGACGTTGCTGAGACTCAGTGTGGCCAGAATGTGGCAGCAGAGCCGGCGGCTGATGAGCAGTCGGCCACGGAGGAAGAAGAGAGGCAAGAGCAGGAGAAGCTTGAGGAACAGAAGCCGTGCAAGGATGAGGTAGCGGTTGAAGAGCAGGTAGAAGAAGCGGAGGTAGCAGATGTGGCAGAGGTGGGAGAAACTGATGCAGTGGCAAATGTTGAGTTAGAGGAGGCGCAACCGACGGAAAGGGATGTAGAGGACAACGTACTGCTGAGCGAGAAGGAGAGACAGAACGAGGAAGTGAATGAAAAGGACAACTGCTCTGCATCCAGCATCTCCTCCACAAGTAGCACTCTGGAGAGGGAGGAGCGGGAGGAGAAACTCACCAATGACATTGAAGCAGGTATGATTGGTGCTAATGTTATTCACTTACTTTGATTATCAACTGCATGTATGTCTCTCAATGTCAAAATTGTCTGCTTTCAACAGGCCAATGGACCCAGTGCATTAAAGACGCGGATGTGAATGACCAGTGCAACAAAATACTCAACAGCAAGCGCTTCATGCTGGATATGCTCTATGCTCAGAAGACAACCAGCAATGATGAAGAGAATGTAGTAGAGACGGAGAAAGAAACATGTAAGTGTGAGAAGGAGACAGAGGTCAGTGACTCCTCTGTGGCTAGCTTGGCCAGCAGGATCTCCACACTGGAAGCTCACAGACAGGCCAGAGAAGAAAATGTGAAAAAACTGGAGGTGGGACCTCTGGACAACCAGGGCAATGTCCGAGCTGTGGCTGAGAAGTTTGGAGATTTGGTAAAAGGGCTCACATCTCCTCCTGAGGTCGAGGCCTCGAAGGAGCAGCAGCAGCAGCAGCAGCAGCAGACTGACAAATCATCAACCGCTGCTTCATCGACATCACCCCCGAAGAAAGAGTCGGACTATATCTGGGATCAGCTGATGGCCACTCCCAGGGAGCTGCGGATCAAAGAGATGGACTTCACGGACCTGAGGGAGGAGGATGATGAGGACATTTTAGATATGGACAGTGTGATGGGGTCAGGTGACCTGATACCGCCACCTCCGCCTCCACCATGCAGCACTGCCCTGCCACCACCACCGCCCCTGTTTGGGTGCCCCCCTCCTCCTCCCATGCTTGGCAAAATGATGCCACCGCCGCCACCATTTATGGCCCCTATCCCTCCACCCTCCCCTCAGCTGAGTCGAGGGGACATGCCTCTCTTCCAGAAGAAGAAGAAGACCATCCGTCTCTTTTGGAATGAGGTGCGTCCCATGGACTGGCAGTGTAAGAACCATAAATTCTGTAAGGAGTCCCTCTGGTCCAAGCTGGAGCCGATTAAACTGGACACATCCAAGATGGAGCAGCTGTTTGAGTCCAAATCCAAGGAGCTGCCTGTCACCAAGGTAACTTAGTGTTGTACTGCTGTTACAGTAGAACCATGCAGTATTACTCTGCACTTTGGGGTTTATTTTGCAGTCCTGATTAGCCTTGGTTTCTCTGCCATAGCTCAGGATTTCCTGCTATCCGGCACCATGTGAGAAGGGTGAGAGGGTTTAGTGATATATTTAGCCAAACTACTATCCCTCTGGGTGTCTCACATAACTTAGGATTCACAGGGTGGAGTAAGCATTTAAAATGTTCGAAACTCCTCTCAATATTAGTGAGAACAGCAGAGGAAGAGACCACCAGACTACACAAATAGGCCCACCTCAACAGAATGTGTCATCCACACAATGACACTGAAAATGATGAATATCACTAAACTCTTCAGTGATGTCTGTGTTCATTGCTTAATTTGGAGTTTAATTCATGCCTTCTGGAGGACACAGTTTTATTTTAATGACCCCTGATGCCCCACCATCACGGCAAACTGTTGCACGTAGTTGCAGTGTTTTCTGAGCAAATGTCATGTTCACCACAGGAAAATCCTTTTTAACTTTAAGTAGCTTAACACTTAAGCCATCCACTTGTACATGAAAACCCCATGAGCGCCTTCCTGTCACATCCTTTCTGCTAACAATACCCTCAGGCCAGAAAATTATTTCTTACCTGTTTCATGTTCACAGAAAATAACAGGAATCACACTTTATACCTTTTGCCCCGCTAACAGTCAGGATCTAAGAACAGCAAATGTTTCTCAGCATCCATCCACCATCTATTTCATTACTACATCAGTTTGATCCATGGATCATTCAGGCTGCTGATTGTACCCGCAAGATGTCAACCACAGGTGAAATTTATAGCAATGTGCTCTCCGTTTTGTAATGAAGACTGATGAGTCGGATGTGTTTTTACATATATTTTGTCAAGTGCATCTTCTAACCATTAAGAACTGCTTCCATTACTCAAGATACATGGTCTCATAAGTGACGCTCACACCCTTATTTCTTGAAATCTCTCATAGAAAGCGGCTGTTGATGGCAAACGACAAGAAATCATAGTCCTGGATTCAAAACGCAGCAACGCTATAAACATCGGCTTGACTGTCTTACCTCCTCCCCGCACCATCAAGACAGCCATCCTCAACTTCGATGAGTACGCACTGAACAAAGAAGGCATTGAGGTAACCGTTTTTCTCCTTTAAGACACATACTGTATCTAAATTGGTACTTCATAGTATAACTACAGTCTAGTCCATCAAATAAAATCCATTCAAGCTCACTGGGTCCAAAATAAACATGGTTTTCTTGAATGATATTTACTCAGCACACCAAAGTCCACTGATGAATTTCCCCAAACAAGGGAGATTTAACTTATATATATGGGATGACCCACAATGTTGACATATCATGGGATTTTCTGGCTGCATGGCTGCCTTTTTGGCTGTTCTCACGTAATTAATCACAGCAATGATTAAAGGTTAGCTCCACATGCATATTTTCAGCTGGCTTTAAAAACCATACCATGGACGTTTGAAGGACTTCACATCAGCAGATAATGATTAATGTTGCATCCCTTTGGTATTATATAAGCTGCAGTTCTCAGAGCTTCTCCTTGGGTTCATTCAGAGAGGAGGGCTCCTCTCCACCTTTTGTCTCCTGAGATATTTTCAGCCAGACAACAAAAGTGAGGTTGAAAGTTCAGATGTCACACAAGCTTGGAAGCATTTCAGATAAGCAGAGCCAGAGATGTCAGAATTGATTTGTTTCCTCTCCCTACCTATGATTTACAGCCTGACATATTATGTAAAAAATTTTACTCAGGCATTGAAAAAGATTTTATAGGTTGACTTGATGGATGATCCAATAAGCCTCTTCCTTTCCCTTCCCCTCCTCTCGTTTCCTCCTCCCTCTCCTAGAAAATCCTGACAATGATCCCCACAGAGGAGGAGAAGCAGAGGATCCAGGAGGCTCAGCTGGTCAACCCTGATATTCCCCTGGGCAGCGCCGAACAGTTCCTTCTCACCCTCTCCTCCATCACAGAGCTGTCTGCTCGCCTGCAGCTGTGGGCATTCAAGATGGACTATGATCTTATTGAGAAGGTCAGACACATTTCCTGTTTCGTTAACTTTAATCACATGCAGCCATTTTTTCCCAACTTGCTTTTGGAACTTAAAGGAATAGTTTGATTTTGGGGAAAAGGCCTTGCTGCTGAGAGATGAGAAGATCAACCACTGTCCCGTCTGTACGGTGAATATGAAGCTACAGCCACTTATCTTAGTATAAACACTGGAAATAGAGGGAAACAGCTCGCCTGGTCACAGAATAACCAAGATGAGCTAACTGGCTGCAGGGTGAAGCTTCATAGGCTCAGCTTCTTCTCATCTAGAAATGAAAGTGTTTGTTCCAAAACTTTGAACTATTTAAAAGAGCCTAAAACAGTACTTCCTGATTCAGCAGAACTGATGATGTCCTCTTTTTTTATCACACTCTTTACCCACAATGCCAGTTTAGTTGGAAATGTGGGTGTGTTATGCTAGTAGAGGCTAATTAAGCCTCAAGATAGATCTGAGGAGTGGGCTTCAAAGCTCTGTAACCACACTTTCTTAATCCGCATGCAAAGATTTTGTTCATTTTCAAACTTGCAGTCTTCAGCCCCAGCTGACGCAGCCATCACTTGAGGACTTTTACCAGACTTCACACAACTCAAGCCACAAAAGGCTTTATACAACTTTAAATTTTTTATTATTTCAGCAATTTTCTGCACATCATTATCAAGGGAGAAGAAGAGCAGAGTGAGCTGGCAGAGAGATGAATTGGAATGAATAGCTAATGTGCTTCATGATTGCATTTTCATGCTCTTTCAGGAAGTGGCAGAGCCTCTGCAGGACCTCAAGGAAGGGATGGACCAGTTAGAGAAAAACAAGACACTCCGTCACATCTTGACCACGTTGCTAGCCATCGGCAACTTCCTCAACAGCACTAATGTGAGTCACCCTCAAGACATCTGTGGCTTAGAGGTTCCTGTTTTTTCACTTTCTCTCCCTCTGTCTTTTACTCACTTCCTCCATTTCCTCCCACGCTCCTCCTCCTCCCCCAGCTCCCCCGCACACATATTTATTTGGCAAGGATAACAGCGGACAGTCTATGTGTAGAAGAATGTGCCGCCTGACTATGAGCACCAGACGCTGTCCCTCCGCAGTAAAAACGCTCGTCAAGGCCTCTGCTGAACCTGGCTCAGTCTGTCTGAGAGGAAAAAGGGAGGGAGGCTGTGTGACTGTGTGTCTTCTAACAGCTTGTGTTCGTCTGGCTGCTTCTCTGTGAACTTGCATCTGTGTCTTGCTTTTTGGCTGTCTGCGGCCTCGCGTGTGCCTTTGTGTGCATGCATCTGTGTGTAGGTCTATGTGTGAGTGACCCTCTGGGATATGAGAGCCACAAATGCAAAAGGGAAACATAAGTCATCAGCATTAAAAAAAAAGAGTAGTTCCTGTAAATAATGGCTGCATTTGTTTTTTGCAGTAAGTCATTTAAAACTGGCAGGAGAACAAGGGAGATCCTTTTGGGATTATGTCTTTCATGATATGTTCTGGCTTTTTTTTTTTTTTAGCTCCACTGTGGTGAGCAGAACAATCGGTCGGGTCTGAAGTAGATTGTGGTTTTTGATAATCACCAGCTTAATGAATCTGCATATCTACCCTGCGCACTCCAATGAGCCCCTTTTTCTGACTGTGCCAAAAGGAAATTCCCTGCAATTTGGTCCTCGAGGAGAGGCTTTTGATTTTTAATCTCAGACAGTTGTTTCCATCGCACACTCTGACCGTGTTGCTGCGTGTGCGTTCATCTTTAGGCGAAAGGCTTTGAGCTGAGTTACTTGGAGAAAGTCCCGGAGGTGAAGGACACAGTTCACAAGCAGTCCCTGCTGCACCATACCTGCTCCATCGTGGTGGAGAAGTTTCCAGACAGCACTGACCTCTACTCTGAGATTGGAGCCATCACCCGCTTGACCAAGGTTTGCTCATAAAAAATGAAACTTTCATTTATCCACATTAACACTTTGTTACTATTAGCAGTAAATGCAACTGTCATATGCACCGGAGAGAGTCCCCGGCCATCTGTGCTGAGTTCTGTCTGTGATACTGTCGTCAGGTGGACTTTGACCAGCTTCAAGACAATCTGGCCCAGATGGAGCGAAGGTGCAAGGCATCATGGGATCACCTCAAGGTCATTGCGAAACATGAGATGAAACCAGTGTTGAAACAAAAAATGTCAGACTTCCTCAAAGACTGTGCAGAGAGAATCATTATTTTGAAGATTGTACATCGAAGAATAATCAACAGGTACGTTCATGTGTAGATCAAAGGACTCCATGCTGATTAGACAAAACCTTTGTTGCATTTAGAAAATTTCAAATATCTTCACTAGTATTTCTACCTGTTTCGATGACATTTCCAACCATTATTAGTGTTCATTCCTGGTGACTTCTATTTTTCCATGTTTAAACTGTGTTCTCCATGCAGCCATGTGATGTTTGTCTACGCATCTGCAGGTTTCATGCCTTTCTGCTGTTCCTGGGCCATCCGATATATGCAGTCCGTGAGGTCAGCATTCATCGCTTTAGCAAGATCCTGAGTGAATTTGCCCTGGAGTATCGCACAACAAGAGAGCGGGTGCTACAACAGAAACAGAAGAGGGCCAACCACCGAGAGAGGAACAAGACCAGGGGAAAAATGATAACAGATGTAAGTGCTCTTCACCACCAGCAACAAGTCACACACGCTCTTTCTCCATTTCCTGATTCCCATCTTTGTTTAGTTTGTGCTTTCTCAATTCTATGAATCAATAGGAGCAATCCCTCGACACTGGTTATAACTTTAATCTGGTTAAAGCATCAAACGTGAGCCGTTTCTGACAGACACGGCATACATTTGGAATGACATCAGCACAGTTCCTTGGTTTTCACATGTATAGGTTACTGTAACAACAATCAGTGAGTTGTTTTTAGTGTATCTCATTTTGTAGCTGCAGCAGGCTAAGAAAAGCCAGAGCAAACACCTCCCTGCATGATTAAAATCCCTTAAACCCTGAGGAGTCGGCTGCTCAGAGTGGACTCCACAGTGAGCCCTGGCAGAGGCCCCTCTCTCTTCAAAGGGACCCTAATTCAATCACTGTGTGAAAATTCAAACCTTTACATGTCCCTGAAGGAGAGATAATGAGACCCTCACCTTAACCACACTCCTACAAAGATGTTCAGTCAAATATGCTCCGCTGCTCCGAAGCTGCGATGTGTTTTATGATACAGGGGGGTGAAAATCTCCCAACAATTATCATGTTTAAAGGAATAGTTTTACATTTAGTCCAACACCCTTATTCATTTTCTTGCCGAGATATCATAAGGTTTATACAACTCTTGTATCTGTTGATTCAAAATGACGCTGGAACCAGCAGCTGGTTAGCTTAGCCAAGCATAAAGAGTGAAAGCAGGGGAAACAGCTCGCCTTGCTCTGTCCAAAAGTAACAAAAAAAAGGAACTTCCAATAACACCACATAAAAACACAAATTGTTGTGTTTTTTTATGGATCAAACAAGAATAACTTGTTAATTAGTGAGCTTCAGAGGTGGCAGCGAGAGCCAGGCTAGTAGTCTTTATGCTAAGCTACGTTAAGGTCAAGCTTCATATTTGCCGTACAGACATGAAGGTGGTATCCATCTTCTCATCAGTCTCCTCAAAATGTTGACCTATTCCCTTCATGGTTACAGTACAAATCAAGGATTGTGTGCGTCTTGGTGATTTGAGACAATACTGCATCCTTTGTGGAACCAGTTACATAATGTGTGTTTATCAGGCTGAAAACTTAAAGACTGCTTCCTGAAAAATTGTGATGAAAGGTTTTCACTTGATACCAGCAGTTAACTGTATTCACAACACACCTTTTGGCATTTTTTCCCCTTCCATTTCCTTTATCTCTGTAGAGTGAGGATGAC
Organism: Chaetodon auriga; assembly: GCF_051107435.1. Lineage (NCBI taxonomy): Eukaryota > Metazoa > Chordata > Actinopteri > Chaetodontiformes > Chaetodontidae > Chaetodon > Chaetodon auriga. Next base: position 17,644,725 of record NC_135081.1, read on the forward strand.
GATGATAGTGAGGTAACATTGTGTGCAAGCAAGTGCATGTGAACTTTCCGTTGTGACTAACGCTCAACCGGACTGTGCTGTCGTAACTCTGAACAATAACTGGTGTGTCTATGAGGATTAACAAAGGACAAGCCGTCAGTGAGACTGACAGGTCCTGTGTGTGTGACCTCACATGAAAGAGGAAGCTTGAAGGTGATGATGAGGAGAGAAAAAGAGGTGTCCGCACGGTGTCGACAGGAGTGTTGAGTGAATCTCACTCGAGGGAATCGCCACAGCTACTTCCTGTTGGAAATGAATGGACCTCAGAGGGATTCAGAGCTGACCTCTCGAACCTGGCATGTCTGCACTGTTGCAAGAGATAGTCATGCGGATTTTTGTTTGCTTGTGCACAGAATAAACAGCCCTTTCAATGCGTATGTGGAACTTTCCACTCTTTGAAATGACTGATTGTTCTTATTTTCGGCTGGAAAATGCTGTGTCACTATAGTGAAGATTAACCTATATGACATGTTTGATATTTAAAGATTTTCCTCATGGTTCTTCCCTAATACTAAAAGTGGCAGAGCATGGAGCTGAGTTTCACCATCTCCTGCTTGTAGAATGTCAGATATTGTAATCCTGTGCCCCCCCCCCCCCCCCCCCGCAGAGTGGTAAATTTGGCGGTGCCCCGTCAGAAGCACAGGAGAGCCAGCCTCAGGGTATCCAGTATGCAGAAGATGCAGCTGAACATGAGAACATGAAGGCCGTACTAAAGAGCAGCCTGCAGGGCGGAGAGAGTGGAGCGTCCACGGTGCCCGGCCTCCGCACACGCACCAGAGCCAGCAGCACCCGAGGTCAGTTCCATTAACATGTTACACTGTTACAGCTGCTACATAGCTTCATCCGTCCACTACACTGACATTTGCATTCCTCTGTGGTCATATCTGCTCCGGATCATTTCAGTGACACTTGAGCAATTCTGCATGAAACCTTTGAGATAATCTTTCACTAGAACTGCTATTTTTTAGCCACACTAACAGCATGGTATGAGATGCATCGCTGTAAGATTTTGTACAGACTATTGACTTGGGTGACTCCCTGACTTTCTCCAGCAGCAAAAAAGATTCACATTTGTGTTTTTGACAGCTATTGGATGGACTTCCATGAAATTTTGCGCACACGATTCTAAAACTTTTGCACCATCATCAGGTCAACATTTTCCTTTATTACTAAATCCATCAGCTCTACTTTAACATTGTTTCGTAGTTGCAAGTATGTTAGCATGCTGACGTTAGCGTGGGCGTCATAATAAGTGTGCACTTTATTGGCTTCGTACTGTTTGAGTGCACTAAAAGGCATGCTAGTGTGGACTTCCAGTCTTGATTTCTTAAACCTGTCCTACAATATCCCTGTTGTTTTCTTACCTTTTCTGACCTTGTTGTTTTAGGGCGCGTTCCCCCATGGTACTCTGCCAATGACGACCCAGTGAACTGCACAGATGATACGGCTGATGAGATCATGGAGAGGATTGTAAGGTCAGCCACTCAGGGGCCCAGCCAGCGGACGCAGCCTCGGGAGAGGAGGCGATCCCGAGCCAACCGAAAATCACGTGAGTCGGGTCAACTGTTGGACAAGTGGCCAGTTTTCTTGCCACGCACAGAGAAATGCTATCGGCTGCATGTGTGAACAGTGTAAATATACACCTACCGAAAGCTGTAATCAGTTTATCATTCTCTCTCCACTTCCCTTTTTATTTTTCTTCCTGTCTGCACAGTGAGAAGGACACTGAAGAACGGTCTGACAACAGAGGAGGCAAACGCTCTTGGCTTATCCAGTGGATCAGAGATGCAGGTGTGAGCTGGGCATAAAGACATTCAGAAGCCCTTTCACTGCCCCTCCAACACCCGCACCCAACCCGGCAACCCCCTCTGTTCTGGCTTGGCACTAAAATCCCCCCAGCTTTGATGAGTTGATCTCATCTTTCTGCGTTTGGTTTGCATCGGCTTGACACAAGTGCTTCCTGAGGAGAGTGGATAAAAAGCGGAACAAGGTCATTATCTACAAACTGATGGGCAGAAAGAGCAGAACCCGAGTGCAGCATTCAAAACACCAAGCTTTGCTGCTGCCGGATAAACATCGATGATCTGCGCTCACAAGGTTTCATCACAGTCATCCTCCGAATGTGACATTGCAAACACCCGCGCAAAAGTGTGTTTTGAGAGGAGCAGGCGGTGCGTGTGCTTCAGCCTCCGTGGCCTTGACTGAATCAAAAGGGCTAAAGTGTGGTACAGACACTAAACTCTGCGCTGCGTGGGTTTAGTGTCAGCCCTGAAGCTTTCGTGATTAGTTGAATTGAAAGAAATTTCATCTATTGAATAGATGGCTTTGTGCAGAAGGTTATTTTGTTATATACTACTGTGGTAGTTTTGTGTTTCTTTTCATTTTGCTCAAGAAGGTGCTCAAATGAGGAACAATTGCACTGGATGTAAAAGTTGGGTATCAATGGAATGTGAAATCCTTGACACTGATGAACCACTCTGACATCTGAACCTGAAAATATACTCAACAGTTTAACCAGCAAACCAATAGTAGCACATTTTCAATGTCTGTTCAAAGAGTCAAGGCAGACGTGCATCTCAAGCTTTGTCAAACGTCTGTTAGTTGACAGCATGAGAAGGAATTTATCCGAGAAACATTTTTGTAAAGAGCAGTTCAGCTTCTCGGGGTAGGACCGGTGATACCACTAGTTTCAGACTAAAGCTCATCAAATGCAAACATTTTTTAGCTTAAACAAATGTAGACAAGTTGCATTACATGGCCTGTTCTCACGGTTGGAAATGGTCTGAGGAAGGCAGGTGCAGTGTTAGAGGTGAGCAACGTTCACAGAGACACGTGATTTTATTTTCTAGAAACTATGAGCTGCACATTTCAGAGTGCCTTTCAGAGACAGTTATTTATTAAGACGTTTTCAGGGACATAAAATCAAGGAAATGTTACTACAGATGTGCAGTCTGAGTGTGCGGGGGGAGGGGGGAGTTATTGCAATGTTTCACGAGCTGTGATTTATTTTTAACCAGTGTTTTTAAACTTGTCCTAGCAAAATTGCTTCTTTTTTTTTCCATGCTACGTCTTGAATCAAATAGCTTGTTATGACGATAGCTTTAAAGTATTTCTGACAACTTGGGGATTGGCTATGCACATTAGCTGGATCCTGTTGCCTTACTGTGGAATACGGACACGCATTGTCCCACTCGAGTCCAGATCAAGGTGAAATATGAGAGTTAAAAATAGACCAGGCCAAATTAATGTGTAGCTCAGCTGGCATCACTGGAGATCTTTGCTTTGTTAATCACATGACAGAGTATTCCCTCACTCTGTATGACTGTGAACATCAGGGGTAACATGATAATTAGTAATATGGACGCACATAAAATCTGCATTATTTATCTATTTGAAAACATGTAAATCTGTATTGAACAAGAAGGAGCCCACTGTTTAACTTTGATTATGTAGGTCTGTTTTTGAACTTTTCATGAGCTCATTCTGCTATTAAATATGGCCTTGGCTAAATTTATGACATGCATAACTAGTTTATATGCTGGGAAGGTTCATCTGCCCACTTGCAAATCTTCACTGTGATGGAGATGTAGCCGTCGAGAGAAACAAGAAACAAGCGCGACATCATGATAAAGTTACATAAAACCACACCAGCAGTACATGTTTTTGTTTTCTTTAGAATTTACTGAAACCAATTCAGCACCTTAGACTCAATGTGTAGCATGCAACTTAGTAGTTATGGGAGGGGGGGGGGGGGGGGCTCGTTGTGTTTCCCAGATTGTACTGATTTGTGTCAAAAATGAGAAAGAGGTTTTAAGTAATATGGGGGAATGCTGTAAAATTATGTACATGTCATGACAGTGTCTTTGTTCTTCTTTTTTGATTGCTCCATGTGTAGAATAGTGTATTATAGACTGAAAGCAGTATTATTCTAAATATAATTTAAGCAAACCAAGCCATGCATGGTTTCAAAATGTGTCACTTCTGCTCGAAACACAGGGAGCTTCCCATTGGTTCGCAGAGCTGCAGGGTTTATGTGCGTCTTATTAAACCTTTTTACTTTGCAGACTGGAAAGTGAAGAAATGTGGTGAAACGCGCAGTGATGACATTCACCAGCTAGTCCTGTGGAATCCCTTAGAAGCCTTCGATTTCATTGCACTTCAACGTTTTCTCCTTTTAATTTAACATTAGCCCACCACACACATTGCTGCCTGTGCCATAACATCACTGTGGAACTACGACATAAGTGCTATACAACCAAGGCTTCTATTGCATCTGTGCCCACAGCAAAAACTATGTAACAACTACAATAAAAAGGTTCCTTAAAAACATCTTTTGATGCTTTTTTGCTTTTCCCTAAAATCTGAGCTTCCCGCAGGGAAAAATAAGAGTTACATCTAAGGCTTTTGGGGGAAGAAAAAGCAAGCAAGCAAGCAAGCAAAAAACCTTAAGCCTCTTTATTTTCAGTCCACACAACCTATGCTTCAAGTCACTTTATGTTCAAGAGCATACAGAGGTCGATGACAAGCTTGCCAATACAGCTCATCTGGTGTTTACACATGGCCATCATACAGACCTCATTTGGTCTTGTTTAAAATTCCTATATGTCCACAGGTGTTATGGATCTACATGTGATTATGGTTTGCTTTTAATAAATTGCAGAGACAATACGTTGAACAAGACAGCTACCTACAAAAAGGGGGGAAAGGTAGGAAAATACAACTGAGCATTAAAAAAAAAAAAAAGCACAAAAAATAAAAATCAGCTCAAACAGTCTCAGCAAATCCAGTGCAACCCAAGACATGTTCTGCTTTATTAGCGCTGAAAACTAAAAACAAGGGCACATATTAAGAATTATATAATTTGTATCTCCTGATCATAATTCAAATTTATCAATGTACATTTTCCCTGAACAATTACTTTTGCACAGTACCTCTGAATTGTATAGATAAATTAACACAATGGAGTATTCCCTTTCCACCAGACACGATTTACTTTGTAAAACCCCTGAATGACTGACAGGCAGAAAGCTCTTATGCAGTTTACATTTTATATTGCTACATTTTTTAACAAAGATTAAGAAAGGGATTTTCAGTTTTGCATATTTTCTTAGGTGTGTAGTTTGGTGTGCATCTGCACCAATAACGTCAAATTATCTGAAAATAGCACCAAAAGACAAACGCCTGACCATTTACACGCCAGGCGTTTACTGAAAGTATCTTTTAGAAATAGTATATAGCAAGTGTGCAGTGCGGTTTAATCGTTAACCACAAAATGATTCGATTTATAAAATGGCAAAGGAGTAAACGGCACTAACTGTATATTACCAGACACATAAAGCTGATCCTCAATCAACACAGTCAAGTCGGACCGGACAGGTTCAGCCACCGACTCGTCTTCTATCTCAGGGTCATGGTTAAGATATAATCTTCTGCAGTGGATACAGGTAAACCCAGAGCTGTTACTGGACACAGATCCCAGGGACTGTTTGGTACAATATACTTTTAGGTCTAGCTAGAATTAGAAATTGTAAAAAGAAGACTCCATCCTTAATGCGCACTCATGATTAAGGTGGCCTTCCTTTTAAAAAACAGGTTTTAGGGGTACGTTCAGTTGGAGGAACAACTGAAGCTGAATGTTTGAGGTGTCTAAAAAGCTTATATAAAAGTGTATACCCAAATTATAGCTCCTGTGAGGGAAATATGTAAATGTTTACATTTTTAAAAATACCTTTTTTTCTTTTTTGTTTTTTTAAACTATAGTTACTCATGAAGTCGTCTGAACATATAGCACCAGCTTGTAGGTCATGCCAAGCCTTGGGTTTGGTCTAAAAAGCAAATCTGTGCTGCACTAAAATAGTGTAACCCAGACAGCAGTGAGACAAATTGACAAATCTTCAAAGAACTTAAAGTGCCACTCCAGTCCCACTCCAGCTTCCCAGACTTCAGCTATCTAAACCTAACCACAGTACGCGTTTCCTATCTAAGACAACTGATGGGGAGCTTCAAGCATTTCCATGAGGAAAGTGTCAATAGGCGTGTCACCGATCAACTTGAAGAAGAAGAGATGCTCCAAGCACTTCAAGCCAATGGATCGCAGTGCTGGCAGTCGGAGAAGGAGCTTAGCAAACCTGCACAGAGCAAAGGAGACAGCATTCATGCACCGGCGACGTTCAACGTTGCCATCTGATCATGTCAAATCGATGCAGCTGAGTGAAAAACAAGACTACGCCGAGCTCATCGTAGCTGAGGACCTTTACCTTCCCTGCTGCTCCGGGTATCTCTGTTTGCAGTAGGCTTCCAACGATGCATAGACCTTTTCTCTGAGGAGCTCCACCTCACCGGTGTTGGAGAGCCCTTTAGCATCTGCAAAAAAACATATACAGGACACATTTTCATTAGGGCCAAGACACTTAACAATACATCCTACTGTTAAAAAAACTTTCTTTTTATTTAGATATCAGCACTATGCAGGCACCTGGGTTGAAGAGGACGATGGCTCGGAGGCAGCCCAGCTCTGTTTTGTCCATTTGCATATCTCTCATTTTATTGACAAGCTCGGTAAGAACCCTAAACGACGACAGATTTTGCACAGAGTTTTGAAAAAAGTTTCTAAGTTTGACATGCAATACATAATGAGAAATTAATTGACTGAGAGATGTTATTATTACAAAAGAGAAAAATTACCGGTCAAATATGGCGCCAACCTCTGCACTCTGCACACTCTCTCTGTGTTAAAGAAAACAAACTATTATGCAGACGCTGCACATCTCTAAAACAGTGGACAACGGCATTACAAATCGTTACAGTTTATATTTGAGTACGCTAGCGATTTGTTTCGTCTCCATACGTGTACCTGTCAAAAATGGCTCCCACTCCTGCGCTGTGCGCACTGTCACGCTGCAGCTCAGAGGCCAGGAGAACGCCGTCCTTCAAAGCGATTGAGCGATGGGAGAACGAGGCGATGAGGAGCTCGTTCCACCCTGACAAATGGAATGTAAGTACACATCATGTACATGTTATCATATAAGATGTTTTGTAGTTACTTTCTATTCTAGATGTGAAGTGCAGCAAAAGGTAAACTTATAGGCTTTTAGCTCCAGTGGCAAATCTGTTTCCACCCGAACATAAACATTTCCTTGTGTTTCACCTTATGGTGTATCTGTACTTTGTAAGACTGCAACATTCATAACCTGCCTCTAAAAAAACTTGCAAAGACATACTGTGGATCTGGTCTCCGTGTTTTAAGTGTTGATTCTGAAGGCGCTCGCTCATACCTGCACGCAGAAGGATGACCTGGTCGTCAAGAGGCAGCTCAGAGAAATGAGGGATTCTCTTTGCCCACTCCACCAAGGCAAACAGCTGTTTGTCTGCAGTCTGGCAGATGTTGGTGACAGCATCGTGGGGCTGAAACCAAACAATATGCTGGTTTACTTAGTTATTATCTGAAACAAATGCTTCCAGTAATTACAGTAAACCTGTACTTCAAAGATTTTAAATGGGTTATTCTAAAAGCATGAGGCTTAATGCCGTTATGCTACTGTGAGAAACAGATGATGCAAAGTTATTCATATAAATCTACTGATTCTCTATCTACTGATATGGTGTAAGCACTCACAGAGTTGCCTGCAGAACCACCATCAGAGTGAAGCTCAGTCTTCTGCTCCACAGCAGTCTCTGCCTCTAAAATCTTCTCCACAGGCATCTCCTCATTCACTCCGACACTGAACTCTAAGTCTCCTTCACGCTCTCGGTTCCTCTGGCGCTCTTCCTGGACCGCTGCATCAGACAAAACAAAAGGAGACAGTGGTGGGGGGGGAGAAAAGGAATGAGACGATGGTAAATATTGAGGAATGAAGAGACTGTGGAGATAAGAAAAATGTAAACTGATGAATTTATGGGTTAAAGAGTGATTATTATGCAAAATGCTCTGCTTCTCCACAGGGTTTTTGCTGCATTGAGAAAGTCCTCTTGAAATTCTACAGTCTTGATAAAAATGTAATCGTATCATTAACAGCAAAACACATTTCATTCAGCGCATTCAGTGGATTGTTGAGAATTATAACTCAAATGTAGGGCTGGCAGTCTCTACAGCACGCTCCTCAAAATAGGATTTTGATTCAGGGTGGGAAGACCTGATTATGATTACTGGTTATGTTTCTCAATGCATCTGTGTACATGTTGATTTTTGACTTCCACACTTTATCTGCTGTAGTAAGACATTCACGAAAGCATAATTCATATCCATCATGACACAAGTCAGATGAATTCACTTCCATCATCAACAGAAGTAGAGTCACTGGCAGGTTGAAGTTACATGCATGAGCTTGTTATTAACATGCCTCGCTCGAGTTAGCTCACATGCATTAGTTTAATGTCTCACAATCGAATACTAAATCATTTAAGACAGAACCATGATGCATCTAAAAACCTAGTGTTTTTCCCACCTCTACCAATATGGCAGCATGACTCCAGTGTGTTGCTGTCCTAACTAGCACAAAGAACAACTGAGGACTAGCATGTGAAGGTTGTTAAAACTTAACAGCAGTTAAAAAAAGTGAGTCTACTTCATTTATAGCAACCCAAAAGGAGACTGTGATCTCAATGAGGTGGAAGAAGCAAAGCTGCTGTCTAATCCAAAAAAATACCACCACATATTACAACTTCCCTCGATCAAATTTGGGGAGAGAACCCAACCAAACTGTGTAAATCTCTTTAAAAATACTGACACTGACATATAATCTACCCATCTCACTGGCAGATCAGACACAAGAAGCGAGACCTCTCATAGTGCATGTACCATACACTGTATGCAATAGTGATACACAAAGGTGGGATGAGCCATTCCAGAAAAAGATTACTGTTCTTTGTACTCCACACCCACACAAACACACCCCTCCCTGCAGTGCTCCTTCAGAAGCTACGCCTTCAAAATTCACAGACGTGCAGCTAGCAGGCTGAGAGCATGAGACAGTTGCCCAGAAACCAGAACACCACCTCCAGACAGCAATACTTACAACTCTCCTGCTTCTAGCTAACACCACAACAACATAACATGTCCTGACAAACTAGAAAGTAAGCTGAATGTTCATGGGCAAGTGACGATTCACAAACATTGCAACACTAATGTTACGCACCTATAAAGCAGAGACAGAAGACATCCATCTTCATGCCTTTCAACTCTCTGAGGTCTCTCCACCGTTACAAAGCCTCAGGATTGTTAACGCATCTCTTGATCTTTCCTGATAATAACCCTTCTTTATCAATATTTGCTCTTCTGATGTTCTCCTCTTTGGCTGCCTCTTGGCCATCTCCTTCTTTCAAGTGTAATTACATCTTAGCATGTGCCAGATATCATGTGCCCCCCTTCCAGCGCACACACAGAACGAACTGCTGATTTTTGCTGAATTTGACAAAAAGCGTACTGGCCTGGACTGGCCTAGCAATGCCTTAACTATAATGGGATCCAACTGTATTCTATGCTGCTTCAACACGAATTGACTCCACCAGATCTTACACTTACACACACTCTGCAAACAACTTAGAGCTGTCTAATTGCTTATCTTATAAAGCAGTCTATCATCACAGGGCAATATACCGCGATCCTCACTCTCCATCATTTCTAGGTATGTTTTCCCCCACTCGACCATTCAGCATGTCTAAAGCTTGGTTTAGGCTTCTGCGTCGCGGCGACGCCGTACCTACGCCGTCGACGCAGACCCCTACGCGGACCCTACGCCGTAGCCTGACGCGCGCCTCCAAAAAATCCTGACTACGCGTCGCGTCGACGCGTAGTGACGTGAACGTCGAGGACTGTGATTGGTCCGTTCAGAACGTAATTTTCGGTTCAGTCGCAGCCCTATGGTCGCAGCACAACAACACCGCCATTTTCAAAGTTTCTGTGGTGAGAGCTACAAGAAAAACTGGACCAAGCCGAAGAAAGAATTATCGAGGAGGTACGCAAGTACGACCACCTCTACAACTCCTCTTCGCGGCAGCAAGAGCCCCCCGAAACCATACAAAGACACAGCCGCACCCCCCTAGCGGCTTGGCGGTGAATTGCGGAGCAACGCGTTCCCTCGACGCAGAACTACGAATGCTCAGTGACGGCGTAGGGTGTACGCCGTAGGTACGGCGTCGCCGCGACGCCGAAGCCTAAACCAAGCTTAACAGAACAGGCTAATTCTCCAAGTAACATGAAAATACAGTATCTTTAAGATTTCAATGTCATACTCATCCATCCCTCATCCTTTCCATCTTCTTTTATCCACTTTACATGTTTGATCACTATTGAAAGATGGAGAAAGGGCAGAATAGGAGAAAATGAAGAGAAGAGATGGAGAGGGTTCAGTTATATAAACCAGCCCCAATGCACCAGTCTCTACCCTTTATCTTACCTAATCTAGCATCCGCCCTCACCTACGCCAGAAATACTGTGCTAATCCAATATAACTTAATCAATGTAATTGGGCTTACTTTGGCATATTGACTTATTTTAAGAAATCTAATTGACTGCCAATGTTTAAATCATTCTAAAAATAGATTTTTAACTCTATGTTGCAGAAAACTCCAATGTATGACACCTTTGCACAGTAAACTTAGACCTCTAATACAACCCTGCTCCTTGCATACCTTCCCTCTTCATGCCCATGGCCAGGCACTTCTGGTAGCGGCAGTATTGGCAGCGATTGCGCTGGCGTTTGTCCACCAGACACTCCTTGTTATCCCTGCAGGTATAGCTCAGGTCTTTGCGCACAGTTCGTTTGAAGAATCCTTTGCAACCTTCACAGCTGTACACTCCATAGTGCTTGCCTGTAAATTATGTAAGTTAAAAAGTCAGAAGCTGATGGGTGATCAAACACAGAATGCAACAGTCTGACACACATTTTGGATTTTCATTGGCAATAGAGACCAAGATCCATTTTGGTAAAATGTTGAGGGAACGCAGGCACAAATATCTGTCAGTCAGTCAGGGATTATCCACACTAAAATTGTCATGAAAACAGTCCCTTGGTGACGTTTCACTTCTGCTAATCCTGCTCTTAGTGCGCTCACTCACCAGAAGAACGGTCTCCACAGATGACACACAAGCGTTTCTGAGACAACATTAGTCCAGGGCTGTGAGCTGGCATGGGCCTCAGGCCAAACGGAGGCTTGATATCTTCTGAGCTGCTGATTGAGTGCATGCCTGTTACGGGTGCTGAAGAAGAGATCTGGATAAACAGCGGGAAAAAAAAAAAAAAATCATTAAAACACTGTCATGTCTATGCGCAATAGTAAATGACAACACTACTTTCTGTTGGCTTGACTAATTCGTCACCTTATTAAATCAATACCTGATCACAAGAATTTGACGACAGTGTCCAGTACTCATACAAAAGCTTCCTGCAACTGGCATTATCCAAGTATGCTTCCTCCTCTTTTGCATCATAACATCAGTTCACAGACTCTAATGTCACTTACCTGACTGTTGCTGATGGGTCCAAATCCCAAGGATGGTGAGACCACTGGTGAGTTAAGTGAGGGACTAATCACTGAGAAAGGAGATCCCAAGATGTTGGTAGGGCTGTTGGAGGCTGAGCTGTTGGGCTGCTGTGAGGACATGGCTAGTAAGCTACCCGGTTGAGAGGATGGTGTCCTGTCTGAAGGATATCAGTCTGTGGGTGGCACAAAAGGATATTATTAGCTTCACAAAGTTTTTGGATTGAACTGGCTGTGATGGCAAGCAGAGCTAAAACAAGAACTAATCCATGAATCATTAAAGTCGTTTTTCAAGCAAAGCTGCCGATCAGTCTCTGGTTTCAATCACTCTGGCTCTGAGGACTTGCTACTTTCCTCTGTTTTGTGCACTTAAAGATGAAATATCTTTGGCTTTAGGGATGTTGGCCGGACAAAATCGGGCTTTTCATTTGATCAGCTCAGACTTGCGATGGAATTTTTCAGCGCTCTCTGTAATTTTACACAACAATTAATTAACGATTAACGAGAACATACTGTAGCCCTTGTTGCAGGACACATTGACGCTGCAGATTTTCCAATAGCTAACGTTAGCAGGCTATCTATTGAACCAAAACCTAAAAATAAACCTGACACGTAACGTTATTAGTTGTCGCACACAAAAAGAGGGATTTGATGGACGAGTAAGATTGAGACCACACCGTATATTAGCTAACGCTAGATAGAAGCTCAAGGTCCAGACTGATTTACATGTATCGCCCTATTTGGACAAATTTCATGAAAAAGGACATTAAGACAAAACCATATTTTGTGTGATGATCTTTCCTCAAACCGAACAAACCATTAAGCACGTTCACATTTGCTGGCCGTATGTAGTGTTTGATAACGTTAGCTGGCCCCGTTGGCTCCGCAATAACGTTACACGTTTGCTAAATGTTGCTAACGATTAACGCGGAGAACAGCAAATAAATGCAAAACGCTGACCACAAATAGGAGTGCGAGTGTCCATTTGTGTTTTCATGAATAAATGTTAACGTTAGTACATTGTATTACTCACCGTAATACATTAATAAAGTCTACGTTTGTTGTACCGTTAGCTAGTTATCTAGCCAGACCCATAAACGCTCGAAAGACCCTGGTTACAGCTAACATTAGCTTTGGTTTGCATATGTCTGACTGATATTTCACTGTTGTACGTTTCGTAAAACTACAACATGAACATACCTGGTTATTCATTAAGACATGTGTAGCTTGATAGCTCGACGTTCATCGAACCACTTCGATAAATCCGTACAGCTCGAGCAATGTTTTCTAACAGGCTAAGATTAGCCTCTTAGCTGCATCACGGCTACCTTAGCTAATATGGTTAGCATTACCCAAACGCACGGTTCAGGCTGATGAAGGCTGAGGCTCAAGAAGCAGTTGTTGACAAAAAAGCTCATGGTCGTTTGAAGGTTGGAATTACTTACCAGACACACCTTAGAGGCATGGTTGAAAACCGCTTCACTAAACTTGTTGTAATCAGACAAGCACCAGACAACAGGCCGACACTCAGATCCACTTTATTTCAACTTGACGCTGTTGTTGTTTACAGGCCATGATGGCTCAGTGCCAGTATCCCTCGAGCCAAATTGTCTCAGGGGACCACCCATAACATTACTGTCATATGACACTCCTGCAGTAGGCCTTCATCTTCAGCATGATTTGTAATTTAATAGGACTGGTTCTGGTTCATTGTTTCATAAATCTCTACAAGATTTGAACAAATGCATGAAAATTATGACGAATTATACTTAGTGGTTTGTTATAACCTTCCCACTACATATTGTTCTGAAATTGAGTAAATGACTATCCAAGAATAAAAAGTCTACTCACACACACCATCTGTTCAATGCACAAAATACTGTGATTATAGGGCATATCACTGGTGCATTCAAGGGAAGTAATGGAAAATGATACACAGCAAATCTGCATGTACTGTGACACAATATTGCTTCCTGGACAAATGGGGGTTAAAAAATACGTTAATTTTGTTATGATGTGGTAATGGTTATCTAAAATTCAAGTATGAGATGGTAAATTGGGGTAAATTCAAACAGATTTGACGTGTGGTGTTGGTGTATCTTAAGTATGACACAAGGAAGCTAATCTGAGCAAACTCTTAGACAGCCACACCTACAAGAAGTGCTGGAATACTTTTGCCTTTGACAGGGTGGGTATACAGCCGAGTATTGCGCATCTTTATGATCCAGTGATGTTGCACAGTATCATTTTCCATGATCTAAAATATTCAACACAGTCTTCTGTTCTTGCAATCAGTCAGGGTCGTCTTTAAACTCCCTTGCTCTCCAGGGAGAAGAATGAGCTGCATGCTAATGGCAGAGCTGTAAATTAACTGCAACACTTTTTAAAACCTTATATCGAGAAGTAACCTGCAAACTCCAGCTCATTTTCTATTCACTTTGAGAAACTTGACAGCCTTGTCACAAAAGCTGTCCTAAATTAGATGCAGCACCCCAAAAATTAGCATTTTCCACTATGTATGATCCAACAGACGCTAATATCAGAGTATGGTTGATTCAGCACCATAGTGGATTAATTTACTAATCGAATGAATGACTTTTATAATGAATAATTCCCTTTTCCCCATACAGATCAATGGGTGGGTGGGGGCTCTCAGTCATCATGGATGCTTGGGAGGAGCCAGAAATGATTAATTGTTAGCACTCTCCACCATCTGAGATATTTTAGATGAGAAAATATGTGTTAATCCCTAATTAGCATTTGTCTTCAATGTAGGTCAGAAGAAGGCAGACATGGGAAAGTGGTTTACAATTTTCAGTTTGCACAACAACGTGCTCACCTTCATTCTTTGCCAACCATGTCACAGATGAACAAGATGCCAAAAGCCTCATTCGGACTGGATTTAGTTTTCTAGGTGAGGTGTAGTGACATAAATAACACACCTGGCCTGATCAGTGATTTCAATCCAGTCAGGTGTGATTAACTGTAATTTTTTTTTGTATTTCATGGGAGGTAAAGCTGCTTTCATTTCACCTCAACAAACAGAAAGCCATAAACCACACAGTATGTGCAAGAGAGAAAGAAACCTGAAAAACTGCTTTGTCACAGTAGCTGCTCCTGAAGAGTTGTCTCTTAACTAGCCGAGTGGCATTCTTGCTGCAATCACTGTGCTGCTCACAGGTGTTATCGCCTCGTTAGGACCAGCAACTGCTCATAACAGAACATTAGATTGAATTACACAGACTTTTTTTCTTTGCTTTTTGTTTTGCTGAAAGCTGATTCATCATGATGAAAGCGACTCGAACTTTTTATCTGCTGTTTATCTCAGGTTTGAATCTTATATGTTTTTTACTGCTGTTAATTGTTTTCCTCATATTATGAACATGTAGCATAAATGTGCAAATGTAGTTAGCTACGTGTGAAGGCACTAAGCTTTGAACTGTGAAGAAGGGTGGCAAATCATGGCATAAAAAAGTTAGAAATGATTCACAGATACAAGAATGTTTTGTTATTATTGTTGTTATTCAAACTGCTGTAACATACTTTCTGTCATTTTCACAGGTTTTTCTTCCTTTGTGCTGGGATCTTCAGAATTTCACCTTATTAAACTGTCAAAAACCTACAATGAAGCAAAAAACTATTGCAGGGAGATGTACACAGATTTAGCCACAGTTCACAACTCAACAGACATGAATATGATCACTTTACTGTCAAATAACACTGCCAGAGCCTGGATAGGACTGGAGACTGGAAGTGTGTGGAAGTGGCACTGGTCGCCGCCTGGTCAAAAACTGGGTTTTTCAAACTGGAAGGCAGGAGAACCACAAAATGAGGATCAAGATGCATGTGGAGCAATGGATCAATATGGGAAGTGGTTTGAAAGTGACTGTGCAACTAAAAGAAGTTTTGTTTGTCGCGGTAAGTAAAATGGCAGTATTGCAGTCAAAGTTATTTCAGATGGCACACATCATGTTCAACACCACTATGTTCTTTGCGTTTCAAATGTGAAACCTTTGAACTTGCAGGCCACAGTGATACCACTGCTTACATGTTTGTTGCTGAGGCCAAATCATGGAGGAAGGCTCAGAATCACTGCAGAGGCTCATCGTCTGATCTCGTCAGCATACACTCAGCAGAGGAGAATGAGGCAGTGCGTAATGTGTTTGTGTCACAAAATGTGTGGATTGGCCTCTTCAAAGACCACTGGAAGTGGTCTGATGGGAGCAACTCATCATTCCGTCATTGGAAACCCAATCAGCCTAACAACCGTGAGGATCAGAATTGTGTTGTTGCCATATTCAAAGACCAAGGGAAGTGGAATGACGTGCAATGCAGTTTCAAACGCCCCTTTTTTTGTCATGGGGGTAAGTTGCTGTATTACATACTTTCTTGGTCATCAAACAGATCTTGTAGAAATTGTTATATTTAATTTTTTTAGCCTTACACAATACTTTTTACTCCCACAGCAAGAAAATCAATCCCAGCAACCACCAGTCAATCAGGTACACAGGATAACCTTCCAACAGATCAGTTGCCAACAAATCTGCCAACTCCTCCAAACACTTTATCATATTCAAATGTTTCTAATGTTCCCACCAATAAAGCGACAACTGCCAGTGAAGTGACAACAACAAACAGCCTTGGTCTTGTCTCAAGCACAGCAAGCACTGCGCCCAACAATGCAACTACAGTAATGCCAACTGTGACGGCAGTGCAGCTACCTCCCACAACTAATGTGCAATTAACTACAGACACTGTCTCTGCATTAACAACACCGACGGGGACTTCCGCCCAGAGCACCACACGGGCCTTAACTCTCAAGCCCACTGAGAACAGTCCAAGTTTGCCTCCAGGTATGTTTAAAATGATCAATGGCCTTTGTGGTGCTTACATTTGTATTATGAATTTAACTTCTCTGTTTGTCTCTCTGTTGTCTTCCAGAAGGAAACATGATACTAATCCAGGAAAATATGACATGGATTGAAGCTATGAGTTACTGCAGGAAGCATCATATTGACCTTGTCCACATTCCCACCAAAGATATTCAGAGGGAGGTGGCTGAGAAGGCAAAGAATGCCACGTCTCCCCATGTTTGGCTAGGTCTACGCTACACTTGTAACTTTAACTTCTGGTTCTGGACCAGTTCGACTGCTGGCTGTTACCTGAACTGGGCACCAGGAGAAGGATCTGAAGGGAAATATGACTGTGGTGTCACAGGTGCCATTCAGGCCACTGGGGGGCAGCAGTGGGTAGGCTTGCCTGAGACAGAAAAACTGAATTTCCTCTGCTATGCATGTGCTGGATGAGAACAGTGACACTGCAGATGACCAAGAATTTTTAAATGAGTCCCGGTTTAACAAGCTTTGTTGTTTCATGATGATATTTTTGCAGTTACAGAGTCGATGTTTTTGACAGTTGCAACATCAAACTAGTGGACTTTGAGATAACATAGTTATTTCAACCACCACTTATGACGTCATCATCTACCTTTGTTGAAATACAGCTGCCTTCTCTATTGTTGAGATTGAATTTCATTAAATATAAAAACCTCATGTGGTGTGTAGGCGTGCACATTCACAGTCATGGGCAGCAAGAGTAATGTGAGAACATTGATCTGCTCTGTGCCTCTCACTCAGGGGTTACTATTTGCATGTTGACCCCCTGGGTTGGGCCCCAAGATTGTCTTTTCTAGACCACCAGAGTATGGCCCCGATCTAGACTGCCTGCTGCCCTCACTGACCTGACCTTCACTAGCAGCAACATGGAAGACAGAGCTCACAGACGCTCACCTTCCTGTCTGCACCCTTGAGGTACACGGAGCATCTATAACCGTGGGAACTGGAAATGATTCAGCATTTTCATCACTGATCCCAAATTTTATGGCATGAATGAGACTGTGCATGGACAGTTTTCACTGTTATCAGACAGCTTGTTCCATAGAACGAGTTTTTGGAGAAACATCAGATGTTTTCTGTGTATTTTTATTTCCATTTTTTATTTTACACACACAAACAGTAAAAGCTTGCTTTTGCATGTTTGACATGTCAGCTGGTGCATGTTAAAGTCTATGTTCTCTGAGTTAAAAAAGGAAAATGTAAACAGAATAATAAAATATGCACACTGTAAGTTCTTCTAATGCTGTTAGAGAAAACTATTGGAAAACAAATGGTGGTACTGGGTACGTACTGATGTGAATCCTTAAACCACAAACAGATGATAAAAACCTATGTCCCAATATATTCCAGCAGGCCTCTTTGTGGAAAAGAAGTGACATTATCCCATTTTAAGGATGGTGCTTTTAATAGTTTCACCTGTATACAAGCATGTTTGCATTACTGAATTAAAAAACTCCTTATAACCACTGAATACCAGTATGTATAGCTTGTAATCCACCACTTCATTCTGATAACTGCTTTTGCATCCACAATGAGGGTCTTGTCACTTGTCAATTACCACGGACCATTACACATGAGTGTGTCATAGCTTAGCTTCTCCCTGAATAGGCATTGGTCAGTGAGCCTCCTATCAGTTCAATGTTAATGTCCCATTGGGTCCAGTCAGTCGGTCTCTGGACTACCCCCTCACCTCCTTTTCTCACCCTCATCTCCTCTTGTGTGCTGTCCAGCTGGCTCTGACCTCTGACCCTTTCACCCTCACTCCTGACCCCCAAGAACATTCCCACGCCACACCCTTTTGTGTACATCTCTCCATGGAAACCTAGCGGTCACTCCCTCTGCATTTTTAGCAATTATGGTGATAGATATAATTCACTTTCAGTGGGATCAGTGTAATGCAGCCTAATTTGGCCTAATCCCAATTCAAGTATGAGGTGCTACAAAACTGAAATGTATGTATTTATGAAGAGCTTGTTTTCAAATCTTCCCATGATAGGACATGAGGTATAGCCATTACCTTACATATCAGTTTATGATGTGAATTATTCGCCTCACTAAATGCAGTATACATAATATTTACTTAATCAAAAAGTTAAATGCAGCATCCAAATGCTGCTGTCTTGAGAGTCTGAAGAAGATCAATTCTGAAACTTCTGAGGGTGAAACTTTCAAAATGCGGGCAAATATTAGTTTTTAACTTTACGTCTCTCCACCTGCCATGCGCACTTGTGTCCTTCCTCTCTCTCCTTTTCTTCTCTGAGTCTGCACCCCTCCGCAGATCCCTCCCTTCTTTCTTCCTTCTGTCACTTTCACAGTTAATTGTAGAAAAAGAGATTTTCTCCATTGAGGCCGAGTCTCTTAGGTAACCCCACTCCTGCATGAAATGAGATGGACAGAGGGGAAGAGATAGAGAGGGGGACATGGACAGGCAAACTGAACAAGCAGCGGTTGAGGACGGATGCAGAGGAGAGTAAACAGTATTTGACAAAAGTTAGTTTAATATTTCTTATGCACAGAGACACATGATTTATAGCTGCTTCTCTGGGATTATTATCACTGCATCGTTGATGATGCACAGTGTAAGTATTAAAATAGTTTGTTTTTCACTTATTGGAAAAGTTAAGTCACTAATATGTAAGCTTAAATAGAAGGAATTGTTGAATGAACAATATACCATTTTTTTAAAGAAAGCATTTAGTGGTAGAAACCTTTGGATTACACCAACTGCATGTAGTCTTTTTAAGAAACAGCTACTCTTGGATTCATTTTTGGAGTGTTTAGACTGATTTCTCTTGACATTTCATTAATTCTTCAGTCTCTTAACTAACAGCAACTGCCTGAACAGAAGCTTTAAAAATGTCAGCACATTCTAGATATTTCTGCGCTTGTTTAATGAATTCATCTCCTGTGATATTTTATCAAACCATCCATCCATTGCAGGATTTACTCCCAGCATGGTTCATTTCAAGTTTGACAGGGAATCTGGTGTTGATTGTCCAAACGCAATTCTTGTGTTACTTCTCCATATCCAGGAGTTGTGGATGGACATCATGCCCCCGACTCTCGTTCACTTCCTCTTACTTCTTACTGGAATAAGACAGAGACCAACATGGGACTTAATCAAACATGTTTAATTTTTGATGGGACTGCATTTTAAATGGTGCAAAAAATGACTTTGCAGGACCCTCACTGGATTCTGTTAACTGAATCTTAATTCACATTAAGCTTCCACAACCTGGGCTCTGACTTTTCAGTTCCCTAAGTTCTCTCTTGCAGGCTGCCTACCTTCTCTAAGGCTGCAGCAGTGGACTGGCGTTTTTCACTTTTCTGTGTAATTCTGATAGTTTGTTGGACAGAAACATTTTCAAAAGTACAATTAGCTTCTCTCGCTATGTGGGGAGAATCAGATTATTAATGGATGAGGAGATGATATGGCACAGGGCCACATGGCATGCGGCTGGTGAAGTGAAATGGAGGCTGACAGAGAAGTTTCTTCCATGTGCTAAATGTGTCTTTGGATTACACAGCATCGTGACATACCAATTTTATGCTTAACTGCGTGTGTATTTGTATAACTTGTGAATACAGTATGTTAGCTTGATGGCAACATTATAGGAGCCAATATTTTCCAGTTCTTTGAAGCTATCTGAAGCTTAATGCTGATGTTACAGCTCTTTATTATCTAATCTGAAAAGTCGATACATTTTTAAAATGCAATTAAAAGCTTTTTAAATGAATACCCAGAAATATTTTAAAGAATGATGTGTAAAATTGATTGATTATTGACAAAAAATAAGGGAGAATAGCAACACTGATTAAATTTCCTTACAAAATATACAAGATCTACAATGGAAAATTGAGACAAAATTTCTCTGGGGATCAGTGACTCAACATGGAGCGGATGAACATTTTGGTACATAAATTCTTCCCAAAAACTTGACATGGATTTTTATGGGTGTTTGCATTTACTCAAGAGCTATGTGTGTAAAGTAAAATATCAATAAAGACATACAAATATGATGCATTCACTTTTTGTAAATCTGCTTATTGCATCTTACACCAACATGTTTATATAGTAAGAAATAAAGTCCCAGACCTCGTCTCCGTTTATCTTTGTTACTTGCTTATTTGTTCTGTGTTTCTGTCATGAATCCTACAACTGTTCCATTTTGACAGATCAGGACAACGTCTGGGAGCTTTTAAAATTCCATTCATCATATAATCTGTTCATTGATGAAAATACACACGGTAAGGATCGAAAAGTAAACCGCACAGAGCGTTTATGATGTGTTAAATAAGAATCTCTGGTAAATGCTGATAAGATAATTAAAATCTGATTGACTAAACTGAATTAAGCTGAGGCAGTTTACAGATAAGTGGAACTCTACTGTGCAAATCCTGCCTGAACCTTGCACTGCAGAGTCAACAGCTCTCTCTCCATCCCAAAGAGCTTAAACTTGGTTTCTTGTAAATCACATGATCTGTGGGAAATCTGGCTGACTTGCCATAGCCAATGGGAGAACGGTTACACATTGTGAAACAGAAGCAAACACTTTCCATGTTGCAAGCTAAACTGTGATATAAAATAGACTTTTACTAAATGGTTGCAGTCTGAAATGCATCTGTCAGTCCACGGTGATCTGATTTGTATTGTTAACCTCATGTTCTATAAATCTGTCATACTTTCATCTATGTAGAAACGGACACACCACTGAACCAGCAAGTGTGTCACACATCTGTGCACATCAGCACACATATGTGATAGTATAGTGATTTTCTCAGTTTATGTATGCATCACTCTCAAGAATGATAATTCTTTCTGAGTTATCATTGAAGAAGAAAAAAAAACAGAGGGAGGGCACTGAGAAATCCAACGATTGAGAAATACAGGGGTGGACGCCTTATAAAACCCCAGTTAATCAAAAGCCTGTGTCAGAGCAGGGAAACAGACAAGAGCTGCACAATGAAGTGCCACATCTTTTTCATACTGTTCCTGATCTGGAAATCAGAGTGTTCACCGGGCGACAGGTAAGAAGAGAAACAACTGCATGAATCTACATTATGTACTGACTCAGCGTAATGCCAATGTGTTTAATGCAAAGAGGGTTAAAATATGGCTTCTGTGGTTTCATCAGACATTAAATAACATAAATATGTTTTCAGTGGAATACATAATACATTAACTTACAATACATTATTATGTCATAATGTAAAATATAAGACAAAATAGGCAGCATAGCAGATGTTTAGCATCAGGGATAGAAATTGATGAAGCAAAATATAGCAATGAAGGAGTAGTAAGTGCAATTTTTTCACCTTTGTGTGTAGATTCTTCATCTCAGCCCCCGGAGTGTTTCATGTGGGTGTAAATGAGAAAGTGTTCGTCCAGATGGGAGTGTCTCATCTTAATAATCCTATAACTCTCTACCTGGAGCATGAGGTCACCAGTATTATTTTGTCTGCCAAGAAAACAATTGTGTGTACCGTGGAGGAGAAGGTCGAAACAGTTGAGCTCATGGTACGAGAAACCTGCCCACTCATACAAAAAGCAAAACATTTACTGCAGACAGGACTGAGATATCGTAAATCCAAACTGCTAATATGCATTTTTACAGATTGACACGGACATGATGTCAAGATTACCTCAACGTCGAGACCGTATGTACCTAATGCTGGTGGCAGAGAGCCCCTCCTTCAGAGGCAGGAAGCAAACAAGGGTCCTGGTGTCAAAACACAGGGGCAGTATTTTCATTCAGACTGATCAGCCAATCTACAACCCAGCACAGACAGGTAAAAGGAACGTCAACAAAGACAAATGTAAAACAATGTGAAATATTTCTACACACTATAAAGAGTAACAGTGATTGTTTTTAAAGCCATTTTATGTTGATTATCTCTCTTCTAGTGAAGTACAGAATATTCACTCTTGACCACAGATTCAGGCCTCATGAGGAAGTGTTCTACATATCTGTATTTGTGAGTAGATATGTTTTCTTATATAATAAAAAGGACTTTGAAAGATGTGCACATTTAATTCCATGATTCGTGCTTTTTATCATTTTATGATAGAATGCGGCTGGAAACAGAGTAATGAAGTCCCTTAAGACTGCAAAGGGAGGAATACTCAAAGGCCTATTTCAAATACCTGATATCTCCAAGTAGGTCAAAACAGATTCACAATAAACTGCGTCCAGCAGCACAAGCAACTTTGATATGGGCCTGATAACACATGCATGTTTTGTTTGCAAAGAATGGGCATATGGAAGATTACAGCTCACTATGAAGATGATGAAGCAAACGCTGCTTACCGAGAGTTTAAAGTACAAAAATTCGGTAAGAAAAGTAAATTTACGTATTTCACTTTTTAAAAAATTTTCAGACATTTCTTCCCTGAAAAAACAAATGTTCTTTATTGTCGCACACCCTAGTTTTACCCAGTTTTGAGGTGAACGTCGCAATGACGCCAAACTATATTTTGTTGAATGCTGAACAGTTAACCTTCACCATCTCAGCCAAGTAAGTGCGGACATTTTTCTATGAAACTCACTTTACTACCAAGTTTTCCTGTTAACTCTGCAATAATCAGTTTTGGCCACTAGATGTCAGGAGAACTCAAAGACTAGTTGAAACAGATAACTTGTTGCATTATGAAATTGCTAATGTTGCAGCCAACATTACGGCTAAAAGCTAGAATTAGCTTACCTAACTGTTAGCATTGCTTTACCTAACTATTAGCATTAGCTTTCCAACGGTAAGCAATAGATTACTTTGACATCCAGAATTATGTTATTGGACTAACGATGAACGTAGCCCATTATTCACAGGCCTTTTTGCATTGGTGTAACAGTTACAGTTAGTCGACCAGCTCCTGAAAAAAATGCCTCATTAGCTTAGCTAATGCCACTTTAGGTGCTCAACAACTGGGTTGTCTTTAATGCTGATGCTGATTAATGCAGTTGTGATTTGAAGGAAAGCTTGCTAGTCTACATATTTTGCAGTAAATTATAATGTGACAATCTTGTCTCAAGCTCCAGCATTACATTACATTGCATCTTTTTCTTAAAGTCAGCATCACAATTTTATAATTATTTTCTCCAGGTATTCACATGGTGAGAAAGTTAAAGGGGCTTACCACTGCCAATTTGGAGTGGTAGAAAAAGCTAGTGAGAAGATGAAGCCTGTCTTTATCACGGGACTTGAGTTGACTGGTTCGGTGAGGAAACAGACACCAATCCAAAATTTAAAACGCAGCTCATTTGAAGATCTGAGTTCAAATAATCTGGCAACATATTGCATCTTTTAAGTTTGACAAGCTTTGCCTTTTCTTGCAGGTCGAGGATGGAACTGCAGATGTTTCTCTCCAGATGGAAGACTTACGTCTGCGCCTCCAAGACCAGAAGAATCAAACGCTCTCTGGATTACAGCAAAAGGGATCGCAACTCTACCTGAGAGTATTTGTCACCAACATACAAAGTAATGAACCACTCTGTCACACTGTATGCCAGTGTTTAAGTCAGCAACCTCCCAAAAGAGCTAAACATTATTCTTATTCTTATTATTTAAAGATAGAATATATTTTATGTGTAAAATATTTGTTGTTTAAAAATATAAGAATAAGAAGAGGAAGATATTGGGAATATATATATATTTTTTATTGCATCTGATATCTGCATTTTTTGGTCTAGGTGGCGAAATACAAGAGGCAGAAGTTTACCTTCCAGTCATCTCCCACAAATACACCTTGGATCTCTCTCGAACACGCTCACATTTCCTTCCCGGATATCCTCTAGATGTGGTGGTATGCATGAAACTAACAAATGGGTGCACAGCCATGTACATGAGTGTGATGATTTGATATGTAACACATTTTTGTTGTTGTTGTTGTTGTTGTTGTTGTTGTTGTTGTTGTTGTTTTTATAGGCGCTTGTGCATCTCCCAGATGGCTCCCCAGCAGCTGGTGTGCCAGTTCAGGTTAAAGTACCAGCATCTACTGAGAAATCATGGCAAGGCATCACTGACCAGGAGGGGGCAGTGTTTACTGTGTTCAACATTCCCACTATAGATCAGATTACTGTTGAAGTTAGTATCCCTAAACAACTAACAATTTAAAGGTGTCATGGCTGGATTTTCCTTTAGTTCAGGGTAACTGTTTACATTCTGACCTCATTAGGTGTCGGCAGAAAGATCTCAGCAGAGGAAAGTCATGCAACCCACTTCATCTCCAAGTAACAGCTTCCTTTACCTGAGTTTTACCAACAGGATGTACTCTGTGGGCGAGTTACTAACTGTAAATTACAACACCATCAGTGGCCAGAAAAATGGGTTTATATACTACATGGTGAGTGAACACAACACGGTTTGCTTTGACAAAGAGAAGCAAAAGCTTTTTATAACTAACATTTCTAAATCGACTATGTTTTAGGTGTTAAGCTGTGGGATCCTCGTAAAAAAGGGTTCTGTCAAAATGGGTTATTCTGCTAGGGACAACCTGCAGATAACGGCTGATATGGTGCCATCCTTCCGTCTGATTGGCTACTTCTATGACCAGCGTGGTAACATCATTGCTGACTCGGTGTGGGTAGATGTCAGGGATGAATGTGAGATAAACGTCAAGGTGAGTAAACAGTAAACAGAGTGGATAAGAGGGCAGTCTGAGCAGAAGAAAACAGCAAGCAAACACTTTACCTCTAATGACTGTGTGTGTTTGAATAGGTTCATTTTGTATAAGTAGGACACTTCTTATATTGTATCACATTTGTTATAAATGGACAGGGAGGTGTCCTATTTAGTCTAGGTTAGTTTCAACTACTGAACACGTGTTTAGTGGTATATACTGTATTTAGATGTTTCGTTTTAATGTTGATTGAATTACCATTGGCCATGGAGTTTAAAAATCTCTGTAATATTATGACTTTAATTTAGGTAGAACGAAAAGGACCATTTGCACCTGGAAGACAGTCTGAGCTGCAATTTGATTTCCATGGTCAGAAAGCCAGAGTGGCTTTGCTGGCTGTGGATAAGGCCTTCTACGCTCTCCATGCCGACAATAAACTCACTGCCAAACAGGTAACCCTTTCACCCTTTCTCCCTCCCCTTGTACTTTCTGTTACAACACACTGACTATTTAATTCAACCCATATATTATAATACAGTAAATCCAAGCTCTTCTTCCTACTTTTCAGGTGTTTTCCACCATGCAGTCATATGACTTGGGTTGCTCATACAGTGGAGGAGCTGACCCTGCATCTGTGCTAACTGATGCTGGACTGTCTTTTGTATCTCATTCTCAGTCAAAGGGGAGACAGAGTATGACAAAAGCACAATTTCTCATCATTGAAACCCTTTAAAATGTTAAATAGGACTAACATATTATTCATCCAGTTCCATCCAGTATTTCTATCTGTGTGGATGATGTTCAATACAGCAGAGAATAGACTAAATTTGGAGACAGCGTTGGTACTAGTGGCTACAACCACTAATGCAGAAATGACCTTTTTAGCAAATCACTCTTTTCATGATTCCAACAACCATCCAAACTCAAGCAACCATCCACATGCTGAGCTTCAATGCTGTTATGCTACTTTTCCAGATCTTGGCTGTGATTCACAAGCTGCACGACAGAGACGCTCTGTGGACCTTCAACAGGAAATGATGACCTTAAGTAAGACGACATTCTGGCATTCTCCGGTCTGACATAATGGAAGATACTTCTGCTTTAATACGCTTTAAAAATGCTTTTTGCGTTTCTGTTCACATTCAGAGTCAAACTTTTCTGATGAAAAGTTGCAAGAGTGCTGCGCTCATGGGTTTTCCCTCATCCCTATGAGACGAACATGTCAGGAAAGAGCGCAGAGAGTGGCTCAGGTGGAAATGACTCCTCTTTGTGCAGAAACCTTTTTGAAGTGCTGCCTCGAAGGAGAGCGTCTGCGACAAAAAAAGATAGAAGAGGACTCCCAGAAAGAGTTTGGCAGGAGTGAGATGAAGTTGTCATGTGGATTTTAAATGCATTGCACGTTTACTGAGGTAGTATTAAATAACTGTGGCATTATTATCACAGAGTTTAATCACAAACCTTTCATTGCCTCAATTTCAGCTGCAACCATAGATGACATTGAACAGTTCTTCTTGGACACAGCTGCTCAGTACATCCGACGGGTTTTCCCTCCAAGCTTTTCCTTCACAGAATTTGATGTAAATGGAAAAGGAAGGTAAGAGGAGGACAGTGAACTTTTAAGACCTGTTTAAATAGATATTTTCTCTTCTAATGAAACACAGCAGCCAGTCACAGCCTTTAAAAGCTTTGCTACCCCGTAGTTTTAGTTATATCCTTTGTGTTTGGTACCGTCTATGCAACAATTTCTGCTTTTTCTCCCGGTTCAGTGTGAATGTGTGTGAGTCAATCTGGTTAAATGCATTACCTTAAGTCCTACGGCATACAACATAAGCAGACAAAGCATTTGTCAGATGTATTTTTTACCATTAGTTTATTCATTGAATCTTAATTGAAAATTCTTAGGTATTTGTTGCCTCTACCTGATTCCATCACCACATGGGAGATTCAGGTTGCCACTCTGTCTCCAGCTACTGGTAATAACAGTTTCTTGCTTTACAAATGCATCTCTGATGTTTGATTGAAGAGCGTCTCATTAAAAACAATTTGCTTACTCTATGTTTCAGGTTTCTGTGTAGTTAAGCCGTCAGAGGTCAGAGCATTTAAGAATGTCTTTGTATCTCTGAGACTGCCTTACTCAGTGAGGAAATATGAGCAACTATCCATTTCGCCTGTTATCTACAACTATGGCGCTGGCCCACTACAGGTAGATAAAATGTTGACTTGAAGTTGCACTAAAAAGAGTAACTGCCTACTGTACAAACTGAAATTCTGTTCTTAATATTGTTTATCTGTGGACGCCTGCATTTTTATAGCTGGCAGTTCATATGGAACAAACTGAGGGGCTGTGTTCCCCTGGCTCAGCCACCACGACAGCTTTTGTTAACATTACTGTGGAACCAGAGTCTTCCCAGGTTGTCTCCTTCTCTGCCGTCCCCATGATAATCGGCTCAATACCCATCAAAATACGTCTCTACGACATGGAGAATGAGGCGGGAATTGATGCAGTTCAGAAGACTTTGAATGTGCTGGTTAGTGACATTATCTCTGCAAAAAAATCTTATCATAGAGGACAAAATAAATGCATGACACATTGGGAGTCTTGCTGGATAAAATGTTAAAATGACGTGACTTTGTTGACTCTCCATCTGTGACCTATCAGCATTTTTCTCATAAGTTCACTAACACTATCAGCTGTTTTCTTTTTAACTCGGTACTTTCTGGTGATAGCTATTTATGCTTATACTAACGGTCAGTCAATCTTCACAAACTGATAAAAGTTTTGTCAATAACTGCAATCTCTGTGCTTGTCTTAAAAATTGTATCATTAAGTGATTGTGAGGATTTAACTTAGGAGCATATTTGTGTACTAGAAATCTTCAATTATCATGCTTCTTTCACTTGCATATTTCCATCTGTAAGGCAACGGGCGCACAGTAATTTGGCTCTATTTTCTCATGTTGTAGACAGAAGGACTAGAAAAGAGAGTGGAAGAAACCAGAGTGTTTAAATTAGATGGTGAGTCCTACTGGTACTTGCTTGACAGTAATATTTATTCTTGGTTTGGTTTAATCATGTACTTCTCTTTATCTTGATAGGAAGGAGCAGCAAGAATTTTAGTATTGATGGATCTCTGCCATCTGACACAGTCCCAGAGTCAGGCTCTAATATTTTCATTTCAGCTGAAGGTATGTGCTTTTAGACACAGACAGACAAATCACAGACCTTTGTAAATAACAGTACCTCACCCGTTTGGTCTTCTCATCTGACAGGAAATGGATTTGGCAGCTCACATGTGAAGAACCTTCTTTCTCCTGAAAAGGTTGCAAACCTGATCAAATTACCTACTGGATGTTTAGAACAGACGATGACACGACTTGCCCCTACAGCCTCGGCCATCCGCTACCTTGACCTGAGTGAACAATGGTTCGACCTGCCTGCTGGTTCCAGAGATGATGCTCTTGATAAACTCGAGCGAGGTAGGAACACATCAAACAGTCATGAAGCCCTTTTTCTGTGACTACGACAGACTGAAGAAGGAAAAAGTTTGAGCCAAACATAAACTCTAAAATCTCATTATCATCTGACCTCACTATGAATCTGTCTTGATTGCTCCTCTTACCTTTTTCTGGTGGATATAGTTCATTATGACTGCCTATGTGATGCTGCAGATTATTGTAACTGGCTCCCAGCACTGACCTGCCATCTGCTGGTTCCCTGCTGGAACACAACAAGCCTGCTACAAAGAATCTTGGCATTGGTTTTGATACTAATTTAAGGTTTGAGCAGCACACAACAAAACTTGTGCAGTCTTGTCTTTGTCATCTTAGAAATATTTCCATGTTTTATCTTTGAAAGACACAGAGACCTTTTTACACGCCTTCATCTCTATTGCAACAACCTCATCTGCCTCAACCAAAAATCTGTTAATCGGCTCCAGATTGTACAGAACTCAGCTGCCAGGCTTTTAACAACATCAGAGAGAAGGGGCTACATAATGTCTGTTTTAGCCTCCTTGCACCAATATGTTTTGAATTGATTTTAAGATCTTCATGTTGACTTTCAAAGCTCTTCATGGCCTCTCACCATGCTATATATCTGAGCCAGTGTGTATCCTCGAGCAGAAGTCTTTCATCTGTTCCTAAGGCTGAAAACAAGATGTGACAGAGCTTTCACAAGTGATTTTTATTTAACTGCCCTTTTGGTGCTTTTATTTGTTTTACTGCTTTTGTATCTATCAGAAACTGTTTTTATGATAAGCGTGAGAGAAAAATAAGGTGCTGTAGTAACAAGGAAACTGGATTCTCAAACGTATAGACCGGCTCTCAATTTAACTACAGCAGAACAACCAACTGCTAGTGATTGAATAATGTGTGTTTCATCTTCTTGGTTTACACAAGAATACAGTGCATTACAATAAAAGAATGGACGATTTGTTCGAGCTGTCAGAGGCATAGATATATAATGTTTCTCAACAGTAAAAAACAGTTGAGAGACACAGCATGGAATAGCTGACTCAGCTTATTTTAAATGAGGAAAGTTTAACTGGGAATCAAAAGTAACCCCTAAGCTTCTGTTTCGTCTTGTTTTCATTCAGTATTTTGTGATCGCCTTGATAGACCGTGTTGTTTCTAACAAAGTTAACCCTTTCTTTGCCAGGTTACACTCACATTTTAGGAAAGAAAAATTCCAAGGGAGTTTATGGAACATGGAGCACAGTGCCGTATAGTAATTGGTGAGTATTTGTTCTACACTGCAAGAAACTGTAGTTACTTCCACTGGCTCACATAGCAAATCTGCTGTCCTCATTTCTAGTATATTGTAAATCAACTTTTTCATTCTCATGTCTCCCTTTGTTTTCTTTCTCCTGTTCTCAGGATGACTGCTCTTATAGTGAAAGTGCTATCATTGGTGGGAGAGCGTCAGGCAGTGACTTTTGGACAGCAGGGCAGGAGGTCCAGGCTTGTACCAGTCGAAGAGATCAGGCGTCCAGTCCGTCACTTGCTTTCAGTACAGAAAAATGATGGGTCATTTGGCGACCCAAATCCAGTGCTGCACAGAGGAGTTCTGGTAACTGCTACTGCGTACAAGCTAGAACATGCACATACTGGACACATTAGAGCAGTATTAGATGTGGCAACCAGCTCAACAGCAGTGACTTGAAGACAGAATTATCTTTGTGTTTAATGTAGAAAGATGAAGACCGAAGAGCATCCATGACGGCTTTCATAACTCTTGCACTGAAACGGTCCCTTCCTTTTCTGGACACCGAAGGGAAAAGTAATACGGTGAGATAATGTAAAGACTTACTGTGCCACGCTTTGAGCCATGCTAGCAGTGTTGCTTTTGTGATGGCCGCATTGGTCAGTCTACCCAGTTGGTATAGAATGAAATATCTCGACAACCATTGAGACCAGAGATTAAATTGTGATACTTTCCTCTAGCGCCATCAAGAGGTCAAAATTTCAGTTTGTCCAGTAGTTTGGTTTTACGACCACATACCTGCCAAACTAACCACGTTCTCATCTCAGCCTTGTGTTTTGAGCTAATGAGCAAACATTAGCAGGCTAGCAAGCTAGAATAAGATGGCGACAATGGTACACTATACATCTGCATGTTAGCATGCTGATGTAACCATGTAGCTCAAAGCACTGCTGTGCCTAAGTACAACTCCATAGAGCTGCTAGCAGGCTATTGAGTCTTAGCCTTGTAACTGTTGCAGTTTTACATTTAACTTATTTTATTACACTTTAGTAAATGCATAATTTGCAAAAAAAAATAATTGACTGTCTTTATGCTACTTTGTACCAGGAAGCCAGCATTTCAAGAGCAGCAACATATCTCCAATCACGCCTGATGGACCTTCAACATCCCTACGCTGTTGCCATTACAGCCTACTGCCTCGCAGCTTGCCTACCAAAGGGAACAGATCATTCATCTACCCGGACAAAACTTCAAGCACTGGCAACTGAAGGCATGTCCAAACAAAATGAATGGGCGATTATTGATAAAATCACTTGACAGTAATATCCATCTTTAGCAAATCCAGTGAATTAACTGTCTGACAAAGCAAGGCATTTCATTACAGTGATGCAAAAGTCATCTAGAAATCCAATATTTCCATAAAGAGGTCCTTCTAATTGATTTGCAACATTGCCTAATACATTCAGAAATATTAAAATGATGGTGTTAACAGTATGTGGCAGAATGTCTGTCAGTTTCTATTATCTCATACAGTATATTCACATATCGCCCAACCCAAAGAGCAACAATACTTGTTTTGGTCAGAATATAAAGTTCAGTAAAATGGTGTGTCGCAGTATGCTATTGTTAGTGATTGTTGTACATTTTTGCTGATTGTCTGTTTCTTAATTATCAGGGGAGAATGGTTGTTATCTGTGGACAACTGATGCCAGCCCACAGAATAAGAAGACGGCGGATGCCATCACAATAGATGCTACTGCCTATGCTCTCATAGCTGCAGTGGAACTTGGGCATAATAAGTATGCAGACAAAATAGCCTGCTGGTTAACCACCCAAGAAAACTATTTTGGAGGCTTCAGATCGTCACAGGTGACTGGGATGCTAGACTGAGGACTGTTTGAACCATTGTATCCCGTGTGGGCCCACATCATACAGTATAGTCCATCAGGGATGTAGGGATGTTGAATAAGTTATTAATGTTTTATTTCCATGCCCAGGATACCATAATGGCATTAGAAGCCCTCGCTGAGTACGAGCTAAAGACGCACTCCAGTCCCGATGCAAATCTAGTAGCAGAGTTCACCGTTCCAGGAAAGACAGAAATTTTGAAGCTTACTCTGGAAAAAAAGAAGGACAAGGTGGAAACAAACCTCAAGGTATCACAAAAACAGGCTCAGCATTACACTTAAACACGCACATAAATATATAATATCATTCTGATGACTTATTTTTTCTTGTCTTTTCTCCAAGAAATTTGCAGGGAACAACATCATTGTGCAGCTGACAGGAAAAGGCGACGTCAAGCTAAAGGTGAGATTGATTAACGTCTGCATATGCAGTATGCTGAACGAGTGCCATCATTTACAGTAAATCACCAATCTGTTTGGCAGGTTGTAAAGGCTTTCCATCTCCTCGACCCCAAGGACGACTGTAAAGAAGTGTCTATCAGTGTCACAGCGGAGGGAAAAGTGAAGTACACTGGTCAGCTTATGTCACTGATAACAAATCATTAACACATGTATTACTGAGAAAAGCAACACACTTACGTTAACTCATGTCTCCCTAGCTAAGGTCATAGAAAATTATGAATTCTACGATGACGACAGTGACATCGAGGATGCGGAGACACGAGTGCCAAGATCAGCGATTGAGTGGTTTGATGCTCGCACACGAAACAGGAGAGATCTTGAGAACAATGATGTGGATGAGACTGTCACCTACACAGTCTGTGTCAGGTTAGCAACAGAGATTCACATCACATTTGTCCGGGTGTTTATGAGACAAGAAGCTTTGCGCAAAAAACTGAGCATCTTTCTCAGCCTGTGTTCTTCATTATTTTCCTGTGTATAGTCACAGCCTGAACAGAAATCTCTCAGGAATGGCCATTGCTGACATCACACTTCTGAGTGGATTTGAGGCTGTCACTGAGGATCTGGACAAGGTGAGCAGCTCTCTCTACCTCCTCCTCCATAGCTATTTTGGGCACCTCTCATTCATGTTCCCAGTAGACAAGCTGAGGTAACTGACAGTTGGAGCTTGGATGGACATGAAACACTCAAAAGATTAGCAGCTCTGTCGCAAAATATCTTGGCTCTTGGATAGAAAATACAAGCTTCTGTACATCAAAAGATGAAAAGTTGAGTATGACTTGTTGCCTAAACTGAAAATCCAGTAGGTTACTGGTCCTAACTAACAAGTAGTCCGGCACATAACTCCTTGTAAAACTGCTATCTGTTTTTTTTACACTAAATGTACAAGATACATGTCAAATATTAGTCTTTAGAGGTACTAATAGGCAGATTTAGTTAACTTTGGAGAGAGCCAGGCTTTCTATTTCCCTGTTTCTACTGTTTATTCTAAGGCTAAGCTAGCCTTCATATTTAACTCAACTCAAAACTCTGTTGACAAAGCAATAAATGAGAGCAACGGTCTTAAGAACTGTCTTTTCTCCTGCTGTCGTGTCAAAATTTCAAATCTCATCTCCATGTAGCTAAGAGACGGACCTGAACAATATATTACCCATTACGAGGTCTCCTATGGAAGAGTGCTGATCTACTTCAATGAGGTAAGGCTGAAATCTGTTTACATACACAAAAATGGTACATGGCCAGTATTAAAGATTTCTTGTCTCACTCTAGCTCTTTGACTCAGAGGAATGCATTAACTTCGATGCGATACAGAGAATACCGATTGGCCTTCTACAGCCTGCTCCAGCTGTGTTCTATGATTATTACGAACCAAGTAAGCTTTTTATTTGACATTTTGTGCATTTTTGTCAGGACAGAGGGAACATGTTTGTTTAATTTACCAGGAATTTATGAACTACTCGTGCTTTCCTTGTAGGCAAAAAGTGCACTGTGTTCTACTCCGCCCCCCAAAGAAGCAAGGTGGTTTCCAAACTATGTTCAGAGGATGTGTGCCAATGTGCAGAAAGTAGGCCATTACTCTTCAGACCCGTACTGACAAACACCTGAGAACATGTAGCTTTACCCTTCAGGTTCGTGTAAATGAAATTGTATCTGCCTTATGTTCATGTTTTCTTCAGGACCCTGTCACAAAATACAAAATACATTCCAATCACAAAGAGGTCGAAGAATCACGAAGGATGTCCGTTTGCAACATGCTTGCTTCTTCCCTATAGTAGATTACGGTCAGTATCTAATATTAACTTGACTATAAAGGATCCATTCTATCATATAATTACACTATACCAAAACTAATGGTTGTTGATAAATGGCTCTTGTTTTATTTCAGCATACATTGTTGAAGTCTTCAATGTTACTATGAAGAGTAACTTTGAGCTGTACAAAATGAACGTAAAGGAGGTACTCAGATCACGTAAGTAAGCTGCAACCACAAGCCTCAGCAGGCACTGTATCACCGTCCTCTAAATAGCTGCGTACCATTACATCTATGCTGGGAAGACGTATCAAGAATATAATGACAATCCTCTTGTCAACCAGATGGAGATATCCTCGTGAGTGAGAATTCTGTTCGAGTGTTTGCTAAGAGGCGTCAGTGTAAAGGACAGCTAGACTTGGGAAAGCAGTATCTCATCATGGGCAAAGATGGCTCCACAACCGACTCAGATGGAATGTAAGTATCGTGAGTCACATTAAATGCAAGTGTGATTTTACCCTGATGGATTCTCATTCTGTTCACTCTTTACCTCTTTTTGCAGGATGCAGTATCTGTTGGAATCAAACACCTGGGTTGAAAGACAGCCTTCACCAGAAGAATGTAAAAGATCTGCACATAGAGCCGCCTGCATGGGGTTTGATGCATTTACAGATGAATACAAGATTGATGGCTGCAGGCAGTGAACAGGAATCTGTTTCATTAACTTTCATTTTCACGTGAGATACACATGCATGTCATCACATGGCGCTGAGAGCTCTTTTTTTATTGTTGATAATCAGAGTCATGAAAGCATAGTATAAGAAACATTACTGCTTGTCGAACTCCACCACAGCATCATTTTACTACCTACAATGTAACCATTTAATCATGTCTTTATGTCCAATACAGCTACCAGTGTTTAAATAAAGACACACCTCATAATGCTGTCTGGCAAATGCCTTTATATGTGTGTAACTGGCTGGAGCAATGACTAGATGCATACCTGAGATAACTACTTCAAATGCAACTCAACACAGCAACAGAAAAAAGAGTGGATCCACAAACAAACATTTGCTCTTTCATGAATTTCCAAATAGTGTAATTCAGTTCAGCGCGCTGGTTTGATTTAGCCTTCCTATGAATATATGTATTTTTTAATGTATTTTTATTTGTTTTACTGGCAGTAAAGCATCTGAGAGGGGCCTCTGTACTCAACGCAACCCCCCTCAAAGTTACCCCCCTCTTTACTTAACATCTGCAAAGTGAGGGAGAGGGGAGAGGGGGAGTGGTTTCGAGTTAGTACAGTGCATACACGTACAGTGGCATAACAGTCTGCACATAAGACAGGCTCACTTGTCCCCGGCGGAGTTACGCTGACGGGATTTGGATCAGTCATCGCCTCATGAGGACAACAGCTCTTTGTTAGTTTTAGAGAGCCAACAGTCCTCTTCCCAAATGTGCTCCACTTGGAAACATCGTGCAGAAAATACTCAGTGCAATTATATAATTCATAAATGTATTGAGTTGTAGGTGATGCAGAGAGAGGAAACAGGGGAAAATGGGGGGAAGTGGGAGGGAGCAGTGCAGCAGGAGTAAGAGGGGGCATGGGTGGAGAGGCAGAGAACAAGCAAGGGCTTATGTGCTTATATTATTCTAATCTCTGAGGCCAGGTCCAATGTAAGCAACATGGGAGTACTGACCATCACTTCAATCACAGCCAGATCAATGCCTGCACTGTTTCAACCGTTGCCATTAGACATTTCATTAAATTTGAATCAATAAAGGGTAAATAAATACGCAGACTTCAGCATCACACATTTTCATCTTGGGATTACTTCGGTGCACCGTCAGTAGCCAACAGCAACAGCACATTTGGAAAAGTGGTCTTTTCACTGTTGCTGTCTCAAGGTAATCAATGGCTTGTCATGACCGAGCAGCGCAGACTCGCGCTTATGATTGGAGTTACAATCAATCAAGAGTAGACAGTCGTAGCGGTAGATTAGTTATTGCTCAGGCTGTGCAGCGCAGTAAAGTACAAATATTCTCTTGATCTGTAGATGGCCACAAGGAATTTACTGTAATTACACAGTTCCCATGAGTACATGCTCACCTCCTCTGACACACCAAATATGCTTTGCCATCAACTATGACACTGGCTGGGGAATTGTGAACTGTGCTCGTACGACCAGGTGTATTTTGTCAGGTGTGCAGCAGCCTTAGTTGCTGAAGGTGTGTTTGCAGCCATTTTTCCAAAGGCCAACACAGGGTCAGCGGTTTGAGGGTGGTCTATGGTGCAGAAAGCAGAAGAGTGAAGGCGGAGCTGCTCCTGGAGGCTGCCAGCAGATGGAGGCACTGATGGAGTGGGACCACCCACTCAGGAGTCCACATGACCCTGACAATTACTCTTTGTTTTTCATCTCAGTATCAAGGTGACTTGGCCTTTTGAGAACAAGCCCTTTTCACAGGAGACAACTTGACGTGTCACAGTCGGAAAACAACAGATTCAGATGGCTGAATTCCATTTAGCCGCTTCAGTTCCAGAGTCCCATGATACATGCTAGTTTACTATCACACCGTCATGGATTTTTTGCATGTGTGTGCCTATACTGTATATCAAGGTGCGTTAGTTGATATCTATTCCCATTCTGATCAATGACCTATTTACATGTTATGGGTTTGTACCCTCAGCAATTTCCTGCGTATATGGCCCGCTGTGCATCATTTTATGCTTCCAGTATGCCTCTCTTTGTCACCTCTCTCCTCAAGTTACATCTGCAAACTGATTAGTCCACTACTGCCCCATCTTTGGCATAAATCCAAGAATAAGTCAGTCTCATGGCACTGACTGGTTCAATGCGCAGCACTGGATGTTCATCTGACATTTCTATTCATAAGAACTACATCACTCATGAAGTTACTGTCATTGGTGGTGCTGTACTAATGCACTGCAGATTAGTCGTCTTTCAGTATCAGAACGTGGTGTACTTGCCAAGAAAAACGTAGCTCAACATTAGCTCAGCACATTTGCAACTAAAATATCTACTGTATGTTTTTGTTGTGTGGGTTCTTACAAACACACACAGCAACATATATAGAGCGAGTGTAACGGTAACAGAATATGAGAGAGCTGTTTCTTCAGCATTGGCCACAGCTGTTCTGCAAAATGGTTTTGCATGCTCACTGTCTTAACTGAATAAACAACTTGCCGGAAAAAGTATATTTTCATCATGCATAAATTAGACAAAATGTTAAAATATAACAGAGCTGCACATTAAAGTCATGCAGGGTGAGTGACCACCACATACTGTGCAGCATCTACATTGCACCTTTCTCAGTAAGCACTTACAGCCATGGTCATGGCTGCTGTTGTCAGTTAGCAGAAAAGATTTTTTTTTTCTTGGATATTACAATTAAATTGTCTCTCCTCATCTCTTGCTAGTTCTCTGTGTGCCTTGAGGATTTATTAGAGCTGAACATAAGTACAGATTAACTGTGGCTTGTATGGATGAATACAGTCAAATCACAGCTTGTGGCAGTTCACAGCAACAAAAAACCTTTCATAAAATTGACTCTTAGTCGATGCCTGTGTATCTTATTATCTTTATATGTCTAAAAAGCTTCAGTGATATAAACTTTTGTTTTTGCTCTCCTGTGAAATTAGGAAAATGTCACTTACGACCTGTTTGCTCAAGACCCTTGACATACTTGTCTTCATGTGGTTTACAAAAGGTGGGATGGTGGGTGGCCATTTGGTCAGAGATTCAGAGCCTTCACAGAGCATTCCTTAAATCTGGTGGATATTTGGTCACTTACATAACTCCCACGTAGTTACATCTCATTACTTCCAACAAACAGCCAATTCATATAGCGAGAGGTTCCTGTCCCCCAGAGTCAGCACTGAATACCTGCAGTGTTATGCTATGTATTCCCGCTGAATCATGATTCTCAGACCAAGGCTTTATTCAATCAAAGCTGTGTCTAGGTGTTAGCAAAGTCTGGTATAAGTCAAGTTACGTCCAGGAGACACTGAAAAAACTGCCATCGGCCATGCAAAGCTGAAACATGCAGACTATTTATGTGCTACTGTATGTGAAAGAATACATAAAATGCATGTACTGCATAGAGTTCCAGAGCAAAACTGCAATTTCAATGTGTTTACTAAAAGTCTTATCACATTAGATGTTAGATTACAAGTCAATTTATGATTCATGTGTTAATAAAAAAAAAAATCACTGACTACCAGCAAAATTTATAGAAACATGACAAAACATAAAAAAATATAGAGTAGTCCTATTTGTAGATCACATTTGATCTGTGTAAAAAACGCCACTCTTTTTGTAAGTCTAATTCAAATATTTTCCATGGTGGTTGAGAGAGTGGGACCACTAGGCGTGGAGAAGGAGGGGGGTCCTTAAGTAGGACCCGACTTTATCACTCTCCTCCTTTCTAGTGGTGGTCCTTTCTCTCACCTTTTTCCTCCCAGATCATGTCCAGCAAGTCTATGTGAGCTTTTCAGATGGAGCGAGCGACACAAAGAAAGCCATAAAGCCAAGAAGTAAATCATTATTCCGGTAAGTTCATTTTTTCCCATGATATTAAAGTAGTAAATGCAGTCATTTGAATGAATATACTCCACTTACATGTCAGTTGATATTCCCTCGCATCATAATGCCTTTATACTGCAGAGCTGAACATGTTCTCAGGGAGCTGAATAAGGGCATTTGTGAGAAAAATTCATTCAATATGTGTGTATTTGTCTGTGTAAAAACCTTAAACAAGTTCCACTACACTGTTGGCATTGAGGGGTGAGCCTGATATGTAATTTCTGATTTGTCTTACCTTTAATTGTTTTCCATTTTTAATTAGTAGTAGTATTACAATTCATATTTTAGAAGATTAATTCATTCATTCTGCAGCCAGTTGGTCAATTAATCCATGCTCTGCAGTGCAACATCTAAAAACTGGCTTGCTGTGTAGAGAAGCATCTTAATGTGTTTACTTGCTGCAAGATTTATTTGATTTTCTACATATTTAAGGCCAAGGCTGGACATATTTCTTTTGGTGGTTTTATGAGTTGTGGCTGCAGTGGATTATGTAACCTTCTGTATAGTGAAAGACGTACAGTGTCCCGCACAGTTCTATACAGTGACGCTCTGTTACCTCTGGTCTCTCCAGCAGACTCTCCAGACTTCCCGCTCAAGTCACTTTCTTCCTTCCTGTTCAAAATCCACTAGTTTAGATTTGACTTGTTTTGGCAAGCCATTGAATTAACTACTATGGCTGACTGGAACAGTGCTGCACTTGACTTTTAAAGTGTAGCAGTATGCACTGTTTTTTTTTTTTTTTGTTTTTTTTTTTAATTTTCATGAACATTTTGTTCAGTTTCTTCAGTAATATTTTTGTTCATGATGGTTAATTTCCAACGTCTTGCACTGATGCAGAGGGAAAACTGGATTAAGAAAGTTCAATAAATCTAATCACATAAAACACATCTATGTGTAGCACAGCATGTTTAGCAAAATCAGAAATGTTTTGATATGCTCTTATGCTTCCATCCACCATGAAATTTTGCTGACAATGTCTTCTTAAATATCAGATCACAGCATATAACTTTCAGAGAACATGTAGCCTAAATACTTGACGAGAGGTTGCCAGTGTTAAAGGAAAAAGTAATGTGGTGCCTTGCTTTAGCTATCACTGTCAGATCACTTTTAAGCAAGGCACAAAACCTGAAATTGTTCCAGTTGAAGCTTCTTCATCTGTAGGCAAAGTTTTGCAAGGAAGCATCAAATTGTGCATAGGAAATCTGTGAATGTGAAGCTGGCTGAAAAAGAGCATGTCCAGCAAAGCCAGCTTCAAGGGATGAGAAAAAAAGGTTCTGATTTGGAATAAAGTTACATGAATTAAACTCAGTCATAACTCAGCTCTTTCATTTTTTTTTTTCCATTTCCAGGAGAGACCTGGCATAATCCCCTTCACAAGTGGTCACAGAAATATAGAGGAAGGAGTTCATAATTTTGCAGTAACATACATACAGATCCACCAAAGGCAATAGCATCTCTGGCTACTGCTCCTGGCTCAAAATGCTGTTTACTTTAGGACTTCTCCTCCTTCTCACCCCATTTCCCTCCCTTCAAACCACGACCAATGAGAGGAGAGACTTGACAGGAAGCGATACAAGCAAACCCAATGCCGTTTTCACCCTGTCAAAACCAAAAACCACTGCTGCTCTCGCCAAACAGACCGCTCGCCCAACCCTAAAGCCAAACACAGTCAATCAGACAGCCTTATCCACTCCAGCAACCACGAAAAGCAAGCCCAGCCCAGCAGTGATTCAAACCACTCCGCCAGCAGCAGTAAAGGCTACTCCAGTCAGTGGCACTGTCACCAACAAAGATAAGCACACAGTCTCAGTCAATCAAACTGTTTTAGCTAAGTCCCCCTCAGCCACTGAAGTGAAATCTACCAAAGACAAGCCGGCCCCCACTGGAGGTCCAAATGTACAAGCAGCATCTACAAAGTCTGCTTCAGCCAGCAGTGCTAAAACCACCAAAGACAAACTCCAGTCTGCAGCCAATCAGACTGTTTCAATGAAATCTCCTTCAACCAGTGATGGGAAGACTGCCAAAGACAAGCCTGCCCCCACTCTAGTTCAGAATGTTCAGTCAACATCCCCAAAGTCTGCTCCTGCCAGTGGCGCTAAAACCACCAAAAACAAGCCCACAGTCTCCGTCAATCAGACTGTTGTAGCTAAATCTCCCTCGGCCACTGATGTGAAGAACTCCAAAGACAAACCTGTTCCCACAGTAGTTCAAGCTGTTCTGTCAACACCAGCAAAGGCGGCTGCATCTGCAGCCGGCAAAGAGAAGGTCACATCCTCAACCAATCAGACTGCTGTAATCAAAGCTCCCACCACCAAAGAAAAGCCTGCCCCAACACAACCAATCAAAGTGGTCATCAGTGAAGGCTGCGACTCAAGCAACACCAAGGAGCAGGAGCTGAAGCTGAAGCCTGGCGCTCCTCTGGTGATGACGCATAAGATCAGCTTGTTGCCCGGTGGCTGCACTGGGGCATGTGAGTCTGAGATGGCAGCTCTGAAAATACGTGTGGCCCGACTGGAAAGAGAGATGTCCTCCCTCAAAGACAAATGTATGATTTTGTCATATTCACCAGGTTATCATTTTTGACACTATTCGGAGATGTGGATTTACTAATTTTGTTCATTTTCGTTTCTGCCCAGGTCCATGTTCTGCAAATTGTCAAAATGACTGTAGTGGCAATGGGGAATGTCAGAAGGGGAAATGTATCTGCCAGCAGGGATTCATGGGTCCAGACTGCAGTAAGTGCGCACAAGGAGCTGAGTGTAATAAAAGTAAGTCATTAGAGACATATCAAAGTGACAGAAAGTTACATATGTAATATCTATATATTATGTAATATCTCATTCACACTCTGATTGTAACCTCTAATCTTGCAATTTCAGAATTTGCCAAAGGAAAGGCCAAGATAACAGTGGAAACAGTGACCCTGCAGGTGAACAAAGACAAGGAGAACATGCAGGAGAAAACCACCAAAGCAGAGCACACCCTCCTCCAAAAGAGGGAACAGAAGAAGGGATCTGAAGGCAAAGAGACAGACACCAAACCCAAAGTGGCTACAAATGCTAAAGCAGGTCTTGTTAAAACACAATTAAAACAAGAATCTTCTGTCAAGAAAATAACTATCAAAGACTCTTCCAGTACCACAAAGTCTAGTCGCCCAACTGTTGCTCAAGTTCTGTTGAAACATGAGGGAAGAAAGCAAGAAGAGGCCCGCAAAGGCAAAACGACAGTCTTGACCTCTAAGAAGGTTGTCCAAAAAACTGACATCAAGCTTATTAAGGAAGGAAGTGCCAGCAAAACATATCCTAAATCTGACCAACTAAAAGATGAACCTCAAACCAACGTAACCCAGAGTAACCTGAAGAAATCTAATGGCACAGGTAAAATTGTGACCATTCTGTCCAAGGCCATGGGAACAAACAAAACCAGAACAGGGAAGGAGATCTTGGAGCAGTCCACACTGGCTGAGAAGAATGTTACTCAATCATCTGAACATAAACGCATCAAGAAGGTCAAAGCAGAGACTCTACCTGTGCAATCTGTTGACAGCAGACACGCTGAAGCTGGCAGGATTGGAAAAGAGAAAGTTACACAGAGGAGTCAGTATTTAGTGAATACAACCATTGCAGCAACGTCAGGAGACGCTCGAGTTCTGCAGAACAAGACAACTGTCCACAGTTCTGGGAGCACAAGGAAGATAGGAGGATCTGGACTAGGTTCTGTCAAGGTAGTGAACATCTCTTCCTACAGCTTCACGGTCACGTGGTCAGCACCACAAGGGATGTTCAAGAACTTCACTGTGATCAGAAGAGAGCCACGGACAGAGGGTGAAGAAGATGACCACGAGGAGTTTGAAGAGGAGGATCTTGAAGGAGACAAGGCCTCCACAGCTAAGAACACAACTGAGATCCAGATACACAGTGAGAGTACCAACACAACTGCTGCCTCTGGTAAAGCTGTTGGATCTAGAATTAAAGCTGAAAGCAAGCGGATCTCTATGGTGGTCCCTGGCAACGTACGCTCTGTGGAGTTCAGTAACCTTCGGGCAAACACAGGCTATGTCCTGCACATGTATGGCACTTCAGCTGAGAGAAAATCAAAGATTCACAGAGTAACTGCAGTTACAGGTGATTCAAACATTTGTCATTTATGCATAACTCCTCAACTACTACCAGGGATGGACAAATATAGTGTTTGTGGATTTTTCATGGACAAAATATGATTAAAAATGTTTTCTCACCAGGTCCTGAGCCAGCCACCGAGATGGTTTTCAGCAACGTGACAGAGTCTTCTCTCACTGTTTCTTGGTCAAAACCAAAGAGCGCATTTGTAGGCTTCAGGGTCACATACACCAACATTATCACAGGTCTGTCAAACACTACCTCTATACTGCATCTCTGGTCAAAATTAATATCAGTCAGTGTGGATCTATTATTGAGAGGTGCCAGTTGTTTCAGCGTGGTATTTGTGATTTGTCATCCTGCCAGGGGAGAACCGCTTTGTGACTGTGGACTCTCAGCAATCTCATGTGGTTCTGTCAAGCTTGTCCGCTGGATCCTCTTACATTATCACAGTAACTACTACACAAGGCAGAGCCCAGAGTGACGCCCTCACATCTGTTATAACCACAGGTACACAGTCAGATAAGCTTGGGAAGTGCAAGTACTTTCTTTTTTGTCCTAGCATGTGAAAACAGTGATAAACCCACAATGGATTGTCTCTTGCCTGCAGTGCCTGCCCCTCCAACACATCTGCAAGTAGTCAATGTGACAGACACCAGAGCTGTGCTGCAGTGGACACCCAGTCTGGGGAAAGTAGACCGCTTCATCATCAGCTATGAGTCCTCCAAGAGTGAGTCTGACAACATTACCCACTAATCACTGATGACTTGCTAATGAATAAGCTAAGTGGTATTAATTCTTTTTCTTGCCACAGCTCCTAATGTGACAGTGACAGTGATGCTGTCTGGAAACTCAGTGGAGCACCAGCTGAGAGGCCTGCAGAGAGGCACCCTGTACACAGTCAAAGTCCTGAGCCAGAAGGACAGTCTCCAGAGTATGGCCATCTCAACTACATTTACTACCGCTAACGGTGAGTAGATGGGAATAGATAGAGGGAGATCAGGCTTTTTTTACTAGCTTGAGTCTACAGAGTTTGTGTGTGAACTAAATGCTTGTGCATTTTTGTGTCCTTCAGTGGTTAAAGCCAGTGAGGTGGGTGCTCGCTCTGCAGTGATAGTATGGAGAACGTTCACTGTTGTTTACAGCAGCTACAGACTGATCTACCAGGTGGCAGGACAGGAGACAAAGGTGAATAATATTCCCTCATCATTGGCACATACAGCACTAAGACATAAGAGATTAACTTTGTGTGCTTTCTACATTAGGAGGTGATCTTGGATGGATCCATCACAGAGTATAAGCTGTCAGGGCTGTTGCCAATGTCACGCTATATTGTTCTGGTACAAGGCGAGAGAGATGGACACTACACATCTGTTGTCACTACAGAATTCATCACAGGTATTGTATTTCATGTCTCTGCTAATTTCTCTGCCCCATCAAGACTTTATCATAACTTAAATTGCTCTTTTTTTTCATCCCTCAGGCAAACTACGCTTCCCTTTCCCTACTGAGTGCTCTCAGGAGCTGCTGAATGGAGCTCTGGAGTCAGGTGAGGTGGATATCTACCCGCAAGGTAAAGAGGGACGAGCGGTCAGAGTCTACTGTGACATGGAGACAGACGGAGGTGGCTGGACGGTGAGAAAGAAAACTGCTATTATCTGAACCAAACCTTGCATGAAAAAAGT
This sequence comes from Chaetodon auriga, assembly GCF_051107435.1. Classification (NCBI taxonomy): domain Eukaryota; kingdom Metazoa; phylum Chordata; class Actinopteri; order Chaetodontiformes; family Chaetodontidae; genus Chaetodon; species Chaetodon auriga. Next base: position 17,688,978 of record NC_135081.1, read on the forward strand.
GGCAGAATGGATTTAGACACTAGACAATTTGATGTGTGTTTTCAGGTGTTCCAGAGGAGGATGAATGGAAAGACAGATTTCTACAGAACCTGGAGTGAATATAGCGCTGGCTTTGGAAACCTCAGCGAAGAGTTCTGGCTTGGTACAGTTGCACCAAGTTTTTATTATCACCACATCTACATTAGAATATTTGTTTTAAATAAATCACCCTCACCTGTCCATCTTTCTGCCATTATTAGGAAATGAGCTTCTTCACAACCTGACCAGTGTCGGCCCTGTGAGTCTGAGAGTGGACATGCGATCTGGAAATGACACCGCTTACGCTCACTATGCCAACTTCTCCATTGGTTCAGTGGAGAGGCACTATACTCTTACACTGTCTGGCTACACTGGAACTGCAGGTGAAAACTGTGTAAAAGTTGAGTTGTCCTGAACATGTGCAGCATATACTGTATTATACAGTAAATACCTGGCAGCTCATACCACAATGCCACTGGATTTCTCTGTCAGGTGACTCGATGAGGTACCATAATGGGCGTCCATTCTCAACCCGGGACAAAGACCCTGATCCTCTGGGGATCCACTGTGCCAGGGCTTACATGGGAGGCTGGTGGTACAAGAACTGCTACAAGACCAACCTCAATGGTCTTTTTGGCATCAACAGCAATAATCAGGTACAATTCACTTCTCTACTTGGACATAGACTAATGAATTTTAAACATCTTCTATGATACACCAACCAAATATAATCACTTGTCTCTGTTCTCACACAGGGAATAGTCTGGATAGACTGGAAAGGTAAAGACGCCTCCATTCCCTTCACTGAGATGAAGTTCAGACCGTCCAGGTTCTCTCCTGCAACTCATGGCTAAATATACATCAGTCTTCATGGGTTCTCCAGTCTGAAAACCTTACATCTGACAGAGAATTACATCTCCAGAAATCCAGAAGGAGAGCGGATCTCACAGTTGCTGCATGTCACTTTCCAACTGAAATTGCATGTACAGTGGTTTTGATAGCTTGAACGACAGCTATCAGTGCATTTGATTCAAGATTTTTTTCTGATCTTTTTTTTTCCTGGAAATAAACTAAAAGAGTGGAGAGATGCTTTATTGCAACTTTTTGTATGCTGTTCTGCTGTTCTGCCTGACCCGTCCATTTCAACACAGTTTTGTTTTGACACCTTCTTGTGCACCACCATGGTATGCCACCCCACTACTACTGTAATTAAATATGCACTGTCTCACTCCATTGGAATAAATGTGGCTAATGTGGGTCTGAAGTGTTGTTTTGTTTTGTTTCATAAAAGAAAATTAAAACACACAATTCCCTTCACAGAAAGCAGTTTCTTCATTCCCTGCTCTACAAGATAAACTCATGGCAGTATGATTGTCACGTCAGCTGTGGTGTGTTGTCACGCCCTTCACCCAGTCCGGGGCATGGTTATCAGACTGTCTCTCGTTACATGTGTTGCATTCATCTTATTTTCAGTTGTGCTGACCTAAAAAGATATTTAGATGGCCTTGACTTTAGTGAAAACACCAACATTTTATCGAACTGAAGGGCTCAGTGACTGATGAGAAGACAACTATAAATGTGGCAGGCAGTGTGCTAACTGGCTTTCTGAAGTGGGACACAAGCAAGAAGACACACAATGGCAATAGAAATATCAATGATCAGTGTGGGAGCTGTTTTCCTAGTTGTTGTGCTGTTGATGGCACTGATTTGCACTCAGAGAGACAACTGTGTAGAGAAGGACGACAAGGGAAGCAAATCGACAGGTACTTACCTTTTTGTTGTCTTCATGTGTGTATTTGATCATGCTGGTTGCACAATCAAGTCTTTTAATGACCTGAAAATATAATTAATACATGTTTTCAACTCATGGACAACTAGTACATTGAACTTGATCTGACAGATTTTGAAAATTAATAATCATCTGTTTTACCTTTGTCTTTCTTAACTCCCTCATCCAGCTGAGTCCAGCCTGCTGCAGTATCTCTATCAGTTCCTTCCCTGCTCCTCAACTCATTCACTCCCAGGTCCTCCGAGCTTCTTCCTCATAGGCAATATGATGGACCTGGCACATGATCATCTGCCAATTCACCTGACCAATCTGGCACAGCGGTATGGAAACATATACCGCCTTAAATGTGGAAACACAAGTAAGCACCCACAATTTTATTATGTCACATGCAATCAAGCAAATCAGCTTTTTAAATGAACTTTTTTTGTAGACAGTAGGCTTCTGATGGGCACTACTCCAACAACCTTGTTGTGTTGTTTCAGCCATGGTGATTCTTAATAGTAGTGACGTCATAAGAGAGGCACTGGTGAAAAAATGGTCAGACTTTGCTGGCAGACCAATTTCATACACAGGTAAACAACTCAAACTTGTTTTGCAATGTGGGTATGTCTGGCTATTGTATTATTGTTTGTTCTTATGAGCTCTCCTGACTTGCATCAGGTGATATTGTGTCTGGGGGAGGGCGCACTATCTCTCTGGGGGACTATAATGAGGAGTGGAGGGCACATCGTCGTGTAGTCCACAGTGCTCTGCAGCGTTGCTGCCAGCAGTCGTTGCATAATGTGATCGAGAAACAGGCACTGCATCTGAGAAAGGTACAGAAAACTGTACAAACTGTACAACAGTGGACAACGGAAAGACTTGTGTTAAAACAAACAAACAAACAAAAAAAAAACATTTTAACCTATAATGTGATAACAGAGATCCAGAGAGCAAAGAAATCTTAAGACATTTCCAAAGTGGTCACATAAAAGGCATTGTTTGTTCGTTGTTCAGGTTTTGATGGACTACCAGGGCAGTGCTGTAGATCTCTCAGAGGATTTCACAGTGGCAGCCAGTAATGTCATCACCACTTTGGCTTTTGGAAAACAAGTGAGTATCTGTCCTCCCAAAGCTCAGTTTGTACCTCTGAGTATCAGAGATGGATTGCAAAATCTGTTTTTCATCAGTGAACAGTTGTGGTGGTGGCAGACCAGTGCTTGGTTCCCTGTTTATGTTTTAGAAACTTACATTACATAAGTCCATTCATAGTGTGCTAGTCTGTTACCGGATAGTGCATTTTATTGGTAGGATGTGTGGAAAATATTGATCTCTGTGTTTTCTAGTATGATAAGCACTCTGTGGAACTGCAGCAGCTCCACAGCTGTCTGAATGAGATTGTTGCTCTGTGGGGCTCCTCTTGGATTTCAGCTCTGGACTCCTTCCCACTGCTCAGAGTCAGTAAATATTCATTATCTTGACTGCAGATCACATGAAAGTCTAGCAAACATCTTCTTCATAAGGTTTCACACATTATCTAATTTGTTCTCTCAAAGAAATTACCCAATCCTGTGTTTTCCCGTCTCCTGAAAGAGGTGGCCAGGAGGGATGAAATTATACGAAAACATCTCAACAATTACAAGGTTAGTAAAAATAAATGCCTGAAAAGAAAAAAGGGTTGAAAATGCATCACAAAGCATACAATAGAGAGCTATAACTATACTTAATTGCTCAGATTACAGGTTACGAAAAAATAGTCTTGGTGTGGCTTGGTGATTAGATAAGACTTGCGTGCAGTCATTCCCGTCAAATCTCAGAATCACACAAGTCAAATCAAGCAGTCACGCTCATAAAATGAGACATGTTATCTATAAAGCCTGCGTTCATTTTTAATCAACTGGTGATTTGTTATCTGTGCAGTCACAAGACAGCAAAAATGAGGGCGCCATCGCAGGATCCCTCCTCCAGGGCCTTGACAAACATCACAGCACAGGGCATGGAGTGGTAAGCAGTGAACACTGAGGGGGATCAGTCTGAACCGTGGGAGCAGAGTATGGCTTTTGTTTGTGTATTATCCAGCTTGTTATTTTAGCAAGGTGTTTTCATCTGAACTCCCTAAAATTTGGATGAATATACTGATAAATCGACTTTCATTTAAGACTACAACTGTGATTTGAAATTCAGTTTACTGTTAATACTCCTATCAATAAACTACATCATCATGTCTCCAGCAACTCACAGATGTCCATGTTCACATGGCCACTGTGGACCTTCTCATTGGGGGAACAGAGACCACTGCAGCCTGGCTGAACTGGACCGTGGCATTCCTCTTGCACAGACCAGAGGCAGGATGCACCATTTTACATAAAACATCATATTTACACACGCTGAACTCCATCTCAGTGTCTCTTTCCTCTCTTACTTTAATCTTCAGGTGCAGGCCAAAGTGTATGAGGAGCTGTGCACGGTGCTAGAGGGACGATACCCCAAGTACAGTGACAGGCACAGACTTCCTGTCCTGTGCTCTCTCATCCATGAGGTGCTCAGACTCAGGCCTGTTGCCCCGCTGGCAGTGCCACACAGAGCCATCAGAGACAGCAGGTCAGCCGAATGGCAATATGAATTGATGATGAAACAACGCAAAAGGAGAAGATTTACTACTAAGATAATTTGTCTATGAGCTCAGATAATTGGTAGTTGAAGCATGATGAGATGTGAAATATTACACATTTAGCACTGCTTTGATGCAAATGGCTACAATGAACATGGCACAATGAACAATGAATCAGCAAAGCACCAAAACTGTAGGTTTCATATAGAAAATGCGTAGAATTTTTCATCTCTTCTGGGATCAAGTATATACAAAGAGCAGTTGTGATGTTTGACTCATTTTTTGCTCTGCTTTTTCCCCACGTATTATCTGCTAACACTGTTATAACTTGTGATAAATGTATAATCCCCACACATTTTTAGTATTGCAGGTCACTTCATCCCTAAGAACACAGTCATCATTCCTAATCTGTTTGGAGCTCACCACGATCCTGCAGTCTGGACTGACCCGTACAGCTTCAAACCAGGTACTGCTCTCTGACTGTGAGCTAGAGTGCATTCCTTTCACTTGGCTCGGCACATCTCAGATAAAGTGGCTCTTCTCCCTCTTTCAGAGCGCTTTCTGGAAGGAGGAGGAGGCTCCACCCGTGCCCTCATCCCTTTCGGAGGTGGGGCCCGGCTCTGTCTGGGGGAGTCTGTTGCCAAAATGGAGCTCTTTCTGTTCACTGCCTACTTGCTGAGAGATTTCCAGTTCATCCCTCCTGATGGTGAGGCCTCTCTGCCCGACGTGAGAGGAGTTGCTAGTGTTGTGCTCAAGGTCAAGTCCTACGCAGTAATAGCACGCCCAAGAGCTGTGACTAATCCCTGAACCACAGAGGGAGTACTGCTGCTTACTTAACTGTTGTGTGCGCATAAAAGATTTTTTTTTAATTTTCACATGTATGTCTCTTACCAATATTGCTGTGTATTTGCCTCTAGTATTGGATTTCCTGATTAAAATAAACCATGAATGAGTTTATTTCAATAAATTATTTAAGCCTCACTAAATAACATGTACAAATTTAGGCCAGATTCAGGTTCAGTGATTTCTTTCATATCTTACATAACAGCAAAGCAAACTGCATTATTAGTTCCTGTGTTCATTTTAAAGTTTTATATATGAAATGCCTCACCATCACCAGCAGAGGGGGTGTTGGGGTTGTGGAGCTTACTGTAAAGAAAAACAGTCAAATAATAGTAATTTTACAAGAAGGATATCTGCCATAGAGTCTGGCAGCACCACCCAGAGGACAAATGCTGAACATGCAGCCAAAAGTGAAATAATTTCATCCATAAAAATGTCTAGCAGGCTGCTAGAGGTACATCTTTTGGAAAAAGTGATGAGGCCTTCATTTGTGGAAACCCAGACGGATTTACTGTTTCAGTGCAGGCACCTGACCCGAAGCCACTGAAAGGCTTGGATCGAAGCGGACCAAACACTGTGTAACAGATTAGCTCCTTTACCCGTGATGGGTGTCATGATCTGTACACCTACAGACCGGAGAGAGTCTGCAGGACTGCAACAGACAGACGGAGTCTGGATGCAGGAAACCGCAGAGCAGAGCAGGTCAGGAACAGGCGAGGTCGAAGCCAGGATATCAGTCTGAAGGTGAGTGCTGAGACACAGGTGTGCAGCTCAGGTGAGGGGAGAAGGCCGTGGCTAGGAAGAGCAGGTGGCAGGTAAGGTGTGGAGTGGATGTGACACATTAAACTCTGCAAGGAGACATCTTCTGAGAGAAGGATGGCTTCCTCTTCATCATTGTCTTCTTTCTCTGACACATGCAGCAGCGGGACTTCAGTCATCAGGTGATTATGAAAACATGGAATATATTCTCTTGTTAATCTGTTTTCTGTCTATTTTGAGATAAGATTTATTAACTCTGAAGCTCAACTCTTATTTACAAAATGTTGAGGTACCACATGGAATACTGTAAATTAATTTAAAATAAACTTGAAAAATGTGACAATAATGGATGAATATCAGCTGTGGTTATAAATACGATCAGCTGATGATGGAGGGCCACCAGCTTCCCATAGTTTTAGTTTTCAGTTATTTGAACTATGTTGCTACTTGGTCTTCTCCAACAGATCATTTGATGACATTTGTCTTACTAGGAGATGGTGTTACTTTGATGAAATGACAGATGTGATTGAAGATGTCTAACCAGTGGTCCCTTTCCCTCAGACGGGGTAGAGCAAGTGTTAGCTGCAGTGGGTGAGTCAGTGTCACTCTTATGTGGTAACACTTCCTCTCTTGGTGTGAGTAGCAGTGTCATGTGGGCTTTGGGTGGAAGGACACTGACAGATCATATCTCACCCCATGAAGGCCAAACAGAGGCTTTTCATGTGAACACAGACTCATCACTGGTCATCAGAAAAGTAGTAATCGACATATACATGAAGAGAAAGCAGAACACGGATGCAGGCACTGTGTCTGGTTAAGGGACAATACATGCAACCTGCAGTACAACTGTTGTGTAAGAGCGCTTTGGAGCGTTCATGAAAATACCCTGAATGACTGATGTTTTCTTACCTTTCTGTTTGCAGAAAAGGAGCAGTCGAGTATTGGAGTGGTAAGAAGAAATGCTGAAGAGACAAACAACAACTGTGCCAAAACTATCTGTTAAAAGCTTAAGCGACGTCAGACACAGACGTCATTTAGAATACAAATAATGAGGAACTACACCAGCAAAAACCATCCAAAAGAGAAGCTGCCACCACCACAGATAGTTTCTATGATTTGTTACAGGCTGTAAACTAGAGCTTAATAAGAGTGTTTCTTTTCCTCGTGATTTTAATCTTGATAAGTAATTGCAACCATCAATGCACTAGTTTTCTAGTGTTCAAGACTCCTTCGTCATGATCACTCATCATCCTGCAGATATTTATTCAAACGGCATTAAAGATTTTATTGAAAGGTCGAATGTCTACATTTCATTTAAAATGATACAGATGATTGCATATATCAACAGGAACGGGGCAATAAGTAAGAGGGGGTAGCATTTTCCATGTTGCAATATTTGCAAGACAAACTCTTTCAGTAGATGTTACAAGCTTTTACATAATGAATAAATGTAAGCAGGCGATGCAGATTAGACAGCAAAAAAATCTTCTTTTTCTTCATTCCAAGAGTTAAAATGACTAATACTGGACTGCAATGAAGGAGAGAAAATTGTTATGTGACTATTTTAAGATGATGAGAATTAAAGCATAGTTTCATAATAGTAAAACTACCAGCCAGTACACACGTTTTCATCCTGGAATTGTTGGTATAGAGGATTGGGTTGTTGGTTTGTGGGGTCTGTGAGATAAAGGTAGAAAGTTGTCAGTGAAGTGATAAAGAAAGCAGAAGAGCCTACAGTGACTGGACTAAAGACAGAAAAACACGGTGCTGACCATCTGGAAGTGTAAGATTCACCGTCTCATAATCGTCACTGGACACCACAGGAGTACCTGAAAAACAACAAGAGGACACGAAGCTGAGATGACGCTTCATTACACTGCATTGCTCTCAAAATTTTAAAAGTAGCTTCTCGACATGTCAAACCTGCTGGCTGCCTCTGGGTCCACTGTGCAGCTCTCTGGGTGTTACGTCTGCGATAAATGAATAGTCCTGTTGGTGCAGCAATTATGGCAATTGCAAAAATGACTGAGGCCACAACTGCAATAAATGCTCCACTGCTCCCCTCCTTCCTGGTTTTTGTAAAACTCGCAGTGGCTGTCAGTGCTGAGGGTGACAGGAGGCAAATTTCACCAATGGCAGCACCACATGTATCAGGATATTACCATTGCAATTGAAACAAGATGTAAAACAATAAACAGTTTCTGCTGTAATACCTTGAACTGTTGTGGTCACAGCTGCATCTTCCACTTCATGCAGGAAATAAGAAAGGTACATAGATGTTACAGCATGGATATTGTCCGTTGTTGACAGTAATAACACCAAACCGTTTCAAATCTTACCTTGGACCAGTAGATAAATGTCAAAGCAGCGTTGAGTTTGTCCAAGCATGTATTTACATCTGTACCAACCACTGTCACTGTAATTCACAGAGTGGATGGCCAATGAGGTCCCATTAATTTCAGCCTTTTTAGAGTTGACAGGTACAGGGTTGCCTCCTTTCAGCATTACCCAGGAGACATTTTGGGGCCCTTGTTGTCCTGATGTCATGTCCACTGAGCAGCTCAGGTTAATGGGTGTGCCAGGCGCCGTCTTCACTGCTTGAAGGGGTTTGCATTCTGAAAGATTTGCGTGACACATGATTTATTTGTAAAAGAGTGAGAGTAAAAGAAATAAGAGAAAACTGTAGACTTACCTTTTACTTTTAACGATATGTTTTTGACGAGCATACACTCCCAGCCACGCCAGATTTCACAGCTGTACAGTCCCTCATCAGATTTTTGTAATTTTGTCAGAAAAAGAGACATTTGTCCTTTTCCATCAGCCTCCCATTTTACACGTTCAGCATCCCGGATTTTGGGTGTTTTAGGCCTGGCAAGGATAACCTTCATCTGTCTCAGATCTGTTCCATGCTTGATCCATTTGACTCTGTAGCAGCTCTTTGGATTCATCGCAGTCGAATTAAAACATGGAAGAACTGCATCATCTTCTTGAGAGGCAATCACCAGTGAGTCATCTTTAAAATGATAAGAAATTAAGTTAAAGAGTAAGACCCACAGTTCATATTGTCTATTGATTATGAAAAAGGAAATACATTTAAGAAATTATTCTGTGATCTACTCACCACTGCAGTCTGATATGACCACGAACAGAACTAATAACAGGAGACCCTGCAGATAAATGTGTGCCATTTTTTGTGTAATGTAACCGAGTGGAGAGACTTATTCTGGAGCTTATTCTCTACTGAACTTTTTTTTTTTTTTTTGTCTCGACCTATTCTCACTTCTCTAAGTCACACAGTGGTCTCATCATGAAACTACCTGCACCGCAGTGAAACATTAGTTCTTTTAGCCTCATGATGGGGCCAATAGAGCCACCCTGTGGCAAGAGCAAAACATTACATCACGTTGACAAACGGCTATGAGAGCACAAGGTGAGGTTATATCTTGAGCTCACGCTTGATTGTGAGTGGGGAGAGTGAAAGTGCAGCGTTTGCTCCTTGAGCCATTGCCATTGAGCAAGGCATTTAACCCCCAGTTGCTCTGCACTGCGGCTGGCAGACCTGACTGTGGCTGCGTTGGACAGCTTGCAGGTGTGAATGTGTGTAACTATACATGAGTCAGTGAAAGTTTCCTGAATAAGAAGTTTCCAAAAATACATGTGCTTGTTTTGTCAAGCATGCCTCATAAGCAGCTTGTTTCTGCAGAGTAATGTGCATTGCTTTCTTTTTATAAAGTCACAGTTCTCCTTGCTGCATCACGCTTCCTTCCTTAAAAAAAAGTCAACTTATTTTTAAACCAGTGAGGAAGTGTCACCCTCTCAATCGATTGTACCAGACCTTACATGTTTGAAAAAGCCCATCCTGGCCATTACACAGCTGGTATGTGAATGTCCCATATTGAGCAAAAGAGCAGTGCTTCCTCCCATCATGTCTGGTAAAATTCAAACTGCGTAAATGCTGCGAAGTGCATCCTCCAGTTGACCTCTGTTTGTTGCAGCCTGAAAGACTACAGAGGACCAAATGCTAACCGAAACTCTGTCACTCCACTTCCTCTTGTTGCTCGATTTATAGAAATGCTATCATAGGTTTTACAGTCATTGTTGGTTTCACAGGCTCTCGGCTCTGTGCACAGAAATGGACAGCCATGCTCAAGGTTGGTTTTCTTTTGTCTGCTATGTTAGTAAAAGATTGTGTTTATTGAATGCATTATTTGTAAGACTGCTCTGTTGGTTGTTTGTCTCTCACAGGAGGCAAAGCATACGGTCTTCTCAAGTCTCAGCAGGAGGAAAAACTGAACTCTATCAATGAGGTGAGTTGATGTCTTTAGGCAGAGTGATTATAATAGATAACTGGCTTTTGCAATGCTTTTTCTAGACACAGTGGCTGGACACAAAAACAATTCCCATTGATAATATGTCTGATCTGTAGGTGATATTTAACTATCACTTCCCCAGGCTTTTCTCTCAGATCCCCAGTATGCAGAAGAGGAAGACCTTAGCTCAAAGCTCGAAATGTTTAAAAGTGAGTATTTGTTTAGTGAATTATTTTATAATTCCATGCAGTGTCATACGTTTTTTGGAATAATATTATATTTGCTTATATTACAGAGAAATATATGGAGTTTGATCTTAACGACAAAGGAGAAATAGGTAAAAATGCACCGGCTTCAAAGCCCTAAAATATTTTTAGCTACAGATGGCAACTGTTTCTTTCATTAAAAAATGACCTGTTCTCACAGATTATCGATACAACTGCTGTTTATTTATTTCCTTCCTTTGAACTATGGATTTTTCTAGATATAATGGCCTTAAAACGGATGCTGGAAAAACTTGGATTGGCCAAGACTCACTTAGAGCTGAAAAAGATGATGTCAGAGGTGGTTGGAGGAACAGCGAAAGACACTATCTGCTACCATGACTTCCTGAATATGATGCTCGGAAAAAGAAATGCAATTCTAAAACTGTGAGTAAATACTGGGTAACTTAGAGAATGGGTAGAGAGCCAAAACTGGGTCAAGGGAGGCCAAAGGTTAAGGGAAGATTAAGCTCCACAATTATTAAAGAATAAATAGGTGCTGGATATATATATTTGTTGGAAGCTGCTAGTGATGTTGATGGCCTTAAACCTAAATCTAACCGATTAAGACACTAGTTTGATAGCAGAAATCTCTCATTCTCTGTCTCAATCCATAAATTGTAATGTAAAAAGAAAGAAAGCAAGAGGAAGAAAGAAAAAGCACTCTTTATGCTGCGTGATGTTTACAGTACTGTCTTGTATAGCAGCTGACATGTGATTTTCTTAATTAAGGATCTTGATGTTTGAAGGCATGGGAAAGGAGCAGGAGTCCCAAGATGTGGCACCACCTCGTCGCAAAACCTTTTCAGACCTGCCCTGAAGGAGCTTTCCATCCCAGCAGGGTCATATCACGATGACTTTTTTTTTGTTTTGTTTTTTTTCCCTGAATTTAAAATTGACCTAGATGCTTTGAAATTCATGTAAATAGGAAAATACATCAAACATATTGTAAAATGTGCAATTTCTATGAAGTAATGGAATCTACATAATCTACATACATGTTTGTGCATTTTGTCTTGTGTGGTTAAGACCACATTTTAGGCAACTAAGTTCTTTGTAAGTGAGCCCAGGCTATACTTTGTGTGGTGTTGCTTAAGCTGCTTAATTAAATACAAAATATGAAATTAAAAACATAAAATCTATATTTCATATAAGGAGTAAGCTGACATTTTACAAAAACATTTTACAAAACTGAGCATATTAAAAAGACACGTGCACATTCAAACAACTAGAAATACTGTTTGCATAGTTCTGTTGAAACTTAATTAAAAAGTGAATGGAAAGAAAATGAATTTTGTTCTTGTTCCTACTAATATTACACATTTTCAGTCATGAGGAACTTTATTTTGAAAAACTGTGAGTGGCCGGAAGTCGTGTTTGTCATCGTCTAGGGAGCGAGGATAAACTGTAGACTGTGCAAAACGCAAGCTAAGCGTTCAAGTTGATGTGTTAACTGATAAAAAGAGAGGTGAGTAAAAGTGACTTTGTGTAAATACTTACGTGCATGCAGGAGACAGTACCTCTAGATACAAATTGCAGTTACAATGATTAATTTGCACACTTATCTGCACTATACGTGTTCATGCTAACAAGCGCTAGCAAGCTAGCTAGCAAGTCAAGAGCTAACATAGGTAGCAGGTAAGAAACGCGAAGTCGAGACAAATTTAATATTATATCCAGTAAAACCACATTTTTGTTCCCCAGTATAAACGCTCCACTCTTTTGGACTAAAATGTTAGTCGACGTTTGTAAAGTTAATATTTCCGGAATTTATTCGAAGTGCCGGTGTATAGCAGTTAGCTAACCAGTGGGGATGTGAAATGAATCCGGTCCGACGCAACTCTGCTTTGGTTTGACAGGAGGATGAGCAGCTCGGAGGAGGTCTCCTGGATATCCTGGTTCTGTGGACTGAGAGGGAATGAGTTCTTCTGTGAGGTTAGTGCCCGGGATTACTCTCAAACTGAGATTTTACATTGGATCCACGGTTTAATTTCACCATCAAACTGCATCCAATTAAATAAAGTTAGCCAGAATTCACAGGTGCACTATTTTAGATGGGCACACACGATGCGTTGTTATTTTTATTGCACGCAGTCATGCTTTTTTGAGGCACTTCTGGACTTTTCAGTGTTTTTCTTTTGATTTTGTTTTCCCTGATCCTGCAGAAGCCATGTTTCATCTCGGCTGTATGTTTATGGTTGAAATGTTAAATGCATGTTTTTGGACTATTGCACAACAAAAAGCAACAGCATTCATTTTTAGTTTCCCACGAATCATTTTTTGTTAGTTAATAATAATGTAGAGCTGCCTTCTAGAGCCACTTTCCTGTGTCTGTTCCACTGAAGCACATGAGGCCTTAGGGAGACATGTGAAAGGGAAAAACACGTAAAATAAACAAATAAATCTAGGAAGGAACTTGGTGTAAATGTAGGAATCAATGTGCAGCACACTGGTTCGTCTCATACGTTAGCACTCACACAATGCAAGTCTAATTTTAAGTCCTCATTGGCAGCGTCTGAGTAATCCTGTTAAGGTCTTACGTAACGCTTCCACATCAGTGTGCTGAAGCAACGTCCTTTAACTGTAATTAACACCATTAATAGCCAGTCTGTCGTGTGTTCCAGGTTGATGAAGACTACATACAGGACAAGTTTAACCTGACTGGTCTGAACGAGCAGGTGCCTCACTATCGCCAGGCTTTGGACATGATTCTGGACCTGGAGCCAGGTGAGAATATCAAGGAAATAGCATTTCCCACGTCAAATGAAATAAAGCAGAGTCAGCGCTCTAACTGCCTGAATCACTTTAATTTGGCAGATGAGGAGCTTGAAGATAACCCCAATCAGAGTGACTTGATAGAGCAGGCAGCAGAGATGCTCTATGGGCTCATACACGCACGTTACATCCTCACAAACAGAGGCATTGCACAGATGGTAAGAGTGTTACTTAACAACTTCAAATTCTTACATGCTCTCTGACAAGAATCAGCAGTGATTTCTAAATTTTTTTCTCCGTAGTTGGAAAAGTATCAACAAGGGGATTTTGGCTATTGCCCCAGAGTCTATTGTGAGAATCAGCCAATGCTTCCTATTGGTAAGTCTGGCTTTTCGTTACCTTCATAATTGTCCCTCATACAAAACCCACACTGCACCTTTGACCTTCGTCAGTGACCGTCACGATCTCTTGTCTAATGTAGGTTTGTCAGACATCCCTGGTGAAGCAATGGTGAAGCTTTATTGCCCAAAGTGCATGGATGTTTACACCCCCAAATCCTCCAGACACCACCACACAGATGGAGCCTATTTTGGGACAGGGTTCCCCCACATGCTGTTCATGGTGCACCCAGAGTATCGTCCAAAGCGACCAGCCAACCAGTTTGTGCCAAGGTGTGTTTGATCTGACACCAATGTTATTTATTGTCAGTGTTCACTTTAACTAGTACTAACATGCCTTTTATTAGTATGTTTTAAGTGACTGGGGTTTTAACCTATTTTAATATTCTAATATACTAAAAGTTGGCATTGAGCACATGGTCAGATGTTTATATCATAATTTAAATCGTCATTCATTTCAGACTGTTGGTTTCTGTGTTGAAACTCAGGTATCACATCAGCACTCAGCCCTTGACCTCAGAGGATAAAAGGATTTTTATTTTCTGTGACTGTGAAATGAATAATTCTTCCTTTTTTTCAGGCTATATGGTTTCAAAATTCACCCAATGGCTTATCAACTCCAACTACAAGCTGCATCAAGTTTCAAGAGTCCGGTCAAGACAATTCGCTAAAGCTCAGCTTCGATGAACACAGTGGACTCAGAGACTTTGTTGTTTACTACTTGTTTGAAGCAAAGAATGATAAGATCCCAGTGAATGCCTGTACAGTTCCCCAAACTCACCTCTGTGTTGACTCTCAGATTCAGACATTTCCTCTTTTAGTGAAACACTTACAGTTGAGCAGGTTAGTTTTTCTGTATCAAACATGTAATTATTCCCAAAGGGTCAGTCTCCCGAGACGGTGTTTAATTGATGTCAGTCCATCTTTTCACACTCATCTGAAACAGAAAAGTGGCTTTAACTGTGTTAGTGAAGGCTACATGTTAGTGAAGGCTGCTTTGTGGCTCAATTGCAGGTGATTGAATGTAACAGGAAATGTTGCCAGCAGCCCGTCAGGTTTGCCTTATCTGTGATAGTCAATACATTCAGAAGTAGACATGAAATCTCATCAAATCATATTAACTTATGCTGCAGAAGAGATTTTGAGATGTGCATATGATTTTACTCAGTTAACATTTTATTTGATAACAGCAATATGTGTAAATGTGGTCAGGTGCTATTTTCAAGAACCGAATTCCAAATTAGACAAAGTATGGAGTTGTGTTAAAAATGGACCTATGCTTGTTTTCCTTCACATTCAGAGGCCATGTATGTACTTGATTGTTTAGGCAATTGTAACAATATTTTCCTGATAATCCTGAATTTGTAGTTGCATCATGTTTACAGTATTACAATCTCAACCCATGACATTCTCAAGAGTTTGCCGTTGATTGAACAAGCAGCAGCATCTACTGTGGAACAAGTGAATCGCATTAAATATTTATTTCCTACCGAGACCTCATCATACTTTTAAGTTGTACGCTTTACACACAGACGGCCCAACAAAATGCAAAATAATGCATGTTTTATTTTTTCATAAAAAGACAGGGATAAGTCACAAAGCAACAATATTTTCCATTGTCTAAAAACTATTTTCTTCAAGTGAAATTCTACATTTTCTTCCAGGAGAGGTTTCTGTTGTTTTCCACGTAGCTACAATACCGATGGCTTGTTTTTGGGTTAAAAAAGTTTGCTAACAAACATGCTACCTAAAAGGGGCTTATATATTCTATGGAAAATTACAGAGCAAACTACTTAGACTATGTGGTAAAAAGGCTTTACAAACTTGGTTGATAAGGAACGCAATTATTTAACATTGTGACATCTCTAGAGGAAGCCTGAAACATCACAGTACATCAAATCACACGAGACGGCTCCTACTTTACAAATAAATTACTGTATAGTAGAACATGTAAAAAAAGACAACTTGTGCTCCTATGAGAGAAAAGCCACATATACTGGGACAGCTGCCTTCACCTCATTCACGTGTGGTTACTGTGACAGACCAACTTTGTATTTACTGACCTCACTTGGCTGAACATAAATGTACATTTAAAATAGGGATGGATATACATATATGGACATTCCTCATACAATCATATGGAGGTCTGTAGTCTTACAAAGAATATCAAAACCTGAGATAAACAGACCAAAGCTTGTAAAACTTCTTCTTATCAACCAAATATATTCAAAGCAATTATGACTTCTACGCTACTGAAGAAAATCAGGGCTGAGGGAAGCACTCTGTTGTCGTGTGTAGGTTGTGAAGGTTTGATAAACTTGGTGGACTACAAGAGGAAACGAGTAAGAGTGATTCAGGGTGTCAGGCAAGACAGGTACGCAGGCCTTCAATAGAGACCTCGAAATTCAGTAAACAGAAACAATGGCAACCTACACTTTCATGAGCAGATGGATATGAATAACTTAAAAACCTCAAATTTGTACAAATACTATAAAAGCATTAATTCTATAAAATAGAGAAATATTTCAAAATAGATCAATTTTTTAATCCAAACTTTACAATAATGTGTAGGCTACTGGTTCTTGGCTGGTTAGGGAAGAAAAGATTTGATGTTTGTTTTCGTACCTGAGCAGTGAACAAAGCCAAACAACTGTCCAAATTTGAGCACAGGATACCTTTGTTCACATATTGATGCGAGGTATATCGTTTCATTAAAAAAAAGTCTCTCTCCTGAATTAAATAGACAAAGTAAACAAGAACAAAAAAAAGAAAAAAATTCCCATGAATGTAGTCTTAACGTTCCCCTAGCAGCACCAAAGGAATAAATGCTGATGATGGTGTCTAAACTAGGATGGAAACAGTGCATTTGTATAAAATCAACAATGTAAAAACCACTAGGAAAATAAAAGCATTTTAAAGCAAACATGACTGAGATCACTCAACTGAAAATGCTGTTCCTTAACCAATAAAAGAATACTCACTAAGCTTTTTTTAACACCTGGATGAAAAGCATTTGATCAAACTGGGGCGCCGTGCAGCCCTCCTCTACCTACAATGAACAGCTCAACTGAAAAAAAAAAAAAAAAAAAAAAAAAGAAAACAAAGAGGATCTACTAGGATTCATCTACTCAGCCATAATTTTAGGTGCAGATTTCGGAGATATTTCTTTTTGGATATGTGTGCGCAGTCGCTGTGTGTTGACAGGTGGAGAGTCAAAGGAATAAATGCAGGTGGTGATTCGGTTACAATGCTGATGCTCCGCCATCTTTCTCCTGCAAGAGAGACATTATGTGGACTGCATTAGTCTTAATATGAATTAACCTAATGTGTGTATGGCATAGTTAGACGTTTGGGATCGAAAGCAATCCAGGTATTTCCCAAATGCCAAACTATTCCTTTAGCGTTCCATCTGTTTCTCTTGTGTGTCATGGGCGGAGGGTTTGTAGCACAGAGGGTTTTACCTTATCTTGGTCAATGTCAGAGTCTGCAGTTATGACGATTCTTTTCTCCACACGAGTCTCCGTAGATCCGCTTTTCACCACCTGGCAGAGGGATGAAAAGATATAACTGACAGGCAATCAATCAATCAATCAATCAATCAATCAATCGATAAATCAATGAAGAGCGAGCTTGTACTGCTGACCTTTGAGATGTGAGTGGTAGTGGTGGTGACTGTGGTACCGCTGGTGGTCTCGGAGGTAACGGTCTTGGAGCTGGACACAGCTTTATCGTCTGTCCCATCGTCTGTCATCTGAGGAAAAAAAAAAAAAAGTGAGTGAAGAGTTGTTTTTTTTTTAGATAACGTGACCCTGAGCTTCAGCCAGGGAAGGTGCAGTGCTGCTTCAAGCTCATTCAGGAGCCCCTGGCCTGATCTTCCCAGACCTGCTTATTCTACAGTGCTGATATCTCCCTCCAATCAAACTGCTTATAGCTGAGACAGATCTGGGCTGAGCAGGTGCTGGAGCCCCTACCTTTGAAGACTCATAGATGAAGGTCTTGGTTGGGACGACAGGGACCTCTGTGGTGGAGATGCCACTGGGTAAGGAGTTGGAGACAGCTGTGATGGTGACTGTCTGGGTCTGCACCAGAGGGGGCTGTGGATGGGAGCATAGCCCCATGAGCAGCTGTTTAACCAGACACTTTGCACCTCACAGCAACCAGTTAGTTTCACACCATGCATTCCCTTGTAAGCCATTGCCTGTGTGGACTGGTTTTCCCTGCAACAGCCCTTCCTCACCAAATTAGGTTCAGCTAGAGGAGGTTTGGAAACCACAGAATCACCTTGTTACTGCCCTTCCCACCACCAACTACCACAAAGGAAACAGGGAAACGGAAAATATGAAGCCATACGTGGGTTGGAAAGATAATGACAGTCAATGATTCGTGGCTGGGAAGAATGCGCTAGTGTCACAGCGACCCATCACCGTAGCTGAAAAGTAAGCACAACACTGTGCAACACCTCTGCAGCAACCGCAATGACATTTGACTATGCTGAGCACAGACGGACGCACACATTTTGATTTACAGCGGTGCTGCAAAGGGGTGAGCAAGTGTGGCAGCCTTGATCTCAAACAGAGGCCAAGCAGAGACAGAATCAGCATCACCCTGAGAGGGTCGGGAGGCTACCTGGAAGCAGCGTATGACCTGTGGACCATCGCTCCTGAAATAGGAAGCTGGGGAAGAACCAGCTATCCTCCCAGAACACTGCGACACTGCGGGACACGATCCTTCTTCCTCCAGGGTCTCATTTAAAGCTCTAGAGCAAGGGTCGAGGGAGGGAGGCAGCTGCGCCATCTCCACCTCTACGATGGGCACCAGGGAGGTCTCAAAGACTACCACCTCCTCCTGATGGCATGACTCTTCCTCAGCTGGAGCGCCGTGGGCTTCGACACTAGCAGGCTCACTCTTGTGGCTCGCAGCGGGACTCGGTGAGCCTGAAAAGCCCAAATGGCTGCTGGTTTCCTGGCGTGCAGCCTTTGTCTCTGAACCATTGCAAAGGGGACTAGTGCACACACTCTAAAAAAGACACAACACAGTCACTGCATGATCATGGGTAGGCGACGTATTTCCTGCCGCCATGGTGTGTATAGTAAGTCATGGTGACATAGATTATAATGCATGCATGTTAAATATAATACAGTATCCACTTTATGAGGTAGTGCAGCTCTGTGGGAAGATGATGACATTTCTTTGGCTTGTTATTAGGCTTTATGTGCCAAAGCTTAATAAAACATTATTGAAGACCACATATATCCCATAATGTAGACTTTTCCTGACTGCAGCAGATTACCAGATAAGATGGATACTGCATCCAGGTATTGCTCCATGTTGTTTATTTCATCCTTTATGTGTTAGTATGAAATGAATTTTTTTGGCGTGTGTATGTGTGTGTTCATTTTCTTTCAATAGGTAGGAACTGCAAAAAAAATGACATGCCACTCACACTAAAAATAATGACTGATCTGAAACTGAAATGATAAAATCCAAGGCCCTTGAAAGGAACAAACAATCATATGAACTGTAGATGGAATGCCTTTTATTCTTTGGTCAAAACTGATTGTCAAAAAGTCATGCAACAAGGGATCTCTTGCAGTTGCTACATACTGTCTTGGAAAATACTGGTGAAGGACAGAGAGGTTAGTAAGAATTACATTTAAGCTGCCTCAAGGTCTCCCATCACAGGAAATACGAATACTGTGACAAAGAATACTGATAAATTTCCCAGTAACAAGACTGCCGTTTTCTCGTGCTTACTTCATGTGAGTTCAGGGAAAGAGTTCCTATATCCAAAAATCACATCACAGTGATCAGCTCATCCAAAGACAAACGATAATATAAATGTACCTAAAACGTGTATAAAATCAGGCTCAAAGTGACAGGGTCAAAAACCTCCAGGTAAAAGTCAGTTATTTGTTAATACTAGTTGATTTAGAGTCCAAAAGACATCACAGCAAATGTAAAAGAGCGGTGGGTTGATTGTCATTTCCAGTCCTAATCAGTCTTTGGAGAACAGGTCAGTTTCTGGCTGAGAAACCAGGTCAACTGTGCCGCAGCGGGAAACAGAAGGAACGGAAGTCTTGTTCCACAGAGGCCGGAAAAAAGGGCAGCTTCTGAAGTGGAGCAGAGGATGAGGGATGAAGAATGCTACAGTGATGTTGAAGAGAAGGCGAAGGAAAGAGAAGAGGAAGCTAGAGGTTGATGGCTACAGAAGATGGACTAGCTGCGGTCTCCACCGGGTCACACTCACACCTGTGTGGGGTTTCCGCAGGGTTGAGACGGCCCCTCAGCTGCGTTTGGAGTAGAAGTCTAGCAGGGGGCCGCGTGGGAGGCGGATGACAAACTGAGGGGCGGGGGGGGGGAGGAGGAGGAGGAGGAGGAGGGGAAGAGAGATGAGAGGGAGGTATTTTGAAATGTTTGCAATGACCGAAAATGAACTGAACTTGTAAAAAGTTGCGCAATAACTGATTACTGGAAATCTAAAATTCATATGCAACAGCATGAAAGCCGTGATTTGAACAGAAATACGATTCCGGTCACACTTTATGTTAAATGGTACACATCTTCAGCATTAACTATTTGTTTATAAAATACATTCGTAGCATATTGGCTCATTAGTCACTATAAAACACTTCTTAATGCCTCATTCTCAACATCACCTTACTTAGTATCCATAAGCAGTAATTAGGAGGTTATCGAGGGTAAATTTTTAGTTAATGGCCCAGTAGTTGTATAATAGGGTCATGCAGAGTAAGGCATTAAGAGCTTTTCAATGACAAATAAAGATCCAACATGCTACTGACGTTCATGCTAATAAGCAGCTAGTTAATAGTGAATATGTGTCCCTTAATATAAAGAAAAAAACATAATTCTTGTCGTCCAGAGCATGGAAATATTACTAGCACATGCATTTTAACATGTGTTTTTAGATTTTTCCATGTCCAACAACTCACTTTTCATTTATTTTTATTTATTTATTTTTTTTTGAAAAGACAGAAAGTCATCCACACTTGCAGGGTCTTATTTGAAAAAAAAGAGATGATTTTTACACAATCTTGTGATGGAACTATCTCAGTAAGCTAATGCTAATTGAGGCAGCACAGTCAGAATGATCTAAGGCCTTTAGCTTGATGCACTGTAGCGACTCAGTGCAGGGCTGGCTGTCTGGACAACCAGCGGCAGCTTATTTTCATCCACTGGCACTAGCATGAGCAATTCATTTACATTAATTTTTTCTTTCCTCACAGTGGAGGCCTTACTCTGCTGTCAATACACAACTGAAGGTCAAGCAGAACGACAAACTGGCGAGTGAAACTGAACAGAAGTAGTGCGCGTGCATGCCACGAGGCTGAAAACATTTGACCAGTGTCATACTGTTGACTGCTTACATCAAACATTTTGTAAATGTGTTCTGATTCATCTCTTCACTACCGACTCTGAGCTGTCAGCTTTGCTTTGCTTTGATTTCAGTGCAACTGTAATGCATCCTGACAACATGATGTACTGGAGGCATTTAACTTCAAGTGGAGATTTCTTATGCTGCAGTCGAGTTACTGTCTCACCAAAAGGCATGCAAAACAAACCTCCGTAGATTATGTTATTTATGCGACAGCAGCTAAACTAGATTGGGGCTATCTTTTTAGTGCTCTGAGTGTTTTTAATATAATCTTTTCAACTACAACTATTAATATGATACAATTATATTCGTTTTATGCTGAAATCCTGTTATAGCGAGAGTGGGGCTGCCGATACAACTGTGAATGAGGTCTCTTCATGAAAACAAGCGACCAAAAAAAGGTAAAAGCAGTGTGAAAAGAAAGTGCACAAAGCAGGATGCATTAGAAGAAGAAAGAAAGCTCATCAATGAAGACAGGACAGGGGACGCGGGGAGAGGTCAATTCTGCTCAGTGTCACAGCGTGCAAAAACCCACGAAAGGGTCATCTCTGAGTCATGCAGTAAACTTTCAAAGTCAGGTCTGTCGGTCATGCAATACGAACATGTCAGGGTTCAGAGGCATCCAATGCAGACGAACCAAAGTGAGTTCTCAGAGAGTGGACAACCTGTCCCAAAAATGCCTCGCCCCACCCCGGCATTTTAAGTGAACGTCGAAAAGTACAGACCCTATTCAACAAGTCCAACTGCATTCTTCATACGCATGCATGTGTTGCATAGCACATGCCAGAGCCTTGAATAGGTCTGTACATGCACACACGATCGATTACATTAAAGCTGCAAGGGAAGAGCCTGATCCCCTCTCCCATCAATTTCTTTCATTTCAGTGTACACATCATGTTAAGCATCCGAATGAATGCAGCAATTCAGTGTTCAAAGTTACACCAGCTGTTGAAAATGACTCGAACACAAGACGTTAGCAAGAATTTCAGGTTCTTCTGTTCCATTACAAATCCATGCACACTGCTCACACCAGCAGCCAAGCAAGTACGATCATCTCCGAGCCATGGAAAAGACGTGATGACGCATGTATAAATAGAGCTTTGACCGAGTCAGTCCAGGAATCGTTAAGTCTTCACGGCCGATTCTCTAATTCAGTTTGAAATGATGAAAGAAATTGCTTTGCTTGCTCCAATTCCTGAACCGACAGACTTCAAATCAACTAAAAATGGTTCGTGGCGAGACGTTTCTGTGGGAGACTTACCCCATCTGCACTGGGGAGAGGCTGGCCGTTGATACCCAGCGTGCGGAACGGAGAGTGCGTGGACAGACGCTTGTCCCACTCACTGGGCCTCTGCTCCGGGACGGACTCCATGAAGTTCCTCTTCAGCTCACTGATGCTGGCGTGATGCCTGAGCAAGTCCTCCTGAGGCTTATCGAACTCCTGTATGGAGAAAAGTGGAAGGGGGGGGGGGGGGCGTGCAGAGGCGGGGAGGCAAGTGGATCAAGAAAACAATCAGGGGAGGAAAAATAGGACGCCAGGATCGTGAAAGGTGGACGGGGAGGGAAAGGGAAGATGAA
Source organism: Chaetodon auriga (assembly GCF_051107435.1). Lineage (NCBI taxonomy): Eukaryota > Metazoa > Chordata > Actinopteri > Chaetodontiformes > Chaetodontidae > Chaetodon > Chaetodon auriga. The sequence continues at coordinate 17,711,634 of NC_135081.1, forward strand.
GGATATGCTCATAGTTGGGAGAGAACAACAAACAGGAGAGAAAAAAGGGAAAAAAAAGTCAGATTATGTTTCATTCTGTTGTTTCCATTTGTTTTGATCTACTGCAGATTAAATAAATGAGCAGAAGCAGGGTTAATTGGTCACTCTAAGGGAGCATAAATCTAGATGATCACACTATGTGGATTCTTGATAGATTATCAGCAACACCTCTTCAAAAGCAGATTCATGAGACCAGACTTTGGCTTATAAAGGACAGATTCAGAGGAGTCGGTGCCGTGATTTATCAAAGTCAATTATCATGTGGAGTCTGGATGGGTAGGGGATATAAACTACTCGGTGCAGCGTTAAGGATCTATTTCGTAGCATTAGGCTTGCACTGAAAGACGTCGTGAACACAGGCTGCAAATCAAAGAGCAGGGGAGGTGATGACGGCAGACATGGCAACATGTTGTCAAAGACGAAGCCTCGGTATACATGGAAACCTGTTCATTTCACACCAATGAACGAAAGCAACAGCAGCAGCACTGATGTGGCAACATTTAGCACCAAGTTGATCTTTATCGAGATATACTCACACCCATTTTACCCTATTATACACACTGCAGGCGGTGATAAAGTCAAGTGTTGACTTACTGAGGTGCTAAAGAGCAACTTAATGATAAGTGTTCCTCCAAACATCATTCCTTTCATATGCAGCAGCAAAGACGTAGAATTAGTCACATTCTTCTTTTCAGTAGTCAAAAGATTTCACTTGCAAAACTGCTGAGAAAGTGCAATGCATTACTGACAATTTAGGCAATGACAAGGAGGTAGAAAGAGCTAAAGCAGGAACAGGAGAATACTGATGATCTGGAAAAAATATTTTTGTGTCACATAAAAAAATGGAGCTGCTTGAGAGTCCAGGCTTGAAGAATGTCTAGAAACGCTCTTGCTGTCCCTGTTGAGCTTAAATGTTAGCTCGTCAAGTGACAGGGGTGATCATTCGGGACAGTTTAAGGATGCTCTGGAGCACAGCATCCTTAAAGTTTGCGTACACCAATGCAAGTGTATCCTGACCATAACCCAATACTTATTTGCAGTAAATTCAACAGCACTCTCCTGAAACAACCGGATTAGAGTGATATTGCCACACACAATCACGCGCTTATCATGTAAATCTAGAGCCAATCATTTGTGCTGATGCAAAAAGTGTGAATCATGCCACATGCAAGCGTGAAATTAAACAGCAGCCGTTGTTGCCAAAGAGCAAGAAAATACAGACAGAGACCGAGATCTCCAGAAGGGATACAAACCTCCAACATTAAAAGGCTATGTCTGATATAAATTGAGTCACCCTCAATTTTCTTAGCTCTTTTCTGTGAAAAATGAAAAGAACAAAAAAAGAGTGTGGGTTTGTTTCCGTTTCCCTGTGTGCTGGCATTACACTGCCACACCTTCGACATGCACACTATCAAATTCACCACAGTGTTAATACAACAGACAAAGAGAGCTGTGAGGAGTCTGCATGCAAAATGGTTTGGGGCCACAGGGGCCAAACTGCAATGTACTAACAAAGCACAGACCAAAGGTTCTAGAGAACCAGCTTAAAGTTTCTATTGTTACAACGAGAAAAAACAAACATGAAGAATGGTGGAGTGACAGAGATGTGATAAAACGTCTGTTATCATGCTACTTTTTAGTCAAGTGCATTTAATCTACGATCATGCATGAGTGCATTCCAGGGTTTACAACAACAGCAAGCGATGAGAAGAAATGGATGCCTTACAAACTTTTAGAATGAGTGGAAAAACTCACTGCTTACTTTATTCCATCTATTCTCACTGTTTTCTACGTCTTAAAATATGCAGTATGTGCATCGAACCTGTGGTTTTCATTTAAGACCTAGCCGTATGGAAGCACAACATGAGAAGAGGGTGAGATTAGTCATTCTTGATGAGAAAGCTCGCTATCAGCAGAATGGACGATGAGAAACGGCTACGGGAACGTGGCTAAGAATCTGACCTTTCGCATTCGCACCACCTCCGTGCTCATGGCCTCAGACTCGTGCTACCCCGGGGGAGGAGAGAGGGACACGTGTTAGCATCCTCTGCTTGTTGGCTTTAACACTCACATCTCAGCCAGAGTGGAAACAAGTCTTCTGAGGGGCGACATGCAAAAGGCCAGTGTCTGACACTAACCTGAATGTCCCCATTGACGGTGGATATCAGTGACGAGTGTGCTTCTCTCTGGTCCCTCCACACTGCTGGCTACAGCAGCAAGAGAGACACAGTTCACACTCAGACACTGGGCACAATCTCTGCTCACTACTTTAGCATCTTTTAGTGTTAAAAAACTATGAAGCAATTACAGAGTTTTATAGTTACTGTTATCTATTATCAAAACACCCACACAATCACTATGATGACACATTCTAAATAATGTGCTCATCTCTCGCCGGCGTCAGCTATCCTGTAAGGCATGTATGGCTCACGTAGGATATGATGCTACATTTTTCCTGCACAAGACTTTTGCTGAAATTACATCACAAACATGAGTGAACAGAGAAATGGAATACCTTGACCTCAGCCACAGCCTCGATTTTTGAGGGCTCCACAGCTTCTACCGTGACCTCCAGCCTTCTTTCCTCCTTGAGACTGGTCTTTATTGGGGTGGAGGTCTGGGGTTGGTCGAAGGGGGCCATGGGGATCCCTGCCTCTGCCAGAGCAGCCTGGGAGAACACCGGAGCACTGACAGGACGGGTGCCCTTCTGTGTGCTCACCACTAGATAAAGTAAAAAGGTGAACAGAAGGAAGCATGTTTTAGTGAAATGTCTTGGTGGGATGAGATCACATGCATGTCGAAACACATAAATACAGTAGCGCACAACAGTGCATCTGTGCAAATGGTCACATCTTACTTACAGTCTCAAGCCTCGGTCAGATCAGGTAAGCGCACACTCTGCAAGGGTATACTGTACCTTTATGCTCCGTTCAGTCTCTTTTGGCAGGACAAGAGGTGAGGTTGGCCAGAAGCAAATATCCACAAAGTGGAATGAGAGCACAAGCATGGATTCGCTCTTGCTGCGATCCGATGACAGATGCAAGGGCATGTGATGTTTGGCTGCGAGGAGCTATAGCGTGCAATACGGCTGAATTGCTGAAATTCTGAGATCAAGAAAGCGTTATTCCTTCGATCTGCGAAACATAGCGCTGCAGGGGTCGTTTGAGTGATGGTGAATGTGGTGTGTCCACATTCTCTTGAGAAGAGAAGTCGGCGTATGCTGCAAACAGACTGCAAGCGTTTCATGGAGCGAAGAAAGCACGACCATGCGTGAGCTGCTGGATAAAACCCCAAACAGGTAAAAAAAGAAATACCTGACTCTTTGGGGCCAACATCTAGTAGAACAAACCAATCATCGATAACGTGTGTGTGCGTGAGCGGACGTCTTTCCTCCAGGATCCGTTTCTCAAACTGTGGTCTCCTCTCAGAAATAGTGACCCTTGTTTTGGCCGCAGCGGCTGGAGCCCTCACCTCTGCTGGGAACTGGATGCGTTCAGGGACGGCGACTAATACAGATACACAACCAGGTATTATTGTGGAAATGAAGTACAAAATATAAGCATGCTTGCATTTACAGTGAAACAGCACAGTAGGTGCATATATTAGAAGGGTGTTTTTATGCATAGCTGTATATTCTGATTATACCTGATTTCTTAGCGGCTACATCCAGAAGCTTAAACCAATCATCTTCCACCTCTCTCACTGCTGGACGTGATTTCTCCTGTACCACCTTCTCCTGCTGCCACGTCTCCTCCACTATAGTAATTCTCTGCCGTGCTCTCTGCTCTGTGGCTGCAAACACTTTAGCTGGTCTTACTTCAGGTTGCACACGAATGCGTTCACCCGCAGCCACTAATGTGGGACACACACAAAGCCTTCTCAGTCAGCACTCAGGTCCACTTAAAGCAGATGCAGAACAAGGTGAAATACAGCACAGGCACTATTTTATTCTGTCCAACGGCAAACAGCAGAATACCTGGTGCTTTCGCTGCAACATCTAGCAGCACAAACCAGTCATCATCCACCTGTCTTGGTGGTGGTTTCATCTCCACCATCTTCGCAGGTGGCCTCACGTCTTCCATGATGAATTTTGGCTTTGGTTCAGCGGCTGCCACCACATGCACAATACGCTCAACCACAGCAGCTAACATAGAGACATAAGGATAAATAAATCTGATACAAATTCATTTCATAGGTTATTCTTTATATTGAAGCCAAATGCCACCATCGTAAAGAACTTTTTTTTTTTTTTTTTTTTAGCACGGTGTACGCAGAGCCTTTAGCAATGAAAGGTACCTGGTGGTACGACAACAGGCTTTTCACGGCAGACGTCGAACAGGGTAAACCAATCATCTCCTCCTTCCCTTTCTGCCGGAGGTGCAGTTTGGCGCGGTCTAATCTCAGACAGACGTGTCTGATCTTGCCTGCTGTCCACACCAATTATTGTCTTCTTCCATGTTGTAGTCTCTGTGGTTTTCACCTCAACCTCAAACGGCTTCCTAATATCCGGAAGAATCGCACCAGGAGAAACTGGCACAAACAAACAGAGTCAAAGAAGCTGAGCGGCACGAGTAAAACAAATGTCCGACCCTCAATGCTGCAGAAATTTAACAACGGGGAAATAAAGTAAATGTCTTAAAATGAATGTTTCAGAGTGAATTCTGACAGGGTGCAGACATGTATTATATTATATATACCTGATGGTAGTATGACCGGCTTTTCACGAATAGCATCAAACAGCACAAACCAGTCGTCCTCTCTCTGTGGCAGTGGCTCGGAAGGCTGCAGTCGAATCTGATCAAGATCAACCTGCTGCAACTTCCGCTCTATGCTCACCACTTCAATTTGAGGTGGTACACTTGGATAAATTTGGACCGGTGATGCCAGAGAAACTGAAAACAAACACAACTCAAACTCAAGCTTCATCCAAAAGTGAAGAATCTGAGTTTAACAGCGGAAAACATCAAGAGTTTGCTTGACACTCCGTCTTCTTTGGTGTGATAACACATGTGAAAAGAAGACATTTGAAGGATGCGGGTACCTGGTGGGATGTAGGCAGTTTCACTGGGAACAACATCCAGCAGAAGAAACCACTCATCATCTCTTTCACTGACTGGCTGGGAGATTTTCTGCTCTGGAATCATTTGCTTGGGAAGCATCTTGTCCTCTTTCAGCACCACAGTCTCTTCAACTGCAACCTTCATCCTGGACTCTACTGTTATTGTTTCTGCCACAGTAGAAATGCTCTCTTCAGGAGAAACCTGAACATACTCAGCCATGGTAACTAGTGACACAGAGAATGGACGAGTATTGTAAGACACTGAAGTTAAAAATGACTAAATGCTTGTAAGGACCGGAGGCGACAATACCTGGTGGCACAAATGATGGTTCTCTAGCGGGAGCATCCAACAGCACAAACCAGTCATCGTCTGTCTCCCTCACAGCCTGTGGCACACCTACTACTCGCTTTTCCCTCAGCTCTTGTTTCACTTCTGTGTCTTCTACCACAATCTCTATTCTTTTTTCTCTCCACTCAACGCTTGTCATTTCAACCTGAGAGACTCGTTCTTCTGGAGACACTTCAGCCACAAGCTGTGCAACACCAACTAAGACAAAAAGGATAAAAAGAAGTCCTCAGACACTGTGGACAGAACAGGGGATTTAAGATAAGAGCGTCTGCAAAGCTCTGGATAATGCTCGCTCTGATAAAGCTGCGAAGCGGTGCAGGGGATTTTAGCAATACCTGGTGGCACATATGATGTTTCTCTGGGAACAAGATCCAGCAACACAAACCAGTCATCGTCTATTTCTGTCACTGGCTGCTGTGGGATTTCTTGCAGACGTCTTGGTGCCTCTTCTATTACCTTTCTCTCTTCAGCTACTACTTCTCTAATCTCGTCATCGGCCGCAGCTTCAACGACAGAGACAAAACTTTCCGCATCCATCAGTTCTCTTCCCCTCACTGTAACTGAAAAGTCAGGAGAAAGTCATGAACACGAGCACTAACGCACACCTGCTATATATAGCAAGAAAGCACAAAGCACGAGAGAGTCAAAGTTGTTTTGAAAAGCAGCACAGGGGATTCTGGCAGTACCTGGTGGTACATAAGGTGTTTCTCTGGGAATAACAGCCAGCAGCACAAACCAGTCATCATCTCTTTCTGTGAGGGTCTGCGGTGTTGGGATCTCTGGTACACTCCAAACTTCCTCTTCTCTCACTTTTCTCTCTTCTAGTATAATCTCTGTTTTCTCCTCACTCTCAGTCGTTGAGGTGAAATACTCGCCTTCATCCACCTGAGCAGGTTCCACAGCGGTAACTAACGATGACAGTACAGACAGATTCTTTGAACATCAGCGCGAACATGCAGTGCAAAAAAGAGAAGCAGGACAGGGTGTGTGTGTGTGTGTGGGGGGGGGGTTAGCCTCACTTGCAGGAAACAATTTCCAAAGTATAGATATTACTAAGACTGAAATCCACAGTCAAGCATCTAAAACCCATCACTGTAGCAGCAGACAAGTACAAAAACAGGTTGGTTAATATGTTAATATTGCAGTTTTGGAGTAAACTTCCTTTTAATGGGCAGAAACCTCAAGCAGAAGGAAGCTCTGGGTGGGCAGCCATCTGCCTCGACTGTTTTGTTTACTGTGTCTCTACTTTCATGGAATCGGGGTTGCATTATATGACAATTAAGTTTCACTCTGATGATTGAAAAACTACACTTTAAATTCTCCAAATTACAGGCTATATTAGAAAAATGCCTGTTCAGGACCAACGCATTTGCTATTTGGGGATATGTCAATCTATGAGCCAATATGCAATACATCAGAATTTAGAGTTGTGGTAGCAGCTCAGTTCTGCTCTTTGTTTTGGGGAAGTTCACACTCGAGCAACACACAAAAAAAGTATTAGAGGGAGGAACTGCAGTGATATTGTGGTATGAGAGATTAGTAGAGGCGTAATGTTGTTTGCACAATGACTTACTGTACCTGGTGGTTTGAAAACAGCTTTGTATGGAGGCCGGTCAAAAAGTTTGAACCAGACGTCCTGATCTGCCACCTGAGATGGATCCTGAACCTGAGGCCTCTCTGTGACTTTTCTCTCCTCTCGCACTTCTACCTTACGCCATCTCACCTCTTTTCCTCGCCTCTCCTCTGACACAGCCTGTACCTGCACATCTTCCATTTCTTCCTGCCTCTGCTCGCTCTCATCTACAATAACCCTTCTCTTCTCAGTCCTACGCTCCACCTTCTGGTATGCTACTACAGATATTGTACTGGAGACATCTGAAGTGCCAGACTTCTCCTCCACCTTGCTCTTCCAGTCCTTTTCTATCTGGCGTAGCTTCTCTCTCAAGCTATCATCTACCAGACTCTCTTCTGTCACCTCTTTTTCACTCTCCTGCTTCACCTCGGCCTCTTCCTCCTCAGGCAACAAGCCTTTTAAAAACACCTGCTTTATCTGCTCTTCCAGTTCATCCACCTCATCCTCTTTTGTCTCTATTCTCCTCACTGATTTCTTCACCACTGTTTCTGTTATACCTTCAGCTTGAATTTGTTCTTCCTGCTCCAAATCTCCAACTTCCTTCTTTAACTTATCTACCTCTTCCTTACCCAATTCCTCTTCTATTACTTCCTGAAGTCTGGCAGCCATATCATCCATGTCTTGGAGCCTTCCCTCTAAATCCTTCACTTCCCTCAGCCTCCTTTCTAAAACATCCACCTCTGTCACTTTGTCTATCAAGGTCACGGTTTCCTGCAGCCTCTCAATGACCTCCTCAGCGGTCGATTCCTGCTCTGCCACATACATGCCCTGCTCATCCTCTTCTTGGAGCGGGAACTGAGCTACTGGAGAGTCTGGATGGAGTAAAGGGAAAAGTAAAACAATGGACCATTCAAGGAATTTAAGTTTGATTTTAGGCTGTTTTTGTAATAACAGTATTCAAATTGCAAGTCATATTTCCGTAAGTCACACAAAGAGCACTCACATGGCGTGTCAGTACCCTCAAGCAAGGATAGGCTGAAGATTCGGTCAAAGTAAAGGTACCAATCATCCTGTTGTGTCACTGCTGGTTGCAACAGTCTGTCCATAGAGCTCAGTTTTGTCATGCTGAGTTTAGCTGACAACATCAGAGAAATGATATCAGTATCATACCAGATGAGCAAACACACACAAATCTCAAAGTGCAAATTCTTAAAAACCACCACATGCTTGGTTTCTGTAGAAGCCTTTGCATGTTCTTTCAAATCCAAGCCAAAGTGGAAGATTAAGAGACTGGCAGGGGTTAGAAGTGCAGATACCTGGCTGTTTCACGAAATCAAAAGGTGGGACAAAGGGAAAAGGAGGATAACGATGGAGCAGGGCAGACCACTCGTCTTCCTTTGTCCTCTGCTGCTGCTCATCATACGCCAGCTCCTGCCACGACTGACTGGCTATCTGGGTGATGGTTTGAGAGCCAGTCTGTCCAGTCTCAGTGTCCTGCCAGGTAACTGCGACTGTGTCAACAGTCTGACCCTCGTCCCAGGACTGAAGGAAAGCCTGCTCAGACTCCCCTCCGGCTGTGAAAAGATGACGAGGTGATGGCAGTTATGTAATGGTTCTGTTAGATAGATGAAGGCCACTGTGAATGCCTCACAGTGCTTGGAGCGTGTTTGTGAAGAAAGCCAGATGCCAGGCATTTGTGCCGGACTATTGTGATTCCAGTAAGCGGAGGTTAGTACAAAGCTGAATGAAAGATGCCGCTCATCCTTCAGAACAAGAGCAGATAAAAAAAAGCCCAAAACTGGCAGTTACTTTTTCAACGTCTGAAGTTCCAGCTTTGTCCTGTTTTAATGACAGCCACTGGAGCAGTGATGAGTCAGTCAGTCAGTTAAGATGTTGAACACAAAAGGTGCAAGCTACAAGCGAATGAAAGCCATTGTGCAACACACATCAAGCAGTAAAAATGAGGAACAACAGCCTCAAGACTGGAAATGCCCGTGCATACTTAACTGTGTGAGGGAGCTCCTTATTTTTTTTTTTCAGAGTTCACAGTGAACAAAGATACCCTGGGATCATGCCAGGGCAAGTACCAGGTGGGTGACATTACCCACATGTCAGAGGAGGTCAGCATTCGGAAAAGTTAAGCATCTGTGCCGCAGATGACAGGCAATCTTTCATAAAAGCAAATGAGCCACAATGGACGAGCGTGTTAAATGATGCGGTAAGGCCGTTTGCGAGCGGGAATAAACCAATGCTGCAAAAATGCCAAAAAAGCGCCGGTGCAGCTCCACACAGCTCCTGGTACCTGGGGATTCAGGAGAAGGCTGGGGTTTGTCAGACGTCAGCATCAGCGACCAATCATCAACCTCCGACCGGGTTGACGCTGAAAGTTGCTGCAGGAACTGGAGAGTTTCATCTCCAGCTGCAAGAGCGAAACAACAAGAGTGGCTTATCGAGCCAGAGCTTTCAACGCAAGACTGCAACATGGGTTCACGCATTAGTACGTACCTCCGTCTAGGTTACGGGACAGCCTCTTGCTTGCAGAGCGTGTGAAGCGAGGGGCTGGGCGGTCAATCATGGAGCTGGCCTGGCGGGTCTGAGCCTGAGTGCGTCCGCTGTACCGGAATTTGGAGCCCAGGACGAGGAAGCGACGAGATGAAGGGGGCTCCACTGTTGGAACCCTGAGGAACAAAAACATTTTAATGCACCTAACATTTAATAAACTTGACACCATTTAATTCATCAGAATGACAGACCCACATAGCAGGAGTTCAATCATGAATGATATTATACCACATTACAGGGATTTTGCATCCCCTAAAATGTGTCATTGTTATGCAACAAGGTTAGCAACAACTTTTACCTATATCTTATTGAATAGACAAAACCTTTGAGGTTGAACTCTAAGGGCTGGACCATGTCTATGCAGCTTTTCCTCTGTGGTCAAACTGCCAGGGAGCCTATACAGGACTTAAGCTGCAGGGACCAGTTAGCCAATTATCTCGGGGATAGACATAACCTGAGAATGACCTCTGTTGCCAGGCAGGGAAGTGTCGTTCACAATAAGGCAAGAATGAGCTGGTCTTACCTGAAGAAGGTATGGTGTTCGACACAAACTTTCCACAGCTTCTTCGACGCTTTGTAGTTGGGCAGTTTGAAGCCAATTGTGCTTTCATACTGCTCTTGCTGCAGGGAAGAAGAGTCAAAGCTGAATACAAGGCCCTTACATTGATGACACTTATCTGCCATATAACATGAAACATGATATACAATTTTGAAAATTTAAATATTAAGACCCTTATTTATTAAGTATTTGAAAACGCCATCAAAACCCAAACTGCGATTTGTTTGGGCTTTACACACCCACAACAGCAACAATTCCCAACCAGTTAAAAATAGCCTGGAGTACAACTATGGGATTATCATAATCCCACAATAACATAAGAAATCTAATAATAATGTAGCAAATTCAATGTAAAGAACATTAAGTAAATCCAAGGAATGACTCCGCAGTGAAATAAACGCGCGTATAAATGCAACACTGAATCTATGGGTAATTAATAGAAGTCAGTTTTTCACACAATCCCAAGACAAAGGTAACGGACAGGTGTTGTATGATTGTGGAGAAAATGTTGGCAGGTGGGATTTTGGGTTGGGATGAGGTAGAACGATAAGAAAAAAAACAATCTAATTAAATATATGCAAAAATATATTGGAAATGTAAACTCAGATTTACCTCTGATGGTCTGATTTTGATAAAGAAGCTGCTGCGTTTGTAAGAGATCTTGAGCACTTTGGGCCAGGGGAAACGGTTGATCCTCAGCTTGTCCTTGTAGACCATCAGGCCACTGGAGCAAACCCCCAGCGTAATGTCGACACCATCAAGATCCTGCACGCACAATCACAGGATGACGGACAGTTGTGATATTGTGTCACTGCACGCCACCATCCTAACCCTGCACTTACAACAATCGGCCACTGGGAGGCAGACTTTCTCACACTACGAGGACATGTTTTTTGAGGTCATGGAGTTTGAAATGTTATTAATCTCTCCTTTTTTTCAGAAAAGGGGGCTGACATCAATTTTGTAATTAAATTCTGGATGCAATACAAGCACGCTGATGCAAAACAATAACACATTTTAAAAATGAAGTCAGTACATTGCTGTCCTTGGCATTTTTGAATTAAGCCACACAACTCATCTAAACAGGTAACATAACTCAAAGAAAACCCCACCTTGGCATGGTGCAGGTCAACTCCATACATGGAGAGTTTCTTGGCATTTTCCAGAAACAACATGTCTGCTTGGGCAGGACTCATTGACCTGGAAAAACACAGATAAGAGGGTTTTTTTCAAATGTATGTTTGTTATCAGTAGTATATGAAGGACCTGCCAAGTGTTTAGATGGTTACATAAACCTAAAGATGCAGAAGTCATTCACAGTTTGTGTCTGCTGAAGAATGCACTTACTGAACACTTTATGAAAATCGTGTTAACTAAAGATTGCCATCACTGTGTTGCTCCAATCAGCGTCCATCCCCTTTGATTACCTGTAGGTGCGGTGCAGCTCCATCACTTTTTCCTCCAGCTCTTTGCTCTGCCCGGGAGCCAGACTCAGATCCTTTAAATAGTCCGTTCCGTGGAGCTCTGGGTCATACTCTCCCAGTTCCGACTGGGCAGCATAGGAGCCCAGCAGGGACAGTGTGACAAAGGTACAGGGAAGAACGCCGCGCATAATGTCCTTCCTCAGCTGGAGACACAGGAAGTACCTGAAGAAGACGTCAAAGGAATTATGAAGATGCAAATAAATATGTGCTTTCTGTTAGATGAGAAGCTCCAGACTACCCATCTTAGCTTAGCATAAAGACTGGAAGCTGATGGAAACTGTTAGCATGGATGTGTCCAAAGTTTAAGAAAATCCTACCAGCTCAACCATGTTATAGCTCTGCAAATCAGCAGATTTCTCAAAACATGAAACTATTCCTTGAACACCTGAGACACTCACCTGGTGAGGTCTTCAGTCAGCTGTGCTGGATCAGGAGGGTAGAACTTCACGTTGAATGTGAATTCATACACAGCGCCTGAAACCTGCTTCCGGATCTCTTTGGTCGCTTCCAACCACGTCTACAGAAAATGAGGGAAACAAAGCACCAAGTGCTCGTAACCAGTTTCTTGTTGGTGTCGTGTAAAACTGCTGATGCTTTTCCAAAGAAACTTAGAGTACAGGAGCAGAAAAACCAACCTACCTTGCTGGTTGGGGTTTCCCAGTTAGCGAGGCCAAAGTAATCCTTCTCCAGCAGGTTGACATGGTCATACACCTTTGTTAAAAGTTCTTGTCCTTTAGCATGTTTCTACATGAGAAAGACAGACACAGACAGACAGACAGTGGGACATCAGTCTTTATGACCATGTTAATCTTCAATAGCAGCGATAGTCATTACATACTGTAAACTGGGAAGCCCCTTACATCAAGCTCACACTCGAACTGAGTGTCGTCCAGTAAGGTGACTTTGCATTGCATGGTCTTCTGACGTTTGGAGCCTTTGGCCTCCTCTGTTTTCTTCTCTGCCTTCTTCTCTGTCTTCTTTTCTTTGACAGGCTTCTCCTTCTTTGCCTCCTCCTTTGCCTTCTCCCCTCCTTTGCCTTCCTTCTGCTGTCCTGCTGGTTCTTCCTCCTTTTTCTCTGTGTCCTTCTCCTTCACTTCTTCCACAACGTCAGCCTCCTTCTGTGCTGCGGCTTCTTCCTTGTGTTCCTCTTGAACTGGCTGCAAGAGTCAACACAATTTTTAATTATGGCAGCGCTGTAATTAATACGACTTAGCAAACAGCAAATATGCAGCTGTTGATGCTCGCCCGAGTCAGACGAGCACGGATCATTTCTGCTTCAGATCAAGCTTTCAGCTCCAAGCAGCATAGTTACTTTCGCTGAGCAAGCTGTCCGCATCATAAAAAATTCATCAGAAAGAAAAAAAGCGTGTGCTCCTCTACTACAGTCAGATCTGCAACATGGATTTGGGGGGTGGAGTAGGGGCACGCTGCATACCTGTCAAGTTAACATGACATCCATGGTCAGCGATTGATCCCACCCCCCAACACACACATGAAAATAGACAACATGTGCATTGTTAGATTTGCACTGTATGTCTCATTCCATGGAGATAACACGTTGTTCAGTGATGAAGGTGCGTATCTGCAGAATACTGAACCATCACTGACTGACAGAAGTAAAACATAGCTGCTCGACCACAAAATCACTGACTGGCTGCTCCACCAGAACGCACATCACAATGTTTTACTGCTAAGACCGATGATGATGGGTTCGCGGACAATCCGTGTTACCCTCAGCCCATCCGAACTTGACACAAACTCTGACATTTTGGGAAATGCAATTTCTTGCCAAGAGTTAGATGAAAAGATTGATACCACTCTCAGGTCTGTACATTCAATATGAAGCTACAGCCAGCAGCTGGTTAGCTTAGCTTAGCACAAAAAATGAGGCAGGTGCCATCAGCTAGCCTGGTTTTGTCCAGTGATTCTACAATTTACACTCTGTTTTATGTACAGATTAGACAAAGCAGACATAGTACGCTTATAAAGGAGCAGTATAGATGCTGGAAGGTGATGGTTTTGCTTCCTTTGGACAATGTCCAGCAAGCTGTTTGTCCCTGTCTCTGGCCTTTCTGCTACGCTAAGCAAACTAGCTATAACCTTACATTTCACAGACAGGTGTGAGAGTGGTATCAACACTCTTAGCATTAGTGACACTGTAAGCGTAATGAGGGTCCCCTCACCTGCGTCTCTGCGCTGCTGATTGAGTGCTGATCAGGAGCCTGTTCGGTCTCTGGCTCAGTTTTAAGCTCAGGCTCTGGAGCAGCAATCGGTGCTTTCACCTGCTCCTCACTTTCTCCTTTCACCGTCTTCTCCTCCTTCTTTGCCTTGTTCTTCCCCTTGTCTTTTTTCTTCCCCTTTTCCTCTTCCTTCTTTTGCTTTTCTTCTGTCTTTTCCTCCTCCTTTTCTGTCTCTTTCTTCTTTGCCTCTTCTTTCACTTTCTCCTCTTCTTTCTTTTTTGTCTTCTCTTTTGATTTCTCCTCCTCCTCCTTCTTTCTGACCTTTTCCTCTTCTTTCTTCTTTGCTTTTTCGGCCTCTCTTGCCTTTTCCTCCTCTTTCTTCTTTGCTTTCTCTTCTTCTCTCCTCTTTACCCTTTCTTCTTCCTCCGCTCTCCTCTTTGCTTTTTCGTCCTCCTTCTTCTTTATCTTTTCCTCCTTTTCTTTTTTCTTTGCGACCCTCTTGTCAATGTTTTCCTCCTCTTTACTCTCTTTCTTTCCGGCTTCTGCCCCCTTGTCTTTGACTTCAGCGGTCTCCTTCTTCTCTTCTTCTTTTGTCTGCAATTTGTCCTCCCTCTTTTCTACACTCTGCTGTGCTTTCTCCTCCTCCTTTTGCTCCTCTTTCTTTTTCAAGGTTTCCTCTTCTTTTTCCTCCTCGTCTGGTTTCACTTTCTCCTCATCCTTTTTCTCTTGTTTCTTCTTGGCTTCTTTCTTTTTCTTTTTACTGCCCTTCTTCTCAACTTTTTCTTCCTCCTTTTTCTCCTCTTTTTGTTCTACTTTTTCTTCCTTCTTTTTCACTTCTTTTACCTCCTCTACTTTAGCCTCTTTCTCTTCACTTTTCACCTCTACCACCTTCTCCTCTTCCGCTTTGTCAGTTTTTTCCGCCTTGTCAGTTTTTTCCTCCTTGTCTGCCTTTTCCTCCCTGGCCTTCTCTACCTCAAACCCCTCTCCCTCGGAGCACTGTGAGCGACGTTTCAGGAAAGAGGAGAAGAGGCGAGACAGGCCTTTGCCAGCAGAGGTCCGGGTACGAGGCTTCAGCTGCTCCTCCTCAGGGGAGGTAGCTACGTCAGCAGGCCCGGGCTCAGACGCCTGCTCCTGGGCTTTCTTGCTCGACTGCCCCCCCTCTGGCTCGGACGCGGCCCCCTCCGGCTTCTGCTTGTTCTCTGGTTCGGGTTCGGGCTCGGCGCCGCTGGCCTTCTGCTTGCCCTCGGTGTCCGCCTCACTCACTGCACTTGCCTCTGTTGTCATGGTAGCCACTGGGAAGGAGAACATGAGGGAGTCAGAGATGGAGAGAGGTCACGGTGCTGCACAGAGTATGACAGCACACAGCACAGCTATACTTGGAACACAACAAACAAGATTAGGAGCAGTGGGCTATTAGCCTGTGGTACGAAACAATGGCAAGCAAATGTAATACATGGCCTATACTACACTGATGCAGTAACTAAACTGTTCAACTATTATTAGTATTATTATGATTATTATTATTATTATTATTGATAATAATAATCGATACTCCAAAAATGACTATAAAAAATAAAATCCAAAACATTTTGTTGTGTAAATTCCCAAATGACATGAACACAATAAGACAATTTTTAAAATATTTTTTGCTTAATACATGGCGATGATGTAATAGAAAACATAGTCTTTTATCATGCAAATAGGGTAATCTGTATGCATGCTTCATTATTTTCACTTAATATTCGTTCACTTTGGCTGATGAACTAATCGAGAGAAATTTACCATGGGCAATTTTTTAAGTAAGTCATTTATGTTGCTGCTGTTAGTCGCATAAATCAGACTTATTCCATAAAACATGAAGCTAACTGCCCACCGTAGATTATACCCAAACACACATACACAAACATCACTTCATCACACAATAGGCTTCCTTGTTGAAGAGTGTGTCTGTGTCTACATGGAGTTCTACAGGCGAGCTCACAACGCGGCTTATCACAGACTCATTAAATCTCACTGACACAAAGGAGGCATTCTGCTCCAGAGCGGCATATTAGCACCGCCCGGATCATCCTCGCCAAGCATGCCCGGCTCTTCATGTCACACAAGCCCATCCTACACAGGTCATCTAAGGCACCAGCACTGGGTGATTTCACGACATATACCATGAGATGATGGAAAACGGTCAATCATTTGTTAATATTTCTTGCCACTGTGGGCAGCAAACAAGGGAGAATTGTTAGGACTTTTGCATTAGCATGATGACTAACATTAATTTGTAATATATCTAAATTGCTGGATGGCCAAAAACAGACGTTTCTGTGTCTGAGGATTTTATGTGTTTGATTTCCCAGACAATTCACAATATATCCAATGACATATTAGTATAGGTCAACATATCAGCAGATATATTATTAACTTTCACATGATATCAGTGTCTGCATCAAAAATCCAGTCATGCTTGGGCTATATTACATATACAGATGATTTTATTTGGTGTACCTCTACACAGAACATCTACTGTATGTGGCTGCATATGTTGCCTTCTATCCTCTTTAACCTGACTGCACAGTAGTTATGGAAGATACCAAGACTGCTGTCAACATGTAACAGTGCAGCCATACTTAACTTACGTGTTATACAATGATGTGATTCAATCCTACTACAGAGATGGAGCCTTGGAGCTAAATGCACAAGCCTTTGATTCAGTGGTGTGGCAGCGACAGGACAGATATGGTATATTTAGAAACGTCTAACCAGCTGATTGAATCACACAGCAGACTGAAATACACTGCAGGTGTTATGCAACCACGCTACACCTCTCCTAAGTGAGCTTTATCAGCCACAGTGGTTCACATCACAATCAGTTGTTGTCTTCCATGAGACTGCTGCGCATCCTGTCTGG
This sequence comes from Chaetodon auriga, assembly GCF_051107435.1. NCBI lineage: Eukaryota > Metazoa > Chordata > Actinopteri > Chaetodontiformes > Chaetodontidae > Chaetodon > Chaetodon auriga. The sequence goes on from NC_135081.1 coordinate 17,728,341, forward strand.
AGTAGGCCTTGTCTAATTGGTGACTAATGTGGCCTGTGTTTTCCTCTTCCATATGTAGTTCAAGTCCCACCCTGCCTCGTATGGCGTGGGGGAGGGGAAATGCTAGACAAGCAGACAGGCCAATCTTCCAGATGTACATGGCCGCCCCAAAGGGTGCAGCCTGGCCCTCTATACCATACACTTCCCACTGGCACTGCAGGACAGCAGGCGAGGAGGAGGGGGTACGCACACAGACCAAATCCTATTTAGCCCTCCCATTGTTTGTGTCCAGTGACCAATAACTGTGCTGCACACTATAACTAATCCTGCCTACCCTTCCCCCCACAAGACCCCCCATAGGCCTATTCCCTAGGTCACCACATACACACACACCGGTATGCATCAGTGCTCACGAGCTCCTCTGGGTCTTTTAATGCTCCGTCATCTCAATTGTGATTGTCAGGAAACAGACATGCTTCTAATGGACCAGCTGAGCTTGTGTCTGCTGCCTCCTCCATTTTGTGCCGCCGATCTGACATCTCTGCTATCAGCCAGCTGAGCAGGACTAACCTGCATCATGACTGATTGAGACAGCGGCAGCCACACTGCAGGATCCCTCAATGCAGCATCAATCTCTCATAATATGAGGGGTATTACTTTTTATGGTGTGGAGGTAATTAGATGAAATATTGCTGCACTCTTAAAAAAAAAACCTGCCCTCAATCCTACATAATTAGTGTCTCTAATGAGCTAAATTATAGATGAAGCAGGCCACCCTCCAGCAAGAGTGAGCTCACAAAGAGCTGCTGGATCAGGTGCAAACAAGCACGGCCTGAGTTTGAGCAGGATTTGATTTAGACTTTCTGTGACTTTTAATTGAATTTAATGTCCCCGCAGGAAGATTGTTGGAAATTTGATTCGACTCAGTGAATTTTACTTAAAAGAAAGGTCACACATTGCTTGTCTTGAGCTGACTGAGCTCAAAGGATTTTGAGAATAATCATTACTTTACAAGCTTGACTCTGAGTAACACGAACCGTGAGCTTCGATTTATGAAGTGTAAAAGTTTTCCTGATGATAACCCAGCGACATAACTGCTACCAGCACCAAAACTCACTCAAATGCCCCATCAATCCAAGTTGCCGGTTTTACAAAAATATTTTCACAAATGTATCCAAAACCTTCATATTATTGGCCAGTGATGCTGCTGCTGTGCCTGTTCGTGTGTGTGTACACAGCATGTGTGATGAAATCAGATGAGAGGGCTGGATGGGGAAGAGCTTGCAGAGAAAGAGGAGGAGGTATAGTATATAAATAGCTACATGTACTCAGGATGCAGGGACTCATTAGTTAGCCTTTACAGACAAGCTCATATCTATTTCTGTTCACAGCGAACTGCACACAACACGCATGTGCACATGTGCATACATGTGTGTACAGCCGCATAGACACACACATACGATGCATACACGATTACATACAGCGCACAGCATGACAACAGGGAGAGATTTTATTTGTTGTGAGTGAATTCACTGCACCTTCCCGACCAACACTGGCAACTGACTGACAAGTAACATGAGTTCTACGGTAACGTTGCCCTGCAGGAACACTAGGACAAAAAGAAAGCATGTTTCCTGGGTACTGAGAGTAGGCTTAAGGAATTAGAAGGAGTTTAGAGTTAATCAGCCCCCAAGTGACCAAGTGAGATTATCTCCATCTATCTACCTGCCTTCAGAATCTATCTCACTGTCTCCATCCACTCTGAGTCTCCCTCTCTGTCTCCCGGTCTGCCTCTCTGGGTGTGCGTGCATCTATGTGTGTGTGTGTGTGTGTGTGTGTGTGTGTGTGTGGGAGAGAGGGAGAAAAGCTGGCAGAAGAAGCCATGGGCTGTGCTGATTCATGGTTTTATGTGGAGCCCCGCCTACCTGGCTGTAAATCAACAGAAATGAACTGAAAGCCAAGATATCAGTCCTCTGACCACATGGTGGCTCCTATTAACCTCTCTAAGTAAACACACACCCACATGCCAACATACACGCTAACACGTGCCTGGCTAAACTGCTCGTATGTTCAGTTCATGCACACAAGCCTGCTCGGCAACATCACAAGTGCAGACAAAACGGGCAGGCGCTGAATATTTTAAATTACTGTAGTGTACACATGTACTTCTTATCGGTGGTTTAAAATAATACGGCATGGTTTCAGGATATGGGAGAGAGAGCAGATTCTTGGCAAAAATGATTTAAATGTGATCAAACTTTCAATGAAGCACCAAAGATGAGGACTGGGTGATACTCAACAAAAAGGTATTGGGCAACAAAGGGTTATTTCAGTCTAATCCTCTGTGTAAACCTATCCCAAACCCAGTTCTAAACTAATCAATACACACAGATGGTCTGTGAGCGTGATGCTGTAACATGAACCGACATGGGAAAAGAATGAAGTAGCTTGATTGATTTACTGCGGTTGCCCTGAAAGCACTTCTGAATCCATTTCTAACATCACCTCAGCCAAAGCCCATTGACAGAATAGCATATGTGCACATTAGTGCACATTGTGAAGGAGGTGCTCTTTCTTTGCGTCCACATAGAAGGAGAAATAAGCTAAATGATTCAAAATAGTACATCAGAAAGAATTTGATCATTTGTGTGATTATTTGCGTAAAGATGATGTAAAGTTTGACTTGTTTTTAAGCTCGCCACATCAACACACTCCTTCATTCATGAAGAAAAGCACTGACAGCTCTGCACAGTGGCTATGTGGAGTCGGCTCCTTATTTAGCAATGCTCATACAACAGAGTAGTAGTCTAACTGCACGAATGCATCATAACTCCCAAAAGAGGATTAACACCAGCAAGCTCTTCTGGGACCTCGGTGACCTCACTCTCACACAGCAGAGCCAAAAACATCCTTCAGCATCACTTGAGCACAACACTGCTGATTCAGCAGCACAGGAGGCCCCAAACACAGGAGGTCTTATCTCTGTCATTTTTTAACCTCTGTGTTTACTTCCGCTGCTCATGCAGGCGTTTGTGTGTACAACCGTATTACTGCTGCCTCCGTCTCTCCCTCATCCTCCCTACGTCACATCTGCAGCTTCATAAAAGATTATATGGCTATATATATCCAGCGGTATCATCAATGGAGATGATGGTTATTGGATGAGTTTCTGGTAAGTGCGTTATTGGTGGCACAGGCATGCACCCAGAGGAACAGAGAGAAAAACACACACGCCGCCCTCCAGCGAAGATGGATATTTTTAACCCATACACTCAAATTGGGGGTAAAAGCAAGTCATGTCAAGCAGAAACTGTACTCCAAAATGCAATGGCATCTCTGAAACAGCACGGGAAAACAGCATGTGAACATCTGAGCAGACACATTGTTGGAAATAGCTGTAGCACGCAAGAACATCCCGACATGAAGAGGCACAAGTGCATCAACTGGAACAATAACTATTTACCATATGAATGGTTTAAGGGACAAAATAGGGAGAGATTTCTGTCTGTCCGTGAAACTTAATAGCATCAGACATCTATGTTGCGCTCTATAAGGATGAGCATTGCTAGAGAGAAAGCTTTAAGGTTTAGCAGAAAATGTATTGTTTATTTCCCACACAGTCATCACTGGTTATCAATGCGTGTAGGCTTGATCCAAAAAGATTTTGTAGAGTGGAAGTTTTCCTGAAATATTCAAACTGTGCGCCTTCGTTTAGCTCACTGATAACTTCGACGTTCTTTCATTTTCACAAAAACAACTCCCACATGTGGGAAAGGCGTCGCAGGCTGCGCTCACACGGAGCGCTTTTCATTCATTGCTCCGCTCTTTTAACTGGCCAACATTCAGACTGTAACTTTCATTTAAATCGAGGAACCATCGCTGAGCTGTCGCCGATTAACACACCCTGATGCCACTTCAATTTCAACTTTTTCTTTCCTCAACTAAAACCGCAGAACAGTTCCAGGCAGGATCGGGCCAGCGTGCCAGGGTATTTAAACAATCTGTGTATGAAAATGGCGCCGAATGTCCAACAAAACAAATAAACACTTAAGTCACCCCCACCGCCCGCGGAACATGAATCTTATATTTGGCTTACCTACTCTAGGATTGGCATCAATGGGAGAGGAAACGGCGCAAAAAAAAAGAAAATCCGACAAAATCCAATATTCCGCACGTTCAGTGGAGGAACAATGTTGCGGAGCGACGCATGCTTTGTTGTGCAGCTGAAGGTGTCCGATGCGCGTAAAGGGGTGGAGTCTCTCTGAGGCTTCGACTTGGCTTGACCGACCGAGCACCGAGCAGCAACCGCATGCAAGGTTGGAGGAGAGCGACGCAACTTTCCGATGCTGCTGATGAGAGCTGCTCCACGCCTCCAAATATGAGGCTGTGTTCGAATATATGAATAGTTATCATTTGTGTGATAAATTTGTGCTGCAGAAATCCGACCCCCCAAAACACTTGAGTGACTCGTGAGTGTTCAAATCAGCAGAATAAATGGCAGATTTCTGCAAGTATCAGCACATATGTATGTTAGAAAAGGTTTAATATGGCATTTTAAACCCAGTTTCAACAATCCCCAACAGACGTGGAGTAAGGCAAGCCAGAGTGCAATCATTAACATAGTACAATGTCCAGAACCAGGAGGGAAGCGCAGAGGCCACAGCAGTAATCCTCAGAGTCTTTGCCAGTGTTCTCAGGCAGCAACATGGTGCATTCATGTGCACCGTATGAGGAAGGTGTTGGGACTACAAACTTCAGCCAAGTGGTGTAAATATTCATTATTCAAAAACAAACCAGCACACACATGTGCGATCAAACTGTCTGCATGGACCCCGGCATGGTCCCCACCCATCTGCCTGACCCCATTAGGGCCATACGGCTCATAGGCAGAAATGTCTGTGCGGTGTGTGTGTGTGTGTGCGTGTGTGGGGGGGGGGGTTATTATTCTCACAGCCACATGGGGCAAAGGAACCATCACCTTTGTCTAACAGAGGCATGTTCATGTGGCAGGCTCAGCAGCGTCACGTGTCATTTCTGGTCAATTCATTTGCCATGCATTGAATAAAATTTCTTACCAGTGCAAAGGCGGCTCTGTAAAATCCTGTCATCAAGTCCAGAGGAGGTATCAAGACACAGCACCATACAACAGGAACAGAAAATTTCTCTCTAGCACAGGAACGGTCGATAATGGTGTTTTCTTCTTTAGACTTTGACCACTGAACACATTGATGACGCATAGGCAGCACAACAGCACGCACACTGGTGGTGCTTAACATTTACTCTAACCTAATGCATTAACAGGAGAAATCTGATGAATCCCAGCCAGGTACGAACAGAGAGCATGGGCTGCAGCAGGCCTATGTTTTACTTCATTGCTGTTTGGAATGAGCAAGCTGGAAGATAACAGGGGAAGAGCAAGGAGGAGAAACAAAGACTACGAGGCCCTCGTGTTGCCTCCAGTTGCTTAGGAACCCCCTGCCCTGCCCTGTGCCTACTGCAAGGAGCAGGTGTTGAGCTGGACCCAGGAGAGGGATGATAGACAGAGAGGAGAGGGGAGGAGAAGAGGAGCAGCACTCACAGACCCACGGTCCCTTGAGACCATGACAGACTGGAACCACAGACTCTGAGATGAGCCACTCGCCCAGCAGACACACCCAAAACACTGACGCTCACTTTGCGCCCCCCCCCCCCGGTCACTCCTGTTGTTCATAAGCGCGGGCAAACACACGCATACACTGGCGCAGTGCATTACTCCAGCTGAGTGCATGGGGGTTATGTTTGTTTGGAACATCTTTATCCCTCTCTGGCTCCATCACTCGGTGATTACATAATGCCCCATACCACTTCCACCCAATTCATCTCTCGTTGACTTTCAATGCTGCATCTGGGTGCACACCACACAACACGCCGCCTTCCCTCCTGCATCTTATGTAAAACAACTTGTGCAGCTTTGAAAATGCTTTAAATATGAATTTTTGCGTGCATGTGATTGAGGCATGGCTTGCAGGGGTTTTATTTTGTGCTCTGGATCTGAGCTCTCAAGAGCACTAACGGGATAGATGGTAACAGCGCATCAATATTCATAGCGCACCATTAAGTTATGAAGAATTTATGAGGCAGGAATGTTCCATGTTTCTGCCCCTTTCTGCCAGCAGACATGTTGCCCGTCCCTCTTGTCATAGGCCAAGTTGGAATTCTCACCTTCACCACACGCCTTCGAGACTTTAAATTATCCAGCATGATGTTTCTTTGAAGTGAAGGTCTGGACATTAAGTGCATCCTGTGCTATAATCTAATACAGAGAATAGGACAGGACAACTTTCCAAAGAAAAGTCTGCAGCCTGTGAAGCTGCCACAAACATTTGCATGTAGCAACAATGCAAAGCGATGAGTCATATTGGAAATGAAATGCTTACATTAATATGCATGCGCTTGGATGTCATCTGAGATCTTGTAAAAAGACACTGTACCAATCCCTGGAGCTTAAAGTACTTTGAACAGATTGTGGTGGACATTCTAGGCCACCTAAATACATGCTACATTGTGTTTGATCATCTGATGCTACTGTAAATGGCCACGTTTTCTTAGTTTACACTGCCACCTGGTGGAGAGATGGTCAATGACACCTCTTCTCACGCATGGCGGCTGATGGGACTGAACAGACAGTAAACATTGTACTGCAATTACAATTCTTATATGCCTCCTTTATATTGATCACATTTCCTAATACACAGCGCAATTTAGGCATAAATATGTGCACTTTGAGTCTCATAATAAAACAAACTATGGTGAAAGATTAAATGAGGATGAGCATTGCTAGAGAGATGAATTATTTGCTATAAGAGAGGGAATCCCCACCAACACTAATCTACCTTAATACAGAGCTGTAAGCCATGCTGGGGGCATGTGTGCATGAGAGATAAAGATGTGTTTGCGTCCAGGCGCCTCAGGGTGACACAGTCACACTACCCCTCCCAAAACCAGTCTGATGTGCACACCAGCAGGTCAGCATGAAGCCATAATTCCAGCTACTAAAGCTCTCACTGGGAATCCCTCCAACATTTTTTCAGTATGATGCTGAACTATTAAAAGGGATGTCATTGATTTCTTTATGACTTAATCTTAATATAAAGTACCACAAATGAAGAAAGGATTATTGTAGAGAAGCAGCCTAACCAGGCGCGCCTACAGTGAATGCATGCATGCAGAAGATTCAGAGGGAGACAGCAAAGTCTGCCCTCGGATCCCAGTGAGAATGGCATGCCAGAGAGCAGTAATCAAGAATTAATATTTAATAGTCTGTATAAAGACTGATGAGTTATGACTTAATAGAATCGTTGCATGAATATAAATGAAATGCGTCTCTGCAGCTGAGAGCAAGGCTGTTTAATTATACTCTGCATTACCTTTAAATCAAACAGTGCTACAGTAAGGAGGGACTCATTTGTACATGCATGTTTGATCAGGTAAAAGACGCCTCACTGAGTATGTACTGAGTGCAAGACTCACAAAACAGCAAGAAAATAAACTGCATCATATCGCCTTTGTTACACGTTTTTTTCATTCAAGCGGTAAATGATACTCACGTCGCATCCGTGCAGAAGGTCATTGCAGATTACGTGGACAATCCCAGCCAGTGTGTCCAGGTCAGAGACAGGGGAAAAACAAGAGGTCAGATCAGTGAGTGTTCAGCACACAGTGGAAGAAATACAGCACTTGAGTGAACCTGTTTGCATAACAAATGACAGCAGTGCAGCACATAAACATGCCCTAATTCATCACATAACTGATGGGCCTGAATTAGATCATGACTAGAGGCTGAAGTATAGCCTACAGTGCCAGCATCCTTTGAGAAGTGAAAAGCAGAAAGGAAAACAATATAAGAAGGCTCCACTGAAGCCAAATCAGTTCTTAAAGTCAAAAAGAAATAGCACAGGTTTTCTCTAGATTTCTACTCCTGCTCCCATCGTAATAAACAACATAAAATTTAATTAAGTCCTACAGGTTTATCTTTGACTGTATTCTCGTTTGTGATGATTAAAATCAGCTGTATTTTGTTCACAAAGTGTTTGGGGCCCAGAGCCTCCGGACTGGTGCCTGTCAACAAACCTCCAGCTGACATTTCTCATCATTTTTGTCGCGTTCTCGAAACCCTGCGGCGGGTTGCGAGTCCTGTTTGTCTTCTTTGCTCTGTAGACTAACAGCACAAACATCCCTGACCTCGTCTTGTTTGACTTAATCCCTCCAAATGCGGCGCAGTGAACTCCAGGCGAACCGCCGCCGCGAGGAAACGGGAAATGAAGCCCCTGTCTGGGAAAGGTGCGCCATGTCAACACAATGAAAGTGCACGAGTCGGCGAGCCGTACCTGACCAGACGGATGTATCCTCTGCGGGTTCCCTCCACCTTCACCTTCACGCCATAATTCCTCTATTTCCCTTCCGCGCGACTTGGAGACTATCGATCAGGTTTCCACAGAGAGGCGGTGTCGCAGCAATGACGAAGCACTAAGTAGTGATGGGTGGAGATCAGAGGTGGGAGCGTTACTTCCAAACCCCGCAGATGACTCCTCACTTGTTATTATCAAAAGTAATGACATACTGAGAGTTTCTAGGGAAGCAAGATACAGCATTTCACATACTTACACATGCCGAAGCGTTTCTGTTGGCTGTTACAGGTGAGTCAGGTCCGGTGTATTTCCTGCAGCACAGTGATTGGCAGTAGTAGGTGAGGTAGTCCTAAATGCCTCCACACAGATGGGGAAGCACTTCAGGAGGCGTTCAAATAACAGTGCTCGTGTTGGCACTCCTTATCAAAATGTCAACTCAGTGAAAAACAGGTGCAGCTCACCTATTGTGCGGCTGTGAAAGGATCCAGTATCTGGGCCCGGATATCAGAGAGGAATGCGCGGTCAAAGAGTAGGATTTTGCTCCATACTGCCAACTTTTGTGCCAGTGTTGGCTGTGAGCGGTCACAAGCAGTCTGACATCAACAAACAGGTCGTTTCTGCACACGCTCTTCACTGGTGGCTCCACGCGGGGGCGCTGTTGTGGATGTGTGTCACCGAGGAACAACAACAAGGCCTCAAAACAGCAGATTAATAAAAAATAATGACTGTTACAAGTAGTTCCTGGTGTCATGTAAGTTAGGACTTACTTATTCATGAAATATACAAATTATTTTTTCTGTGTGCCCCCTCCTTAAATAAAGTGTTGCATCCTTAAAGCGCCCCTCTGCTCAAAAATGTGTTTTGCTCATTCTTACTTGGATGTTTGAGCTTCACTCTGCAGAATGATCTGCCGGAGGGAAAAGCTTCCCTGAGCAGGGTTTTGTGACATCACAGCAATCACCACCAGCATGCGAACACACGAGAGTCATTTAAAGAATTTTCAACAAGGTAACTGAACTTTTTTGTGGAAGATCTAAAATGTGTCGAGGGGATTTAAAAAGAAAAGTATTATGAATTCATGGTCGCCTTACAGTGACTTTCCACTTGTGTGTCCCCTCATGCAAAGTAGCTCTGCACCTGTAAAAAGGCCCTCACGCATATCCTATGGCTCCATCTATTTAAGCCAACAATAGTAAAACACTGACAAGGACCAATTTACTGCATAATGAGTACTTTTACTTTGGATACTTTAAGTGCATTATGCTGGCAGTACTTACATACGTGTACTTAAGTACAGTTTGAGTGCAGGACATTGCAGTGAAGTATTTTCAAAGTGTGAGTGCCTTTACTTCAGGGAAGGATCTTTGTATGTCTTTAAATCTTCCACCACTGGTAATACCATGAGTAGCCTACTACTACTACTACTACTACTACTACTTATAATAATAATAATAATAATAATAATAATAATAATAATAATAATAATAATAGACATCTAGAGGAGTTTTCCCAAACATCCCTGTGACATAAAATCCCTGCAATGATGTTCTCGTAGCACAGTGGGAACCCTACACAATGACATTTAGCGGACATTCTGAGGGGACCTTTAGGGGACATGCTGGGGCCGTTCTTTCTATTGCTGGGATGACCTTGGCCGTCTCCTTAAAAAGCAGAGTGTATTCCCAGAAGGAGCCCGACACCTCAGTGCAGCTGCTGCTACAGCTGGAACATCTGTCTCAGTGTTACCTAAAACCCAGTGGCCAGTGTCGAGGCTGTCCCAGAAGGTTAGCCGAACGCATCTGGCCTTAAAGCTGCACTCCTGCAATTAAAGCTGGGGGACTCACGAGACTGATTTTTAAAGGGTGGTCAAACTTGAAGCAGCAGAGGCCGAGATATCCTTACTTTTAGTCGATAGATAGATAGATAGATAGATAGATAGACAGCAGTTCCAGTGTACTTCCATTCAGCTTTCACATGCAGTATATTCTCACAGTGAGGACAACACCTCTCACTCACTATCACGCTGAGCAGCCAGGATCCACCCTGTGTGATTAACTCCACACACTTAACTCCAGCCTTCTGGATGCTCTCACATGAAGATAAGAGCAACTGTCACCACCGACACACACCAGTCAATTCACATGCATCCATACCTTCAGAGAGGTGTGGGACATCCTCTGCAGCCCACTGAGGACATGCTGCCCCCTGTTGAACGTTTCCGTCATTCCTTCATGTAAATCTTCTGCAATCATGAAAGAAAGGACAGATAGATTTGCGTACACTTAGGCACACTCATTTACCTTGAAAATAAGGCGAGGAAGTTGCTGTTTGGCAGCCATGAAGACAATTTCATGTATTTTGTGTGAAAATAAATCTGAACGATATCAGCTATATTTTCTAGTTTTGTGAAACTGGGGTGTTTTTATTTCTTTTCCACTTGTTAAAATCAATCGGACGATGACAGTATTAGTTGGAAAAGTGGATAAAAACAAGTTTTACAGCATCTACCTGAACAATGGAGCTGAGTTTGCATCAGTCACTCAGAGCAGTGAAGTAATACAACCTATTATGTTTGACCAGGAAGACAGCAGAGCGGGTAGGACGACGACAGCCCTCTATGGGAATAAGCCGTCGGTGCCGTAAGACTTAAGTTATGACTTTAATATGGCTGATAAGGGTCCGTTTTTAACCTCGTGTATTATTTTCTACCTATCGATCGGAGCCGCAATATTCCAAATTCTCGAGGAGCCCAACTGGAAATCAGCCAGGGACAAATACAGGCTGCAAAAGGAAAGCATTTTGAAGAAGTATCCATGCTTGGCAAAAGAAGATCTGGAGGAGATTTTGGAGGTATGAGTCAAGCTTTTGGTTAACAGTATGACAAACAGAAGCTAGAAAAAGTTGTCCGTTTATCCTAACTTACATTCATGTGAGCAACTTTGCGGAGATTGACCAACTAAAGAACTCACCCATCAGTTCTCATAGAGTTATCAGAAAAAAGTAGGCCAAAGAAGTCGGAATTTATACCAGCCTGTATTTCTTTAATTAATTTGAGCCTGAATTGACGAGTGGAAGAGAAGTTGGCTGTATTTATTTATGTCAGGACACCTCAGAACCGGTTTTTCCTGCTCTGGAACAAACATTAACCTGCATGGCTGAAGCGGATCATGACAACCTGAGACAATCCGCAGGTTCTTTTGGGTTAAAACGCGGTGTTCACATCTGTGATGGCGCCTGAACGTTAGAAACAATCCTGATTGAAACGGGATGGTTGCGCTGAGCGTGAAGGTGCATGTCTCCATAAGCCACAAATATGTGAATGTTTGCGTAAGGTGTGCCACGCTGTAATGGCTGGGTGAGACGCTCGGACCTTTTCAAACCATGATAAAGGCCCAATAAAAGATTAAAACAAAACAGCACCTTTATGATCGGCGTCGTTAAGGAAAAGTAGTAGCAGAGGTTGTGAATGGATTTTGCTGTGTCAGATTTACTGTGTTTACTCACCCAGATAGTGTCAGAGGCTGCGGGCCAAGGTGTGACCATCACCGGTGACATACACCGCAACACCTGGGACTGGGCCAACTCTGTCATCTTTGCTTCCACCATTGTCACCACTATAGGTGCGTATGAGATCCACACTGCCTGGCACTAATATAATCATCGCTGATATTAATTTTATAGGACTTATTCACTTTAATTTAAAATCTAACACTGACAAATAATTAATTGTCTTGTAATCATGCGCAATATGACATTATGTATTTGCTTGTTTGTGTGAGAGTTGCGTACTAATTATATATGAATTTTGCAAAGACATAAATAAAGAAAACAGCTCAATACTACTTTGTAATGAGGTAAAACATTTAAAATGTCAGCTCTGAAAATCCCCTTGAAGAAACCCCAAACCCTGATTAATAACTCAATAACTTCACATTTGATGACTTTCAATGGTAAAATATATAAGTACAAGAATTAACTGTGCAGTTGTAAATGTTAATTCGTTGCAAGAGATCAAACTGTGCATTGAAGAGGTCTTCCTGCCAAATGAGTTATGGAGACACAGCATGTTCTAGAGGATGATGCCCAGTAGCCAATTGTTTTTCAACCAGGCAACCCAAATTCTATCCTTCCTGCTTTGTAAAGGAATACTAAATGACATTTTCCCCATTGGTAAAGCCAATAAACCTTTATAGATGATAAATCTTCATATCTCTTGGTGCTGTGTGTTAATGTTTCCTCTTGTAATCTGCAGGTTTTGGTAACGTTGCTCCCAAGACCAAAGGTGGTCGTGTGTTCTGCATCCTGTATGGGCTGTGTGGGATACCTCTGTGTCTGGTATGGATAAGCAAGCTGGGTTCATTCTTCGGAGACCGCGCCAAACGTCTGTCCCAGGTTCTGATCAGTAAAGGAGTGTCAGTGGTAAGAGTGTGTTAAAGTGTTAAAATACAGCTCCATCAAGTTACTGAATATTACATAAAGATGTGCTTCTTTTCTCCTTTCTGCCAGAAAAAGGTCCAGTTAATCTGCACAGCTTTGTTCCTGTTATGGGGGCTGTTGGCGCACCTGCTGCTCCCTCCACTCGTCTTCATGTCTCTTGAAGGATGGAGCTACCTGGAAGGCCTTTACTTCTCTTTCATCACACTTACAACGGTTGGTTTTGGAGACTATGTGGCAGGTATGTTTAATTCATGGAGTAATGTAACAAATCTAATCGTAGGTTTCTCTGAGGTTATTGGTGGGTCTGAATTTTTGTTTCGTTAAGTCCTTTGTTATAAAAGTCACGCCGGTGCATCGACTCTCGTTTCAGGTGTAAATCCAAACATTGAATACCCCAGACTGTACCGAGTATTTGCAGAGTTATGGATCTACATGGGCCTGGCCTGGCTGTCTCTGTTCTTCAGCTGGAACGTCAACATGGTGGTGGAAGCTCACAAGGTGCTAAAGAAAAGAAGACACAAGCACAGACACTTCTATGACGAGGAGCCCCAGCCAGTAGAGGACAAACCCAACTCAGATGGAAAGCCGACCGTTATCGACATCTTCGACTTCCCGAAGGATGAAGACTACAGCACTGTCATCAAGGAGATTGGAGCCACGGCCAATAAAATAAAGGCCGCGGACAACATAAATCGCTCTAAGAGCTGCAGTGACATCTTGACCACCAACATCCAGACCCTGGATCACTCGCCTCGGCACAGACGCTTGATCAGTATCAGTGAAGTGTTCATGAATGCAAAGGGTGTGGTGAACAAGGATGATCAAAAAGAGGGGAGCTCTGTAATGCAAGAAAGCAACAGAGGTGTGACAGCGGACGATGAGGAGAACAAGGACAGCTGTTCGTTTGATTCAGAAACTCACGGTATCGTCTTCATTGCACCGATCAAAGATGCTACAGAAGAGGAAAGTGTACAGCATCCTGATGGTGGGGATACTAGGTTTACAATATCCAAGGTCGTAGAGGAAGATTTGTTAATTGAGAAAGATGAAAAAGGGTAAAATATCTTCTCTGAAACTTTTCTTTCAAGTTGTGGAACCAGGCTGAGTTTTATATGAAACTACTGAAAATGCTGTTATGTAGCATGAAAACGAACAGAATTTTGTGAAAAGACAAACTAAGGCTGCACTGATAGACGGTTTCTTGATTTACAATGACATGATTTTAATAAACTCTTCAATTACTGGCTGCACACAATGTGCCAGTATCAGTGAAAATAATCTTCTTTTCTTCCACAAATGGTGAATCACATTTTTATGTTTCTTTCAACCCATACCCATCCAAATCTTCATGTCTATTCTTGGTGATACACAGGCTATTTCAAATCACAGCACAGGGCTTTGTGGAAAACACTGCCAATGAGCAGCTTCCCCTCATAGGGAGCTGCTATAGTGGAGGCCATGATCACATGACCATCATCAACATACTCCTGGCTCACCACTGGCTGCTCTGACAGAATGTTCTTGATCCGGATGATCTGGAGGAAACATGAATGAAAATATCAGGCAAATTCAAATAACAATTAAAACAACAACAACAACAACTGCAAAGAGGCCAACCTCCGAGCCAGGCGGATCTTCAGGGTTATACTTGGACAACTTCATGCCATTTGGATGACATCCCAGCCATAAGTCGCCTGTCCTGTGGTCCACGTCGATGTTATCACAGAGTGACCCAACACCTACAGACTGGTTGCGAACAAAATTGAAGATTGTTGGTTATATACAGTATGAAGCCACAGCCAACAGTCAGTTAGCTTAGCTTAGCATAAAAACTGGAAACAGATGGAAACAGCTAGCCCGGCTCTGTCCAGAAGTAACAAAATCCTGTCCAGAAGTAACAAAACCAGCACCTCTTAAGCTCACTAACTATTATATCATGTTTGCTTAATCAGTACAAAAAGTGGGGGTTTTATGTGGTTCCCAGTCTTTATCATGAGCGAGGCTTTAATAAGCGAATTTGCCAAAATGTCAAACTATCCCTTTATTTTACTTAATTTTTTGCCGAGGGTAGAAAAAATGAAAACACTCCATTACCTTAACCTTTGCTAACTGTTCCCCTTCACGTCTCTCAAAAACATATACCTCATGGCCGACGATATCTGAAACATAAATATGCCTGGAAGAAAAGAGCATTCCTGGTTTATTATCTTTGCATTGCTGTGGAAATGCATTCAATTTAAAAAACAAACAAACAAACATGCAGCTAAAAAAAACTGGAGACAACCGTTTGTCAGGCGATATGTTGATGCCATTCGGGGACAGAAAGCCACCGGCTGCCACCCTCACTTCCTCTGGACTATAGTACACCACCTCACACAATGGGAGACCCAGGATGACAACCAGAGTGTTAAGTGCATCATTGTGACAGTAGTGATCATTTGTGGCGTAGAAGCTCTCCACTCCGACTGCAACGATGTCATTCACACTGCAAGGCGTGATGGATAAGTTTGGAAACGCACACAGAGACGGTCAAATGTAAAACGTGATGCAGTGAATGGTGTCTTATTCAACACGTACCTGTGGAGAAGGGGGTGGGTAATTGTTTTTAGGTGCACAAGTGTGTCCTCCTGAGCATAACGGAAGATCTCAACTTGGCTTTTTTGCTGAGGGTGATTGACAACAAACAGGTACACAGAGTCATCTGCAAACAAACAGCAGTGTGTTACGTGCTGTCTTTTTTCTCCTCATTCATCTTTCCTGTGGCTGTTTCACAGTAAAAGCATCCAGTGTTTGTCCAGTTCAAGCAGTTTACTGTGAAGTCCATGAGTGTAGTTTAATGTGAAATCCAGTCCATAAATCACAAAAATCTAGTTTGATTTCATGAAAATCTTAAGGATTCTAACTGAACCTACAAAACTGTGTTTCCTATTTAAATTAAACTTGCTCATTCTTATTATTTGTATTTGCTTTTGTGTCATTTCTGATTGGTTGTTTATGTATAAACCATTTTATTTTCCAGATAAAAAAAAATCACACAAAATAAAACTACAGTCCAAAGTGTGTATGGTGATGTAAATAATGAATGAAGGTCTCCTCTATCTATTTTTATTTCATTTTTCTATTTCATGGAAGTATGTAAAGGTTAGCTCGACACCAGTCATTTGGACACTAGTCACTCACCCACTGCTGTGAGGCTTTGATGCACAAGTCAACTATTTTTTTGTCAGGAAATCTGTGGTTCTTGCTATTCTGTGCTATAACACCTTAGCTTTGCTTTTCCTCAGCAGAACACAACGCGCACTTCCAGTCCATTACATTTCATATGCATTCGAGTACAACCGTAGTGGACCGAACAAGAACTTCTGATGCAAAGAAATTTAAACTTCATTCGTCTTTTTTTTAGAAATTCTTTTTTGTCTTGTCAAGTCTTTGTTGCACCATTTGGATCAAAGCTTTTCATATTCATCAAATGAATGAAGTGTGACCAGTTCAGGCACAGATACTTTGTTTTCTTTGTTCCGTGATGCTGCACCTGGTTTGTACTTCACCTGCTTCATCAGTGTATACACTAATGCCGTGAGGGTTGAAGGAGCTGAGGTCCAGGTCTCCCTTGATTTGCAGCTCCACTGGGGTTGGCTTTGGGTGCAGCAGATCAACAATGTACATTTTCCCTGGATCATCAGAGAATGAAGGCAGTGCAGGATACTTCAACCCCTGAGTGGATCACAACATGCACAAGATGTTGGTGAAGCAAAATCTGTGGTTTTGCTTGAGGAGGTCATTACACAAACACTTCACGAATTATGTCAACCAACTGCTAATGAGAACTGACAGAAATCTGTTGCATAATTTATCATAATGTAGAGGATTATTTAAGGAAACTGCATTGTTGCAAAGTATGCTAAGATATTAATCACATACTGTGCTCAGAAATGCCAGTCCATCTCTTAGTATTGTGATATCCTCTGCTCCATATTCTGCACAAAACAAAACAAAATTATTACACTTTTCAGTTCCTTAATTTTACTATTACCTTAACATTACCACAGTGTGGACACAGTGTGGACACTTAACCTAATCTCAGCAAACTGGACTTTGTTCTCTTCATTTTTCAAAGTCCAGAAACGTGTAGATTACAGAACATTTCTGAAAGTGTAAATCCCAAACTTTAGACACTGACATGAAAATAAAGCCAAAAATACCTACCGATATTCTTTAAATACTGACAGTTGAGATGCTTCACGGGCACCTCTCTGTCCGCAAGGCTAAGTTCCCTGCAGAGAAAATTAAATATGACAAAGCCTGTTATGGAAAAACAAAAAACAGAACCTGCAAGTCTACTGTACCATATGTTACACCTTTGTCATCAGCAAAACACGGATAATAAATTAGTCCCTTCCTGCATACCAATACATGTTACTTACTGTAGTAAGAAACAGCTGTCAGCGCTGAGAAGCAGTGCTCCTAAACAGCTTCAATAACATTATATAATGCCTCTAATTCACTCCTAGTAATAGTACACACTTACTTTAGTTTGTGAAATCGATATCCAATGAAAGCTGCAAAGGCAGCAACAACACCAGCAATCAGTACTTTCTTCATAGCAGCCATGTTTGTAGGTCAAAGGCTACTCAGGAACTCCTTCAGAGTGTATTTACATAGCTGCACCACAGATGGAGCTAAAGCCTGTGTGTTTGCGTGTGCGTGTGTGTGTGTGTGTGTGTGTTGCCTTATGAACACTAGATGGGGTATTCCAAATTGGCATCACAATTATTCCAATGAAAAACTTGTCACCCTTATATGGATCATATTCCTTTTTGTTATATTTAAACAAGTCATGACAGTAACATAAAAAGCAACTGATGGATACGAAAATATAAACACAACAAAAAAGTCACAACTGCAATACGAGCACTGCACTGTTCATGCAGAGTGGGGAAGGTAAAACATAACACGGGAGGAAGCCGGACAGACCTGAGTTTCCTGTGGAGCGGGAAAACAAGATATGACTTGTGCAACTTGAGATATGCAAGACAGCAAGAAAGCAAATCACTGGTGACAACCTGGCCTCCATTCAGGACCTGTACATGTCCAGAGGCAGGAAGCATCACTGCAGACCCATCACACCCTGGACACGCCGTTCCAACGTCTCCCCTCTGGTTGGCGCTACAGAATCCTGCACCCGAAAACAACCTGACGCAGAGGTCTTCAACACAAGCCGTCACTCTGGTGAAGAGTTGATCAGTCATATATAAAACTCTAAAACCAAAACATCCACTAACTTCCGTTATAGATAAGATTTTTAGTTTAAAATGCAGTTTTTAGCATGTGCATATCATCATTGTTGGTATAAATCCTGCATGACGTACATAATGTATATGGATGCATACATACATATACTGTATGTATATATATATATATATATATATATATGTGTGTGTGCATGTACATTACAGTCATGACCATTCTTTAGCTTTATTTGTTCAAATTGAAAAATGAAAAACCAGAGTCAAATTTCCTGTATGCGTACAAACTTGGCCAATAAAGCCGATTGTGATTCTGAATTATTAAAATACTGTTTGTCAAGCATCCTCGTAACTGGCCATCTCATTTTCTCTGCTGTCATCGGCCTGGGGACAGACTGCATCACAAGACAAATCACAGTTTCTTAATTGTTTTAATTAGATTCAAATACATGAAGCAAATGTGACATTTTTTTCAATCAATAGGAATTAAAACACACACACATCGCACAATGCTTCACATGTTTGATTGAAAATGTTGTTTCACAAGTATATATTTCATAGTGGTTCAAGTATCTGGGCAGTTTAGTAACTTCTGTCAAACCCAGGGCTCAATGCTATACAATCAGGTAAACAGCACTTACCCTCCTCCAGCTCCTCCTGGAGGACCTTCAGTCTATTATCAGATCATGTCTGGTGCAACTGGGTAGAGCGTATTTTTGCTGTGTGCTGTAATATCCATGTATACCATGATTCAGATCATCGCTGCACACTCTGATTCAGAGCCTTGCAAAGAGATAAATCTTGATTTCCTTTTCTTTAACTGAAATTTTGATTCATTTGTTTAAGCTCTTCTGTTTAAAACCACACGTCAAAGAGTCATTGCCTACTTCAAATCACAGCACAGGGCTTTATGGAACACAGTGCCAATGAGCAACTTCCCTCCATAGGTAGCTGCTACAGAGGAGCCCATGATCACACGGCCGTCGTCAGCGTACACCTGAGTCACCACTGGCTGATCAGAATGAATGTTCTGGATGCGGATGACCTGAAGAAAAGACAATGTGAGAATTATATCCAGGTAAATAAATGTAAATATTCAGATCAGCTGTTTAGGAGGGCTGAATCTGTGATGTTTTGTCTTGCTTTTGTAACCTTGTCAGACAATTCACAATCTGGTGAAAGAGAACAGACAAACCTCTGATCCAGGTGGGTCATTCGGGTCAAACATGAAAAGTTTCCATGCATTCGGGTGACAGCCTGTCCACAGGTCACCAGTTTCAGCATCAACTTCAATGTTGTCACAGAGTGAACCCACAGCCACCGACTGGAGAGGCGTCACACACGAGGTTAGAATTTTACATTCGTCATTCTGTCTCGATTACCATCAATTAACTGTTAATTTACAAGCCTTGCCTTAATAGCCTTGCCCAGCTGTGTTTAAAATAATTAAATATCCTTCATTAAAGTAAAAACAGTCACAACAACTAACATTAAGGACATTAAAAATAGTCATGTGAGACTAAGACTTCTGAACATCTCTACACACTAGTATTGTACAGTATAAATATAATAATAACAAAAGTACAAAGTGCTGCTGAAATTATGAATTACTTACCTTCACAGAGACTAACGCATTGTCTTTTTTCCTCTCCAGCACATGCACTTTGTGGTCGAACAGATCTGCCACATATATGTGACTAGAAATGAGAAAGAATATCAAAATGAAGACACTCAGACATCTGAAGCATGAATGACCTTAAGCACAGCCCTGCGCAGCAAGCTTACCTTTTGTCTGGTGAGATATTGATGCCATTTGCCATGTAATATCCATCAGAGACCACTTTCACTTCCTTCGGACTGTAGTACACAACGTTAGTCCAAGGCTGAGCCAGAAGAGACTCCACCACAACTTTAAGGATTTCATAGCTGTAGTAGTGATCATTGGTTGCGTAGAAGGAGTCCACGCCCACGGCAACGATGTCGTTCACACTGGAAAGATGAATTGAAAAACATTTTTAGTATATGTAATAATTATTATTACAATGCTACAATGGAAATGTGTCACCGCAGCGTACCTGTTGAGAAGCTCGTGCTTGACGGTCCTCAGGTGCACCAGGGAGAAGTCGTCCTCAACAAATTTGAACACCTCTACTTGGCTTTTTAGTTGAGGATGACTGACAACAAACAGGTAGACTGTGTCATCTGAAAATGAACAAGGAAAGCGCTAAAATCAAAACTCGCAGCACACTCAAACTACTGTAGTTGCAGGTTTACAAAAAACAACAGAAGAAGAAAGCAAAAGGAAAACAATCTTACTTTTTTTTAGCATCAATATATTAAAAAAAGCAACGTACTGACTGTGTATTTTATTATATCTACATTATATTTGAAATAGACTGGCTCAATCTTAGCTGCTCCCATTGTGCCCTCATATTATCCACTGTGATTCTCACAGCAGGTGATTACAACAGGCTTGTCCACATTCTGTACACACACACACACACACACACACACACACACACACACACACACACACACACACAATTAACAAAAGCAAACATGAACTCTCTCCAGTTGTTAAACAGTCAGGATCAAATCAAAAAAGCAGTGGAAAGCAACAGGACAAGGGTTTTTTCTTCTTCAGGTGCCGTCCTGTA
Source organism: Chaetodon auriga (assembly GCF_051107435.1). Classification (NCBI taxonomy): domain Eukaryota; kingdom Metazoa; phylum Chordata; class Actinopteri; order Chaetodontiformes; family Chaetodontidae; genus Chaetodon; species Chaetodon auriga. The sequence continues at coordinate 17,749,047 of NC_135081.1, forward strand.
GACACCCGTGTGTGACACATGTGCAACCACACATAGTGATGAATGCTTTTACCGCTTGGATCGGTGTACACACTGATGCCATGAGGGTTGAATGATTCCAGATCAAAGTTTCTTGGCATGCGCAGCTCCACCGGTTTCATCCGAGGATCGTGCATATCGAGGATGAGGATCCGCCCTGGCTTATCTGTGGGTATCAATCCAGGATACTTCAGGCCCTTGAGACGTTTAGATAAATGAAGAATTTTGTTAACTTTCTCAGCAGTTAAAGAGATGCTGGCAAAGAGAATGCAGTTTTCAGTTTGTTCTTTGGTGATCATCTGAGGGGTTCAACAAACATTCATTTGAGGCTATGCTGAGCTGATCAATAAAAAAGCTACAAAAATGGGTAATATAGATAATCGAGTAACTGTTAAAGCCATTTTTCAAGCCTTTTTTTTTTTTTTTTTTTCATGGCACACTGAGCACTTTTGAGTTTTGGTCTGACAAAACAGACCAGTAAAAGATGTGACCTCGGACTCTGAGAAACTAGGGGGGATATTTATGATCAACACGATCACTTGATTAAAGTACCGTCAGATCAATAGAGAATGGAGATGATCTTTAGTTGCAGCACTAATCAATATCCATAACATTAATGCAATTTCTTTTCCTTTGCAATGTTGGTGGGTGAGAGTGTGGCCACAGATAAATGTGTTTAACCTTGGTGTGCGTTTGGCTGCTATTCAACTCAAATACTCACAGCGCTGATAAAGGCAAGCCCGTCTCCAGTGATCGTTATATCCTCTGAGCCATAATCTGAAAGCGACAGTTGCAAAGTTTATTTGAATATTCACGTCGCAAGGTTTTGCAGCATTTTCTTGTGGCGTTACCGTTACGTACCCAGAGTTTTGAGTAGGACACAGTTCGGGAGGTGATTCCGGACCAGCTCCCTGGTCGCGAGGGTCCTCTTCCTGCAATGTTTTCAACACACAACTTACAACAAGGCAACAAGAGGCCGAAACATGAGCCCGATCAGCAGGACTTGAGTGTTTCTTTACCTTAAGTTGAGGACCCTCTCTCCTAACAGCGCCGACAGGGCGGCTATTACAATCGAAATGAATACCAACTTTCCCATTTTGGAACCGCGATGAACTAACTTTACAGCGGCCCTAAACTCACCGATTTACTTAACCGCAGGCTAGGTGGGCGCGACTTATGCTGCCTTCATGACTATCGGAAATATGGGATCGAATCGTATGTGCATCGCTACATTGCCAACCGTAATATACAAATAATTCAATTACTTATAATAACATCTTGCATTTTACACATTAATGTTAAATCTGTAAATCTGTATCTGACACTGTCCTCAGTCCTTTTTCTTGCAGCGGCAGGACCAATGTGTGTCTTGATTCATGAGATAAAATACAGGTAACTTCTGTTGGTTTTCGACGGTGGGCCCATCAAGTACACATGAATGCGACCATTTTACGCCTTTGTAAATTCCCACACATGAGAAGCACGTGAATGTAGCATGATTCTGAATGGTTGAATTCACAACATCCGGAGCCAAATTACTTATATCGTTTATCTGATAACAGCTCTAATGCTGCACTTTGAATTGTTGGACGCATTTTGTAGGTGTAGTCTGTTTTAGCTAATGACTTGAAAGAGTTTCATCAGTTTTTATATGACTAGTGTGCTCAGTGCAGGTTTAATCCTGGTGGGTTATTAGTAGTATACTGAATGTCCAAGATGCTGTAAATATAAAAGGACTTTGATTGCAGAGGTACCATTAGACCGCAGGCAATTTGCATATGTAATGGAAGGAGTCATCTGTATGTGAAACCTCTGACAAAAACCAGGATAATTCTGCACTGCCTGGTTTGCAGCAGCTTTCTTTCTTTCTTTCTTTTTTTTTTTCCTAACATGCATGTGAGTCATCAGACTCATCTTCCACTTAATTGTGATAAGTTGGAGTCTAATGTGGTCTGCCAGCACTGACAGGTGTGCTCTGAATGGGGTTCATGCATCTTACTCACACATTCAGCTTTGAAAATTTTAAAGCTCTCCAGAAATCAGTGCACACGTTTGTTGCCTCCGTAATTCAAAAGACTTAGAGACTATGGAGAGGGTGATTCAAGGACATATGCTTTGCACGCTCACTTCATTCTAACCAAAATAATAAGAGATGTGAATGTGTGAACACAGAGCTAAAAACAGTCAAGGAATCAACTATAAATTTGGTGCCAAAATTCATTGACTATCAGAGGAAGATTGTGGGGTATGCAGACAGTGCTGCTCTGCTTTAAGTCCACATACACTACCAGTGAAACCAGTCAACAGACGGTATACTCAATAACATGTAGTGCCTGCAAGACCCTGTTTAAATTGTTTATTTTTGAAGTTGTTTTTGTAGGTGATGACTCCTCCCAACATAAAACAAAAAGTTACAAAATTGTCTATGTAATCAAAATCATGTGTAAGAGACTTCATAAAAAACAAACATGAACACATACATACACATATAGAAGTGAAAGTAACATAAGATTGGCAAACTATTGACCCTGTGATACTCAGCATTGGGTGCATGCAACCTGACAGTAACTGTAGAATATCTACAAAAGTCCAATTAAAGAATCATAGCATCTAACAACTTCAAAACACCAACAACTCCTGCACATTACATGTCGTGTGCAACCAGCGAGCACTGTTCAGTGGGGCACACCAGATTCCTGACTCTGTTTTGTGAAGTCGTGTAAAGGTTCACAGTGTAATACAGCAGGATCCCCATCAAACAGTTTCAAGCAAGACTGTATATTTGGAACATACAAAATAAATTTTATTATCCATTCTCTTCATGTCTACATCTTATTAGATTTTCTAGACAATGGCATTGTCAAATAACACACCCAAATTAATTCTAATAATCCTGACAGGTGCAACAATACGTTTCTGTCAAGTCCAGGTGTCAAAATATAACTGAATGTGAAAAGCAATTTTTTTTTTAAATCTTCTTCTTTTTTTATTTTCAACATAAAAAGGGGAGCCATGGCCCTGGGCCGCAGTGAGAGCTAGGCAGGACATGGCCATGAGCACACATAAACACAGGTGAGGAAGTGGCTTCAGGGTTGAGCCCCGGTGGCTGCAGGGACTTGTGTGGCCAGAGTGTTGGGAGCAGAGATGACGGGAGATCCAGCAATGTTAGCCAGTGGCTGCGAGGAGGACATTGAGGTGATGCCTAGGAGAGACGGAGGGGGGGCTCATTAATAATATTTACATATCATCACAAAGCCAAGGAAATAAAGCTTTCTTTGCAACCATTTCCCATCTTTTATCTCTTATTTGAAGCCCCCTAAAATAGTCAAACTCCAGATGTAACATTCAGTCAAGCCACTCCCAGTCTTGAAACAGTTAGATTACACGAGCAACACCTAAAAGTGTAGACTTTTTCTTTAATCAGGGCAGTTCATTCGAAACAGGCTTACTTACCGGCCATCATACTTGAGGAGCTGACTGGCGTAGAGCTGGCAGCCATCCCTCCAGGAGTGGCCCCTCTTCCCTGATCTTTAACGATGGGATCTGACGACAAAAGCGGATTTGAGCACCTCACAAACCAAGGACATGTTTTAACACGACCAAGCACTGACATTTTGGCTTGAGGCTATTCACTCAGGCAGTAAGTAAGAAACACTGACAGGGAGATTAAAAAAAAAAACTTACAGAAGTAGGGATGATCCATGGCCTCTCTGGCCGTGAGGCGGGCTTGATGGTCATAGCGCAGCAGTTTGTCCAGGAAGTCTAGAGCCTCCGTGCTGACCAGGTGCTGGTTCTCACTGTGCACAAACCTCTCCCACCTTTTGCGGGAGTGTCTAGGGCACAAACCAGGGATCACGTGTTAATGTGAGGTATCCATTAGCCAAAACCTCTGTCAAAACATTCAAGCGACGACAGTGTTTTACCTTCCGAGAATGTCATTGAACCGTGGATCCAATTCAATGTTGTACTTGTCAATGTAGTCGTACAGGTCCTCGGTGCCGAGTACTTTTGCGATTCGCACAAGCTGCAAGGTAGAAGAAACAAGGCTGAAGTTTCGCAAGAGTGGAGGTAGAATTTTTAATCATGTGAAGGGTGTTGAGGCTCTTGATTCTATAGCAGTTTATATTGTTATAGTCACTTAGGTGGTGGGTTTGTATGGAGGGGGTGCACTGTCAATAAACGGATAGTTGTGGGAGACGACTGATATTGGAAAAAATGTGTCAAATTAACAATGTGCACATTTCATTAAATATCTGTACAGTTTGAAAAGTTTATTTATTTATTTTTTATTATCAAACCTTACTCAAGAAGTGGACATCCCTCTGAAATTGGTAGATTCTATTGCCTATACTCATCTGCAACATATTCACCTAATTAAACAAGTCTAATTGGTTTGCCTGATGACTGTAGAACTAATTCCAGTTCAATCTCTAAGCACAGAGTGGAAGTTGTACAAGACGACTACTTGAAAAGTAATAAATCAACAGCTGCCAGAGTGCACCAATGGAAATGAAATACCAGTTCAACACGGAAACACAAGCCAAAACGAGCCATGGAATAAACTCAATATGCTGTGTTCATGTTACAGTGTAGGCTTTTGTTTTACATTCAGTCCTCCAAACTCACAAAAGTTAATGATAAATGTCCACGATCACTCAATAACTGCTGAGATAACTGAGCAAGACATAAAATCCCAGGTGGCCCTGAAGAGCTGCTATGTGTCCGACTCCTCTGTTAGTTTAACACAGTCAAACCGCATTCTTCTAACAACACTATGCATTATGCAATGTTGAATAAAAATACAAGCCCAGACACTGCTTTCTTTAGGCCACAGGTTTGTGACCACGTACACAAAAGACTACATTTAAAAACATGACATAAAGAGCTTATTCTTCATACCTGATCATAGTTGTCATGACCGTGAAAGAAGGGTTCCTTTCTGAAGATCATGCTGGCAAGCATGCAACCCAAACTCCACATGTCCAAGCTGTAGTCATACATCTACAAACAACACAGAGTGATGAAAAGGTCTGAAGTGGCTTCCTGGCTGCATTTTAGACAATACAAATTAATTCTCTTCTCCTTAACAATATAATTCCTTGGTGTCTTGTGTAAAAACATGACTAGACATGAAGGAGTATTACCTGGTAGTCTACCAGCAGTTCAGGTCCTTTGAAGTACCTTGATGCCACTCTCACGTTGTACTCCTGGTTCGGGTGGTAGAATTCCGCCAAACCCCAATCGATTAGGCGGAGCTGGAAGTTTCAGAAAATAAGTTGAGTGTATATTTAACAAATGCTTTATGCTGATGTCACAGCAGAGGAAGAAAGACAGTTGGAAAGCAGGCAGCATGTGGGACAATACCTTTCTGTGTTCATGATCAATCATTACATTGTGTGGCTTGACATCTCTGTGCATAATCCCCATACTGTGGCAATAATCCAGGGCCTGTCAGGTCAAAGGGAAAAAATGTGTTCGGAATAGAAAACAGAGCTTGATATAATGTTTCTGGCAAATATCAAACAACCAGCGCAGACCGTAAAACACTGTAACAAAGCGGTTTCTTACCTTTAAGATTTCGTACATGTAGAACCGTATGTCAAAGTCAGATAGGGTTTGATACAATTGCTGTAAAAAATAAAAATGTGTGAGGCATTTGGAAGAAAGTGATATGGTAACATCATAGACCAAACTACAAGTGGAAAAAAGCTGTGATCTTTACCTTGAAATCTGTGTTGTTCACATGTTCAAAGACCAGAGCAGGGGTTCGGGACTGAAAAAAGAACAAATGTGTGTTTATACATGAAACACTGAGCACACATGACTCCTAAATTGTGCAAAACGGAGGTCAAAATTACCACAGGATCCTTGACGATATCTAACAGTGAGATGATATTTGGGCCACCCCTCAGATTTTCCAGGATCTTTATTTCTCTCTTGATTTTCTTTTTCTTGACCGGCTGTGAGCAGAGATTGGTTTGTGAGGTACATGAAATCTCAGCTGAAGTAACAAAACGACGACTATTCTACTGAAAAAAACATCTGCAAAACATCAGGAAAATCAACCGATTATCTCCATACCTTCAGTATTTTGACAACCACTTTTTCATTGTTTGTGATGTTTATGGCTTCAAACACTTCACTATATTTTCCTCTCCCTAGTTTTCTGACTAGCTGATAGTCGTCCTGGTTCCTACAAAAACAAAAAAGCCACAGTGAACAACACTGAGGTCACCCAACAAAACAAAACAAGACAAACACAACTTATGTGCCAACTTACCCCCATTCAACAACATGGGACTCATAGTCCCAGTATTCCCGAGGTCTCTGTGTGTTTACATCAGGGTAAACTCGAGAGCGGCTTGGAACAGGGCCAGACATATTCTACACAGGATCTTCTCTAAATCTCCTAAGACAACACAAACAACATCAAAAACCCGAGTCACTTAAAATCACTGCTAAAATAAATAGAACTGAGTAAACAGCGGTGTTACTGAGGACATCATAAGTCACTAAACATCACTACAAATAGGTTATATAAAAGCAATCTCATTATAAAACAACACATTACCTGGGAGGTTCCCTCCAGGATGATGGTGATTGATGTATGTGAACAGTAGCAATCGAGATGCCTTTATGGTAAGAAAGCTACGCGGGCACAGAGATGTGAAACAGAGTGTTACTGTCCAAACATTCACATTAGTTCAACACCACGTACAAATCTGAGACATGTTAATCAAAGCTTAGCTCGAACACCACAGAATATCGATCTGAATAAATGCATTTAAAACGAAAATAGAAACGTTGCTTGCACCGTGCCAGCTACAATAGCAGCAAATGTAACTTAGATAAGGCACATAGGCAAAAATAAACTCTAACCAAGTTATTGGCGTTAATACGTCTATATAGAAGGTAGCGTGTGGAATATAGAAACCTGAATGTTAAATGGGGGCATCCAACCAGTCTAATCAGGAGGTACAGGGTTCAATACAGTCATCACTGGGGGCTACACCAAGGCAGTATCTCCTGTTGAAAAAAAGGCAGAAAGTAGGTTGATTAAAATCAATGCTGTCAATTAAGCAAACACGAGCAAACTATGTGAGCTAACGTATGCCAGCCAACACAGCTACGAGGGTACATTAAATTAATAGGTTTACAAGAAGCATCCAATCGACAAATGGCCTCTCTGCTAATGTTACAAAACACTCGTTCTGTTATAGACACTTTGCCCGCTTAACACTTTAATGAAAAGGAGAGTTTACGCTCAAACCCTCTGTGGCCCAAGGCCTGCACAAGTGCAGTGGGGCTAACAGTTAGCTAGCAGGCAAACCGGGCAGCTGTTGGGCTGCTAGCTAGTTAGCATTAGCTCGTCAACAGCAGAGGGAAAAGCCGGTTGGAAAGTCACAACTAGCTCTCGGCCACATTATGAGACTGTACCGGCAAGAAATGAACAGTCGGCGTAAAAATAGTCAAACCACATTCTTGTGGTCGCTATTCGTGTATAGCGGAACAACAAGCTTCGAAAAAGATATTTCCTAAAGCTAGAAAGTGCTAAGCTAGCAGGCTAAGGCAGTGAATAGCCTGCTGGCTGGCGAGGCATACTAACTGACAACGCCTTGAAAAAACATCCTACAAACACTGTGATCGAACAGTACAATGGCACCGCGGTTGTGTTACTTGTTCCCAGCTTCGCCTTACACACAAAACACTCAACAGCAGCCCCAAACCTACGACGATTTGTGGTTAAATAACACGATTACCTCTCAGCGTTGTTGGGACGTCAATATGGCGATGCTTGGGATCAAGAGCTTAGTGCGAATAGCCTTTCCCGCAGGGGGCGCTCTCCTTTTTCTGTTTCATGAGGGGGATTGTTGCTCCTTCTGCTACCAACAGGTCTGACAGAAGCGGAAACTTTTATCTGCATGTGTCCGCATGTGTATTCACTCACAACTGTCATGTCATTTTGAACACTTGTTAGTGGTGGTGGGAATAAACCTACCCCTGAACTCACTGCCCATTTCCATAAGCAACATTTTACCACCACAGGCCCCGATGCAAGCTTGTTGAGGACAGATATTCTTCAGTGGGCCTGCATAATTCAATTTTTTATGTAATAATTGGAATGCAGCAGGCACAAGCAAGATTGCAGTTCAAATAGTTTCATGGCCAGTATCTTTTCATCACTTGATTGCTGCATTGTGTTCGCAATTTCAGGACATTTCCACCAAGAGATATTTCTATAGACTAATGCTCACAAGGGCCTGCTTTACAAAGGTCTTTGTTTAGGTCAAATATGGGGCTCATCGGGTAAAAGGACAATGGTGAAATAGTGACAGAAAACAATGCGAAGTCTGTGGCGTCATTTAAAAGGATAGAAAAAGCCAGGGGCCTTTTCCTGAAGTAACCAACCACCTGTAATCAATACACAATGGAGAGAAAGACCAATCCTTTATGTGAGTTTGAATGCTTCAAACATCTTTTCATCTTGGATTGAGATAAAGAACAGGCCCTTGTAAGTTTATCCTCTAGCCTGATTGTTGCTCCTCTGCCTGCAAGTCATGCACTGTTAAACACACAGAAATAGCCTTTGACTGCGACTCTCTGATACTTTTGGTCAGTATATAATTAAGTAGGACAAGATCTACCAAAGGTGAAAAATCAGGGTGAAGCAGCAGTATATAAAAGCCTTACAGCACTCACAAATGCAGCTGGGGACCAAAGCCAACAATGAAGCTGTGAGTTTTTAGATTTTGTCTAATAGATATTTACCCATGTCATTGAAATGTATTTTATTTTGCAGTGGGAAATGACAATGGCATAAAAATTCTATATAAACATGCATTATAACCTTAGAATTAATTGTACTTCTATTTGTTTAGCTTCACGTGTTGTCTACTTCTTCTGTTAGCAACTATGGTGGTAACAGCTCCAAGCAGAGGTAAATCAACCTGAAGAGAGAAAAAATAATCAATTGTTGTTTTGATTTTATTCAACTTGTGAAATGCACGTTTCCGATTTATTAAATATGACAGTAGAGATAATACTTTTTCTTTCTTTCTTCCTTTTCAAGTCCAAAGAGAAAATGTGTTAAGCTTCCTAAATGGTGAGATCACTGGTGTAATTCTTATACTGCCTATATGTATTCAAGGTTTTCTTAATGCAGAATAGTCCTGGTACAGTTTTTTGAAATCAGTCAGAATCTGTTGAACCTTCATCACATAACCTGTTCATTACTCTTGTTATAGATGCACTGGACACAACTACTGAAAAGACCACACCTGCAAGTACAACAGGTCAGTGATTGAAAAAGTTCCTCATTGAGAGCTTATCTCACCAGATCCTCAGAGTACTTTTTGTTCTCCGAGAACATAAGCATGAGATTCATAGACCACAGAGGAGACAGAAACAGAACAGACACACACAGGGTGTTTGTGGTTTAGCATTTGTCTTAAACTTCAGGGTGTTTTGTAGCAAGCACTTTTGACATTATCTGATCATTACCATGCGTGACTATCACCATATATTTTCTCACGTCTGCAGCGTTGAGAAACCCAAGCAAACCTGCAAAAGAACAAGACTCCGAAGGTGCATTTTTGTGATTTTTTTTCTTGTTAGGAAAGGAAATACAGTGGCTTATAGGCCTACCTTATATATGCTATATCTATACACAACTGTACAAAAGTTTGCAATCACTTCTTGTATTGATGTTTTTCTTCTTTCCTTCAATAGTGGTGATCACTTTGAGTTCCAAATTGTCACAAAACAGCAGTACATATATGGTGCTTGTAATCAGTCGGATTTCGTTTTAAATAGCAGCAAACTCTTTCACAGACATGTCAGAGGCAAAATCTACAGAGAGTTCTCACAACAATGGATTCTCAGGTATGTGGGCTTAATTTCACACAAAATGTGGAAACATATCTAATGATGCAGATGTTGTGCCAATAACTTTTACTCTTCCCTTAAGCATTCAAAGACCCTGACAGCCACGAGATCATGATTCCCACATCTGTGGAGACAGATAATTCACCATCAAAGAGGAAAGCAGCAGGAGACATAGACGACATGGAGTCGCTGGATATGAGCAGCAGGCTGGTTCAGGACCAGGGGAGCAGAGAGCACAGTGGACCACATGTGGTACCCAGAGCAAGCAGAGAGCGGCCTGATCTCAACAGTGAGGAAGGAATGAAGGTGGATGCTGAGAAATTGTTAAGAAAACAAATCTGTTTAAGCAGAGACCAAGTGACTGACAGTGCCAATCCAGGCATAGGTGTCCAGAGAAAGGCCACTCCAGGAAGAGTTAATGGGTTAAATGTTATGTTGGCTCCAGACCAAAGCAAAGAACTGCTGGACTGGGATAGTTTGGAGGACAATAATGGCAGACCTGTTGGCAACAGAGGAGATGATGGTAAGACTCTCGACATTACATAAAGCAGAATTGTTCCAAGAGTTATGCTCTGCTATCAAAGGCTGAACAGTTGATTTTAATATCCCTACAGAAACCAGAGAACTTATCAGCTCTGAAACTTATCCAGTGGGTAAGAACTGTTTTCCCCTCCACCAGTGAATGAACATCATGTGATTACTGATTCATACAGTGACTGCTTTGAAAGATCTGCCCTTTCCTGTAATCCTCTTTCTCATAGATGCTTTAGCACCTCCGGAGCACAAGCCCAGCAGCTTGTTTGCTCCAGCCAAGAGCCGAGTCTCCTGATGATCCCACGGAGATGCGTTTCCTCTGCGCCTGAATCAGACAAATGTTTTAAGCTCATATCTCCACTCGCCCAGCCCGGCTCAGGAAACAACTCCATGACATGTTGTTATGTTAACCACATAATGCACATTTGATTAGTTAGATTCCATCCTCGTCTAATTAGAGGATGAGACGATTTCCTAGCTTTTGCTTTGTTGATCATCTGGTACGAATGCAATGTTGAATAACAATTGTTTTTCCTCTCTTTTTTCTGATTCTGTTCCTTCCTCTTAATGAGTCAGGAGCCGCCATCTGTTGAGTCATATGAGGCAGACAGGCTGCTTCTAAATACAGTTGCTTCAGGGACTTTTTCATCCAGATTTAGCTTTCACATGGATTTTTTTGTTATGTGATCATGTGAACAAATTTAAGAAATAAAGAGTTTTTGAGAGTTTAGTTTGAAGCTCCAGCATGATATTTGGTGTGACAGCTGTGATGTCAAAATGTCAGAAAATGAAATTAGAAATAACAGTTTTTTATTGTTTTCTCTCATTTTTGATGATTTAGAGCAGAATCTGAGGCTGAAATGCATCACTTTTATCTCAGGATCTCAAGTCTTTGTATACTGAAAGCGGTAATGTGAAAATGCAAGTAATCTCAAGTACGTAATCTTTCCTGGGTTTTAAATGTAGTTTAATTTATAATTAGTTGAATACAAATGCACATCTCGAGATTTACAAAACAAAACCAGAACAAGAACGTGACACAGCGAGCATCACATTCAGCACTCGACGGCACTCCATGAATAAAATATAAATCACTTACATTAAAGACACATATCTTCATACTGTACGTTATTACCTATAATACTGCAGGTGGCAAAAACAGGATGTGTGTAGAGGGGTGTGAGGTACAATCCAGCTGTCGCTTCAGAAAATAATTACATTGCTGGGATTTGTGTAGTTCCATTGTTTCATTTCCTAAAATGCCGAAGCTCGCTGTACACATCTGATTGGACTCCATGTAACTCCTACGAAAAAGTCAAAGCAATTCATCACGGAGACACAAACGATATAGAAATAAAACCTGAAACAATTTTCTTATTAATTGTCTTTGATGCTTAAATAATGCCTTACCTGGTATGGAGACTCTGTGACCTCTGTTGCCATTTTCCTTGATATTGCTGGTGGTAGATTACCTGTTAAAACATTTAAAGTGTTGATTAAACCCTGCCACCGTACCACCCAACGTGCCCACAAATTAGCAGCAATACAAATAGAGCCAGCGCTCACCATCATGAGAGTCCCACTCCCTCCGTCTCTTGTGGTGAGTTGCAAAGCAGAACACAGAAATAGTGATGAAGATGGTCAAGATAATGTCAGAGGCAATAATGCCCATTACAGACCCCATATTTATTACATAACAGGACCCACATTCTGTGAAAGAGAGAAGAGGTTGTCAGGCAAAACAAAACTCTCAGCATCATATTCCAGCTGGAGCAAAAGGCTTAGGAAAGCTAGATACCTTGCTGTCCTTCTGCAGATCCTGAAAAACAAAGAGTTTGAAAACATCAGATCAGAGAAACAGAAATGTGTGTCATTCACTGTCACGGCACACACGGCATGGCACTCACCAAACAACGAACCCACAATACAAAGAGCGTCAGACATCTTCCTGGTGTAAAGTAGGAAATGAGAAGGAGAGGTTGAAGGCCACCTGTCCTCCTGCTCTCTTTCGAATGGCCGTGTTGTCGCACTCATAAACAATATGCTGGATGTCAGAGGTGGGAGGGTTCACAGATGAAGAATTGTCCACAGGCGATACTGGCAGTGCTGTGAGGGTTGTCAGCATGTGACTGTGTTCAGGGGAGGAGGACGAGGAGGAAGAAGAGGCAGTCCACTGAGAGAAGAGGAAGCTGGTGTTTCTGTTTCTACCCTGTAATGTCACACTCATCTGAGCCTTGCTGGTCTCATATAAACAGAAATGTGGTCACGTTGAATCACCAGCATTCAGGCCTCCTTTTTGAATTCTTAACGGTATATTGATTCTTCAGGTTTTCTTGTCCAAGTAATGCCAAGCCACAATCAAGTCGGTTTCATAACACCTGCACTTTCTGCTGAAATGCATGCGATCATATCTCCAAATAGACCATTTCCTCCTGACCTGTGGTTTAGTGAAGACAGTTCGCCATAGTCGCTGCTGCCTAGCCTGTGAGCCATTGCTAAACCGCAGGTTTATCTTTGATGATGCTTTACTGTCAGTGAAATGAAACACATCTTCACCGTTTTTGGCAAGGAGGCCTTCATGTTTCATGTTTAAATCCAAATGACAAATAAATACAGCACGTATGGTATCTGTGTACTGAGAATACAAAAATAAGGTTTATTGAAAAGTTCCACATATAGAAGTATAAAATTAATTAGATAGAAAATACAAAATAAATGAATAGTGGATTAATTAAACAGAACCATGTAAAAAAAAATTCTTGTCTATCTAAAAACACCTGGAAAATCAGGATAAAAGTTAGCCAATTAATAAAAATAAGGCATTTAACAGGCCTGAGTTTCTCAGACAAGTTGCTCCAGAAGCTGCTGTAATCATAATCATAATCATTTTTCATAGATCACTTGTAAACCGTAGGAGCAACTTTTGCCAGGTTGTGAAAAATGCCCTCAGTTGGCATTTATCTTCTTGTAGCAGGACATTTCATTTTTGTTTTTAGTTTCTTAGTTCACCAGGAATTTACCTCCAATGGGTCATTTGGCCTCTGACCTTCTGGGAAAGAGCTGGAGGAAAGTCCACATAACAACTTATGAACATTTCTAGTTAAAAACATGACATGTTGTTGTAGAAAGCTAAATTAAGACTTAACGATTACAAACTCACCACCTTTTATTAATGACTTGAGATTTGAGTCTCAAGCAAGATTTTTCATCACTTGGAATCTAAACATCATTCTTATTAATATCTTATAATTAATAATTAGCTGGACTGGACTTTTTTTCAAATGGGAGTTTGAGCTGGGACTCAAGGGAAATTCCTCATGCATACCCTGCAACAACTTCCCATATTCTCTGAAATGAAAGTCAGAAGAGACAGAGAGACAGTTTAGCTATGGACCTTCCAGTCCACATCCCTGGCTGGCCTCTCAAAAAAAAAAAAAAAAATAAAAAAAAAATTAATTACACAGGGTTATCTATTGAAGAGTGATGAAACAACACAGTGCACCTACAACAGAAAAGAAGTAGGTCAGACAGCTATTACAGAGATATTGATCAGGTTTGATCAATGTGTTCTGTGCGTTTGACTTAAACGGCAGACAGAAGTTTGACCACAGTCACCTCAGCACACGGTGAGACTCGACATCATCTGCCCTGAATCTGATCAGCTCTTCTGTGTTTGTCACGCTTCTCAAATGTCACTGGTGTACAGCATGATAGCACGGATAAGACGACATAAGCCTACTTGTAGGAAAAGTACCCGAGAAAAGTCAACTTTTGAGGCTAATGAACAAGATAGAAAACAAGCATGTGAACCAACCAACCAACTACACAAATGTACAAATGTATCTAAAAACAGGATTTATTGAAAAACTTGCTTATTTTAGTAATGTCCTGAAAATTCTACTTTATCCACATTTCTCTTTGTACATTGTCAACTCAGCAGTTTGTCAGCAGACACTAAAACATAAGTAAAATCACTATTTCTCTCTTATTTTTATGAAAAAGAATATTTACATAAAATCTCCTCGGCTTGTTGAAATACAGTGTTCAGACATTTGCTACCAAAAGTCGACTGCAGAGGGTGCTGTAATGTGCTGACAGTGAAAGTGGAGAATCTGATTTATTTACTCACTTCCACTTCCTTTGGAACAGTCTGACACACCTCTTATTTTTCAGGTTTTACAAGATGACTCCAAGCAGCTAGCTGAAGAACACAGCGACTAAATGTAAAAGGCTCTTTACAAAGCTTTTAAACAGGATACTGAAACAGCTGCATATCCAGTGCGTTGGACTATTACTGGTGAAAGTAACTGCATGTGTGATGGAGTTTAACATGTGCAAGAATCTGCTCGTCCATTCGACTTCATCTTTTCTAATATTTTGTTGATTAGTTCATGCAGTTGGCCCGAACATTCATGTACACTTTGTCAGCTGTAGAGAGATGAGAGGAGAGACACAAAAAAGAGAGAGAATTTGTTATTTTAAAATAGAAATGAACCGAAGAACATAAGGGAGGCAGAATGTGGTGATATCATAGATCAGAGGATGCAGGAGTAATTAGACGTAAAAAAAAGAAAAGAGGGCGAAAAGTTTTATAAATGTAAACAAAAGAATCTTGTCAACATAAGAAGGAACAGCTGCAAAAACCTAACCTGTGCATCATAGTAAACAGGAATATGAAAAGCCTTTGTGCAGGAAGTTCTGATCAGTGCTAAAGTTTTTTTTTTTTTAATCTGCATTCAGTGTAACACAACGCAGATGTAAACATGACTCCTCACCATTTTCTTTCTTCTGACGGCGAAAGCTGGCACATCTGTAGGTGATGATGACAATGATCAGAGTCAGCACCACATCTGCACAGATGATGCCTGCTATCGTCCCCGGCTCAATCCTATAGCAAGACACAGTGCTGTCTGGCAAAGGCAGACACGTGGTTAAAAAACAGACAGACAGAGAAGAGTGGGATGGAGGATGTGAGCTAAGACTGACTGGAAAGAGTGATTCATCAGGTGTCCGTGTCTAGCTCTGCGTTCGTGCTGCTTATTCTTCTAAATGATAGCCTTCATGAGATTTGTTGAATTTCAAAGTTGTGCGTGTGTCCTCTTTTTGTCGTACATACCTGCGAGCGCCACGGCCAGGTCTTAGAGGAAAAAAAAGAAAACGATCATGAAAACATCAGCTTCTCTGCTGCCAGTGCCATACAGCAACACAGTTGGCGGTTAAGTTTCCGCTGTGCAAAATATTTGTGGTTTCATTTTCCTGTTGAAGACCACCTTAAAATGTATGTGTGTGTGTGTGTGTGAGCTAGACAAAGAAAGCTGTAAAACGTACTCACTGCTAAGAAAAGATAGGAGAACGATAAAGAATTTCTTGCATGCCATTGCCAAGTTTGTCAGTTCAGTTATGTGTCTTCTGAAAGACAAACAGAGAGCAAACTTTGCCTTTAAAAATGCAGAAATGCAGTCAATAAACACTCAAATGTATCACACCATTTGATTGCCTCAGACTGTAAGTTTGACCATTTTCTGCTCCACTGGATAAACTGAATCAGGTTGTATAAGAATGAGTTACAAACTTCTGTTCAGGCATCAACAAAAAGACGAGAAAAAGAACATAATCCACAAATTCTTGAAGGATTTCTATAAAATACTGAGGTACAGTCTGTATTCACAGTTGTATAAAACAAAGCCTTTGCACATTCAATTTTAAACAGACAGACATTAAATGGTTAAAAATTTAGGATGAGGAAGAGAAAGTCAGTACCTGCTGGGCTGATCTGCCGTCCGGAATCCAGCGCTGGTGTGACTCTAGTTTCCCATTAGTTTTGGTTTTTCAGTGCTGACGTCAAATTTTCTTGCTTCCTCCTCTGGGCGGAAACTCTGCCTGTCTAAGTGTAAACTCAACGCGGGCTGGCAATTTCATAACAGCAGATTTCACCTGCTTGTTTACTGATGCTGAAACTGCGACAGAGAAGTACAATCAGTGCTACACACAAGCGTACAGTACAAAGCTCGGGACAGCTGCATCTTTTACCTCACCAAGTTTAAAATACAAGACAAATCCAGGTACAAAAAACTTTTGTTTCTACATCAGGTAATTTATATCCTGGAACTCATGTGCTGGATCATCTTCAGGGCCTGTTTACTAAAGCACTGCTTATAGATCATCCGGATCTAATCTCAAGTTTAAATGCCACCTCAGTGTTCGTACTCTCACACTGGACTCTTCTGGCTTTGTATTCCACGCACGGATACACTCACAATGACATTCAAGGACATCTACTGAAGATGGTTTCACTCAGGCGTTTTTACAGTTGACAGCGTGAAAATCCTCAAGGTTGAGACCATACTTGACTTCATCTGTGTGGTTAGTCCTCACTTTGGTTGTAGGTTGAATTAGGTGGGTTCTCCCGTTGTGACAGCAGATGGAGCTGTGAGGCTTCTACTGACAGCCATGCATCAATACAGACTGAGACAATGTGATCCACAGGTTTCACCGTCTTTTGTTCTGTATTATATCACTATTTTCTTCACTGCTGCTCCTTTGTTTGGACTATTGTCTTCCAATTAACAAAAAGGCATCAAGATCCAGTCCCATCTAAAATAATGCAGACTAAATTGGGAACAAAAACACATATACAGCACATCCATGTACATATACATAGCTATATACTGTATATATATATATATATATATATATATATATACACACACACACACACACACACACACACACACATACATACATATACATATATACACATATATATACGTGTGTATATGTGTGTGTGTGTGTATATGTGTGTGTGTGTGTGTGTGTGTATATATATGTATATATATAAATACACACACACATATATGTATATGTGTATGTGTGTATATATATAGATACACACACACACACACACACACACACACACACACACACACAGTCACAACCCCTTGAATTACTGTATGTGCGCCATAGGTTATGTTTCCTGTAAATCCCTGTAGCCCTCTGGCCATTTGTCTGTTCTTTGGTAAAAGAAAGCAGCTTTAAGCATCTATGCTTTCACTTTTGAGACAAACTGAAAATCAGAATCTGTCAAGATCTTTGTATAAAAAAAGGTTAAATACTAGAACAATTTCACCTTTCAGCACAATATTTGATCGAATGTTTTGCTTGCTTGTCCAATTTTCTTCCATGTGCTCTTTTAACTCATGAAACTGCCTTTTATTTCACTTATGGCTCACTTGTTATTTCACTTTGGCCATTTAATGCTATGTTTTATACTATCGCACTTCTCCATATTTTACATCTCCATTCTGTTATGTTGTTTTTAGTGATGGTTTACGGAACAAATAGTTACTAAAATGTATAGTCATTTGGTAAAAAGAGATTAATCACTTTGTTCCAATATGATGTCTGGATGATGGTGTTAGGTGACACAGACAGTCCTTTCAGGTAGTGTCGAACTGCTATAAAAGGAAATATGTTTTTTTTTCTTTTTTTTTTTTTTATACTAAACCAACAACTTACAAGCCAAAGTAACAAAACAGTGGCCCAAATTTTAAGAGGAGGAACCTGTTCTCCAGCTCATGTTGATTAACAGGTACAATATACGGCCAAACCAGTTATGTAAATCTGAACATACTTTGTTTATTTATGTGAACACTTGTGTTAACATTGGAATAAACGACATCTTTTACTTATGATTAGTTAATAAGCTATAAATACAGACATTAAACAGATTAAGTTTTAAGTCATTTTACTTTATTTTGGCATTGTGTTTTGTATAATGCCGTGTCATTATGTTGTGTTCGCTCTGCCTCTTTTTTGAGTTACAGAAAAATATTGAAAAGAAAGATTTATTTTTATTTATTTATTGCTGCAAGCTTGTACTAAAGGCAAAACATTTTGAATTGACTGGATAATTTGTGCATTTACTCACTGCAGTACATTTATTCAAGTGCTGTACAATTTCGAGGTTCTGTACTTGATCATTTCTATGATGATTCTTTTTAGAGGAGAATTACTCAGATTTGAGTAAAAGTATCAATACCACAGTGTAACCATAACCATTATTTCAAATTTGAAAGTTGACTTGAGTAAAAGTACAAAAGTATTACCGGCAATATTTAAAGTATCAAATGTAAAAGTACTCAAAGTGGTAAATTATGGTGCCTTCAAAGTCTACAAAAACAATGTTTTTTTTTTTTACAATTCTATGGACATGACATAATCATTTACGTGATCATTTAACAGTCAACTAAACCACCTGTGAGAGTAAAGGGGGAATTTAAAGCTGCAGTAGGTAACTTGTGTAAAAGTAATTTTTTGTCATATTTGCTAAAACTGTCCCTATGCCCCGACAGCAGTACATGAAACGTGTAATCTGTGTAAAAAAACATCTCCATTGGTCCCACCTGCTGCTCCTACTGAGATTTGTAAGAATCCACTGCGCCCGACACAAAACAACCAATCAGAGCCAGAGGAGCGTCTGGGGGAGTGTCTGACATCTGTCAATCACTACTCACACACGCTGCCAACCGCCCCCTCCCTCCGCTCATGCTGCCGCCTGCCACTCAGTCGAACAGCTCTGTGAGCGGCGTCAGGAGGCTAGTGAAAGCTATGGCGGAGCAACAGCCAACCGCAAAGGAGAAACTGCCCATACCGCCGCCGCCAACAATGGCATACACGGCTAAGACAACAAATAACCATAAAGCTAATATGGTGATTGTTACAGTAACACTCTGCAGTGCTTACGGTATGTTAGTGACTGTGATGTAGCGGCTGGATAGAGTTAGCTTGTTTCCGATGCTAAGGCTAACGTTACTGGTTGTTGCGGCAGCCGCTCAGACGCAGCAGGGAGGAGGGGCTTGGTGGCAGGGCTGCGGAGAGGGAGGGGGAGTGAATGGAAGTTGTGGTGGTTAAAATTGTCTGGCCAAGTCAGCTTACCTACTGCAGCTTTAATCTGTAACAATGCATCATGTCTAATAAGTTGATGATATGTTTTAATGTAAAATCAAAGCAACTATTGCACTTAAACAAAAGTAGTGACAATATTTGCCTCTGATATGTGGTGGAGTAGAAGTATAAAGCAGCATCCATGGGGTGTATCAGTAATGAATAACAATATCACCATACCAAACTGTAAACCATCACAAACCATATTATTATAAAATTCATCACTTTTTAAACTCGTTCATGGCTCGTACAACAAAGACCTCAAAGTCGTACTTAAGTACAATACTTGCGTACATGTGCTAGGTTACTTTACTCCACTGGTAATACTGTACAGATTGGGGCCATTTTGCATAGTTTTACATGAAATACATTTTGCTGATAATTCGTCTCTGATTTCACTAAAATAGCATTTTGACTGCAGGACTGTTACTAATAAAAAGTTATTTCCACATGATTTTGCTACTTTCACTAAATGATCTACTGATCACAGTGTGCTTTGGGGTTTGTTGTAACAGTTGTTGTTCCCGCAGCTAATAAGAGTCTATCACACTTTCTCACATTCTGTTCAGTTCTATTTATCCGACGCGTGGTTTATGTTGAATGTGTGGCTTCCCCTCTTCTAGAGGGCGTGACCACAGCTGGGGGCGGCGATGGGGAACAACGTGCTCTGTGTGTACAAGCAGAAGCAAGCCAGTCAGCGTTCAGGCGAGCAGAACATCACAGACCTGCGGCTCCGTCCTGTAAATCGCTTCTTTACATTCAGAGCAGAGCAGTGACCAAGAGGACGACCTGTTGAAGATTTCAAAGCAACACCGTTTCTGACATGCACTTTGATAAATGTGAGTATAAGTACTTTCCATTTGGTTGTTATGGCAGAATATATGTGTTTTTGATTGTGTCTCATATTATCAATGAGGGCAGCTTCATTCTGATGTCGCTGGTTTGACAGTAGCTTAAACTATGAATTTTACTTCAGTAACTGCATTTCTGGACAACATACTGTGCTGTACTTTTCAACATTCATTAATGGGTAATTGGGTTAGCGGCGGCATTGTGGTGAAGACTCATTTAAAATTCGATTTTATTCATAACCCTTCTTTTTACACACCTGTTCTCCATCTTAAAAACATTTTCTTTTGACTGTATTTTTGACTTTTGATCTGTCTGAAATGATCCTCTCTAAACTCCTGTGAGTCGATTAAATACCCCTCTTCTGTTACAGTTTAGTGATACCTTCGTGTGTTAGACTTTCTCTCAGTTCTCGTTGAATGAGAGCAGAATTCGGGTGAATCCAAGAGTCAGGGCGTTTGGGGAAACCCTGATGCACCTCCACCCTTGTTTGCTTCTTTTCGTTTCCCCTTTCGATTAATGCCACACAAGCAAACTGTGTGACGTGACAACTTTCTTTGTTCGTGTCTTCTTTGACACGGACTTGCATGAGCACATATTTTGTCACATTGTGTTGTTCACAAAAAGAGGAAACTCGCTCTGCACTACTTCTTTTCTTTCTCTACTGAGAGAGCAAGAAGAGAAAGGTCGTCGGAATCCCCAACCTCCCACGCACATGACTCAATGTCCAGGGGTTTCCACAACTCCTATTTGAATGTGGCACAGAGTAGCCCAACATAGCGTGTGGGCGCTTCTAACCCCAAATGTGTATGTGTGTGTGTGTGTGTGTGTGTGGTGTGTGTCCTCTCACTCTTGACAAGCCATTAGCTCACTTCTACTTTCTTTCACTTGATGTGTCTGAGCAGATTTTTGAGGGTTGCGCAACTTCTTTCATCTGGTGAGTTTATTCAGCCGCTGCTTCATATTGGTAGTGTAGTTACATGTTGCAGCATTACATCATGTGTAAAGAGGTCAAAGGTGGCCTTTTGTTGTAAAGATCAAATGAGTCAGGATTGAGTAACCTATAGTAACACCTTCTGTACTTGAAAATGAAACTCAGTGTCGCTGAAATGTACTGAGTGACTGATGTCATTTCTTCTGATAAAGTGACCTTTATCATGTGGTGGAGGCACATCTCACACAGCAGCACAAGCACACTTATTGTTTAGGACAGGTTTTCACCTGGAAGTGAGATTGCTGCTTTTGAGAGAGAGAGAGAGAAGACACGACTGACAGGCAGAAGTCGAAAGCAGCAAGTCCGTGAACTCACATTTCGCTCTCACAAGCTAAATTTGCATTTTCTTAGTACAGCCTCTTTGTATTTACTCTGGCGATTAGAGCTGTTTCGTCCCTGTGTGGCTCACCACAGCAGTCAACGTTCACATGCGCAAAAGAGAAATGACAAAAGAAGCATGTCCCTCTTCTTCTGCTCTGCCTCCCAGACATGTAAATGCAACAGAACGCACAAGGCAACTACACGTGTTGAGGTGACGTGCCTGTGACACACCAAAGGCAGGAAGATGTGGTTTGCGTTTCTTAGCGTAATGGAGCGAGACAGGAAGATGTCATAGAAAATAAGCAGTGGTAATCCCATGCTAGTTTTTCTGATGAATCTGTCTGGTTTGCATGGCCACATGATCTGTGTTCCTAATGGAGGAGGTTTGTCAGAGCTTTATCTTTGTGCCCTGGTTCCACAGACGGGGTGGAAATATCACTTTATCTTTCACACACGGGCTGAAGTTTTTGAGGAAACAACCTGTGTGGTCACCGCATTTCGGCTGGAAACATCAGAATTCTGTTTTGTAATATTTTTTCCTATTTTTCTCGTTGCCTTTACCTGTTTAATGGAAATGAGGCTTTTGCATCAGCAGGAGGAAAACACACTCATAGTATAATGGATTTGATATTGATGTCGAAAGGTGAGCAGGAAATGCCACCGTGGAGAAACTGAGCAGGCAATATCATCCAAGTCACAGCTTTTTAGTGTTTTTATTCAAACCTGCATTACTTAATATCAATAATCTAAGCTTGCAACATTATTTTTATGGTCTCACACTTGTCAGCCTACATTTGGTTTACTAATAATTTACTGTCAAAAATAGGCCAAACTCCTCTTGATGAGATGGGAAGTAAACAAGAGGAAACAGGGGATATCCATTCTTTACATTATTATCAACGCTATCATTTATTTCCCACTTGATATATTTTGCAGTTTATAAAGACAAAAAGATAATGATAGTGAAGGACAAACAAGTTTTGTAGTTCTGGACAGGAGACACAGCCAGGTCCAAAAGTACTATACTTTAGTGTATTAGAAGTGTAATTTAATTATAGAAAAGTCACTACAAGTACACTTACTTTCTGTGTGTAATTTAAATTATGTTTGACAGAATGTGCACTTCTAAATAGATGTCAATAAGTTCTACTTAAATGCATTAAAATCAATATTCTAATTCTGCAATACTTAAAGTAGTACTTGAAAGTGTACTTAATTGTAAGTGTATTGTAAATTGTACTTAAGTGTACTAAATGACAAATACTTTTAATAGTAATTAAGTGTACTGTATGAAAAGTATACTTACTTACAAATCCTTTCTGATACACTCTTAGCATGCTTCATTTGAAAAGTACTTCAATTTCACTTAATTTTAAGTATATTTAAGAATATTTCCAACACATTGGTGACATGATTGTAGTGGAAGTGTGTTTTGAATGCTAATGAATCATGATTTTCACTGGTGGACTTCAGTACACTTAAAGTTGTGCTAATTTAAAAGTATTTTACATTTCAAGTATACTCAAGTGGTACTCAAAGACTACTTCAGTAGACTTGCGACAAAAATAGCACAAAGTACATTCTTCATAAAGTCTAACTCAAGTATTATATTTTTTTCACCTGTACAGGATTAGGTGAAAAATAATTGGCAACTATTCTGATCATTCATTATTCCTTTTAGTCATCTTCAATCAAAAACACCAAAAATCCCTTTGGTCCAGCTCCTTCAATGTCAAGACTGATTTGCAGCTTTACTTTTTCTAGCATTAAACAGATCAAAGAATTAATCAACTGAAAAAAGCCCCAAGTGTTTCTAAACTCTATTGATCTGTAATATCAATCCAATGTGAACAAAATACGTGACCAAACAGTCCTTTTTTTCTTTTTCAGCACCAAAAGAGAAGCCGTGTTGCACTCTGCCCACAGTGAAGAAACTCTTGGAGCAGAAGAGAAGGCGGGAAACGTCCTCTGTGCCACCTCCCTGCTCTGCGGCCAGCACCAGTCCTGCTGCTACAACTACTGCTACAGTAAGGCAGCACACAGAGGGTTCAGCCTCTCACCAAGTCTCATACTAATATTATCACAAACGTGTGACTGTTCTCTTTGTTTTTCCTTCCGCCAACAGTTGTCTGCATCAGAATCATTCACCTGTACAGGTAAGAGAAGGACAACTTCTCTGCACAACACTTCTATATTTCCCATGAAAAGATTGAAATGAACAATTAATTGATAGCTAATGGTTGATACAGTGTATTCCTCTCTGCTGCAGAGCTCAACTGTACTATTTTTTCAGGAGTAAATAGAATAACACATTATTGTCTTTGGTCTTTTCATGGGATTTTATTGTAGGATATCAGCAGCCTTTGTATTTTCATAATTTAATCTTTAGGATAATATCGAACAGAGAGCAAATATTACTGACAGAGTCATCAGTGATCACCTCTTCTGTTCTAGGTGCATCAAGCAGCTACTCAGACATGGCAGTGAGCTATGAGCAGTGGACTTCAGCTCCAGAGTCTACACTCAGTTACTACCCCAGCCATCCAGGATCCAGCTATGCTGCAGCCTACAACCTCCCCATGACATCTGAGTACAGCACACAGCAGCAGGGGCACGAGTTTGGAGACGCAATGCCTCAGACATACGTAAGAGAAATCCCTTCATCAAACACGTTGTATTTGTAAGGGTACAATCGTACCTTTAAGTTGTTGGTTTAAATCGCATCCTGTGCTCCTTTAAGCAGGAGTGCTCAATGACAGTCGCAGACCCCAGTATGGCTCCCTCTTGGTCACTTCTGGCTCCCAGTCAGACCACACAGCTGAGTTTTGGTTCGTCGATGGATGCCGCTGTGCTGGAGGAGGCCAGGATGCTGCTCAGCGGGATGGACTACAGCAGAGCCACCAGGCAGGATGAAGACGGGGACACGTGAGTGCTCATGAGTGAACGCCTGTGGGGTTTATATGAGGAAACTTATATCTGGCAAATGTGGACCCTCTCATTTTTCTTTGACATCGTAGATTTCAAGATTATAAGGATAGTTTACACACACGTCACAGACTGCTCTACTGAATCGTTCATTAATCACCAGATTTTGTGAAAGAAGATTCAAAACAATGCACATTTTCTTTCTGGGCTCTCTTAAATCAACACTGCTGGCAATACTGTGTTGTGTGAATGTGCAGATGTAAGTGCACATATTTACCTCCAGAGGAGTTTCGTTTTCAGTAGGAAGCAAAAAGTGAGAGCCATGTGTGCAGTTTGGCAATCCTAGAAAGATTAAGCAAACCAAAAGAGGTCAATGAGTCAGCCACTCATGCTCGATGATTAGAAACTCAGATAACATGGAAAGACATATTCAACTGTGAAAGGGAATGGTGTGAAATTGACTGTGGGGATTACCACAATTTTCCAGTGTTGTTTGAAACTAATTCATCATGTACTCTTGCTCTGTTAGCATCCTACACATCTACACGGCCAAGGGCCTCAGGGAGTGTGCCTTTGCTGCTGCAGAGAGGCTGAGGGATGTAGGCAGGCTTGATGCCAAAGAACACAAGGGAAAGGTATGAAAAAACAAGTAGAAATGACATGTTTTATTACAAACAAAAGCATAGGATCAGAATTTCTCAAAATGAAGTGTGTGTGTGTGCTTGTGCAGACTGCTTTGCTGGTGGCGGTGACAGCAAACCAGCCAGAGATCGTGCAAGATCTGCTGTCGTTAGGAGCGGACATCAATGCCTGTGATGTCAAAGGACAAACTGCCCTTCATCTGGCTGCACACTATGGCTTACCTGGGGTTCTGCAGGTAAAGAACTACTGAATAACTTTGGCATGGCTATCACAGCAGGTCAGAGAAGTCGGCAGAGAGCAGACGTTAACATTCTTTTCTTTGCAGGCCATTCTGTCCAGCAGGCCAGCAGTCAACCTGGAGGCCCGCAATTTTGAAGGTGATTTAATGTTTTACAAGTTGTTGTTATAGTGCAAATGATTAAACAACAAGGAAGCTATAGCTGGACATTATGATTTGGACCAAAAATATTAGAGCCTTAGTTCAAATGTTTCGTGTGTCTTCTTCTTCACCTCAGGAATGACTCCTCTGCACTGCGCAGCCATTTCTCACAGTGCCACCATGAAGGCTTTGTCCAGCAGTGGGCTGGTAGATGTTAGCCTTCAGACCAAGGCTGCAGAGAAACTCTCCTGTGTGCAGATGCTTCTCAGTACCGGGGCGTCCCTCCTCAGCCAGGTACAGCACAGCTCTATTAGCACAGATGTGTCACAGTAAAGACAACAGTAAAAGATGGATGAATGCACAGATTAGTTTGGGTCAGCAAGCAGGTACAGAAGCATCAAAGTACATGTTAAACCCTGACCTTTCAGTCATATTTACAGTTCATAGGGGAAGTGCCCAGGTTTTATCTAACCGTGATGATGTCATAGTTCAAGCCATGCCCCCCCCCCCCCACACACACACACACACATACACACTCTCTCTTTTGTCTTCTCTTTCTTGTTTGACACTAAACGTCTCAGTCTGACTTGTGGTTTTGTCATGTGGTTTCATGTTGTTTTTCCCATCACTTCCAATCGTCCATTTCCAGGAAATCAAAAGTAACAAGACCGTGCTGCACTTGGCTGTAAAGGAGGGGAATGTTGATCTGGTGCGTTATCTGCTGAGGATTCCCCTGCCGAGCATGAAAGACTTTGTCAATTTGAAAGTGAGTCCCACACTGATGCAACACTCAAAAGTGGATTTTAAACATGCATACGTTTATGTACAAATATATGTACTGTACACACACCTGACTGTAAACCTTCTGAGTCATGCTGCATTTTTGCTTTCGCCACAGGCTCATGGCCACACAGCTTTACACATGGCAGCTGGTCTCCATGGTAACCCCCACCAGGAGGAGATCCTGCGGCTGCTGCTGAGCAGAGGAGCTGATCCCAGCATCCGCAACCTGGAGAACGACCAGCCGGCTCACCTGCTGCAGAGTGGCCTCCAGGGAGAGCAGGTGAGGCTCCCATCATTTTAACAGCCAGCCAGAGCCATGCGGCTTGGCCCTGCGGATGCGGTGTTTGTCAGTTCATCAGCCCTAACTTATCTTTTCATTTCTAGCTCAAGCTCATGCTGAAGAAACGAAGCGCCTCGTCTCGTCGCCGTATCGTGTCCTTGCAGGACCAGGAATGATTTGAATCACTTGTAATCCCCATTTGGAGGGAATGAGTCTTTAACATGTTGCCTCTGTTGACAAGGGGATTTATTGTTAAGTGGTTTTTGGGAGTCTCTGGCCTATAAATTATTAACAGTTATATAATTATTAACTAGTTTGGCATAGAAAATCTCTTGATATAATTCACACTGGATTAGACAAATCATACTTTAACGCATAAAGCTTAAATTTAGTGTCTTTTAAAACCTACTGCTTTATTTATTTTTCTCCGCACAAGGTGAAGTATTGATGTGTAGGTGAGGCATTTCATTCCAAATGTGATATCCTCCATCAAGCCTTTCCACCTGCTGTTGCTGGCAAATTGGCATGTGTTTTGTTTGTCTTAAAAATTCTGACTCTTAGAGACACTTTAATTAATGTATTTATAATGGTCAAAGTGGATATTTAACATTTTGAAATGAAAGCCTTTAAATGAGCAGAAATTAAGAATATTAATTACCTTCATAAAGTAGAAGGTACAGATGGTGCTGTGGAAGGTGGGGTAATCATTTTCCTAATAGGCTACACTCCCAGTTTAATGTTGATTTCTATGAAATTGTTTATATGACCTCCAGGACAATGTCCCTGAACGCCCTCTGACTCTCTTGCCAAAAGCCCCCATCATGGTAAGTTATCATATTGATACACTGAGTGATGGTTTTGATTTCAGTCAGCATGGGCGCTTATGTTAAGAATGTGTTTGTTCAAAACGAGACTAATCTATCCTATAATTTAACTCTCTTTCTGTATGCATCATACTTATTTGTGCAACACCTGGTACAATTTATTTTCTTTGTGGAAAACGAGACTTTACTGTGTAAAACTATTATGTATTTGAAACTGATTACAACAAAGAATGTTCTTATCACAGAGACATTACATGAGTAAGCGTGGTGACAAATTGCCTGATGATTGTACATTTTAGCCATGAGTCATGAATAAAAGTACAATAACACTGTATTTAAAAAGTTCCACTTGATTGTTTTGATGATTCAGGGCACCCTTGAACAGTCCCACTTATATTTGATGAGAGATATTAGCAGCATGGAAAATACAGCGTCCCACTAGAAAGCCATGCCTGTTACACTCAAGGAGCATTTACTTTTCAAGCCCAGTTTCCACCAACATTTGCTGCCATGGCATTGACCCTTAGTCACAGGAGAAATTAGGTCTGGTTTTGACTGAAATTTGAGTGATAAATAAGGCTTGAGGCATCTCTCACCTATGTGTCATGCCTGTTATCACACACTGTAAATTCCTGTGAAGCACAAAGGAAAGATCAGTGTCATAAGTCACAAACAGCATGATGACATTTTCTCATGTCTATATGACTTCTATTTCACTGTAGATCACTTCAAGTGACACGTTCATGTTTTGGATTGTTATGAAATTACTAAAGACATAGATGAAATCATATTGAGTACACAAGAGTTTGAGTTTATTTTAAACAGTGGTCTCATTGTTTAGGTTTTACACACAATGATTTTGTTTTTAATACCTTTGCCTTAATTTATAACAGAAGAAATGACCGATAATAAAACCCCAAATCAACATTTTAATACACATTTAATCCATTGTTATATTTGTCAAAGCATTTTCAAATTAAAACAAGTTACAGAACATTGTTTTTCAACTTTCATCAAGCTATATTTGGCTGTATTGTACAGTACGTTATATTTATACTAATCCATTTATTGGTTTCTTCATTATTTTGTCATGCTATTTCTTTTAGCTTTCTTGAGAGGCCCGAGAAAGCAGACTAAACAGAAATTGAGAAAAAAAAGTAAATTGTTACAATTGATCAGCGCATGCAGCTCTTTGTTTCAACCTGGAGATTTTGTTAATCTGTGAATATTTAATCATGCTCTTAATTTTATTGTTTCACAGGAGTAAAATGTAAGCAGACAACAGTTGTTGCATTTGTGTGATTAAAAGTACTTTAACATGTCTCATGGTTGAGAGTATTTTTTATTTATTTATTTGTCTTTTAATCTCTACAGTCGCGCAATACTGAGCAATATATAGATGGATGTTTTGCTCACTTAAGACTCTCTACAGAATTCAGAGGAAGACCCAGTGAAACCAGGTTAGGAAGACCTGTTCCTTGATCACCCAGCTGGCAGAGGTATATTGGCCATAAGAGGAATGGCCATGGTGTGTATTTGCTGGCGTGGCTCCAGTGACGACCTCCTCTTTTTCAAGTATATTCTACATTTTCTATACAGTTTGAGGAGGTACTGCGAAAGAAAAGGAAAGAAATCAGAAAGAATCCAAAGAGAAAAGAAACATTATTGCACATTTAAGCAGGTAATGACCAGAAACAGTGAGTGAATTACCCTCTGTCTTTGGAATTTGGGTACCAGATGAGCTGGAACTGCAAACAGAAATAAGAGAAGAAATGAGTAAATATTGGATTTTTGTAATTCATCACCATTACTGATTATGAAATATAGTTTGAAAACTGTGGCCCCAACTTCAACTTGGAGTTGAATTTGAGCAAGTGCATCCATTAGCAGGGTTATAGGGTGCAAAATCAGTTGAAGCCACAGAGTTCGGGGGTGTAACTATAGACCAAAATGCAGCTCTTTGTCCTGTTCAAACAGCAGCCCTCGTCTTTCTTCTCGTCTTGCCATACAAGCGGCATGCGATCAACTCAGAATATACACTGCCCACTCACTACCAACACATGAGGAGTGTGATACATACGTTTTGAAATCAAGAGCAAGCGCTGAGATAAAGAGGATATGAAAGTACTACCCACATGTGATTTGTCACACAAAGTTCTGTGTAAAGCCTTTAATGTGTTGGAAGTGTGTTCTGGGTTGTGTATGCAGAACAGGGAGTGGGTATTTAGAGAAAAGGCATCCAGGGCAGGGATAGGAAAATGATGTGGGAAACTCAGTTTTAGTCAAAGAGCAATACTAGAAAAGATGTTTTTCCACACTGGTTGGGTATTCCCTTCAAGTCAAGGTCATACAGCATGCACAGGCGGATCATCCACTAAGCCTTGCACAACTCTTACTTGGGTGAGGATTTTACACATTTTGTGAATTTTTTACCTGTTTGAGGAATGATAGATTAGTTACAAGGTCAAGGTGCTTATGTACAGTAAAGGTGATAAAGCCTCTGTATTCAAGTGATATACAAGAGAAAGTCTAAACTTACTCAGGGCTATTAAAATGCCAGAGACAAACATAATTACAGCAAGAATAACCCCTGTGGTCCGCAGTGTCTCATAATCTATAAAGGACAAAACCGCACAGGACTTAACCAAACAAACCCACTGGAGTTCATGATGAGCTTAAAACATACAATAGTGAGAAAGTTGATATGATAAACATGGTGCTTTTGATTTTTAAAATTAGTAGTTGGTGTCAATCTTACCATAATCAAAGTCACTTCGGTCAGGAAACACCGTTTCTGCAAACAAAGAGTCTGGTCAGTTATAGAGCCTCATAAATGTAGATGTTATTTTGATCGCAGCAGCAAAGACGGCAATGAGCTTTAGGGGTTTGTGTTCAGTGCATCAGCATGGACAGCAAGGTTTGCAGCACTTCAGATCTGCAGGCTTGGCTCCACAACTCCTCGGGAGTAATTTTTTTCCCCACTGAGAGGAGCTCAATGCAGCATCTTCGCTCAGCAGAAAAAGATGCACCATGAAAAAGTGGGTTGCAAGCCAGCAGCAGGATACAGGGGTATCATCACAGCAGCAAAGAAAAACCAGAGCCTGGATAGTAGAAAGTGTTTGAAAGGTGATTTGGAGTGGATGGGACCACTTTTACACAGTTAATAGAGATTCCTGCTTTTGACCACAGAGGTGATTTACTTTGCAGATATAACTGTTTTAGGCTACAGCCTGTGCCAGGTTTTTACGCTATCTGGGCGTCAATAATGCGGCTTGCATGTTGCTGAACCCTCACTCCCAAGTGGCTGAGCTTGTATTTCTTACCACTGTTATCCCTCTGCCACAAAGACTGCTCAGCTTGACCGTGCTTAGCATCTTTATTGTTGTTTATTTGTGCATTCAGAGGGGAGTTTGCTGAAGAACTTCCTTTGTTCTCACACAGATCTATGCATCAGCAGTAAACTGGCACTGTAGCAACAATGCAGCAGGCTAATTAACTACATAAGCCAGGACTTCAAATAAAACAAGTCACGTTATCAGTCAGTCAAATGATATCACAAAATGTTCACACATATATTAACCAGACAACTAATTTATCTCATCTCTTTCTCATAGCTTTTAACTGTTTAATGTTGCTTACACCCTTAATAAGAAGAAAAAATAATCAAACCTGTGGTGGCCATGGCTGCAGTGTAGAGATGCAGAGGAGCTCCGTCTCTCAGATATTTAGCAGGTTGCTGGGTTGCAGTTTAAGGATGGATATAGCTCGACAGGGCAGCAGGCAGAACT
The DNA here is from genome assembly GCF_051107435.1 of Chaetodon auriga. Taxonomy (NCBI): domain Eukaryota; kingdom Metazoa; phylum Chordata; class Actinopteri; order Chaetodontiformes; family Chaetodontidae; genus Chaetodon; species Chaetodon auriga. The sequence continues at coordinate 17,780,212 of NC_135081.1, forward strand.
GCTTCAGAAGTGCAAGTGTAAACTCAGCAGGGACCCTCTGGTGGCCACAGCAAGGCATTGCATTCACAGCAGCCAGTTGCTCCTATGAGGGTGATAGCTCTGCCTGGGTGTGGAGGACAAGGGGTGGTGGACTGCCACAGTCACCAAAAGTTAGAAAAAATAGTACGGTAAACAGATAATATCATCTTGTCACAGTACGACAGTCTACAGCAATCTACTGAGTACTATACTGGCTTGTGTAGTATGTATGAGTGTGTGTGTGGTAGCTTTTGATCCAAGATAACCTTCCCCGGTTTCTCTTTTAACAGTATAAACTGGAGCTTTTACCCTCAAAATGCACCATTTTCTATCTCATGTGTTGTCTTTTGTGCAGTGCAGTCAACCTGCTCCTGCAACTCCAGGGAGAAAATATAGCCTACATAAGCAGCTTTTACGTTCACAGAGGCTGCCAGGCTCACTACGGTGGAAAATCTGCCAATGAACAGCACAGAGGTACATAGAATTAAGTGTATTTCTTTAAAGACAGCCTTCTCCAAGAGCTGCACATTGCAGCACATAAATCATTCACAGTCTCGCTGCTGGTAGTTACTACTGCATGTGTAACTGAACTGACTGCAGTGTCAGCACAAGCAGGAGTGCAGCAAGGAAAGAGGGCTGCTCACTGGTCTTCTTCTAATGGCCTGAAAATGAAATAATGATGCGGAAAAAAAAGGAAAAAAAAGACAGAAACATTTCGTTTAAAGATGTGTTTTATTATTTTGCATCAATCTGAAAGTCACAAAAATACAAACAAACCACACTAGTGCCACCATATACAACTGGCACATAATCAGGAACGGTTCTGATGATAAAAACATTAAAAAAGGAGCAAAGTAACATTATATTTGAAGGAGGATTCACGTGTTCATGGAAAGATTGTCCTCAGCTGTGATCAGAGTCTTTGCTGCCACCTAATGGCAACAATCAGTAACGCTGTGGAGGAGAGAGGTGGAGGGTAAGTTTGATCTCCTTCAGCTTCCTTCTGCCGAAAATAGATGTTTGTGAGACACTTACCTAATGTCCATGGCTCTTTGGCTCTGTGTTAACTAAGCTGTGAAATGAGTTTTAGGTTAGTCTTTTCTTAAAAAGCATTAAAAATAAAAGGCATCTAGATTTTAGGCATTAACAAGTGTTTAGTTATTGTTTCAGGAGAAAGAAAAATACTTACCCCTTGGAATGCCTGATTCTGCATCAGGACCCCTGGACCTGAGCAAAATGAACAGAGAATGAAACACTGCAGTTTTAAAACTGCATGTAACATAAAAATACAATGCATTTTTACAGATAAGGGTCTGATTTGTTTGATCTGACCTTTATTTAACTTACCTTGAACTGTCGCTCTTTGAGCAGGAACATTTTCGAGCTGTTTTGGGGGAAAACGCAAGAAAATGAAATATATGTGTATAAAACTGTGACGTGAAAATACTTAAAGAATAAATGCAACTTTAACAGTCAGCTGTGCACCCTGAACAGCACCCCACCCACCCCACCTCCTCCAGTACAAAAAGAAGAAGAGGTGGCTCCGAGCCTTGATGGGTACATGAATACAGTCTTGAGCTTGTGCCAATAAGCCCATCTGGACTGCAAACCTTGGGAGGCCTTATAAGCTTGCAGCTTATTGGCCCCAGCTCAAGACTATATTCATGCATCTAAATCACAGGAAAAATTCAGTTGTTCAACTATACAGGAGCCAGAACATTAAGCAACTTCCAGCTAAAAACCTTTTTTGTCATTTTGACCCACTTCAGATTGCGATGAACAACACAGACAGATGATGCAGTCCTCACATGATTAATAGTAGAGTTGTTCGCTTTACAAATGCTCTGTTCTCATGCTCTTATTTGGCCTTTGCCTGAGGGGTGAGACCTAAAGTGATGCAGCTCACAGATGAGCTCTTCACACATGGAGCCTGAGCAGTGTCATTGGTTGAGGTTATAGTATACTTGCTAGAGTAGTTGGTGCGGCCAGCAAAACAGCTGGGAAATCCCAAACCAGGCTGTGACCTACATACTGTCAGGACTAAGAATAAAGCTGTGAGCATCTTGAAAGGTAACACTCATACTTTACTCACTCACTTTAACACTGGGAGGCGCCAAAGGGTTCCTCCTGCTATCGAGGATGTTTTTTGTTTTTTTTATTTAATTCAAATGCAGAATTTTAAATGCCAAACAATAAACTTCCAGGGTTTGCTCTCTTAATTTTCTGTTTAATGTTCTGCTTGTAAGATCTGCTGTCACACTCTCGCTCTCAAGTGCTTATTAAATGTGGTTCAATCAAACAGATGTTCTTCTTTTATCAATTCAATAGCTGCCATTGTTAAAAACTTTAAAGGCCCGATCAGTGCTGAAGTATATTCACAGATGTAACTGAAGAGTAGTTTTAGGGTTAAAAATTGAAAATATGCATCTGGTGTTTCTCGAACAAACAACGTTTGAACATTGGAGAATAGATATCAGCTGAAAACATTAATAGCTTTGATTAAACGGTTAAATCTGTGTATTTAATGCGTAAATCAATTAATTCAGCTGCGATTTTAAGCTCCATTGGATAACAGATTGTGCCTTTCAAAGACGATTTACAAATCCAAATATATATTCATCTGCTGGTTTTTATGATGTTAGCTTAATGTGACCACTCATATAAGCACTTTTCCTTCTAAAACAAAGACTTGCAGATATTTCTTCATAGATCCCAGTTGATGCACAGTGGTCTTGACTAACGGAAGCAGAGAGAAAATCTGGCAGTGTGTGTGGGTTCCAATGAATTATTTATTGGTTGGTTTTGGTTTCACCACTGGCAGTAACAGCGTGTGCTGGCAGGTAGGAGGAGGAACCTTGGAAGGGTGCTGTAAGTGAGGATAGGGATGAGGGATAAAGGTTAAACTGCCGTGATACATGGATCACGAGAGTGTTAAATGTTGAGACTGTGCAAAGAGTTTCAGTGTGCATCCCCTCCAGATGCCTGAGTGAGACAGAAGCCTGCTTGTTTAGCAGCACTGTGTGAACATAGGGGACCGTGAGGTCAACACACACATACAGGGACCACAGTGTGGTGACGCTGGGACTCTCAGGGTTGCACTTCTGCTGTGAGTTTAAAACACTTACTGACAATGAGGGCGATACCCATGAGGAACAGCACCACTGCAAAGACCAGGCCACCGATTCTCAGAGACTCATAATCTGAAATGAAAAAACACAAAACATACTTTTTAGTGTTTGTGAGTCAACGGTCACATATGAATGTTTTGAGATAGAAAACAACATGAATTCAAAAGCCTTTGGAGAGGCACTTAACCACATTTTAATTCAAGAGCAGCATTGCAGAAATACTCTGTAGCCCCCTAATGGTCATGTTGGGACGCCACAAATTCCTGTGAGCCACAGTCATCAAAACTGCAAACACTATGTCAACTTTGACTCTGTTGCATTCTGCCTCAATACTGCAGGAGAAATCTGAACATTTGCAAAGACAGTGTTTGTGGCAGGCAGCAGTGAGTGTGAGATGGGGTCTGCTTGTTTTATATTCTGATTAGGGAACTTTCAACCCTGCAAACCATAATGTTAACCTCGCCTATTGTTTTTGCAACAGGCTCGCTGCTTTGTTTACATGCATCAAACATTGACTCATCTAGTTGGCTAGCAGGATGGCAATTAACCGCAAACCTTAGCATGACCATAGCAAAAAAAAACATGACTATAACACTTTTTTTTCAATCAAATCATATTTTTTGGGGAAAAAAGTGCAACAATTGTCTCAAAGTTGTTCAGCTGCTGGCAGGCTTCATCAGTTCTTTGGTGCAGCGGTTAAACCTTTTTGGCTTCCAGCCCTTGACCATGAAGTAAACATTTTGACTAAAGACTATTTTTTCCCTCTCAGGTTGTTTCATTGAGGATCTTTAGAGGCTAAGGCAGATGGAAGTAACCAGAACTTCAGAAGACAAATAGATAAAAGTAAAGAAAAATAAACGTTATTTTGGGACCACAGGTTGGGAACCACTGCTTTACTGGTCTTCAAATGGGGCATGGACAGCGGTTGGAGTGGATAGTGTCTAAATATAAAATAATATAATATAAAAATAAAAAGTAGAGAATTTATGTAGGGCCGCTCTGTGGACGTCAGTATCTTGGTTTGGACTGAATGTCCAGTTCAAAGCTCAGTGGACAGGATTTGAAGTATTTGCAATGGGACTAGTCCAGGGGCTTGGCCTTTGGGGGGAAAGTTTTCCATCAAATCTGGAAAAACAAGTGGAAATTGCCAACCCATCGCGTTCAACTGCTCAACACTTACCATATTGAAAAGCGCTGTCATAGTCTGGTAGGAGAGAACAGAGAGACAAAACAAATGAGAGGCAGATTTGCCCATTGACACACTTCAGAGAGTACTCACGATGTGACAGCAATTCAGCAGTTTTAGGACCTCAGTCATTCATCTCGTCATTAGCCAGTTTGATGCCAGTGCCAATTTACATGCCAGTTAAAATGAGTATGCGGCTTATTTTAATTTGACTAAGCTCTTGTTCAAATAACACCCACCTCTGTCCTTATCTGCCACTTCCGCTGAAGCTGTGAAAAAGGGAGCAAAATCATTAGTCTTTATAAGATATTCACTTGGTGCTGTTGAGTGCATGTCAGCAAATGGCAAAACTGATGGTAGTGAGGCAAATTCAATCTACAGAGAAGCCAAAAAAAGGTGAGCATCGAACCCCACCTTGTATGCATGTAGAAGTGCATATATAGGAAGTAGTAACACATGAAGGCCCAACATCTCTTTCCCTAACTCTCACGATAAATAAACGCTTGAGCCACATTCCCAGGAGAGTCACACTCTCCACCAACAGAAGTGCAACAGAGCCCTGATCTGTGGCATTCCTGTGCTGTTAAAGATGTGGGAAAGTACAGCCCCCTCTGCTCTATCACATCTCTGGTCCCATGTGGAAAAACATGTCGCCTGTGTTCACGTTATGCTCCAGTCTTTTGAATCCTGCTAGAAAGCATACTGTACTCCGTAACAAGCCGAATCCCAACGTCTGCCTTGTGTTAAGCAACATCAAGAAAGTGATTCATAGGAATGATTCAAAGGACAACATCACCTGGTAAAATGATGATAAAGACACACTGTTTATATGAACCCGCTGTTCGGAGTGGGAACAATGTAACCTTGGAGCAGCACACCGGAGGTTACATAAATGCTGTTTGACTAGGCAACATTTCACATCATTAGTGCATTTCTCACAGCTCTCATTAAAATATTTAACAGACTGTGAACAGTGCTTTAAATGTCAGACAGTCCTAGTACTTGTTCTTATGTTGAAACTTTCACACCTGATGCTGAATAGAGTTAGTTAATCTGTTAATCACGTAAAAAGCAAAGTTTGCCTATTTCAACTCATTCCAGCAGCTCATCAACGCAGCTTAGAGGCTCAGAGTTGATAGATTTTTTGGCTCTCAGTAAAAGAATCATGTCCTTGATGGATGTGATTCAATACAGTCTGACATGAACTGTTACAAATGAGCACGATACAGTTGAAAGCCTGAGCTGAATAATATTTCATACACCCCACATTCCATTTACAGCAGAGTGGAGTTAACTTTGACCTCATTATCAAGCAGTAAATACTAATGTTAGTCTCTTCCTCTGTAAGGAAGGGAAAACAAAAAAACAAAAAACACATTTTAAATATTGGTGCTGACAAGCCTTTCGAAATAAGACCTGACTCTAACAGACCTAAATGTCAGAGAAGATAACAAAACCCTTAGTGTAGGCAAATCAGCTTAACATCAAGCTTAGCTGATGGCATGCAGGGCGCATAGAGGAACAAACCACAGCCCAGGACCTGCATTAACAATGGAAAACCTGGCAGCAGTCTGAATAAATGATTATTCAAACTGCAGTATAAGGAAAACATTTACGCTGTTCTGACATGGCCTTTTGTCACCGTAAAACACTGATGTTAAATTATTTAAAACGGAAAATATTCCACGTAATTTATACTGAAAACACGATCACTGGAATGCTAACAGTAAGACAAGGCATTTAATACATATTTGACCAAAAATAGCGCATGGCAAGCAGCCATACCAATGAAGTGAGCAGCGGAAACCAAAAAAAATGAAGAAATCAAATGGCCATGCATTGCCAGTGACCACTCTAATGCAGGAAAACTTACCAAACACTTCCCTGCCAAACGCTGATCCTGTTATACAGACACATCAGCTTGTTTAACAAGGAGGAACTTAAAACAAAACCAAAGCTACAGAAAAGGGGAAGCAACCAAACGCTCTCACAGGTGGGTTTCAAAGTGGAAACGACACAAAGCAGCTGAATGTTCAGTTTAAAAGGATGCTCACCGAATGCAGGAGCCAGCCAGGAGCTGAAGGCCACCAACAACACAAGATCCATCGTACCTGTTGATAAGACACCGACAACCATGAACCTCAAGTGAAAGGGCATGAAAATAAAGAGAAGCTACAGCATGTGCTCACATTTTGGGTCACTGTTATTTTAGGAGGGTAATTTGCTGTGGTGGCAGGCTTTTTTTTTTATGTGATTTACAGATAAACTTTGTGACTCATTGACTCCTTTCAGACTGAAAAAACTGAAACGGCCCTCAGAGAGAAGCCTGTTTTCAAACACCTCAGCAGCTCCCCTCTAATACCTCTCAGAAACCAGCAAACAGCCAGTTAAAGTCAGCCTGGGCTCACTGTTATTTTCCAGCAAAGGATCAGAAATTGCAGAACATGCTTGATTTATCAACTTGCTTATATGCATTAAACTGCTGCTTAACATGATACTGTTAAAGGGGTACTCGAGCAAAAGGAAAAGTCAAAGCAGCAGAGGCTGAAATATCCAGATTTTTAGTCTGCTGCTGCTCCAAAAACATTGACTCTAACATTTCCCATAGTGCAACAGAATAAAGTGGTTCAGTTTTTTTTATTTTAAAAAAAGCTCCCTCAAGAGCCACAGATGAAAATATCCTGTTTTCATGGCCTGAGTAGATACATCTCATGTCAACTACACTGAATTTCATGAGAAAAATCAGCGGAGCGCCCCTTTAATAAGACCCTGCCTTGTGGGGACACCAAGCTCCATTTGGGCCAGACACTACATAACAACATCATCGGGATATGTGTCATAATAATGTGGCCTCCTGACTCTGGGTAAGAGAAGAGGGTCTATTTCAGGCTTGGGACACGGGGCTTGGCAGTGGAGGGACAGAGGGCAAGGCTGGTGTTGAGTTGCATGTAGTATTTGGTCAGTAGGTTTGGATTGGTTTTGCTGGATCATCTAGTTTGGAGCACAAGCCTCCCAGGGCTTGTTTTTCTGTCTATATATTATCTAGGACAATCTCTGAGCTTGCCATACGCCCATATGTTTACAGGCTGAGGTTCCACAACCAGACTCGTGACTGGGCTCATGAGTTGAGGAGGCCCTGTGTGGTCGAGAAGCACAGCGGTTGCTGTGGTTTTAGCTTCCAAGTGACATTACACCAATAAAATCCCAAGACATGACAACAAAAAAGTAATGCAGGTGCACACAGGTCTACAGCGAAAATACAAGCCATGGAATAAAATGTTTTTGCATTGCAAAGATCAAAGCCTACATTAGCAGAGCCGTGGATCCCCTCCCTGGCCCAGAGCACTGCTGAGGACTCATGCATGACTAAAGTGGGGGGTGTGAACATGGAGCTGGAGAAATATGAACACTTCAACCCCAGGAGCAGGATTAACAACAAAGGCCTGCCAATCAGGTTTAATCAAACAAATACAGGGTGAGTTATTTTAACAAGACCCAATCCAATAATCTTGTTTGTTAGCCTTCTGAGTGCTGTAAAGGAATATAATGGGGAGACAGGAAAGACGCCCATAAAGCAACACTTAAAAAATTAATTACCATGGATTATCATAAAGTGGGAATAACAAGAAGTTTGTAATTTAAAAAGTGAGACTGTCATTTCAGGCAAACCCATATGAGAGTTCATGGACACATATCAGCCCCTTAGTGCAAGAGCTTCTTCAAAATAAGGCTTTATTGTTTTCCCAGAACAAAAGATGAGACACAGACCGCTTGATAATTAAAACTTGGAACATGTGTGGCATTTAATAGAGGCTGATCATCGCGGCACACACACAGGCCAGTCTCAAATAGTGATCCAGCTCGAGTTCACGTTGTTCTCGCCAATTAACGCGATAATGACCGCAGAAGTGAAATTGTTGGCCGCAGTGTTTCTGGCAGCGCACAGTGTGAAAGTGTGTCACTGAAGCGCCATGAAACTTCTCAGATGGCGTGGCATTTTCCAGACAGGACACCGCCGCGCAGACGGATTGAAGATGGAAAACACTTCGACGCGATCAACACAACCATGAAATGTAATAAAAGCAGCATGGCCGCAAACAGAGGAAAAATACGTTGGGCTTCTTTATAACAACGTGTGAGGGCAACATAAGATGTGACTTCATGCAATTAAATGGCCACATGTTCACACAAGCATTAGCTGGACGTTGGAGGGGTTGGAGGTCGTGCTGAGGATACCCGGCTAAGATAAGACTTTATTATCAAAGTGAGACGGAAAACTTCTGCAGGACAAAACCCCGCAGACACACATGTGTTTTGCTTGAGTCTTTACCTGCAGACAGTTTTTTTTTTTACCTGTCCATGCTTTCATTTCCAGCCGCAGTGATCTGCCAAAACTGTATTTGAGGAAATGCATTAATCTCAGAGACAAAACAGGGACGTTTAGATGAACTTACCGTGAATCAGCCTCCTATAAACTCTACCGTAAGTCTTTGTCTCCGCCCAGTGAGCCGAACTTCTCTAAAAAAAAAAACAACTTTCCCCACTTGTTACTTTAGCCAAGACAAAAGAAATGAAATGCAAAACTCTCTCTTACAGCTCACAAAAGAATTAAAACACAATTTTTCTGTGCTGCATTCGGAGGAAATTCTTCAGCACTCCGCTGCACCAAGTAGAGGTCCGCTCCTCCTTGGTCTAGTCTCAGGAATGGGGGATGGAGGTGGGGGGTAGGGGTGTTAGTGAGGGCGCTCAGCCTCTGCAGTGACTCCTAAAAATGATCCCCCCCCCAGAGGTAAACAAGCTACAGTCCAGCGCTACTGAGCTGGGAGACTATTGCCATCCGCTTTGGTGCCAGCATCGATAAAACATGATTTCCTAATGACCTGTAAATCATGCTCATTTCCCCTCACAGCCAAATCGAAGAGACAGGAGCAGCATCAAACAGTGGGCCTGTTGTACTTGCGCTGGTAATTTACACGTTTTAGAGAGCGCACTGAACTTCAGCGCTCTGGAGCGAAAGCATAAACACAAGCGGCTTTCATGGCCAGTGCAGTCCGTCAGGGAGATGCAGTTTACTCTCAGCTGTATGACAAATGCCTTCCCAAGGTCTCTCCCACAACAAACTGCCAGACTGCCTCATCCACCGGCAGCAAACAGAGCAGGGTGGGCTAAGCTTTGATAGCAGCCCTGTCTCAGTATGGTTGATTCAGATTATGATGTCCAGGGTGTCATCTGCTGTGGTTAGTTAGCTGTGGACGTTTGTCTTATTAAAGCTTGAAGATTGCACAGGAGTTCGTCTGGTGTCACCAGCTGTGCTAGATGCAGATTCAAGAGTCATTTATTTTCTTAAATTTAGCCTTGTGTACAGAAAGTGCTCTGCAGGTTTTGTTGAAGTTCAAGTAACTGTCCCCCAGTGATGAAAACAAAACGTATTTATTGGTAAGAACAGTAAGGACTACAAACTTTGTAAAATACACATTTCTGAAACAAGGCAAGTGTAATTGAACAGATCCGGAATTCAGTTACCCAAATGATCCGGGGGAAAGTGGTGCTATAATTTCCTCCTCCACTAGATGGAGATGTTGGTCAAGAATGAGCTACTACTTCAAGGTGAACAATAGAGGACTAGACCGCCAGTAAAGAACCAAAAGCGTTTAATGAATCAAGAGGAAGTGCTGAAGTGTGATGAGTAAACAAGCACATTCAGCCAAAAGACTTCACATTCCTCTTCATCCTGTTTAATGGGGGTAAAAAGCAGGGATGTCAGCCACATTGCACAGCTGTTTCATTCATGAGGAAACGTCAGTTCATAGTTTTGAGAGGAAACAACTTCACTTGTTACCTGTGTGCAAGATGATTTCTATCACTGCAGAGCCAACATCCCTACAGCCCGCTGAAATGAAAAGCGAAATGTTGCAGTCAAAGGGCACTGGAGCAAAGTAAAGTCCTGTTCACTCAGGCACAACAGAGATTACAAGCAACACTTCAGAAAATTGTATTTTTAAAGGCATATGCAAACAGTCAGGAAGGGCACTGATTCTTTGGGGTGTTTCCTTGTGTTTGCTGGGGCCCGGTGATGAGAAAATGCCCGCAAAAAGACAACTACGGTGAATGAAGAGACGAAGGGGGATACACAAACTCAATTCTCTGAGGGATTGACTTAAGGCTGAACACAGAACTAAAGATGAGGGCTCAAATTAATACTGCACCCAGATGAGTCTTAAGTGTCCTTGGATGACAAGCAGTGATTGGATTGCAAGCTTGGTAGCTTTTGATGGCCATGCCTGTCAGCCTCACCTGCTTTTTAATCAGTAATTACCATAGGGGATTCTCTGGCATTTCTTAATTAAATTGGACCAAATGCAATTAAAAACCACACTCTCATTCCTTTAAAAGGGCTCTGTGGAGTCCTTGTTTAGTTCTTGCTGTTAAGAGAATAAGCGGTTGAACGGTCATAACACCGTCCCATCTTTTCGCTGATCTGTACTTGATTATTTCAGTGGTCAAATTAACTTTGCAGTTTGCATAATAAAGGGCAAGACGGAGTTCAAGATTAAAACTTCCACTCTAAGTAGAATTGAAGGTTAAAAGCGTATACGAGGAGGCAAAGTTGTTATGTTATTAAAACAATTAAAGTTAGCATCGGGGGTTGGGCGACAATGTGATGAGAGCATGCGGTGAAGAAAAGGACTGTCATCATCATAGCACTAAACACAGCAATGCATCTCTGCCCATTACATTTATACAGAGGAAACGTTACACGACGGCTTTCAAACACTCACCACCGAGAAAAGTCCCCAGCGCTCCAGGAGGCAACAATCACAGACACATCAGAGGTGATTTTCCCATCTGCAGTCTTCATATCATCTTTGGAGTTGTTATTGTAGTTGCCGCAGGCACTGCACATTTTCCTGGACAGGCAACTGCCAGTAATGACAGTCACCTCCTGTGAAATTGAGTAGGTGACCCACACAGCAGATGCCCTCTCGATGATCACAGTCCTCTCTGAGATTTGGACAGATAGATCACTCGTCACTTTGCTTGGAAGAGACACTTTCCTGCCATTTACCTGGATGGCATGGAGAAGGGGAAATGAGTGGCAGAACAAAATCAACTGAGATTTTAGAAATTCTTAATCAAAACAACTACTTTTATGATTAACTATTTAATCGGAGAGTCTGTTCTCCCAGCTCTTCTCACCCAAGTCACTTGTTGGCTGTTCACTGCAATGGTGGTTTGGTTGAAGAACACATACAGAGTGGCGACGGTGGGAGTTGCGCGTTTGCTGCAGACCCTGACGTCCACGACCACACGGAACCACAGGTCAGCGGTCTCATCACACACAGACGCCATTTCAAATGCCCCTGTAGCACCTATTGCTCCAGACATGCCATCAAAGGAGGTGAGGTAGCCAGCGTGGCTGACACTGCAGTGGCCCCGTTTGACATGGCAACCTCTGACCCCGTCTCGCACGCTGCAGACCTCTTCACTGGCACAGGACAGCTTCTCACACTTCAGCAGCCCAGAGGCCTGGCACACACACTTGGCCTTACAGTCTTTGTCCACTACTGCTTCTCCCACCTGGACACATATGTTGTTTATTACATTAAAATCTTTTCTCTTCAAGGTTGCTGAACTGAATCTTTTACATCTCTATTCATGTGTAAATGACAAGAATTAGAATATGCATTTTGGTAGCACTTTGTATGAAAGTACACATATTCACCAATAGCTAGTTTCTTATTAGCCTGCATATTCGTAGCATTTTGGCTCTTTATTACTAATCATAAAGCACTTATTCTACAGATCCATGTTCTGCAACTACTAGGACATTAATTAAGAGTTTTCACCTAAATTAAACTCCAAATTAGAGATTACTGATAATAACTGAGGAAGTTGTTGTACATGAATTATGATCTTGATATCCTAACCCTAACTTTTAATAAACCTAACTCCCCAAATGAGGCATTAATAAGTGATTTCTCATGATTAATAATGAGCAAACATGCTACTAAAATCCATGCTAATAAGCAGCTTGGTAATGGTGAATATGTGTCCCGTTATATAAAGTGTGACCCCTATTTTTTATATGCTATTCTGTCATGACTACCTTTCCATTGTAGCACAGTTACTATGTATGACAACAAAGTAAAATGTCAGGACAGTTTTACCGTCAGATATCTGCCAGCGTGCACACACCCACACTTATCCAAGGGAACACATTGGAGGCCATCAAAAACAAAGCCGGCATCACATTGGCATCCTTCAAAACAGCTTTCAGAACAAGTAATTGAGTACATAAAGCTAGCACAGGTTCCACCACAGGTGCTGGCACACACCTCATAGTGGCTGTTTAGAGGGCAGGAAGCAGCTACAAGAGAATAGCACATTTGAGTTTGTATGAGACTTTGTATGTGAACCTGATATGTGAAATATAAAAACATGGACTATTCCATGCTAAAATACTGCTGTGTGTAACTCACGGCAGAAGGAGCTGCGCCTCCATGGCTGTATTTGCACTCCTGCGCTCTGGCAGGCCAAAGCGTAAGCCTGGACACTGTTACACAGAGTGTCTTTGTTGCCACCCACAGCACAAATATCAAACACGCAATGAGACATATATACTTCGGGGTTAATTTTTCTGTGGCAGGCTTTGAAAGGTCCGTTAGGTGCAGCTATGATGCCACAGTAGTCTGGTTTGCTGTACAAGGCAGCCTTGGCCTGCTCACATACTGGACACTGGCCTCCACAGCCCCCACACACATGCCTAGGCAGGTCCACCACCCACGCCTTCCCAAAGTTTTCAACGCTTTTCGTTTTTCTGCCACAGGGAAGTCTGAAGTCATCATCAGGATTCTTGTTGTAGTTGCCGCAAAGACCACACATCTTATTCTTGTACGTAGAAGGCACGATCACCTCAACATAATAGACCGTGTCGTACAGGACTGTCAGCCCAAAGTCTGTCTGGATAATTATGTTGCGACCTTCCTGGGTGACTCGTAGACGGCCATTGTTCAGGTAGAGAGGAAGGTTCAGAAGTTCATCATCCACCTGGACAGAGGAGGAAGGAGAACAAAATTATTGCGAGGAAATAAATAAAAATGCACAAATGTAAGCACGTGCGTTTACGAAGTTGTTGAACTCACGGTGACTTTCCATGGCATTCCCTGCTGGATGTAAATGACGAAACCATAGACTGCCACTGCAACCGACCTGGTAACAGCCATTTTATCATTTCCATACTTCTCATTCCCCTGAGTTACATTGAATGGTGTTAGATTGCCTTTGCCTTTAACGTTATCACAAACCTTGGCCAATACATAGACACAGGTACCCTGGAAGTCAAACATCCTTCCATCAAAGGAAATATAATGAGGGTCACCAGAAGCCACACACTTGTCATGCCTCTTCGGGTGGCAGCCTTTCACTCCATTTACAAGCTTACAGGTCTCCCCTGCACGACACTTGGACTTTTCACAAGACACTGCACCATTCTCTCCACAGATGCATTTATCCACGCACTTGTTTTCAGGGTAGAACACGTCTCCTTTCCTGTAATAATGACCATCATAAGAGCAGCCACAGTCTCTCACAGGCACGCAGGCATCCCCACTCAGCAGGTAGCCATCGTCACACTCGCAGGCTTCTCTACAGGGCCTGTGGCAGGTGGCAAGGAAGGCAAAGCTGGCACAGGTGGCTGGGCAACCCGCAGCACACAGGGTGTAATGACTGTTAGCTGGACACAACATTGCTGTAGGATAGGATGAGAAGAGGGGGAGAAGAACAAGGTGAAAGAGGAAGGATGTAGTTTGAAATAAGAGATTTGAAGTATGAAATCAAAAGAACTGAAACCGCAATCTCAAACTCACGACAGAAGTTATCTCTTCTCCAGTAGTGGATGGTGATTCCTTGGCTCTGACAGGCAGCAACATAGACTCCCACAGCATCACAGACTGTTCTTTGGTGGCCATAATAATGACAGGCATCATAAACGCAGTTCTCCAGGTAAGGAGTAGGGTCCACATGCTTATGACAATTTCTGAAAGGCCCTGCCCTGTCAGTGATAATACCACAGTACTTCCGGGTTTGGTACTTTTTCCTCCGGGAGTCTGAACAGGCCTGGCACCAAGGTCCCTGGCAGACTGATGCACAGCCTGGTACGAGGGCCACCTGCCAGCTCTCCCCTAGCTTGGCTTGGTTATTAGCGATCTGGCCATTCGGCATGCTCAGGTCATCCCGAGCGTCTCCATTGTAGTTGCCACACAGACCGCAGACTGCACCCTGGTAGTTGCTGGGCAGAGTAACGCTCACTGTGCTCCGCCAGTCAAAGGTCAGGGTGATACCAGCAACTGTTTTCACTACAGCTGTCCAGCCGCTGAGAAACACGGCCAGCTCATTATTGTAATCGAGTGGTAACAGAGCAAGCTGCCCATTGAGCTGAAGAGCAGAAAAAGAGGGAGGGAGGCATATTTTTAGGAGATTATAGATTTAATAATTCTGCCGTTCTTGCTAATCCATTCTAATGTGCAGTTAAATCTTTGTTTAATTAAGTCTGCCTGGATCAAAATTTTTTAATTTGCAATTAAATATATATGCAGAAGAGCATGAGGGATGTCAGAATTAGCACAATGACAGAAAGCATTATCATCCACTCATTTGAATGAGGCTCAGAGTAGCTGTCTTGTTTTTATTTTTAATACTGTACATGCTGTGTCCCATTTCTTTTTTTCAACAAAAATCCACATGAAAACAAGTGTCAGATTACTCATTTGTTCTTTTATCAAATTACCCACATGCTTCACATTAACCATACCTCTACCTCCATTCTTACCAGGATCTTGTAGTGGTATTCTCTGCTGATAGTGAGGGTGATGTTATATATGGAAAACGTGACAGTCCTTGTGTAGGACACGGCCCGGCTTCCCCTGTTTTCATTCTGCATTGTCACCTTGAAAGGCTGAAGCCCGGGCTGCTGAGAGCATAGTCCCACCAGCTGATATACACATGTGCCCTGGAAGTCATACCTGAGGCTATCAAAAGTCTGGTAGTGTGCGTCACCTGAGGCTGAGCATGTGGCGTGACTGATGGGTCGGCAGGCGCGCTCTCCATCCACTACACTGCATTTCTCTTTGGCAGAGCAAGAAGCCTTGCGGCATATCACCATACTGAGGGTTGTATTACACTCACATAGACGACTGCAAGCCTCATCAGGCCAAAAGTGCTGGCCTGGCTTGTAGTAGCGGCCCTGATAGGAGCAACCACATGTTTTAGCAGGCACGCAGGCACCAGCGCTGAGGACGTAACCCCTATCACACACACAGGTCTCCATATAGGCACTGTTGTAGGTTTGCTCAGGGAACGGGCAGGATGGCTGGGATGAGCTGGGATAGTCTTCATAGTGGCTGTGATGCTGACAGTTCATTGCTGGATGGAAATTAAATTTAGAGGCATTAACCAAAAAGAAAAAAAAAAATCAATATTTAATTGAAATATTTGACTGAAATGAGCAAATGAGCTTCTTGTAAATACTCACGACAGCCAAACCTTTTCCTCCATCCCTTGATTATTATTCCTTCTTCAAGACATTGCCTACTGTAGGAGGCCAAGGCCCGGCACAGCATCCTTTTGTCTCCCTTATTAAAACACATATCATTTGCACAGCTGTAAAAGAAGGCCCAGGGGTCCACTTTTCTATGACACCTCTTGAACACACTATTGGTCTTGGGTGTGAGGGCCCTGCAGAAAGTCTTTGTCTTATAGAGCTCAAGCTGGCTACTGCCACAGGTAGGACAGTTTTTCTCACATGTATCCCAGCAAGGACGGTCCTTGTCCTGGTCAGGCGTTTTCCAGCTCTTGCCACACTCGATCACAGAGGAGACAGCTTTGCCGGCTGGACCCTGGAGCTCATCACGTTTGTTACTGTTAAAGTTGCCACACAGACCACAGACACTGCCGTAGTAGCTACTGGGCAGCTTGATGACCAGCTCCCAGTTCCAATCATAGGAGACAACCAGGCCAAAGTCTGTCCTCACCACTGCCGTGTGACCACGCTGAAACAATGACACCTCACCCTCACCCAGTCGCACAGGAAGATTCAACAGCTCCCCGTCCACCTGAGGGGAATGGATCAGAACAATATTGTAAACACTGAAATATTATGGGTCAAACGCATCAGACAAGACACTAAAATCTTACCATGACTCGACCAACTTGGTGCTTGCGGATGGTGATGTTGTAGCCATATACAGACACATCGACCTCCCTGAAGTAAGAAACTGCTCTGAGTCCCCGGTTATCATTCCTCTGAGTGACCAAGAACGGCTCCAGACCATCCAGATTCCCACAGGTTTTGGAGATAACATATTTGCAGGTGCCCTGGAAGTCATAGCTGTAACCATCAAATGTGTGGTAGTGGGAGTCACCCCAGGCCCAGCAGGTGCCTGTGTACTTCGGGATGCACACAGCTTCATCTTTGTGAACATGGCACTTCTCCATGACCCGACACTTTGCATTTTTGCAGGGATCTATACAAGATACACAAAGGAGGGAAATCAAAAACAAAATTACTGCAAACTCATCTGAAAGAAGTTCAATAAAAATGGCTAAAACTGCTTACAGATATATAGACATATGTCTTGCCTTTGTAGTAGCATGCCCTGATTCCTCTCTTGATCATACACATGGTGCTTCGAGGACAGGAATGCTTTTCACACACTAGGCCTGTCACTGGATTACAGGTGCATTTTGTGGTGCAGTTGTTCTCATACACGACGTCACCAGGCTGGGGACATAGAGCAGGTTCATTATACAGGGGGAAATAATACACAGAGGACAAAGCAGGTTAAAGAGTTCCAGTCCACATTATTCCATTCTTATTCCATCTTATTAAAACCCCTCACAAATTTAGAGAATCTGCTAATTAGTCTCAGGAGAAACCCTCAGTGCACATATGGATAATGTCCACCACTGTGGAAAAAGTCAACTTTATTGCCATGTCAGCATGAATGTAGTATTGCTTAAGCTACCATGGCACAAACAAGCTTTCATCTGTACACCACTGTGTATGGAATGGCCTTTTTGTACAGACAGAGAACTCGAATTGTACCTTGTAGGTTTTTCCATTGTCATAGCAGCCACACTCTGTCCCTTGAACACATGCATGGCCATTGAAGAAGAAGCCGTCATCACACTCACAGCCTTCTCTGCAGCTAGTGGGGCACCGGACAATCTCTGTGAGGCCCTGACAGGATGTAGAGCAGGCATGTGCACACTCCTCATAGTGACTGTTGGCAGAGCATTTCATTGCTGAAATAAATTATCATAAGACCGGGAAAACACGTATTAGAGCCTGTTCTTATATTTGATAAATAAAATGTTAATACAATATGTCAGACAAGAAGAGGAGGTTGATTTGTTGGAAAAACTCTCTTCTGTCACTTACGACAGAATGAAGTCGTCCTCCATTTCTTGACGTCCACTCCTGCCATGTGACAACTGAAAGCATAGGCTGCTATGCTGTTACACAGCACCTTTCCATCGCCATTGGAAGTACACACATCAAGAACACAGTTATCAAAGTATGACTGTGGGTTCAGTTTACTATGGCAGTCTGCAAAAGGACCTCTGGGTGCTGTAAGAATACCACAGTAAGTGGACGTTGAAAACACAGCTGTGAGAGCTGGATTACAGTTAGGACAGTCATTCCCTTTACAGCCGTCTCCACAGGCCACATTAGGGCTGCTGACCGTCCATGATTTTCCAAACACATTCATGTTGTTGGTGAGCTGACGGTTGGACATTTGGAAGTCATCTTTGTGGTCCCCGTTGTAGTTGCCACACAGGCCACAGACCTTACCATGATAATTACCAGGTACTGAGACTGTCACATGATAGACCAGGTCATAACTGACAAGTAGCCCAAAATTTGTTGCAATAACATAATGCATGCCTTCATGATAGGCCTGCACTGCTCCATCATTAAGACTGAGAGGAAGGTCGTGAAACTCTCCATTTACCTAAAAGAAAGGCAAAAGTCTTATTTAGAGAAAAAACTACTGATGATAAGAATGTTAAAAACCTATTTGTCAAGCTACTTTCACATTTCTCAGCCATTTCTACCATTTGCCATTATATGATGCATGCAATAGATTTCACTGTATTCCAAATATGGAGAATGGTTGAAATGAAGGTCAGGTGTCATTGCTCACCAGGACTCCAAACATGTTGTTCCGCAGGATGAAAGTGAAGCCGTGGACCTTCACAGCAACCAGCTTAGTGACAGACACCACTTTATTCATCATCTTTTTCCACTGTCTGTTCTCCACCTGAACAGAAAAGTCCACCAGGTGGGTGCCCTCCAACCCACAGCTCTGGGAGAGTACATAGGTGCATGTGCCCTGGAAATGAAATGATCGGCCATCAAAACTCCGGTAATGGGGGCCACCAAAGGCATGGCACACACCCTTACCAACAGGGTGACATTTTTGGACGCCATTCTCTATTTTACACTTCTCATTCGGGCCACATGTGAAATTCCTGCACTTAACCTGAGAAAACAGTTGAGAAACAAGACAAGTGTCATGAAAATCCCCCAAATTACATTCCATATACTGCAAGTCCACACTGACCATTATAACATTATTATTAGTATTTAAGATGTCTACTTTACTATTCATTACCTCTCCATCTTGTGTGCACTTGCATTCCTTCTGACACTGTCCATTGGGATAAAACACTTGGCCGATGCGGTAGTAGCGTTCTTTGTAGAGGCATCCGCACTGTGAGAAAGGAACACAGCGATTTCCACTGAGGATGTAGCCCTCATCACAGGGACAGCCCTCCTCACATTGTGCTTGGCAACCGTCAGGAGGGGCAAGACTCATGCAAGAGGCAGGACAGGAAGCTGCACAAACGTCATGATGGCTGTTGACTGGACATTTCACCGCTGTACACAAGGGACATAAAAGACAATGCGAATGTTTTTTCTTTAATTACTGGACACATTTTAATTTAGAGCACAGTGATTAAAAAGCAACATAAAATACCTGAAAAGGAAGAAACACATATTGAAGTATACATAGAAAAAAGGGGCTTAGACTCAGAGAGCAGTAAAGAAACTTAAGAAGTTTATTGTGCCATTTCATTTTTCCAGTATATTGTTGGTATATTATGCTCACTTTGCCTTTTATGTAAATTATTTTATTAAAATGAATGCTTTTCTCACCACAGAAATGACTGGTTCTCCAGCTGTACACCTTGACCCCCTCAGCCTGGCAAGCAGATGTGTACGACGTGATAGCCTGACACAGCACATCTTTTCTGCCTTTATAGAGGCATACGTCATGAACACAGTTTTCAAAGTAGCCAGCTGGGTCCACCTTGGCGTGGCAGTCACGGAACGGCCCTTTGGGGTCTCTCAAAATACCACAGAAATCTCCTTTTTCATATTGAACCCTCTCCATAATTTCACAATTAGGACATACCCCTTTACAGCCATCAACGCAGCCTGGGATCTCAGCCACACGCCAGCTAGCACCAAAATCTGCTGGTGAGACAGGTTTGCGACCATTTTTTGGAATCAGGTCATTCTGGGGTTTGCCGTCGTAGTTGCCACAGAGGCCGCAAACAGCTCCCATGTAGTTGCTTGGCAGTGTCACAAACACAGCGCTTTCCCAGTTAAAGGAGACTCTGAGGCCAAAGGTTGTGGTGACCACAGCGTACCAGCCGCTCTTATACACAGATATCTGTCCTCCATTCGGGATGAATGGCAGTTCGACCAGCTCGTCATTCACCTTGATAAGTACACACAATCGTATTTATATACAGAGTCTGAATATTAAAGTGACTCACTCATAGGAGCAATTAAACTGTTCATATACTGAACATGTCGTTCTTACCATAATCATGCCCTTGTGGGTCTTTGTGATGACAATGCTGTAGGAGTTCACCTTGATCTCCACTAATGAGGTGTAGGAAACTTCCTTCTTACGCTGGTTATCATTCCGCACCAGCACTTCAAACCACACTAACTCCGGGTTCTTGGAGCAAAGTGCAACCAGTTGGTACACACATGTGCCCTGAAAGTCAAACTTTTTTTTGTCAAAGGTCACGTAATGGGGGTCACCTGTGGCCTGACAGGTGCTATGGGAGATTGCATGGCACTTTCTTATGCCCTCAACCACCCGGCACTGCTGCCCTGCGCCACAACCTTTATCCTGGCATTCTACACGTCTGCTGTTTGCCAAGCATTTACACCGTCGCCGACAGCCCTGGTCAGCCCAGAATGACTCCCCAGCAGGGATGTATCGACCCCTGTAGGTGCAACCACACCGAGCAGTGGGCACACACTGACTACCGCTCAAAACAAACCCTGCGTTACAGGTGCAGGTCTGCACACAGTGAAGTTTGCATTTGGAGGGAGCATTAGGGTCAGAACAAGTAGCAGGGCAGGCATTGCCACAGAGCTCATAGTGGCTGTTGGCTGGACATTTAGCAGCTTTAGGAAGAAGGAAGAGAACAGTGTGTTATACTTGGGACATCAAACAAGAAAAAAACACCGTTCATTTTATGATTAAATTATAGATTACATATTTACAGTTTTAACATGTATGTATCACCCATCTATAACTCCTGCATGCTGTATATAGTGGTATGTAGACAAGCATACATGGATATACTGTACATAACCACCCACTTCATGTACAGAAAGTAATCTGGCATTTCACTCATTCAACAATTATTCTTCCATCATACATATCTCTATTTGATTACAATCAACAGAACACTTGTATATGGACATTGTATGTTGTTAGTCATTGTTTCTAGGTATATATTTACATATTCACATTTTACTTTGTACTAATTCAGCGTGTGTGCATTTTTTTTTCTTGCCATTCTTTGTTCAGCATTGTTGTCCTTGTTTTTTGCTGTATGCTTATTTCTATCTTCCTGTCAATTGTTCTGTGCACAGGTACATGCCTACTTACGGCATCGTGCAATCTTCCTCCATTCTTGGACTTGGATCCCAGCAGTCTGGCAGGCTTCAGCGTAAGCCTCCAGTGCCTTGCAGAGGAAATGCCGATGGCCGCCTCCCATACATACATCATATTTACAGTTCTTCAGGTGTGGCTGTGGGTCAATGGCGGCATGACAATTATGGAATGGCCCATTTATTATGAGTGTAATGAGCCCACATAACATATCACCCTCCCAGATCTTCATCAGACCGTTTTCACAGCGCTCACACCCACCCACACAGTCATCCCTGCACAAGGCATCTTTCACTAGCCCTGGCACCTTCCAGCTGCTTGCAAAGGCCACAGCCCCATCTGCCTGGGTGCCAGAGGGTGTGGTGAAATCATCTTTGGGGTTACCATTGAAGTTCCCACAGAGACCACAAGTCTTACCAGCATAGCGGCCATACAGGGTGACCACAAGATAGTGTTCCCAGTCATAACGGACAGTCAGACCAAAATCAGTCTCAATGACCACAGAACGACCGCTCTGAAACATAACCAGTTTCTTGTTGTTCAAAACAACTGGCAAACTCCACAGACTGTTGTTAATCTGCACAAAAGCAAATAGAAAACAGTCATAATTTATTGATTTAAATGTATGCAGTTTAATTTGACACACCAGTGAAAACCAATATTCTGAATTCAGTCAGGATCATATTTGAAATATGGACTGCTATACTATATAGCAGATACTACTATATCTGCAGATATAACAACCTTTTAATAATGGAAATAGAAATCCTTACCCTCACATGACCTGTCTCAGACCGAGCCACTGTGATGGTGAAGTCATACACTTTGACTGTGACCAGAGCGACATATGACACCCTGAGGCTTCCTCTGTTCTCATTTTGGGCGAGGACCTCAAAGTCTCGGAGATTGTTATCCTTTTTACAGTTTTTAGCAATGATATATGTGCAGGTACCCATGAAGTCATAGTATCGTCCGTCAAAGGTACGGTAGTGGGGATCTCCCATGGCCCAGCAGGTACCATGCTTGGGAACACAGGTGGGAAACCCACCCTGCATCTCACACACCTCATTGGCACTGCAGGTGATACTACTGCAGGACAAAGACCCACCTCCTGCAAACCATAAAGAATATACAATTAATGCCCACATCGTTACGGTTAATTTATGTGCAATGTAAAATCTTCCTAGCCAATAATACTGTATTTCAAAATTCTTAAACAGCTAGATTGTGCACCTTACCTGACTGTATACATAGTCCTGGGGCGCCATAACCATTCATCTGGCTGACACCTATACTGTAGAGAGCAAAGGGGGAACCAGAGCTGGACACAATGTGTCTACTGCTGCCAATGGTCTGTTCGTAAGACATCTCAGCCCATGAGAAATCTGTCCCTGCAACCCCTCCCCACTGGTCATAATGTGGAAGGTTCATACCATCAATGTGGAGCTCTGCCATCGCACTGGTCTGTGCCACAATCAATGCTTTGTTTTCAAATCCTTCCAGAGCCTCTAGTGAGTAAGAGGAGCAGAAGTGGTCTGTGGGAAGGATGGTCATCAAGAAAGGGTCGTAGCATTTGGACCGTTCCAATTTGACACCGTTGAAGAGCATGAGGACCTGGATGCCGTGATCGGACTGGATGGACAGTGTAGCATTGCGGTAGCGGATCTCTCTCATCTCCCCCCTGTTCAAACTTAGAACAGTTTTATGGTTGTTACTTTGCACAATGGCTCGGGTGAGCTGTGAGGCTTGGAGGAAGACGCTGTCATAGCTCTTCTGGAAGGTAAGAGGGGGCACGATGAAGCTGGATCCCCACTTGCTCACTGGTAGTAGCTGCTCATAAACATGATTACATCTCGAGAAGCGCCAGGTGCAAGTGTGACCCGTGACAACAGCAACAGGGTGCTGGGAGGCAACTCTAGTGCCAGAAAGTCCCCACTTGCTCTGGAGCTGGACACTCTCATATGGCTGGAGATTGATTACCATTCGGCTGTGGCGCTTATAGACACGGCCCTGGAACTTGATTGCTCCTTTCGGGAAAATGATCACTTTGTTTCTCTCTTTTCCATTTGTCACAGAGAACTCCTTATGCAAGCCGACAGTGGGTGTAAAGATGAAATACTCTGTGCCCCATTCAGTGGTGGGATACACCACAGAGGTGTCTGCAGTGTGCAGCTTGTAGCTGAAGGAGGTGACTGTCACATCTGCTGAGGCAACAATGTGCACCGTGTTGGGACACTTTTGGCTGCCAAGCATCTCAACACTAGGGGGGAGGCCGATGGTGACTCTTTCTCCAACCTTTAGAGTTTTCTCTTGCTTGAAGCGTAAGGGAAGCACTTGCACTGTCACTTTAGCATTGTCCTGAACAGCGACGATGTACAGTCGATTGCGAGGCCTGTAGTGTGGAGCATAATTCTGCATGAATGACAGGGCAAACTCCCTCCCTGCCCATCCAGCGCTAGATGGACCTGACAGACGAGGGAAGAGCAAGGAGACAGACAGAAAAGCGTGTCAAAAGAAGATGTCTTTTCTAGTCACATAAAATGAAGTAGTCAGGTACAAAACTGTGCTTCACAAATGTCGTGTATGAAGAAAACATGTCAAGAAAGCATTAGGAAATGACTTAGACTATTTGTGCCAAGGCAATCAAAGGATTCACAGACTGGTAATACAGAACTTGGTTTGAACTTGGATTGCATGTACAAAGAAACAATATGACACCAAAGAGAAAGAAACTTAAAAATACCTTCATTTCAGAGTTAAAAAGCAGGGATGAATGCTAGTCTATAATGGATGGATTGCTTTTATCATTGATAACCATTGCGAGAGATTTAGACTAAGGAACAGTCACTTGACTGCTTTTCAGCGCCACTCAATAAGTCACTTGTGCAGACAATATAATTGCATAATGGAAATATTATCAATATCTGTGCCTTTGCAGTGAAAAGAACATTTTCTGGGCTCAGTCAGGGCCTGGGGGATTTAGATTACGGTCCTGTTTCACCCATTCAGTATAATAGTTCCAACTCAATAGCAGCTGAAGGTAAATGCTTTTCCCAACAAAAGCAAATTTCAATTTAGATGGCTATCCTTCATGTGGTGCACTCTCAAATTCTTCACCTGTTCAACATTCTGCCTTATTCACACAAGCACCTGGGGTATGGCAGCACAACAATGCTCTCAACTGATGGGGTTGACAACCTGGATAAATTGCTTCATATCGCGCGATCACATGGCTACATGTTCTGCTGGGGAATTCTGAGCAAAGGTTCTAGGACTGTAGCTGTGATTGATTAATTGAGCTAAGCCACATATAGTCAGATTTAATAGTTATTAATGGTGGCTATGGAGTTTTGATATTAAGGAAAGATTTTCCCCAATTTTAAAATTTTCTTTGCTATTACTGTGTTCAATTTAACACATCTTAAAATCATGGCAAGTTGCAAAGATGACAAGCGCAGATATATCACACTGAGATGAAAATGAGTAACATTCAAGTGGGTCCTTTCACAGCTGGAAGAAAACAAAAAAAAAAAAAAAGAAATTAAGAGTATGACAAAAGATGCTTACAGCTGATTAAAGCACCCAAAGCACAAAGCAGCAACAGGGTCCCCATGGCTGAAAGACATAAATCCTTGTTTTAGTTACAGAACTATTCAAAATTTACAGTATTTGAATAACATAAATGCAGTAATTTGACCAAATCGTCAATATAATTAATCTCAGATTGAACGGTGCTTACCCGCTAAGTGCCTTAAGTATGATGGATTTTTTTTATGGTTCCATCCTTTTATATTCTCCGACAGACAAAACACACAACCAATCAAAATTCTTAAAGCCCAAC
Source organism: Chaetodon auriga (assembly GCF_051107435.1). NCBI lineage: Eukaryota > Metazoa > Chordata > Actinopteri > Chaetodontiformes > Chaetodontidae > Chaetodon > Chaetodon auriga. The sequence goes on from NC_135081.1 coordinate 17,805,370, forward strand.
AGGTAAAACTTTGGAAAAAACAATACCGTTCCTCTAAAACAAATTAAGGCAGAACTTGGCAATGACTTGCAGGTCCTGCTGTATGTTGACATAGGTGTGAGGCTCAATACCAACAACATGTGATGAATCATTCATCTTTTTGTTCAGTGACGCCACACCCAGTGACATCCACATCCCGGAATCTGATGAGAATCCCTGCATTAACTGACGTAACTTGCACTGGTGTACAAGATAAACATTTTTACATATGGGTTGTGTGAAATTCTGAATGTGAGGGAAAAATGATTCTATCAACAATCTTCAAGTAAGCCAAGAGTCTCTAAACAGACAGTTTAATAAAGATGGGTTATGAATGGAATAAAAATAAGCAAACAAACAAACAAAAAAGCAGATTGATATCTCACATGAAAGCACATGTTTTCAAATGGTGGTTTCTTCTCATAACCACATACATTCTTATATTTCTGCTGTGGGAGTAAATCAGCTGTGATGTAATTACATTTTAGCAGGTGCCATATAAAATGCCACATACTGATGTTTTGATAAAAATGTGACCATGTTAATTATTTTCTCTGTACCATTAATTCCTGCCATTACAACCTTTCAAACACTCTACTGAACACACAAAGTGGATGTAATGTGCAATTTATCAGATAGGAAAAAAACAAAAACAAAAAAAACTTACAGTAATCAAACCACCTATTGTGCTTCACATCACTAGAGTGTAAGCCCTACTCAATGCACACGTCACAATTTCTGCCAATGTTTATATTGTGTCTTCATCAACTGAGATGTGTCAAAGATGTGCAACCATGTAAAGCTCGTAAAATGGGTGGATAATCCCATGGAATTTATCGATCAAATCTTAATTAAAGTAACCTTTCTGTAGAGTGGCAGTTGCTGGGCTAAATGGGCAGGTTTTTGTTGGTTCTGGGTGTCACCCAAGAATAACCACATGTTGTGAAAGGAAACAATCATTTGTGACGGACTGCAAATACAGCTAAGTCCTCAAAAGTTTGCACTAGATTATTCTCAGAGTAATGATAAAAAAAGAAAAAAAAATCAAATATTTAATTGCTGTGTATTTGGGCAGAAGTCCTTAGGCTGGGCAACAGTAAGCCTGGTTTAGTTAAAGTACACACATTGTGGATTTAGATAAAGGTGCGCCCTCATTATTTTTTGTTGGAGCCTAATCAGCAATGAACAGAGATGACCTTCTTTAAAAAGGTGATGGGCCTAACTGATAGAGTACTGCTAGTGTTACGTACAAATGTATGAGTAAGGCATGCCATCCATCAGAATTGAAATAACAGACAATACAAAGTTGTTTAAGTTCTTTTTGTATTTAAAACATTCAACGGTACACACTACTCGGGACATTAAAATGGTCAGCCATCATCCAGTGAAGCCACTGTGAAGAGAGAAAAACAGCATTACTCAATTTTTAAGCAGTAGTGCATAGACAGTACTATCATTGTGGAGAGTGTCACTTACCAACCAGGAAAGTCTGGGAGAACCCATGACCTGACTGAACTGTGAGAGTGGAGGTCATTAAGGTTTCCACAGAGACCACACAATTTTCCAGAGTACCAGAGTGGGACTTTGACTGTCAACATGGTAATACCAATTTCCATCTCCAGCTCTGACTCCAGACCAATATCTCTCCTCAGGATTACTATGACCTCTGACTTGTCCTGGTTCACACCAGAGGACAGGGACAGCCCTGATGGCAAAGTGTGAGGAAGGGACACAAAGTGTCCATTCACCTGTGGGGAGAAACAGAAAGTTACGTAGAGCAACTGTTGGAAAACATCACTACATGTGTTAGTTGATGGCCATCAAAAGTTAAAGTGGAGTTATACCTTCACTGTACCATCCTGTACGGCAAATGATGATTCATGCAGGAGGATTTGAAATACAGTGACAAGCCTGGAAGAGCTGCCATCACAAGGTCCGTGGTAAGAGACCACACTGAACCACTGCAAACTTGACTCATCACAGAGCGACATCAGACTGTAAGAAAACCGAGGTTCCAAGGTCAGCTGCTGCCCACTGAGTGTGGAGACCTGGAGGCTACCCCTGAGCTCACAAGCTTCAGGTCTGTCATGGCAGCCCCAGGAACCATTCCTCAGAGCACACTGCTGTCCTGGACCACAGCCTGCCTCCTCACATATCACCCCACTCAAAGGGTGGCACCAGCATCTCTGGGTGCAGTCCTCAGTGTAATGTTGCTCATCCATCTAAGAGGACGAGAGAAACAAATGAACAAAAAAAAAAAACTTTGTTTGCTTCGAGATACTCTGAGCCCAAATTTTTTTTTTAAGTCTTGTAAGTAATTTTTCATGCAAATATTTCATGGTTCCAAGGATTTGCTGGTTTTCCTTTTTTTTTTTTTTAAAGTTAAAAATGAGCTCAATGTTAATGAAAGAGCAATAATAAACAAAGTATATAAAATAGTACAATCACAGGAGTCCATATTTTGGCATTGAGCACTTTTAATTCTATATTTCCATTTCCCTGACTCTATTTCTCATTTTTAATGCAGTGCTTTTATGAAGTACAGAATTTGAATATGTCCTCCATCACTGCAGATAACATTCCCTTGAGAATGTTTAAGTTTAATTAAGCTTGTATATTTACCTTGATATAGACATCGTGAAGAATACACCCACACTGACTGTAAGGTACACACTCGGCCCCATCAAACACGTTTCCATAGTGGCACTGGCAGCCTTCTGAACAGCCACTTGCTGACAAACCAGGCAGGAGCAAAGCAGGACATGAGTTGGAGCTGGAGTCAACACACTCTCCTGGGCTGCTGCGGTCAGGGCACTTTAAAGCTGAAGGCAGTAAATACAAATGAGAGGGGATCATATACTCTTGATTTAAAGTGTGATCCAAATTATTCACTCACCGCAGGGAGTGTTTTCTCTCCACATTCCTACTCGTATTCCTTTAGCCTGACAGGCTGCGGAATATGCTTCCAGTGCAAGACATGCGGCCATGTGCCCTGCCCCAGCACAAACTGCCCTGATGCACATACGTAGATAAATATCACGCTCCACCCCGCTGTTCCAGCAATGGTTGAATTCAATACTATTCATCAACAGGATGTCACAGATCATGCTGTCGTGAGGGGACAGGCTGCACTCATCGCACTCTCTTCCACAAGTGTCAGTGCATTGCTGTCCAGGAGCAACTTCTGCCCAGCTGTGCAGAAGCTCTGCAAAGGTTGGGGCAAGATGACCTTTTCTTAGCTCCAAGTCATCATACCTGTCCCCATTGAAGTTCCCGCACAGGCCTGACGCTGTGCTGTCATATACCTGCGGCACAGTTAACCTGAGGTATTGGGTAGAGGACAAGTCAATTTCCACCCCAGAGTGTGTGACCATAATCAGTCTGTTGCCAACTTGGTATGCTGTAAGTTCTCCATTGTCAAAAGGAACACTGCGTTCTTCTCTGTTCACCTGAAAGCACAGAGACTATGTCAGGCTGCAAAGATTTTCTGAACCTCAGATGTGACTTTCACCAAAGATAAATTAATAAAGATTGCAAAACGTACTACTTACTTCTATTTTCCATAGAGTGTCAGGGTCAATGGACACCTCCAGTGAAAGCAAACGGAATACTAGTCTAGTGATGGTGAAAATGCCATTTCTGTCCTTTTTAAAGCTAAGCAGCAGAGTATAATCGTGTATAACTTTAGAGGAGAAGTCCGACACTACATAGGTGCAAGCTCCGTGGTGAGGCAGAATAAGTCCATCAAAAGTGATGTAGCCAAATCCAGCAAACACCTGGCACACGCCATACTGCAAGGAGAGGCCATCATTTACTGAACAGTTCTCCACAGGGTTGCAGGTCACTTCTCCTCTTTCACAGTTACACTTTTGGCAGCTTTTCTCGAAGTGGCCAGCAGGGTGATACTGTCCCTCATGCAAGCAGCCACAATCAGAAACAAGCACACACTGGCCATCACTCAGCACATAGCCAGGGTCACACTGGCAACCCTCCTCACAACCTCCACCACAGTTTGCTGGAGAGGACAGTCCAAGGCAGAGAACAGGACATCGTGGTCCACACAGCTCATAGTGGCTATTCTTAGGGCATGATACACCTAGAGGGAGAGAGCATAATCTTACTTCAATTTAACAGAACACACAAGACATGTTTAACCTAATTTATAACCTTATAAGTAAACATCCCATTCTACCTCACAATGAATATCATCAATCATACTCTTATCCAATAGATTTTTGTTCTAATAACTTTTAAAGCAAAAGCCAAACCAAAATTGCCCCCTCATCTCTTGACACTCAACCTACTCATAGTGTAAATGTGAGAGTGCAAAACATTGCAAATGTTCAAAATGTTTAATGGATGTTGAACAAAATACTTTGATACCTTCTGTAGCCATTCAATGAGATTGAAATATTTGTAATATTTTTGGCCATTTATAGGCAAAATATTGCTCTCAGATCAGACGTAAATATTTGACACATGAAAAGTTGTATCATAAGTCAAACACACAAACCCACACAGTTTGTAAATGAGCTACATACATGTATACTCATTCTTTATTCTCTTGTGTGTGGTTCTGCTCCAGGCTGCTTCTGCCATTCCCATTTAATTGTTTAAGTGTTATGGATTATGGACAGTTGTAGGAATTTTCTTCAACATTTGCACGATGCTTACATAAAACAAGCGATCCCTCTAAGTACTTGACAGTTTCACAGTGGATAGGCCTGATCCCAGACTGATATAAGTATCACACATTAAAAGTCTGAATCCGTGAAGCCCGACACCTTAATCAGCTGTGAGTTGTTAAAATGAAATTGAACTGATGAAGAAACAGACTGAACCATACTCACCACAGAAAGTGTCACTCCTCCACTGCCTGACAGGCAGCTGAGCAGCTTGGCAGGCAGCTGCATATGATGCAATGGAATTGCAGAGTGCTGAGTAGTGTCCGCCATAAGAGCAGGAATCTGCAACACAGCTGTGGAAGTAATGCTTAGGACTCAATACTGACGCACAGTCTGCAAATGGTCCTAGCTCATTCAGCAAAACTCCACAAAAATCACTGCCTTCAAACAGCTTCTGCGCCTCAGCGGGGCAGTGCTTCAGCCTGGAGGAACAGTTGGGTCTACAGGCCTCTGCTTCCTTAGACCTCCAGCTGTGTGCGAACTCTAGTCGATTTTGGGCAAGCTCTCCATTGGGCATCATTTGGTCATCATTAGGGTCAGAGTTGGCATTACCACAAAGACCAGACACAAAGGAGCCGTAACTGCTGGGGAGGATAATCATTAGTGTGCCGATGTTGGAGACGATGAGCTGTAATCCTACATCAGTGTGAATGGTGAGCGATGAAGGTGTGCGGTGTGCATTTACACGGCCTGTCTGGTGTGAGTACGGTAAGGGCTTATACAGTCCATCAAACTGAGGATGAAAAACAGAACTCATTAGAATTGCACACAATGGTTCATTTGAAGACTATAAACAAGACCTTACTAAAGAACTCACCAACACCTTTCCTTGCTCATCTTTTCTCACCATCACCTCCAAATCATAGATCGAGAGTGTTAAATTAAGGCTATGAAAAAGCCTTTTGTGGCAACTTGCACCAGAGATAGTGATACTGAATGGTGTAAGTCCAGTTAGGTTGGCCTTAGTTTGTACCAATGAATATGTGCAACTGTCTCTGAAGTCAAAATGATATCCATCAAATGTTGTGAAATGCAGCCCAGTAACAATGGTACAGTTCTTGGGGTTTTCAGCTTGACACACCCTCTTGTGACGGAGTTGCTTGCAGACTGTTCCACTGGGACACTGGTCTGGATGGCAGTGGACCTCTCCAGTAGCCGGTCCACACACACAGAGCTGGCCACAGTTGTCCGGTATCCAGAAAGTTGAGCTGAGGCTGTAGTATTTGCCTCTGGAGTCTGTGCAGCCACACTGATGTGGATGCACGCAGCCAGTTGGACTCCTGATGAATCCAGGGTTACAGAAGCAGCCCTGAACACAGGCCTTATTGCAGATGGTGGTATTAAATTCACAGGATGGAGGACAGGCTGAGCCACAGGTCTTGTAGTGGCTGTTCGGTGGACAGTGCACATCTGAAATGATTTATGGTTGTCATTTACTAGTCACAAGACACTTTTAGCTGTATTATACTGCATTCTCTTGTACTACAAGTACTTACCAACTATCACATCATGGTGGAAGCTATCAGATTCTTCACAAACTATGGAATATGAATGTATGGCTTGGTGAAGAGCAACTTCTGACCCTCCATTATGCATGTGGTCAACTACACAACTTTCATAGAAGGACTCTGGATCGACTCGACTGTGACAGTGGGCCAACGTACCATTCTGATGACTGAGCACTGCACACAATTTCCTGTGACTAGAGACAACCTCAGAGACAGGATCTGCAGACAGTGTCGCTTCATGCAAGTTCTGCTTACAGCCAGTACAACAGTTATGGTCCCCATCAAAGAGCTCGTAAGCCTGGGCGAGCTCCACACTTGTCTTAACGGGAGAGGAACCAAGTGTAGTTACAGGATACTCATCTTGAGGATCACCGTTGAAATTGCCACACAGCCCATAGACTTTGCCCTTGTAGTGTGGTTCCAGTTTAACAAGAACAGTGGAATTCCCATCGAAGACTACATATAAGCCAAAGTCGGTTTTCAGTTGAGCTTTACCTTCCTTGTAAGAGACATTGATCTTACCCCGTGACAGATTAACAGGCATGTAAGTCACTTGACCATTAACCTGAAAGTAAATGGAGATTAGTGATAAAAAGGGAAGCCTGAGGAGTTTTGTCATTCAGAAACTGACATTTACTTACATGTATGCTGCCCTTTTCACCACTGAGCTTGATGACAAACCCATGAGTTTGTACAGTAACCACCTGTATGGAGGACACAGCTCTGCTGCCATTGCAGTCATTCTTCTTGGACACACTGAAGGGTGCCAGATCACATGCCACCCCTTTGCTGGCTGCGAGCAGATAGGTACAGGTACCCTCAAAGTTAAAGTTGAGCCCATCAAAAGTGTGGTAGTGCTGGCCTCCCCAGGCCCAGCACAGACCGTGGCGGCTTTCACAGACAGGCACACCACTGCTCAAGTAACATGTCTCAGTTTCATCACACTTTCCCTCACACAGATCTGGGTTTTGCTCTGCTTAAAGAAAAATACAGTAATTTTAGTAACATGAAAAGTAATGCATTCACTAGTGAGCAAATATGTGCCTTAAAATATATTTCTTCAATATATATGCTCACCATCCCTGTGGCAACCCATGATTCCATCTGAAACTACACAACTGTGCAGTGGAGGACATGAATATTGCTCACAGACAAGAGGAGGCCCACAGGTACAGTTAACAGTACAGTTCTGCTGCAGTTTGCTCTCAGAGGGCTGAAAATAGAAACAGGAAAGAAGCCAATAAAAAAAAAAAAAACCACAATACTGGAATGTGTTTACTGAAGAGGAAAAATATTTATTTGAATACAACTCTTAATTAAAATATTGTAAACAGAAATGGTCTAATTTGAGTTAAAGTGCAGGATGAGCTAAATGAACACTTTTATAATTAGACTGAACACAAAACAGTGTTTGTTTGCTGACCTTAAACCTCCTTCCGTCCTGTGCGCAGCCACACTGCTCTGCTGGTACACAGGCATGGCCATCATAAAGGTGTCCAGTATTACACTGGCAACCCTCCTCACAGCCCCTGGGGCACTGCACCGCCTGGCTTATCTCAGGACACAGTGAGGAGCAAACGTTGGCACAGTGGCTGTAGTGGCTGAATTGAGGACATTGATAAGCTGCAAAATAAATATGACAATATTTCACTGGATTTAATCATTTGAAATTTTAATGACGTTTAATTTAAACATCGTACCAAGCTGTTATACTTACCGCAGCCTGTGGCATTCGTCCAGAGGTCAACCATCCCTCCTGCCTCCTTACATGCTGCCTCATAGGCCCAGAGTGCATCACACAGGGCCCAGCGTTGTCCTTCTGCAACACATAGGTTTTTCATGCAGAGGGGGTAGTATTTCTGTGGGTGCACCAAATGATGACAAGAAGAGAAAGGTCCACTGGGATGGGTGAGAATGCCACAGTACAGTTCAGAGGTGTACTCTGGCAAAGGGGACTGGCAGAGTTCACAGGTGCTGTCACATGTGTCGCTACAGGAGGACTCAGTATCCCACAGCTTCCATGATGGCCCAAAGATGCCAGGGTCAGAGATCACGGTGCCATTGGGCAGCTGCAGGTCATCTGAGGGATCGTCATTGTAGTTCCCACAAAGGCCACAGGTCGTCTGGTGCAAAAGGTCAGGGATCTTGACCAGAATGTGGTTTTGTAGGTCTGAAATAAGCTCGACCGACTGTGGGGTCTTAATGGTTATCCATCCATTTTTTTGATGCACAGTGACATTGTTTTGTGAGAATGGCAGGTTCTCATAAACTCCATTTACCTGTGTGAAATAATTCACTTTTAAACATTATATACAGTTTGTGTATGTTGGAAAAAATTACAGCAGATTCTAATAGATGAACAATACGTCATGTTTAAGGCTGTGAAATTATTAAATGAATTACCTGAATTTTTCCTGGAAAAGCTGCTGATGTCTTAAAATACATTTTATTGACTTGCAGGTAGATATGTCTGCCCTCACTATAGTTGCCCTCTGCAGCTATCAAAACAGGTTCCATATCCAATTTCTTCAGAGAGCACGTCTGCACCAGGGTGTAGTTACATGAACCATGAAATTCATATGCCTGTCCATCAAACGTGGTGTACTGGGACCCATCAACAGAACAGTGTGCCACTTTGGGTTTGGGGTGGCAACCTTGAACACCTCTAATAAGCTTACACTCCTCATCCTCTGTGCAGGAGACATTACGACAAGTCATGTGTCCTCCAGCGTGGCATAAACAGCTTTCTTTGCATGTAGACACCTCCTGTCCTGCCTGGAGGTATTCTCCATGGTGAGAGCAGCCACAGTTTTCTGGAAAGACACAGACGCTGCCACTGCGAACTAAACCTGCTTCGCATAGGCAGTTCTCCCCGGTGTTTGGAGGCACCTCTACTGTTTTATTCTGCCAGCCGAGGCAGAGGTGAACAGAGGCAGAGCTCATGTTGTAACTGGAACCGGAGGGACAGGATGAGTCTGTAGAGATACAGAGACATCATTCACTTAGGGCAGGAAGACAGGAAAATGTTGTAAAGGTTAGGGTTGACCAGTGATGCATTAGTACCATCTAGTGGTCCAATAGCACCTGAAAGGTTGTGGCTTCAATAACAGAACTACTGCACACTGTATCCAATTTGTACTATTTTTGTTTTCAACTTACAAATACACAAGAGAACAAACTTTACATTCTTTAAGTACCTACAGGCATATATCTGATTTGTGTGCAAATAATTTCCACTCTTTTCCTCGTGTTGGTGATCAATATCAAAACAAACAAACAATCTAAACATGATGAGATGGCATTTGCAAACTCTCCATATTTCATTTGGTGTGCAATGATGCTGATCTAGAAGCAGCACAGTAACAACTGTAGAGGATATTAATTTAATTCGCTTGCACAACAGAGCTGGGAGCACATTAACACTCACAGCAGAATCCAGGACTCCTCCAGGCATAAACCGTAGCCTTGCGGGAAAGGCAGACCGCAGTATACTCTGCCAGGGAGTGACACAGTGCGGGCTGGAGACCTCCATGAAGACACAGGTCACTGACGCAGCGCTTGTAAAAGCTGGAGGGGTCCACTTTGCCATGACAGTGTCTGAATGGTCCATTAACTTCCAGAATCTTCCCGCAAGCCTCCGGGTCAGAGAAACGAACCAGATGCTCAGATGAACATTTTGGACAACTTCCTCCTAGACAGCCCTCCACACACCAAGGATTCTGCCCACTTCGCCAAGTTTTTCCAAAATGCTCAGGACTGAGATGCTCCTGTATACCATTTGCGGTGAGGTCATCAGCGGGATCAGAGTTGAAGTTGCCACACAGGCCACAAGTAGAATTAACATATTTACTGGAGAGGCTAACACTAACTATACCATCCACACTGAGACTAAATTCAAAGCCCACGTCTTTGTAGATATAAGTGTGCAGCCCCAAAGAGAACACCAGTGCAGAGGGGCCGAAGTGATAGGGCATGCTCCTCTTGACACCGTTGACCTGTAGGGGGTGCCAAAACTGCATTTTAAAGTCAGGACCGGGCAACATATTTTCAACGATTTCTCTTTTTGAGGTTTGGTTTAATTAATTTAACAATTTTATGAAAATTAAATTTTCAACAGTATATTGGCACTCACCTCTACAGTCTTGGTGTTTCTGCTGTTTAGCTTCACAAGCACTCCACTCACATTGACCAGGACATGAAGTGCTGACTCCAGGTGTCCGTCAGTCTGTATGGAAATCTGAATTGCATCAAGGCCTTGCTTCTGTCCACACACACTGACTAACTGATACCAACAGGTGCCATGCAAATCATAGTCATGTTGGTCAAAGGTGACTATGTGATGACCAGTGTACATGCATGTCTGCTGAGGGTGCGGCACACAGCTTCTGACACCATGCTGAAGACTGCAGTATTCATCTGGGCCACAAGAAGCCGAATAGCACTGTGGTTGGTGGGTGTGGGGGTCACAGACGCACTGTTCAGTGCATTTCTCATCAGACCAAAAGGTCTGGTTGCTGTGGTAATGGTAGCCCTTGTGAGTGCAGCCACACTGGGACAAGGGGACGCAGGTGTCGCCATCCAGGACAAACTCTGGGTCACACTGGCAGGTCTCCACACAAGCAAGTGTGCAGAACCTTGAACCGAATGGGTCCTGACACGTGGCAGGGCAAGCTGTGCCACAGGACCTGTAATGGCTATTCACAGGGCAGGACATGGCTGATGGGAGAGAAGGAGAATGATCAGCAATATGGAGGAAAACTGCACACACATTCCTGGTAGTGTATACCTATATGTATGTTTCAATAGAAGCAGTAGTTTTCCTGTTAAGTGGAAGTAGGAATAGGCTTATCTAAAAAAAAAAAATTAAAGAAAAAAAAAAAGAAAAAAGAAAAGAAAAAAGTGGAAAATGTGTAGAAATTAAAACAATACACCTGTAACCAATTAACTGAGACATCTCACAATTATTCAATTGATAAAGTTGGCTTACGACAGAAGGTGCTATTCCTCCACTCTCCGATCTGTACCAAGGCATTTTGGCAGGCGGCAGCATAGGCCTCCACAACGCGGCAAAGGGCTTCCTGAGAGTCATTACTAGAGCACAGGTCAAATATGCTTACTGCTGTAGAGATTTTAGCATAGCTAACCACTTCACGGCACAAGTAGAATGGATTTTGTGGTGACCAAATGTACTCGTGCAGGGAGATCCATTGATTGGCTACATTTTTCTCTTGTAGCTGTTCAGTAGAGCAGCGTGGGCATGCATCTACGCAATCTGCCGTGCACTGAGCTTCCTGGCTAGAAATTCTCCAGCTCCAGCCAAAGGTTGTAGCATCGATATCCTCACCCTGTGGGTTCCTGAGGTCATCTTCTTCGATGCCATTATTATTTCCACACAAACCATGGACTTCTGTCGTATTACGGAGGAGGATAGTGGCAATATGAGAGCAGTCATACTTAATTTGGATGCCCAAACTTGTATCCACAACGACAAACATGCCACTCTGATAAATCTTCACAAGTCCAAATTGTAGAGTCACAGGGAGAAGCCTTTTCTCGCCGTTTATCTGAGGAGAGCACAACACATTTTATATACTATGCAATACATTTTTTGTTCTTTTATCTAATAGTTATCAGTATATGTACATTGTAAAAAACATGAATGACTGTATATTTTTAAAGGCCATACTGAATCATTTATGGTTGACAGGCATCTCATATGTATAATGAAAGTTAAATTAAACTGATAGTATGGCTAGGCGGGTGATGTGATTGTTTGAATCTCCAAATTCAAAACTTACCCAAGCATAGCCCTTTTCCCCTCTGTAGATAGTAATATTGTCTTTAGACACACTGATGTGTATAGCTTTAAGAGAGGAAGCCTCTTTGGGGGTCCTGTTTTTCTGTACCCCAACCCAAAAGGTATCATTTTCATTGGTGCCATTCAATAGGATCAGAGTGTAGGTACAGTTTCCTTGGAATTCAAACACCTTTCCATCAAAAGTGTAGAAGTGGGCACCTCCCAGTACCCAACACTGGGCTTGCCGAGGTTGGCTGTGGACACTGCATGTCTCTCCAGTCCCACAGATTTTATAATCATTATCATCTGAAAAAATAAAGTGCAAGTATCAGATTAAGGGCAGTTTAGGTGGAGATACCTACAGACAATTCACCTTTAAAAAAAAACAAAAAAAAAACAACATTGAAGCAGGAAATCTAATTTCATAAACAAGTCTAAGAAGAAGTCAGAAGAAAAAAAAAAACTGTCATTTTTAGATTGCATCAAATGTAAATATACATTCAATTATTTGTGTATTTGTATTTCAGCGTAATCATGCTCAAACTCCCGAGACTGACAGGAGATTTCCTGGTACGTAACTAACTATTCAAAAACAGACAAGACACTGAGGAAAAACACTTGACGTCAAATTTGATAAAGCAAGACTGGTGACTGTTACGTAGTGCAGCTGAGTGAAAAACAGTTAGCCTGTGAGCAAATGTCATCCAACCCAGCAGAACCAGCTGGGCTTACCTTTCCTTGCACAGCCCCAGGTAGTTTTATGGGTGCAGCTCTCTCCCTCAGGGCAAGAGGCTGGCTTACAGCACATGGTAGCGGTGGCAGTGCAGTTACAGCGCTCAGAGCATCCCTCAGCCCACGACATCTCCCCAATCTACAGAGAATAGTGAGTCACTGTTGGTGTGGCAGTAGCAGGGCAGTTACACCTCTAAGAGCGTCCCTCAGCCCACGACATCTCCCCAATCTACAGAGAATAGTGAGTCAGTGCTGGTGTACCCTGCCCAACCGTTCCCTAAAGACCAAGAAAACAAACAAGGGAAACCACAAAAGCCCAGGATTTTGTGATTACTCAAGCCACATGTACAAGTGAGGCATATGTACATTTGGCCAAGACATCAGTGAGTCATGTAATTAACAGTGCATGGAATAATAGAGCATGCACCTTGTCGAACCTGACTGTGGCAACATGTTTGTAACTGAACCTGCTGTGGGGTCACAAGTAAATTTGTCATAACAGCACACACCCTCAGCGAACCAATAGGTCCATCAGAAGTCACACTGACCTGCAATTTTCAGGTCTGATCACATGTGACATATACAGTTTAAACAGATTGGGGGGGGGGCACATTGCTGTGACAGAGGGGAGGGATAATGTTTATGATAGCTTGTATAAGCTAAATAGTATGTAGCTTCTCACCTCATAGTAGTGCCCATGGTAGAAGCAACCACATTTCTCAGCTCTGACACAGCCATTTCCACTCTGCATGTATCCAGAGTCACACTGACATCCTTCATAACAGGCCCATGGGCAGGGGATATCGAATAAAATGCCACAGGACTCAGGGCATGCACTGACGCATATATTGTAGTGAGAGTTTTCAGGGCATGAGAGCGCTGTGGGAGGGAAGGAAAAAAAAAAACGTTCATATACTGTACAGAGTCCAACTAGCCTTACATCAATCTGGAAACTTCACTGTATAGAGCTTGCCAGAGTTCTATCTACAACAGAAGCATGTAAGTTGACCTGTATGAAGCAACATGTGTATTCAAGAGTCAAAATTAATAATACTCACAGCACTTCTCACCCCTCCATGGTTTGACTTTAGCTCCTGCCTCCTGGCATGCAAAAGTGTACTCTCTCAAACTACTGCAAAACAAGGCTTCGTTCCCATTAGACATACATAAGTCATTCACACAGTTCTGAAAGAAGTGCTCCGGGTCTACTGTGGAGTGGCAGCCACTAAATGATCCTGCAGGAGCAAGCAGCATGCCACAGAGGTCAGCAGATGCAAACTGTGCTGCCATGGTAGAGTTGCACACTGAACAGGAATCACACTCTTCAGAGCAGTTCGTTCCAGGTGGTGAACGTGACCAGGAAGATGGAAAGATGGAAATGTCACTCGTGAGGCTGCCATTTGGGCTGTGCTCGTCATCAGTACCAACAGCGCTGATGCTTCCACACAAGCCACACATTTTTCTGTTGGAGGCAGGAATCTCTATTTCTATCAGGTTAGGCCCGTAAGTGACAACAACTCCAGTGTCTATGACAACACGAGTCAGGAAGCCAGAATGAAGTACTGCTATGTGATCCAGCTGGACAGGAAGACCCCACAAGACACCATCAATCTGGAAAATTAAAAATGTTAAGTTACAATCAAGGCACACTAAACAGTTTGTGTTTGTGACTGCTTACCTTTATTTTGCCTAAATGATCCATCTCCAAAGACATGTTCACACCATGGACCCCGAGGTATAGCTGTCCTTTCTGGATAATAACAGTGGGGTCAGACTCTTTCTCATCACAAACCTGGGATAGAACATAACGGCAGGTGCCCATATTCAAGTCAAAGCGATGTCCATCATAGCTACTGATGTGTCTGCCACCCATGACTGTGCATTTAAGGGGTTGTAATGCATGGCATGCCCTGTGGCCATTTTGGATGGCACATTTTGTTCCAGTTGGACATGTGTGGTTCGTACATCGCACTCTGTTGTGGCCCATGCAGACACAGTGCAGCTGACAGTGCTCATCAGGGTAGAAGTTGTCATGGATTTCATGGTAAACACCACTGTCAGTGCAGCCACACTCAGGATTTGGTACACATACACCACCACTGCGGAAAAACTCAGGTTTGCAGAAGCAGCCCTCTTTGCATTTCACTGCTAGAGTACTTGGGTTTTCTACACAGTCAGACATGTGACTGGAGCACAGGCGATATTCACTGTTAGGTGGGCAGGAGAGATCTAAGAGGGAGAGAGTGAACTATTTTGTTCAAAACATTCCTATTCTGTTCACATTGAAAAATATATATATATATACTTCACTACAATTACTTACCACAAAAGTTGGAGGTCCTCCATTCATCCATTATAGCTCCCATTTCTTGACATACAGCAACATAGCTGGACAGAATAACACATAAGGTAGTCTGGTTACTGTAACAGAGGTCATGAACACAATTCTCATAAAAATCTTGTGGATCTATAGTTTCGTGGCAGCTCTGGAATGCTCCCTCTGTATCCAGCAGCCGTCCACAGAACTCTTTTCCCTGATAAAGAGCTATATCTTGTGAACTGCAACCTGAGGTGGTCATAGGCACATCCACACATTCACGTTCACTGCTGGTTTGCCAGTATCTAATGGCCTGAGAGATATCAGATTCACCATCAGGCATCAGATCGTCTTCTGGATTCCCATTGAAGTTGCCACACAGGCCACAGAGATTACCAGAGAAGATCTTTGGCATTTGAACAGTCAGGACATCAGTGCGGTGTGTGACAATGATGCCAAAATCAGTCTCTATACACTTTGAGAGTCCAGTCATGTAGAGCTTTACTTTTCCTTGACTCAACACAGATGGGAGACGCATTAGCAGACCATTTACCTGAAACGAATGAAGTGATGTTAACACTGCAAGTGGAGAAAAGCGTTTGTTTAGATATACTATAGCAAATAAGTAAGCGTACCGTAACCCTGTCACTGCTGTCATTTGACATCTCAATGGAATAACCAGAGACCACCATTTTAACATGCCGAAAGGAACCATTTGTAGCATCCCTTATTTGGTTCTGGACTTCGACGCTAAAGTCATCCAGGTCCCCCCAGGTGGGACAGTGAGAAGTGAGTAGATAAGTACAGTTTCCATGGACGTCAAAGTTCCACCCATCAAAGGTGGTATAATGAGGATCTCCTTTGGCTATGCACACCCCGGGGCCATCCATGTGACAGCCCAAGACTCCATTCAGAACCTTGCACACTTTACCATGTGGGCAATGAGACTGAGCACACATCACCATCTTGGAATTAGGCTGGCACACACATTTCTCCTGGCACTGGTTGCCGATCCAGAAGTTCTCCTTGGGGAGATAGTAGGAACCATGATGAAGGCAACCACATTTGCTAAGTGGCACACACTTCCCACCACTCCGCAGATATCCTTGGTTGCATTGGCATGATTCCACACAGGGCAGGGTGCAATTACGATGGGCCTCTGGGTTACTGCAGGTAGCTGGGCAAGCAGAACCACAGATCTCGTAGTGGCTGTTCATAGGACATGTCATAGCTGTGAAAGAAACAACATACTCTTGACATTTTTGCAGCAAACCATGTTATCAGTTAAACAAACAAACAAAAAATGTAAAACTGACAGCATTTGCTGATGGTTCTCCAGTTTCGTACTCTGGCCCCGAGCCTCTGGCAAATGTTGGCATAGGCTGTCAGGATCTTGCACATAGAAGACACAGCTTCACTGACACACAGGTTGTTCACACAACTACGAACATATGGCTCAGGATCAATATACGAGTGACAATCAGCAAAAGGTCCACCACTCCTCTGCAGCAGAGTGCACCCAATCATGAAAGAGTTTCCTTTAACCCCTGGAAAAGATTTGGTTTGGCTTTGAGTGCACACTGGACATGAGACACGGCCACCACCGCAATCCTCAATACAGGAGCCTGCATCACTGCTCACCACCCATGGGAGGGTAAAATCAACA
The DNA here is from genome assembly GCF_051107435.1 of Chaetodon auriga. Lineage (NCBI taxonomy): Eukaryota > Metazoa > Chordata > Actinopteri > Chaetodontiformes > Chaetodontidae > Chaetodon > Chaetodon auriga. The sequence goes on from NC_135081.1 coordinate 17,822,093, forward strand.
GTCTGGATCTCATCAGTGCTATTAGAGGCAGTTATGCCATCTGATGAGCTGTGATTAGCATTTCCACACAAACCGCACAGGACTCCATAGAGCTCTGGGCCAGCTTCAACCTGGAGATGGTGCTTCCAGTCATACTGCAAAGCCAGGCCGAAGGAAGTGTCTAAGATGACACTGGAGCCACTTGGATAAAAGTTCAGGGACCCATTTCCCAGGGTGAGGGGCAGGTTCTTCCTCTGTCCATTAATCTATAAGTTTAAATGCAAGAACAGACAATATACATGAAAGCTTAACAGGTACAAGAAGAGCATGCTTGATTTAAATAAATTCAGTACACTCACCCTAATGTGATTTTTGTCATCTTTGACTATGGAGATATTAAAGCCCTGGATGCTAATCTGCACCATGTGGATGGTCGATATGGTGGCACTGTTTAAATATGCCCTGGCTATATTAACCTGCAGTGGAACAGAAGCATTTAAGCCTGGACAGGTGGTTTGAACTAAAGTGTAGTTACAGTTTCCCTGTAGGACAAAATCTCTTCCATCAAAGGTGCGGTAATAAGAGTCACCCCATGCAGAGCATATTTTAGTTTTCAAAGAACAGATTGGTTTTCCATCTTTGATTGAGCACTTCCGTTTGAGACCACAGTGTAACTCTTCACAAGTAGCTGCGGCTGAAATGGAAAGAGGTATACAAGCAAATGTTAGATTTAACAATCAAAAATTGCACAAAATGTAATGAAAAGTCATTCAAAAAGCTTCAGTGCATACTTTTCTCACACACTGCTGGATATAGTTGTTTGTTCATGGTACTCAGATAGTGTGCCACATCTGTGTCTGTGTGAGGAGAACTGGGCACTGCATTATCAGGCATCTGAGCAAAGTTGGACTTCTCTGAGAATATAACACCAGACTTAAAATCCTCCATCTGAGTACTGTTGTTTTGCTGCTCAGTCATATCACCTGAATCAAGCATAGGTACAGTCTGACAGATATCATCAACAGATGGCAGCACTATTAGAGCTGAATGACGCTGTGCATTGTCATGCCTGAAATAAACAAGTTGGAGAGGGCTGTCACTAGTAATGTGGATTTTATCTGAGGTTACAACTGGGATGACCGTCATTACGCCACCAACAAGAGAGACATTCATGTGCCTGGTGCTGGTGGTGACGTCTATGTCAGAGTTGATAGTAACCATTGCCAACAGGAAACTGGAACTCATTCCTGTGTTTACCAAGGGAGGGATAATGTAATCCAAACTCCAGTAAGAGACTGGTTTCAGTTCAGCAAACCCATACAAGCAATTGCCAGGTGCACGTTTGGAGCAGGTAAAACCAACCACGACACCTACAGCTTCTTGGGAGTTTAACTCTGAACCAGAGAGGCTGAAGTTGCTCTGGAGGTAAACACTCTGCAGCACTCCTATATGCAAGTTAAGGACACTACCCTTTTGGTACATATTGCCTTTAAAGTGCACATCCCCTGAGAGGAAGATATCCACTGATGTCTCGTGGTCTGAGCTTGTGATCACCATTTGACTGACAGCAGTCTGGTTGGGGAAGTGAGGAGTAATGGGATAGTAGTGGGTCCCCCAGGAGGATACATCACGAAGGAGGCTGTGGTCACAGCCAGTGTGGGTACAGAGCGAGGCAAGGACGGTAACAGGCCATACAGACTTCACACTGAGGAGGTAGGAGGAATGATCGTTGGCCATTCCCACAGACAGTGGCAGGTGAATCGTCTTCGACTGGCTAGCAGAGAGGAAGATGTTTTGTGTGAAGCTGCTTTCTAGAACTTTCACAGTGACTGAGGTCCATATGCCAGTGGCTGTGATGGTTACTTGATGGCTAACATTTGCTGTTGGGTCATTATGAGGCGGAAACATCATCAGAAACCTCCTACCAGGCCTGGCTCCAGACAGGCCTGCAGAGGAAAATATAAAATTGAGTTACATGTGCTATTCAATATAAAACATTTCAATATACTCCCACTTGAAAACTGCAGCTAGAGTGAACAATAACATGATTTTCAGTGATGGACTACTGACAGCAGTTGATCATTTCAAGACCATAAGGAACACGCTTGCACTAAAGTGATTACATCTATTCACTGTGAGCATTGAGCAAGTTTCCATGTGAGCACAGCAAGCCTTACTTGTGTAACAGAGATATGACTGGTGGTGTCAGATTTCAACAAGCTCAGCAGCCAATGAAGAGCGTAGTACCTGCTTCCTGTCTGAGTACACCTGTGTTAACGTCCACCCTCACCCTGGCAGTTTCCATGATAACAAGGATCTTGACGTGGAAGCAACAACACGGCAGCAGTGTATAGAGACAACTCTGAACAACAGCTCATTCAAATGTAAGTTCAACTTTCAGCCAATACTCTAAATGTGCATGAGGTTACTTGCATAAAACTGCTGTTTTAAAAGATGTTTACTTTTAGCATAAGTTTAGTATGTTGCATGGATTGGCATTGCACATGGTAGCAAAAGTGAATATGAAACAAAAACAAAGGAATAATATATTTTTAACTCATAGCAAAAGCATTGCAGCAAAAGAAGGGAGGTTGGGGTCAACCTGATTATTGGTGTGGAGTGATTCATTTTACATACAATGATGCCTTCTAATCACATCCCAATGCAGAGAAAAGACAACTAAAGATTTCTCAACAAACCAGTAACTGACCACAATTCCCTTCAACAGTGCACAGATTAGTATCTCTGCGGGTTGGGACATAACCACACCCCATTCATCAGTCAAAACTAGACAAACAGAACTTCTTAAGGTACACAGCAGAACTGTTGAGACTTGAGTGTTGCAGGTGAAAGAGGACTGACCTAATTCAAGTGTGCTGCAAATATTCAGTGTGGGGGTGAAGGTAAAAATGGACAGAGCAGAGCGTAGCAACTGAACACCTTGTCAGGTTACACCGTGATGTTGGCACATGACCTTTGATTCTAGGTTAATTGCAGCCCAACACATAAAAAATAATAATAATAATAATCATGATAAACGCCACTCACCAAGTCCCAAGAGGCACAAGTGGAGCAGCACAACAAACTGCATTACTGCGCTGCAGCAAGAAAACTTGCAAGAATGGAACAATTATTCTGTTTACCCTATAACTGATAGATTTGAGGGTATTTGCATGCCTAGGAAGCAGCCAGGAATCGAAACCTTGTGATGAGCTGCCGACACGCTGCCAGAAAAGAATGAAATATATAAAGATGGCCTGTTAGCGCACCTGTGCTGGATGACAGGTATGATCGTGCCAATCTGCACGTGTGGACGTCATCATTTGTCGACTGACTTCGGTTGCAACTGCCAGGTGTGCTGCATCATCATTATCAGATGTAGACAGAAAATGATCAAGCTCCGTTTTTGGCAACAGAAACGTAATAAAAACACAGATAAATTAAAAATAGATAAATATTATTATTACTCAACTCTACCGGGAAACTGTGACAAATGACCTTATTTCCCCGAATATCGCTGCTTTATATGATTATTCACGCCCCAAACTACTGCAGCGTCTCGACCTCAGTTTTCAGAAAACTGCTGTCACAGCTCTTCTGATCAGACGTACAGAGGGTATTTTCCCCAACTAGCAAAATCTTGAGTGAGAGGCAAGGGGCAGCTCAGCGCAAATGAGGTGGCTGTGAATCCCCTTGCAGCTGAGAATGAAGTTGCCCTGAATGTTCGCAGATTGCTTCTTCCTGTTAACACATCGGCTCGGCTGCCGACCGCCGTGAACGCTCCAGCTGCGGTGAGTGCGTCAAGTTTCAGAGCAGAGACGAAAAAGGGATAAGACTTTAAAACTTTTATGTCCACAAACGGAGCGTCACACGTTGAAATAGAGCTGTCTAACTCCTGTAGTGGTAGGTCATTCGTCAGTTTAAATGTTGTCAGTGTTTGGCTGGAATGTGCTCACACACAAATAATGTAATTCTTGAGAGCATGAGCGACTCAGTGCGACAATAACTTGATTCCATCCTTTCAAACGACTTGTTCCTGAAGGAAAGTGGCTACAGAAGGTGAGGATGTTAAATTATTTAAAATACCTGACTTGTCACACTGCAGCAAACCTAATCACACTTCCTGTGTATATGTATAAGGTTGTGATGCCGGTCTGCTCTGAGAGCCTTGTAATAACCAATATATTAGCCTGCAAACAAATAACAGTGTTTTTCTTCTGTTGCTAATCACGCTGCTTGCACAGGGAGTGTCAGAGGTGAATCAGGGGGCATCAAATCGTTGTTGAACCCTCTCCATCGTCTTTTTTAAACACATTGTGCTGCGTGTGTTTTTGGATGAGGCTGCCTTTCAGATGGCCTGGACTGTGAAAACCCTCAGTGTGCCTGGGATGGGTCTTGTGATAGTGTTGTTAACAAAACAAAGAACTTGTCTCCATCTGATTAAAAAAGAGAAAACAACCAAAATCTGAGGTGTACGTGCCCAGAACCCTGTATGTCCTGAAGCTCTTTGTTGCTGTTTTGGTCACGGAAGAGGGTGAAATGCCAACATTTGGTCATTCTTGTGGGTGCTCGCAGGTTTTATGGTCACAAACACACACGGAGAGAGGGGGGGGGGGGGGGCAAACACAGGATGTGTGTCTCCCAGACTGCTGTCATATTAAGACACACTCTCATATCCTTGTCATTGTTTTACTGTTGGCCTTGTTGGCCTGATGCAAGTCACCCACAAACCACTTGTATTGGAAATAACCGCTTAGCTGTCAGACTCGTGTATCGACGGAGGATCAGTCACTGGTTTGCGTGACACCAACTGAGGTAATTTTGCCCTCTTTTGTTTTTACTTCATGATAAGTTTCCTCGTTGCTTTGTCTGTGGTCCGGTGGCATAGCAGAGTGATATGTTAAAGGAAGAAAGGAATCTGCATCAGCCTCACTTACATAAACAGCTCCTGTTGGGGTGGCAGAGTTGAGTAAACATTTCAGTAAGAATATTTTCTCTCCTCACTGAACCAGAGTAAGCTACCACTTTTATAAAATCGAATGGCAATGAATAACAAATGATCTGGCTGCCTTTTTTTTTTTTTCCTGCTTTCTCACTCACTCTTTTTCCTCGTTGTTGGGCTCATTCGTTTTGGAGTCAGCCTGTTTGGGCTTTGACACATCTTCACAATAAACATAAAGTTTTGCTATGCTATCTTCTCTCTTCTTCCTCTCAATTTTTCTTACTTTTTGTCTCCGTATGAACTCTCTAGGCCACAGTAACTCCAATATCTTTGCACATTAGTGATTGTTATCGCTGGTGTCAAAGTCGTGTCAGCGATGCACAGTGGTTGAGCGGAGGGTTGTTATCAGTGTGAGCAGATAAGAAAGAGATAGTCTGAGTCTCTCCATGTGATTCTGTTTCTGTACATGGTGTAAACCTCTCTCTCTCTGTGTGTGTGTGTGTGTGTGTGTGTGTTTTGTTGATATAGATTGTACTGGGTGGTTTGGGAGGAGTGGAAAGTGTTCATCATTCAAAATTAAACCTGGTAAACAAGATTTAGGTGTACTGTGGGCTGGTCTGGCCAGACAGGTATGAGATTCAGGGCTAATCCTGTCAGTGGAAAACTCCATTGGGGAAAATTGGGAACAAAAACAAGACACATTCACCCTCCAGCAACAGCTCAGTATATGCCTTTCTCGCAGCACTGCACTCCAGCTGTATGATTAGTAGATTTCTACATTTACCTTCTATGATCTGTGCATCCAGCCAGGAGGCAGCTGGCATGTCTGCTTTATAAGCAAGCCACTGGTTATTATATGTTGCAAATTGGGTCTGGTATTAAAGAGCAAATTCAATCGGCATTCAAATGTACAAGAATATATTACCCAATTTGAAAAATAATACAGGCGTCAGGAGCCATTTTGATACAGAGGCAGTGGACTGGGTTGATAAATATTTCCAAATTGGATCAGCTTATTATTTCACCCAAAGCGACTCTGAAAAGCAAATTGGATACAGAGGGGGATTTTATTTGCAGCTTCTTAGGTTGTTTGCGTTTAGGAGATTTACTGCAGCTATTCAAGAGGCCAGAACAGCCCACACTACACTCCCTCTCCAATCAGCCTCAGTTGTGTGATTAACATCTTTTTCCAATATAGTCAACAAAAATAGTTTTTAATGCTGTTCTGCTAATTTTGCATGAAGATAATCGCGTTGCGGGCCGGCCTGGACTCGTTCCTGTGCGGCCCTACAGGGTGGACATTTGTCTCGCGTGAAAGTTTGTAGACATCGACTACCGTGGCAGCATTATAGGTGAGATTAGAGCCAGATTCTAGATGCACAGGGCTTTCGTAAAGATGTCAAAAACCTTATTGAAATCAGTGTTTACTAGTCTCCTGTCTCCATTCTTAATGCTCATGCCTTCACCCTTTTTCACTTCCACTCACCAAATATGGTAATTTCAACGTGCTCACCATATGGTGAGCATAATCCACTTCCTTAAATTGTAGTAATGAGTAGGATACAGTGACTGGGTAACTGCTGTGTGGGTGTTTAGTGGTTTGCTGCTGTCCCTCAGAGTCCTGTTTGATAATCTGCACCTTAACAATGCAGGTCATCTCAGTTATTTCCATATAGTCATTCACAATGGAGGAAACAAGGACACAATGGCCATCCTGAACAATGAAGAGGCACCCACAGTATAATATTTGGCACAGAGGTCAATGGGAGAGTTCCCTCTGTGCACAGTATCAAACATTGCACGAGGGACTATTGGTTCCTGATCCCAAGCCAACCTCAATGGCTAAATCTGACCAACCAGCCTTCATCCGGGACCTCGACTGGAGGAGAGGTCATTCCTGTGTTTTCCCATTTAAAAATATCACCATTCATATCGTACTGGATACAGCTGTGGCTTTGTTTTGTGGGCATCTGAACATCTGCGTTTCACATCTATGTGGTGGTGATGGGGAACGGAGGTACAGTTTGTTTTGGGCCCTGTGCCATGAGGAAGTTGTGAGATTTCTCCTTAAAAACAATACACACTCACACACACACTCGCAGAGCCCATGAAAGTGTATCAGTGTGTGATAGGATAAGGTTGATGGATAAGTATCAAGTGAAGTAGAGCTCGTGCGTTTTCTTTCCCGATTAGCATGACAAGAATAAAGCTTAGGAGGATACAATTAGCAAACAAACAAAAGATTCATTTGATTCTTTTATCCTTTTTGTTTTGCCAGTGGAAGTCATTGGACAGTTTTTTGTGTTGCTCAACACCTGGCAGTGCACCTGGACTTTGCATGGGGAGGGAAAAATGTTGAATAGACACTTGTTGCCAGCTGACTCTGACAGAATCCTGAGAGCAGTTTTTCTGCTGAGCGCTATGGGAAAGAAGGTTGTTGCTCACTGACCCTTTTGCCACCACCAACCTCAGATTACAATCTCGATTTGCATGCATACTTCCAAACCAGTTAAAACAGTACAAGGACTTGTACTGGAATTTGGAGTTTTCCACTGACTAGCAGTATGTGATCCTGAAACTCAAAGTACCAGACAAGCCCCAATAATAGACAGCATTGCTGCTTTCCATCACACCCTATCTCTAAACCAAAACACCGAGATTTCATACACATCAATGGCTGAATATTAATAGCAGATATTTTTAACTTTTCTTTTTCCCCCCGCAGCATTTGAAGATGATGCGATTTCTGTTCCTGTGTCTGCTGCTGCTGCTGCCAGCTGCTACTGGTATGTTCTCATCTCGTTGACGCTTTCAGGTGATAAACATCTAATCAGGGTCTATGCATCCCTGCGCGGGCATGTTTTCCTCACCTAGCTGCGTATGTGCACTGTCTGTGCAGATTAATGTATGCACTTACTTTTGAATTAGACAACCACCTAAAATAGAAGGTGCAACAGTGAAGCAAAATGTTTGCGCATGTAAGAGTAACATTAAAGAAGAACACTATAATATTCCCAATGCTGTCCTTTCTTGGCATAGATAGCAGACAGACCATCAAACTAACTGTAGCCTACACATTGTTTGTGTTGTACAGTCTATGTAGCAGTAGTCTGAACCAAACCTCAGATCAACATTGACCTCTGAAAACTGAACTGTGGGAAGCTACACAGTGTATCACCATGTATCAAGGCTGAGTCCTTTCTACAGCGGCCTGAGTACAAATTGTGTTTTACACAGTGTCTGTTTTTGGAATCTGGCTTATAATAAAGCAGAAATACCCCCCCCCAAAAAACAACCTGTATTATTAGTGTTGTGCATGTATGTATGTGAGTGTCTTTTAACTCTGTATCTTTCTTGCAGCTGTTTCAAAAGATGTCGAAGGATCAGCTGATGGAGGTAAACAACAGAAAACAAGAACACTTAAGGAAGCCTTTCAGTCGGCTGGCCACAGTTGTCATGGTGCAAGATTAACAAGTGAACTGTAACTGGTTCTTGCTTGAGATCACTTTAGGGACACAAGTAAATACATTTCAATTAAGTAGTTAAACCAACAGAAATCACACCCATTAGCGAGGTCATTTGTTTGGAAAGGAATTGGGCCCTTTGCTTGTTCCTACATGTTTCTTGTGCTGTTACGAGTGCGATGAGTATTTCATCCCTGTTTTGACTGGGTAAGGTCAGTGGGTCCTTTAGGCCATGTATGAAGCAATTAACACACGTCAAGAATCACAAATGACATGTTTGTTGACACAGATTTGTGAATTTCATGTCAAATAGAACAGCTTAAAAACAGCGCAGATTCAGCAGCTCGCTGATTCTCAACCGTCTCCACATGTCTACTGACTTTACACAACAGAAACTTACTTCATGGTTTTCCTTCCTGATTTCGTGTTTTGTTATGTACTCACAGTTTTGGTCACATGTTTACAGTTTCTTGATGCAGGATTCAGTTCACTGTACAATATTGATATAATTCCTCTTAGACCTTTGGTCCTAAACTGACTTCATAAAACATTTAATCAATAGTGTTACTAAAGGATTAGAGGTGTTGTCTATATCTTGACTATTGTACAGCAGAGGGACTTACACTGTTACTGTTTAAAAGTGTTCACACAGAGAAGCATTGAATTTCTGTACTGGCTTGACAAGCATGTGATTTCTTCTTATTTCACAGGTGTGGATGATGAGGATTTACAAGGGGAAGAAATATGTGAGTTTATTAGATCAGTTCCCAGAAGTAGATTGGAGGGCAGTAGGATTTTCTAGTTTCTTCATACATCTCTCCCACAAATGCTGTCATGGCAGCCGTGCAGAGGAGAGTATGTGCAGGTTATGGCCTCTGCAATTATTGTCAGTAAGTCAGTATTGTGTGTAGGGCGCTGTAGGCCAGTGAGAAGTGTGAAGGGCTGTGGCCCCTGTTGGCTCTCCCTCCTCCCAACTATTAAGGCCTGAATGGAATCAATTAGCTCCCTGGAGTGGCCCCGCGGATTCTGCCGAAAGGCCAATGAACATGTCGACATCTCCACCATCCTGCCGGTCAGCTAATCAACATTGGCATTCTCATTCTCTCTCCACGCCGCTCTCCGTCACTCCTCATCTTCGCTTTGATGGACATTTGATAGAATTACAGATCTGTTTAGAACAGGGCCACAGCCAGTCGCTCTTTCTGCAAAGAGCTGCAGTTCTTCTGAAGCCTCAGCACTCTCCCTCTCAGTAGACACAAGCTCATACACATGTACTTAATACTATATGTTTTTTTTTTTTCTTTTTCACTTTCCTCAAGTATATTTTGAATAACTCGAGCAACACACTTATTAATTATTGCCTGCATGACTGAAAGAAAACTGGTGGGAAATATGCTTTTTCACTTCCTGAGAGTTAGATGGGAAGATTGATACCATTCTCATGTCTGTATGGTAAACATGAAGCAACAGTCAGTAGCCGGTTAGCTCACCTTAGCATCTTGCCCGTTTAACAAAAAAAAAACAAGCTGTGGTTTAACAGTACTGGGTTATTCTTGGCACAAATAAACATGTTGGTTAATGAGCTGAGGTGTTGGTTGGCAGCTTTTGTTACCTTTGTGCAGAGCCAGGCTAGCTGTCATTCTCTGTTTCCAGTCTTTATGCTAAGCTAAGCGAGGCTGCTGGCTGTCGCTTCATACTGGATTTACCATGCAAACATGAGAGTGATATCGATCTTCTCATCTTACCCTCGGCAAGACAGCAGATAATCATGTTTCCCAACTTGCATAACTATTCCTTTAATGACTCCAGTCCTCTGCTGAAAACCTCAAACATTTGTTGAGGCATGAATTGCAATGTCTGTTCATCAGACTTTTGAAGTACTGCGATACAGAAGCTGTCTGGGGGCTTGAAATTCACTAGAGCATGCCTGAAATCAGCATAACTGGTCTTAACAGTTCTCTTGTTCTTGTTGCCACTTTTAGTGATCCCAGATGTTCGTGACAGACTTGGCTCACTTGTAGATAAGACTACAGGTGCAGACAAAACGTCAGGTGAGAGAAGTATTTTGATTAATTAGCAATAGACAGCAAAAAGTTAACATAAAAAATGTTAACATACATCTCAACAAGTATAAAGGATTCCAAATATCACACACTGGTATCTCTGCTTGTTTAATCCTTTTTATGCTTTCTCTCCTAGATCAGTTCACCATGATTGTCATCATTGTAGTCGTGACCGCGTTGACTCTCTCGGTCGCAGCGATAGTCAGTAAGTACTCTGTGTTTTGTTGTGAAATGTGAACTAGGGCCTGTTTTCATCCCACAGTTGACAAATGTTCTGCTGTAAAACCTTTCAGTGCCTGGCTGGAATCACTGTAGTCCCTTTGTGCCTTGTGAAGCTCTTAGTACCTAAGCAAATATGAACTTTTTGCTTGTGTAGCTGTGACCTTTTTTCCTTTTTTTCTTTTTCTTTCAGCCATAATGTTAGTAAGGCGCCACATGCACAATCGGCAGCAAGGGTAAGACAAAATTTCTCATCTTTCAAAGTTGATATTTGATAAAGTTTTTTTTTAATATATATATATATATATATATATATATATAGCTATAGATCTTTGTACTGTGTATATCTTTTTGTTGAATTCCAGTTAGATTTCTTATTTTCTATGGACTTCATTTCCACACTCCACAAGAGGAACACATTTGTTTTCTTCCTACGGCCTCTGTACGTGCGGTATCAGTGTCTGACTGAGAAATACATGTTCCACTTAACGCTAAGTCAGCCTGCAGGTGACAGAACCAGTCTGGTGGGTAACAGGCTTTCTGCTGCCTTGCCAATTTGCCCCACTTCATCCAACTCGTCAGCATCAAAACTCGAGAAAAACAGTCAGGTGGCAAAACGCAACCAGCATCCACCCATCTGAGCCCGTCTGGACTTGTACAGCAATTAGTATGACAGCTTGAGGCCACTACTGAACACTCCCCGCCACTCAACCTTTCCATCTTAGCCGTCAAACAATAGCCTTAAGACAGTGCCACTGGGTCTGTATGAGCGACTGGGACAGGACCCAACCTGTTCCAAAGCTTACCTCATGAATCGAGGTCTGAGTCGAGTGTACAGAAAATAAAACAATACTGCGAACACGATCCTGGCGTCATGACAACAATCTGCCAACAGCAATCAGACAGCAGAACAGCCTAAACCAGTTAAACAGAGAAACGCTCTCTCTTCGCTTTTTGCCTTCCTTCCATACAATGCTTATTTAACTGCAGTTAGCTCTTGGACCGCTTTCTGCAGAGTCATCAAGTTTCTTTTGCTCTGGGGTGCAGCAATATATGACCTGCAGGTTGGGTCAGAGGGGGTTATTAGAGGGGGCGTTCAAATTAGCCTCCAAGCAGCAGGAGAATCGCCATTGTGGAGCAGACACCCAAGACTATCTGCAAGGGTTAAATTCCTCCGCAGGATTACTGGCTGCCTCCTGGGGCTGCAGTCAGGTCTGGCAGTGTTTGGTGCTGACTGATCGCTCTGCTGAAAAGAGGCTTAATCACACAGCAACCTCTGGCTTGTTGGATCAACAGTGCCTTGCCAGGTTTATAAGTCCCACCCGGGGATGAGCTGTGTTTTGAGGTGATGCAGTCACCGTGCACCTGTCAGAGCCCTGCAGCATGAGGCAGACGTGCCGTTTCCTGAATTCTGACACACAGGGATGTTTCTTCTGTCTTTCTGTTAACAAACTGAGAAAGAACCTAAAAATATCTTGAAGATGACATACTTTTTGCTCTTGCCCTGTCTCACCCCCTCCTCCCCCCCCTGTATTCCCTTCCTGTGGCCTGTCCTCCCTCTCTCCTCAGGATCTACTCCGTGCCGACAGAGCAGGAACAGAAAGGGGTCTAGTTCCTGGTGGAGTCGCAGTCCAATAACACGCAGACGAGCGAGGAGCACCGGGCTGTGTCACCTCCTACTCTTCGACTCAGGACAGTTATACTTCTTTGCACAACAGCTTGCTTCTCACCATTCAGTTCATTGCTCGCTCCTACAAACTCTTATCAATACATATGCAACGTTTTTATTTTGTTTTTGTTTTTTACTCTTGTACACTTTCATCTTTGTCCCAGCCGTTTCTACTCCACATACACACAGTTTAGCCTGGGACACTTGGAACGCATTCAAACCCTCTAATTGGATTCTATTTGAGGAATCCAAATCAAAGCCAGTGACTGGTTTAGAGCTTCTTTTGTTAAAAAGGATAATTTAGCACAGCCAGAGCCCCCCCCCCCCTTTTTTTTTTTTTTTTTGCTACCTGAAACAAGAAATTATTCCCACCAGCTAGGCGGTGAAATCTACATTCGCGTTTGATTTGGTGCATGTGGAACAGACCTGTCTGTGTGAAATGGTCGATGAGTGAGACAAACCCTGCTAATCCACACTAAGCCAGCCCAGTGCTCACTTCATTCTCCCATTCACTTGTCTGACATCTTCTGTTCCTGGCCCATTAGGAATGACAGGAGGCAGTGCAATGGGAAGATAAAAACCTGTTCCCCCTCTTCTCAACCTCAATAAAAAAGAAACAAGTGGAAACAGCCAGCGTGAACATCTTCTTGCAAGGCAGCAAATTAATCGACCGCCATGAGTGATGATGTTTTCTTTTCCCCCTCTCTTTTTCGTTTTGAAAGGCTTTCACTTTAGCCTTGCAGATTGTAAATAGCTCTCTGAATGCTGTAGAGAGTTAGATTAATGCCTCACACACTGGCAGAGGGGGGCTGGGTGTGAGGGAGGGATAAAATCTCACGAATCAAATAAAGTGTTGGGGATGATTGGGAACATACCAACAATGGCTTTGTTTCATTCATATGGCGCATGATGGCTTCTCTGTTTTCATTTAAATGGAAATCAATCATGCCCCGTGAAAGAAAGCTTCCTATCAAAGAACCAAGGGCACTGGTTGCCTTATTTGTTCTAACACAGAGCTGAGAACTTTCTGCGGCAAAGGTTGAAGGGGAAGGAGACGTGCTCCCGGTCGACACGACAGTGTTTCATTTGTGGCTTCATGAGGCGCATTTATAATGGAGTCAGCAGAACCGGGAAGGGCTACATGGGGTTAAACACTGGATTTGTCAAAGCAGGATCTTCCACTAAATCTTGCAGCTAATCTTGATACTGGGGGCAGGGCTTGGCTCCAGTCCAGGCAGACTTGAGAGCAAAAACAACTGCGCAGTTGTCGCCAGGGTGCACTGTGGCCAGAGGTCTGTGCTGCAGTGTCCTCTTCAAAATGATGCATCCCGGTTTATTTAACACAAACTAACTGGCAGATGTGATTATGGTTTGTGCATTTGTTTGACTGTTTGTATCGGAGCACTGTGTGTATCGTATATATATTCTCAAAAGTGTAGCATTGCCCAGTCAGCCTTCAATATCTGTCAGCATTTCAAAGGGAGGACAATTTGACAAAAATTGCAGTACAAAACATTTCATTTTTTTTTTTTTTTATGTCTTTGTAGTCTACGTATTCACATTTACTGATATTCAAACTAACCGCGATGCCATAACATCAGCAGCAGAGTATTCTCTTTGAATGTTTTTTCCAAAATGTACAAAGCGAACAGACTTGTGCAAAAGTCCAAAGTGAAATACAGTATTCGGTCCAGCCTGCTCCACGCGTGAGAACAAACTTCTCTCTCATTCCCTCCTGTGAAGCCTCCCTGCTGTGACACTACTGATGTAAACGTACCGAAATGCCATTGAGCTTTGCTTTCTCCTCAACGTGACGTCTTGAGTGAATAGGTTGTGTGTTTTTCTTTTTTTAAACTGGCTGATTGTTTTTCTGTCCAGGCTAAAGTGCAGTAGCGGGCCCCGCGAGACAATCCCGCTGCAGCTTGATGAAGACTGATGCAAAGAGACAAAACACAAGCAAATAAAGAAAACATCTTCATCAATTTGACAACACATGGGCAGCTATTTTTTTTTTTTTTTTTTTGTTAAAAGGTTCAAAGTGAGAAAACACCAAATACAGAAAACATGGCAAAATTCAGTTGTGTCTTTGCGGCATGCTTCTATATTTGGTTGTTTTCTCACTTTGCAGCACTTTGTTGTGAAAATGCTGCGTGTGCTGTCGAATGGAAGATGTTCTCCACTTGTTTTCTCTATTTGCATGTGTTTCCTTAAGCTGCGGCGCATTGTGCTCTCTGGACCACCGTACTAAAGACATTGTCTGACCTTATGCAATTTTTCTATTTTAAATATATAATATATTGTAAGTATTTACAAATTTACCGAGCTATGCATTTGCATTGTGTCTTTTGATGGAAAAGATGGTCTTTTTTTTATATCCTCGTTGATTTTAAAGGGTGATGTCTTCTCTCCACTGTTCATTCATAACGTGTGTAAAAGTGTTGTGGCAGGTGGGAGTCTGTTATTTGCCAAAGCCTCTTCTATATAAAGTATATATTTGTATTTTAATGTCATTTTGCAGAGGAAAAAAATGCAATGTGGACTTAATGTTAAATACTTATGTTTCTATGCACTTATGTATCAAGGTTAATCCATTCTGTATGTATTATTTGTGCCAAGGACATTCATAGTGGTCTTGCATCATATCATTAATTAGTACACTGTGTAATTCAGGAACTCATATCTCACAATAAAACAATTGCAGTAGGTGATTGTGTATCATGAAATGATTCGTCTGCACAGCTGCTGTTGCCTTCATTGTGTTCTGATAGCAATTAGAACAGTGAATACTCCTGTATATTATGTAGGTATGCTGAACTCTGGATTGTGTTGATTTTAACCTTAACTCTGTTATAAAATTTGCTTGGTTTCTCTAAGTTTGTTGTCTGTCACTTTGATGCCATATGGATGCTAAGATAATGCGCCAGTGGATCTTGTTTAATCTAGGGCTTTACTCATTTACAAGCATAGAACCACTAAGAGGCTTAGACGCCGCTTACTAAACATCACGTTCATTTTGAAATTGAAAGAGTAAAGAGCGTGCAGGATCTATCAGGAAGAGGAAGTGACCCAGCTTCATTTTTAGATCCTGGCAGAACACAAGTGTTGTGCGAGATTGTCAAACACGAGACATTATGGGTTTATTCTTCATAACCTTTAATAAGAATTTTGGCTGTGAGACACTGGCTGTGCTATCAGTTATAAGATACAAAGGTGATTAGAAACCAGCCCGCTTCATGGCTGAAGGTATGATTAAAATATGAGTCACCTCTACATTATTTGCTAAGATAAATAATCCTTTTTTAGTGCAGTTTTGCCAAGTATTGAATTAACATTTGACAGATTAAGCGGGCGATGGTTCCACTTTTTTCACTTGTCAGCATGATTCTTCTTTTATTAGGCAGCATGCACACACATGCTGCCAGGTGTTGAGTACTTTCCCTCTTGGTGGACTCCTGGTTGGTTTCTTGCAGCTCTAAATTTTTCACTATATACATCTCTCCTCATCCCTGGACCACTCGATACGATCTGGAAAATAAACACAGATCATTTAAAGATTCAATTATATTTATCAAACACGAATGCACCACATGAGTAAAATAAAAAATATGGGTTTTGCAGTTGGTTTGTTACAGTTTCGCCCAACAAATAGCTTAATGATAATCTCTTTGATCTATTAGTCATCACAGAGGTTTTAGTCAGCATTCTGTTGAGCTATCGTGTGTCTGAAGTGACTGATTGTTTGCCATATATCATCCAATAGCCTGTCATATCAATTACTTAACTCATTCAACTGCAGTTTGCTTGCAGCACAATGTCAGCACAGCTACCCTTCAAGCACACGGACCCTAATTTACATCACTTTTGTCTGTCGGCTTTCGTCGTCTTAAATTATTCAGCAGTTGTGCTAATCATGCATTCCTCAAACACAGGGCAAATGCAAAATATGAACATTCACTGGAACTGATGAATTAAAAGGCCGTAAATACGTACTTAGATGACCTCTTCTGGCACTTGGGCAGCCGGCAAACCCTGCCACCTACAGTTAGACATGAGCAGAAGAGGGTGGAGGGCATCTGAGTATAATTACAACGGTTTACAAGAGATTACACAAAACAAAAGTGACTTTCAGAGTCATACTTACAGCTAATGACCATGATACCTATGCAGAAAAGTACTGCTGCAATGGCCAACCCAGCATGCCGCAGGGATGTATAATCTGGACATATAAAACACAAATCAAACAGTCAACCCAAGACACAAAAGGCAATAACACAAACAAAAAGCCAGTCGAATGTAACTTCTCACCATACGTGAAATCTTCGTCCCACTTAGGTTCTATAAGAAGCAAAAGCAGAAAGAAAAGTATTGAATTAAGTTTGACTGTTGAACACAGGAAGCTTCCACTGGAAGAAAAAAGAGAGAAGATCACCGGGGAACAACAGTCAGAGATAGTTTGACAGATCTGCTGGCCCCACTGACATGCTGTTGATGGTGTATCAAAACCACATCTATGGTAAGCCAGCACAGCATGAGGACACAAATATCTTATCTCTTCTTGCATAAGGTACAATCAAGCATTAATCTGTTGGCAAGAGAGGAAGTGAGGTGTTCTCTTCTACCTCTCCGCCATGGGTTTTGTTTGGAAGACAGGGAATTGTGATACTGTCAGTCTGCCATGAGATAACAATAAAACCGCAGCGCCTGTGGCATTTAAGGTAACTATGGAGTAGTAAAATTTTTAGTTACCCCAGGCAACAGCATCTTGATGGATCCCATTTTTGGTGGTTTTCTTAGTTATGGATGGGGAGGGTGTCACAGTGGATGCTGAAAAAATAGACAGTAAAAACATTAGTTTCTGTGACTTTTTTTTTTTTTTTTTTTTTTTAAATCTGGATCCCTCTGTATTTAATATTCATAAAGTCTTATATGTATAAGACACAGGTTTAAAATGCAAAAGCATAATATCATATAGGGGAACATATTTTTCTGGGGCATACTGACTCCTTATCTTTGCCATACGAGTCCATACATAATTACTTCTCATAAAATTCCAGGTGCATTCCTATGTTTAACTCCATTTTTAATTGAATTTCTGAATATTTCAGCGGGATGACTCTCAGAGGAAATTCAGGCTGACACTTTTTAAAGCTCTCTCTGTCAGTCTCACTCTAGTTCTCTCTCTTTCCCCGCTGCTGTAAAATGCCGCAGAAATACTCTCTGTATATCTCAACAAGGACGGGGAGTTTAACATTTTCTAATTACCCCATAATTAGTTTTAAAGCTTTCTGCATTCTTGATGAGAATGTCTACTGTAAGCCTTTGCCGCTGGTGTGAAGGCATGTTGTAGCGTGGTCGAGTGCTCGTGGCGTCTGTGCCAGACAAACTCAATGGCTCCACCAACTGGGTGTTCAAATATGTGAGGGAGGGGGTTGAAGATTGTTACCTGGAGAGGATGTGAGCTTCGTTTGTGGTTTTGTCGTTTCCTCACTGGGACCTACAGGGACAAAAACATAAATATCACACCAGGTTGAACTGAAATTATGAGTGTTACAGCATCAAGAAAGTGCCAGACTACCTGTTGAAGACTTCCCATGTGATGTAACAGTGCTGACAGTGACTGCGTTAATGGTGCTAATGTACTGGCTTGTGGTTTGTTCACGGGAAGTTTCCGGGGAGGCATCAGCATCTCTGGTGACTCTGCCTCCCACTCGTCTTCCTGTTACACCAAGAAAACAACTGAACTAGATGAAATGGAAAGACGTCTGACCTTTTGTAGATAGATAGATAAATAGATAGATTTTTTTAGTTTAGAATACAGTCCTAGCATTGGAGATTACATTGTAACTGTAAAAAATTAAGCAGCCTGGAGACTGAAAAGGCTGCAAAGTGGCATTTCTCAGAATAGCCACGAGTAGCATACCAGTGGGAGTTGGAGCAGTTGCTGTTGAGCTTGCCATATTGCTGCTTTCAGAGTCAGTTTGATCTCTGGGTGTGGGAGCCTGAGCCCTTGACACTGCGGGCGGGGGGAAGAAAAGGACACATTTTAATCACCAAAAACACAAGTCAGATGAAGCCTCATAGCCAGGCCTCCGTACAGTTTACAGGAAGAACAAAGAGCAGCGTTGTTTTTCCCAGTCACTCTCTCAAACAATGCTGTGATGTATTCCTGGCAGAGGCCAGACTTTGAGAATGTGTCTGACCATGCAGAGGAGAGAGGCCTGCAGATGCATGGAGAGTATGTCACAGTAATAGTCCTGTGAGTGGGGCAGTGCGGCACAGTTACAAAGAAGTAGCTCTTATAAAACCTCTGGCTACAACAGAGCTGGATTGTTGTGAGTGGCTGCAGGACAGCGAAGCCGTTGTCTGTTTACTCACTCAGCACCTTCCAATTAGTGCTGAAGCACTGCAAAACTTCGACTTTCTTGGGCTAATGCTGTGATTCCCGCTACTTAAATGAACTCATATGAACAGACTTGACTAGCAATTTATATCTGACACAAGTTCTGCTGTGTCAGATATATTGTGAGTGGATGAAAACCTTCATTTTGTTTGTAAAAACATTTTGTATTACAGCTATACGCTCATAGCTTGAGCTGTAAGATGTTGGTCACGTCTGGACAAAGATAAATTTGAACCCTCAGTACTCACTGAAATATATGGCTGCTCATAAATAACGTGTTGATCCAAGGACCCACATCATTACGTATAGTCACTATTCTTAGATGTTTTCCCATTATCAAATGGATGAATGAAAGCATCATGCTCTTAAATATTTGCAGTAAGTCGTTATGTAAATTCATCAGTATTTAAAGGGGAACTCCAACTCCTCCACATGGGTTTACTCATAACAAGGAGTGCTACTCTCTGTAGGAGCTTTGTTCTGACTCTGCTGATGTCAGACATGTGGGCATTTACCAGGCAGGCAGGAGACAAAAAAGAAAGAAAGAAAGAAAGAAAGAAAGAAAGAAATATCTTGGCCTTCCAAATCTTTACCTTAAAAGTTTACCAATTTTATGAAGGTGACATGTGCTATGGTTGCTAATTCCAAAGCTGCAGCTTAAAGTGACAAATACTTTGGAAAGAAGAAGTAACACATTCCTCCTCTTACACACGATACAAACTCATAAACAATAAAACACAACCTTACTCAGTTCAATACACTCAGGGTGTTTGCTGACACACTCTCACTGGGTCTGGTATGACCAGTAGCTCATGAGGGCTGTTACCTAACGTTAGATAGATATTGCTGTGTAAGTGAGATTTGTGAGTCACTTGCTGACTTTATGAGTCTTTGCTACTGTGAAGCTGCACTCGTGCATTTACATTTTAGCATACCATTATCCTGTTATTGTGATTTGTGATCGAAGTGGCTGCTATTCAGCACAGTTTACATAAAGCCGCTTTTAAGTCAATTCACATGTGATTTCTAAGTGAGCAGATTCAGTGCCAGTGGGAATGTTTTGCACTCACCTTGTAACATGGCAAACAGGAAACAGGTCAAGGAAAGCAAATAAATCTGAAAGAAAAAAAAACATATCATGGGGAGAGGAGGTGAAACCATGCAGCGTAAACCACGTTGTATCCCAGCTAGTGTCTTAATTGCCTTGCGACCTGCGGTTATAAGATTAAAATGACCTCAAGCACTTTATCTTAACTTTATCTGCAAAGTAATCCAGAGCCCCTCAGACATTACAGGGGACCCCATAAATGAAGAAACATCATGTAAATGCAGAGACACTGGTGCGTCTGTTGCAGAGGACTAGAGCAGATACACAACATGCAAACAAAATGTCTGCTCACTACCACACAGGAAGGCACTGTGAATGCACACAGTGTCTGTTTAGCCGCAGTTATGATGTTACAATTGTTTAACCAGGGCGTGAATACAAATCCAAAAAGATGTGGTTTCTGTGTAAAATGTAAATAAAAACAGAATGCAATCATATGCAAATAAACTGTGTTTAGTGTGCCTGAGCCCATGTAGTAATATCCTTTACACAATCATGTGTTTCACAAAGTGGCAAACCTCGCTGAGCCTTTCAAGGACACCACTTTCATACCCAATCATGATCACCTGTTACCAATCAACCTGTTTACCTGTGGAATGTTCCAAACCGGTGTTTCCGGGGCATTCCACAGCTTTCCCAGTCTTTAGTTGCTCCTGTCCCAACTTGTTTGAAACATACTGCTGGCATCAAATTCAGAATAAGCATATATTTATAAAAATCAATGAAGCTGATGAGTTGAAACATTAAATATATTGCGTTTGGACTGTTTTCAACTGAATATACGTCAAGAAGGATTAACAAATCATCTCATTCTGTTTTATTTATGTTACATTTCTGGATCGGGCTTGTACAAGGTGAACATAAACTAAATAGTAAATCAATGGATCTGCTTAGATTATTGAAGACGAGAACATTCGCTCAGGTACATTTTGTACAGTGCAAATCTACCAGACAGGAAGCTGGACTGGCTGAGGTTTTGCACCTCATGACCATTTCTCCTTCCTCCTAGCACACACAGGCAACATCACCCACACTACTCATGCAGCCCAACAGAAAACAGACTCTAAACTTTATAAGATACACACATCATAACCACAAATTTTTTTTATCCATTTGTCAAAAATGAGTGATCGAGGCCGCACATTGTGTTTGCAGTCCTCCCACACGTGTCTGTGTAAGTTTGCAGCTGTCACCAATTAAGAAAATGCCAATGGAGGATGTGTCAAAACAACTCTTTTTTAACACAATGGAAATCCTGCACTGGTGAGCAGTAGTCTCTGAATCAGTGGAAAAACATGCTCTTTCCTCCCCCTCACAACATATTGCCCCTAGCTTGAAACAAAACACTATAGGAAAACAGAAGTAAGCAAAAACATGTCCGATATTGTAGGATTTTATAGCGATACAAAGAACAACAACTGCCAAGCAGGTACAGCAGAGGCAGGTAGAGTGACAGATGGAAGTCTAGGCCAGCGGCTCGGTCTGAATCCACCCCCAGCAGAAAATGAATCTCGATCTTTGACCTATCCTGGTGGCAGCTTGTCCTCTGGGCTTGGAGCGGTGTGACAGGTGAGCGTCCGTGGCCGTCATGAGCTGTGACAGCTCAGATTAGCAGGTCATGCCAATCTTCATTTCACTCCAGAGCATATGTCAAGATGAGGCCTGCATCCCCTGGGCTGTACAGGCGTCTCTCCCTTCCCCTAGCCTGACCCGCCTGCCCGTTTGTCACATCTAGCACTCTCACTCACTCTCCCGTCTGTCTGTTCATCCGTTTGTCTGTCATCCTCCATCAATCTCCTTTCAGTCCGCTTCACCAAAAACACCCCTCGGCCCTCTGATATTTAGTCATCCATCCAGGCTATTATGCTTACCTTAGTATCCATCCTGTGAGGTGCCCGGGTCCAGAGATTTATCCACAGCCTCATCATCCACGACGGTTTCCTCACATCTGAGAGGCTGATGGGGTAATGGCTAACCAACCACACCCATGTGCTCACTAGCACTACTTCCTCATCCAGTTGTCTGAACTCTGTTTCAGTCTCTCTCTCACCCACTCGTTCTCATGACATGGCCTCCTCCTTCTTCGGCTTTTTCACTCTCGCTCACTCTGGTATGATCTCTGTCTGCAGCTCAGCCATCTCTCAGCATGATGGCTTGTGTTCCCACTTTATTTCTCAATTCCCTGCAGTATACTGTCTTTTATTGTGTTTGCCTTCCTGTCATCCTGTCTGGCTTACCGTCTTTCTCCATATTTATACAATCTTATCTGTCCATCTGTCCACTGCTGTCTCACAAACACGAAATGAATGACCCTGTAGTAATAAAAGGTTGCTGATATAGTTACAGTCACTCAAAATGCAGTACATACTGGTGGAAATGTTAATTATGTGGCTTCCTTTCATTGGTGAAGAGTTTTATCAAGCATCCTCCCTTGAACACACTGACATTGAGGATGTTCTAAGAGATGTGTGGCTCTACAGACCATAATATCCCTTAATTTAAATTCCAACCTTTTCGACAAGCATCTAAGGAATCAGTTCTGTTTCATGAGTGCATTACAAAATGTTTCTGTTTTGCTACTGAGCAAACACACCAAACTCATATGACCACAGACAATTACCAGTTGCATGTTTGTCACACTGAATTCCACTTCAGCAGTGACATACCCAGTCGATTAAATCCTTGTTTTTTTTCTAATTATTCAACTATTGCTTCAAGGCTGCAGAATTCATGTGTGTGATTGTGACCCAACAGCAGAGAAGCACAAACCTAGAGTGTTACAGCAGACAAAGCCTTCAATTCATCCACACTAGCAGAGTACAAGCTTTGTGCAGAGTGCTTGTGGATCAGACTGTCCTCTGTCACATTTCTATGGTTTCTCTAAAGAAATTGTTCACACTTTATAATAAGCATTCTTAATACAGTTTCCACTGTGATCTTCTTGGGAAAAAAGCTTTTTCTTTTCAGGCACAAACTCTAGAAAGTCTGTTCAAAATCTTACACCTCCAACCAACCAATCATATTATGAGATGTAATTACCATCAGTCACAGTCTGCTTGTAAACGTCAATCTGTTGTAATATAATGTAATATAACACAATACAGAACGTAATGAGTCAAACAACATACCGAATGCACAGACTTGCTTGCAGAACCGGGAGAATAAAAAGCTGAAGACTTTGTTATTTACTGACTTTGCTGTGTGTGTGTGTGTGTATGTGTGAGGAGCTCAGCCCTGACACAGAGGGCAGTGGTGAAGCTATAGTATGATAATAAATTACACCAAGAACTACAGAGAAGAGAGCCAGTAGCATGAGAGCTCATCAATACTTGCGTCTTTAATAATTCAGCCCTGGGGCCTGTTTGGAACCCATCCTTATTAACAGCACTGTGTTTATTTGACTAGATTAAAACATATATTTGTTAAAGGACTTAAGTCAGTATGTTAACACTGACACAGCGTTTTTCTCTAGCTAACTGCTACGTGTGAGCGGTGGATTCACACAGGACCTGTGTGACATCTTTTGGGAAAATCCATAAAAACCCACAAACACTCGTATGATATGACCAACCATAGTATAACTGTTAACGACTAGAGGACAGATAGTTCTGTTTAAAATGTTGATCTGGAATTAACCAAATGTTTGCATACAAACGCAAGAATACAACACAAGTCTGTGTGCGGAAAACAGAACAAACATTTAAAATGAAATGAATCTTTCTTCATTTCAGAAACCTGACATGTGGACTTCAGATACAGCCGTGGGCGCTCTGGTGATGAGTTATTGTCATCTTTATCTGCTGCAGCCATCGTCACCAGCGCAGAGTTCAAACTGACCTGTTCAAAAAATGCAGCGTGCACTTTGAGCTTCACGGGCAGACGATGGAGGAGTTTACTGTGATTGTGTTTCTCCTGTGATGAACACGGTGTATTTGGCCATCCGCTGACAAATCAATGCTTCAGAGTAACAAGTAATGCGAACCTTCATAGAAATATAGTGGAGTCAAAAGTGCAATTTTTGACTTTTAAATGTTTCCAAAACAGTTAATACTCAAGTACAGATGCTAAAAAAATGTGTACTTAAATACAGTACTCAAGTAAATGTACATCATTTCTGTCCACCCCTGGATTTATGAACGTGAAAATGTTCAACTAAATTGTATTTGTATAGTATTTCATATGAGACGCAGCCACAATTAACTGCTTGTTCTTCTCTTTTCTGTGCCTTTGCTCATTTTTTATCCTGGTGTTTTGAGTGGGAGTTTGTGTGCATTTAAATGAGTAAGATGTAGAGAGGGATGTGTCAATTCGAATGTGCTTCCATATGAAAAATAATAAATGCACCCAAGGTTTAAATGGGACTTGAAGAAATATATTTGCCTTTTGTTGAATATACTGTGTACTCTGGGGGAAAAAATAGCAGGAGAGTAATACTTGTCTGGATTTGACTTTAGTTTAATAAAGCCTACGCTATCTTAGATAGAGACAATGTAGACTGTAAGTGTGGAGTGTTTTAATAATGATAAAACTCCCCTTCTTGTTGTTTTACCTGTGATCTCTCCAGGATGTTTGGCCATATAAGCATGTCTGCCTTTCTGTGGTCTAGTCTTATTTTGACTCTGTCCATGTAGTCAGGTGCAGCACACACACCATGGCCAGTCATCAAAATCATCTTTTATTTAAGAGGATCACATGCTCTGCTAGTTTCAATATGCTTTCAGATGTGCTCCCATCAAAAAGAACAATTAACTGCGTTTTTACTTTCTAGTTATCTTTCATGGTGCTGCTGTTGTATTTATTAAGTTGTAGTCTTTCATCCACATTGGAGGGCAAATTACATCCTCATTAGTGACAACAGGAGAGCACAGCCACAAAGTGAGTCATAATAACTGCCAGTAAAATCACGCTCTAATTTGTAAAACCTGTGGTTGCTTTTGATTTGATTTTTATTTAGTTTAAATTGAAAAATCTGAATAATGAGAGGACTGACAGGGTTTGCAGAAATTTGAGTTGATATTGAGTTAGCGTCCCACTGGTAGCACAACCCGTTGAGTGATAAAGGAGCATTATTCAATCTCTTATTTGTTAAAAAAAAAAAAAAGAGAGAAAAGAAGGAAAAACAAGAACAAAAAACATCCAGGAGAGTGGTAAAAAAAAAAAAAAAAAGATGTGAAAACACTCCTCCGGCTGAGGTAATTAAAGTCTCTTATTTGTTTCTCTTTTGACTTAATTGTGCACTCGTGCAGCCTGTATGTTCGAGCTCCCGTGGGATTCCTCTGAGCACAACATATCAAAATGTTCATGAGGCAAGTGAGGAAAAACAGAAGTTGACATACAGTATTGAGCTGTCAAGCCTTCAGTTTAGCAGATTACCGTTCCTGCCTGAGCCGAAATGATGCATCATGAACAGGCTTTGGTATGAACACAGCAGTCAGCTTGACAGGAACTTAAACAATTGTTCAGTAATGAGACAAACACACCTTGACAGCTCATGATGGAGAATAGCGAGCCTAATTGAGGGAACGCAGCTCAGTGAAACATTGAGATTTATCTCCAGGCAGTCAGGGCCCCATTGAGGAAACAGGATTTTGTAGTTTGGACAAATGTGTGGACAATAACAACGTCAGCAGGATTTAAATTTCATCTCTCACATATTATAAGTCAATATTTCCAGGGTAAATAATGCTTTGAAAATTACTTGAGGATTTTACTTTGGTCCACCTAAAGAGCTCATGAAGCAGACCACATGATCTTCATCAAAAAAAAAGAAAAAATGGACATTTCTACTGAGGAGAAGGAAGAATATCCCTTTTTTTCTTTGTCTCATTGGACTGTATGTGCTGTCTGTGCAGAGTTATCTGTGTTACATGTGTACTCATGAGACTGACGTGACTAATCATGATTGAGGGAAAAGCAGAAGCTGGAAACAGGAACTGTGTGCACACCTAACGGCTCTGTACAAATATAATATGAGTCCAGTAACTGAAACCTTGAGGAAGTTTCTGATCTCTGCATGGGAGGCATTGAAAGATGAAGCTGCACAAATGCAACGAGCCCACAAACCCTGTCATTATAAT
The DNA here is from genome assembly GCF_051107435.1 of Chaetodon auriga. NCBI lineage: Eukaryota > Metazoa > Chordata > Actinopteri > Chaetodontiformes > Chaetodontidae > Chaetodon > Chaetodon auriga. Next base: position 17,848,014 of record NC_135081.1, read on the forward strand.
ACAGGAAGACAGCATCTATTTTTGCAGGTGTTCTGCATGTTCTCAGTGACAGCATCAGTCTGCAGCTTAAAAATGGACACCAGCGACAGATATATTGGTCTGATAGTCAGGGCCTTGAGGTGTGGAATGACCTGCCTGAAGAAATTAGGACTGCTGAGTCAGTGACATCTCTTTAAATGGCTTCTTCCTCTTATCCTTATTTTACATTAGCTTTTTTTTAGCCACACTAGCCGCATGGCTCAGTGGGTGGCAAGTACTTTGGTCTGGACTGAAATATCCCAATAACTGTTGAATGGTTTGCTTTGAAATTTTACACAAACATTCATGTGCCCCTCATGAAGAATCCTTGTGACTTTGGCTTATGATATCGGCAAAGTTACCAGCATTCCCATCACCCTCAGCTGTGCTTTGATTTTAGCAGTAATTAGCAAAGGCTGGCTAACAGGCAAAACTAAGATGGTGAACTGGATAAACCTGCTAGATATCAGCATGTTAGCATTGTCACTGTGAGTGCATTAGCATGCTAATGTTAGCATTTAGCTCAAAGCACTGCTGTGCTCAAATACAGGTTCCAAAAACAAAAGCAAGGTTCAGGGGAACAACAAGGTGCAGATCCACAAAGAGGTAATCTAGGAAATCTCTAACGGGAAATACTCTACAAACTGACAAGGACCAGGTACGCCACATACAAGGGATGAACAAACAGGGACAAAGGGGAACACGCTCACTTAAATAGACAGGGAAGGAGAACTAATCAGACACAGGAGACATGAATCAGACAATCACAAGGGTGGGAAAACAGAGGAAGTAAAGTAAAATCTGACCCGTGAGGGAAGACTTCAAAATAAAACAGGAAGTGGTAAACTGAACAGACCAGATCGTGACAGTTTGCTGCTCACCCTATACATAGCATAAATGCAAGCTTCCTTGCTGTCCTCCTCTGTGTCTCCCTCACTGGCTTTGGGTCAAATGTCTCTGTGGTCATTTTTGTCAGGTGAAAATTTATGGTGGTTGACATCCATAAGTGTATTTACAGTGTCCATCCACTGGGACCCCATTTTCCATTCTATAATTCAGACCCAATACAGTTACTGCTCGGCACGCAAAGGCACGTTTTGAAACAACTGGATTTTAGTCATGCATGCCTGGTACCTGCTACATGTACCCGCAGCACTGTCTATAAATAAAGATTTATATGGCTGTGGAGTGAAGAGACACAGTGAAGTGCTTTTCTTTGAACTACAATTTGAACAATAATGACAACCAAAGGAAGAGTAGAGGGTTTTTGTCACAGTAGCCACAGTAGCAGCTTAGCCTAACCCTCTCTTCCTGTTCCTATCTCTCTTTGACTGTCCACCCTCAGTGAGACAAATTCACTGCATGGTTTTTCTCTCTCACTGATGCTGTGAGCTGAACTTCAATCCGAGAGAAAACAGGATTAGAGTCTGGCACTAGATATGGCTTTACCTCCTGAAGACATAACCATGCTGAATACCACTCAGTACTATCCCATTGTAGGGATTCCCACGGACTTACTGTGAGGCCTAAAACTCTGTGTATCATACAGGGGAGGGACAGGCCACTGTTGTCAGGTTCTCATCTGGATACATGTTGGAATATGTTGACGTTAGATGGGTCAAACAGGATGCTGTCTGCTTGGATGGAACCGTGAATCTGTACTGCTTCTGCCCCAGTGCCAACAACAGCATTGTCAGTCCATTTTTGTGTCTAACTGACTGATTCATGTCTACTGCAGGTAGGGGCTGCAGGTAATGACCATGACATGGCTCTCAGAAAGAGGGTAAAGGTTAAAGAACAAAGCAAGGTTAAGGGAAGAAGGGGATTGAGTAGGATCACACAGGGAGAAGAAAATAAGCTGCTGGTGGTAAATGCTGGAGATGAAAAGCTGTTGGTGCACAGCATGTATAGTAGTATCATTTTGATAGTCTTGATTGCATGAGGTTATTGAGGCTTTCAAACCCTCAAAATCATTCTGCCATTCCACCTTGCTTTTCTTTGTTCAGTTTGCTACCTTACTATACGGTAGGTCACCTCAGACCTTTAAGGAAAATAATCAATGACCACAACAGACACTTGAAAGTGAAATACTGTATTATATAACTTTTACAAGCATTCTAGCTGCATTCTATTCTACTGTGGCAGGTTCATTCAACGTGACTTGTGAGATACCATTGAAAAAGAATAAAATAAATAACAGGGTATTCAAGATCTACCATACAAAACTGTACTGACTACTGGTGAATCACAAATCCTGTCTTAGCATATTGGTTTGCTCTGACCTTCTCATTCTAGACTAATTCACCACGTAGTTCAAAGGGAAGATCAGAATCTCTCTGCGGTTGTCGAACATCCATGAACTCCCTCACTCTCTCAACATCCTGCTGAGAGACAGATTGCATCTCAGTTGCAGTTCCACGCAGCATATCATCTACCCTTATAAACAATGCATTTTGAATCGTGGTATCAACAAATGCGAATAATGAACCAAATAGGAGCTCTCATCCTTGGTTGGGGTTTACAGACCTGAGGGTGGGTCGGTGATCTCCACTCATTCCTTTGATGAGGCAATCTGCGGTCAAACAACGGCAGAGCGGAAGACAGAGAGGAAGGCAGGATATCCTGGTACAGTCCCACGTCTCTCACATCTTCATACAGATGGCTGTGAGAGTCCACGGGGAGGTGAGTGGCATCTTTAAGAGCACAAGAAAACACATACACAAAACATAAATATGCACAAATTCCTTAAGAATCTGTCAGATATAATGATGTTGGATAATTGCTAATGGGTAATACGATATATCATAGAACACTCTGAGCACTTCTCAAAAGTTCAAAGAAGGACAAACATGGCTCCTGCTTGGCTCAGACTGCATCATATTTGGGACATGAGGTGTTTACTGTTGGCTTGTTTACTGAGGTTTATTTGTGTCTCACCATGCCTGCGCATTTCCTCCGGGTGTGGACTGAGAGGCGGCATGTAGTCACCGGTGGGGTAATAATAATGGGAACTTTCCTGAAATTAGTGAAACGGGAGAGATAGCGTCAGATCAGCTTTGACCTACAGGTAAATGACTATTCCACATGTGTTACATCCGCATAGAGGGGACTGCACTTAAATTGGGATGGATGTGGAATGGGGATCTTTCTGAGATGTTTTCAGTCCTGTGAGGACCACCTCCATCGTATCAGCAGAAATCAAAACGTGAGCAAATGAAACCAAATCAGCACTCAAGGCTGCGTGCTGTACCACAACATACATGAAAAGACTATTTTTGGTCATTTGGGTGAACCACCCCTTACAGGTATGTATTGTTTTGAATCAGGGGAGAGGTAAAGCCTGCCTCTGTGGGGATTTGAGGCCTCATTATTCCCCATCCAGCATGCTGCTATGTGTTTCCTTCTACCTCACTCAACAGTTTTCTTCAGGGTTCAAACCCTTGTTGGCCCCTTTAAAGTACAAAATGATAATTTCTCCACGATCGATGTGTATTTTGAATGCTAATTGTGAGCTATTGATCTATGTTCCATCTCTATGCACAGCTAAAGGTTTCATTAGTTTATCTATCCATTTTCCTTGTTATGGCTGAATTCTCCACTTCCTCTCCTTCACCCCCTGCCTAACCTCTTTCCTCCCCCCATCTGTTTACTCAACCTTCTCGGTGTGTCTGCATATTTTCTCACTTGCTCTTTTTCTTTCTCTCATCCTGTTGTTTCCCTTCCTTTCACCTCTCTCCTGCTCTTACCGCCGCATAGCTCTCGTAGACGTTGCTGTCGGTTTCAGATCCAGAGTCGACGAGGAGGGTACGCTGGGCTGTGGCGTTGATCTTTTCTCTGCTCTCATATTTATTGGAATTGCTTACAGTTGACTGACTGGACCTACACGGAGAAATCAGATTCTTTTACTGTTGTGATTCAATTCCCAACGACTCTTAATCCCCAATATGTGCTAACAGAAATGCAAAATACTCAGCACATAGCAGCTTTTTTCCGGCATATGATAAGTTCTTAATAAGAATGCATCATGTGGTACCCATTTATTGCAGGATTGTGGTGCAAGTCTGATGATATAAATGGATACTGACAAAGGAATTTTTTGCCTGTCTGGCTCTTACAGCAGCTGGGTCAGCCAATGGATCAGACTTCTTAGAGTGGATTGGATGTGTGTCTCTTTATTACTTCTACTGTCAGGCCTTAACTTACCCCTCCTCTTCATTCTTCTTTCCATCCAACACACTGGCTCCTCTACCCCCTGCAGGGGGAATGGGAACAGGAGGAAAGAGGCTTAGAGTTAGGAAATTAGAACTTGAAGAGAGGAGCATCATCTCATAAGCACTGAAATTGATCAGAGGAAAAAAAAGGGCCAGAGTGTGAGCGCCAATGAAAAACGAGTAAGTTGTAAAAATCTATGTAAAAAAAACCAGAGGGCAGAGGAAGGTGAGGAATGAAAAATAAAAGGTAGAGAGAGGGAGAGAACCTGACAGTTAGACTGAAGAACAAAAAGAAAGAGACAGAAGCAGAGAGAGAAGAAGGACATAAAGCTAGCAAATGAGATAAAAGATATGGATGAAACAGAGAAGTGACAGCTTTGAAGGATGAATGTGGCAGGAGGTAGAGGCTTAGAGCATGAGCAGAAGAAGAGGAGACAGGATAGACAGATAGAAAGAGGGACATGGAGAGATGAGAAGAGAGTGAGAGGCTGAGCTGGCAATTGCATCATGGTTCGGAGTCATCTCTTTGGAGCTGTTGAGGAATCAGGACATTATAATGACAGGAAGTGATGGAGGGAACACTTGCACGTCCATAGATGAAAAGATCATTGTGGCGAAGTAAAAATGAAAAAACAGTGACTGTCCAGCTTACTTATAATGGAAGTCCATGGCAGTGGTTGGCAGTCTAAAAGGAATCCGAGGCACTCTCATTAGAAATCTAAAAATCATCATAGACCCATGATTTATAATCAGAGTGCCTCAGAGTTTAGTGCCTTTTAGATTGCCAACCAATACCACGGACTTCCATTATAAGCTGGACAGTCATTGTTTTTTTGTTTTTAACTCAACTACTGACCCTATCCTCGAAGAGCTCCGTTGCTCGTAACCCAGAGCAGCATTCCTTACTTTTTTCTCGATCATTATGGCTACCTGTCTGGCCTCGTCTCTTCTTCCACCTCACTCCAAAGAAGCAGCCCAGTGAATTCAACACCAGCATGACTCCAAACACCACTGTGAACACCACTGTCAAATCAGCTGGCAGTCCACTTCCACCTAGTTCACAAAACATTAGAAAACATTAGAAACATTAGCTCAATGCATAACAATGAAAGTTAAAAAGGAAGTCATATGGAAATTCAGAAAGATAAAAACTGACTGAGCAAGACCCAACCACTCTCTCAATTGTCTTTATTGATTAAAGACTAGCAGAGGGGAAAAGTATGGGTGGGTACCATGACAACCGCTACTCTCGTAGAGCAAACATTAACAGCCTTGGAGGTGCATACATTAACATGATTTAGCCAAATGAAGCTAGCTGCTGTGCAAACAGTAATTTCCAACTGCCCTTAAGAGCTTTTTCGGGGAGTTGTGATAAAAGACTTACTCTGTGAGACTGAGTCATCATCTCCTGGGACTTCTTCTAGCTCTGGCCTCTCTGTAGAGAAGGAAAGCGAATTAGAAAAACTTACACACCGCACTTCCAAGCATAAGCTTATGCCACTTATTATACATATCATCAGAAGGTTGCACAGTAGCAACCTGTAAGTGTCGAACTGGGGTTACTCCAAACTGACCCTTGGTGGTGATGGTCAGTACTGCATTGTTGTCAGCATAGCCACTCTCTCCAATCGCGTTGAGGGCATTGACAGAGAAGTTGTAGGTGGTGACAGGCTGCAGGCCAGTGACAGTGAAGGTTGTTGCGCTGGGAGGAAAGACATCCATGTACAGGAAACTGGCTGACTGATCCCAACGGTATCTGTCAACCAAAAGGCACTGTCAAGTACACTTCTTTGATTATGAGAGAGTATCATCCCTGAACCAACATCCTTTCTTGACATCTCACCTTACACGAAATCTCTGCTGCAAACCCCCACTGAAGCCAGGGATCCACTCCAGAGTGACCGAGTCGTGGGTTGCACTGACTTGACGAAACGATGACGGAGGATCTGGGTGACCTGAAGGCGAAAGAAAAGAAGCAATGTGGAAAAAGTAAATTCTCTCTTGATTTTGCGGGAAGACTGACAAAGAGCAGAACACCTTCACTCGACAGGTGGCTATTTGAAAAGGCCTTAGGTGCTCAGAATTGGAGATAATCGAGTGATTATATTTGCAGAAATAACACGAAGCCCTGCTGGCCTATAGGATCGTGCCTCCCCTCCGGCCTCCCTCTCTGCTTTGGAGTGGTTATAAATAGACATAATGATATCACTAAAAGTGAACTGATGTTCTTCTGCATAGAAATAGAGGAGCAAGAAAAAAGATTTGAGATATTCTCACCCATTCATCATACAATTGCGTTTGAAAACACAATTATTCTCATGAGATGTGTGTACCAGAGTGACCAGTAATAACTGTTTACCTCAGAACAAAATGTGTGGTTTGTGGGTGTAATTGTTACATGATTCCAGGCTGTCACACTTATCACATATTTCTAAACACTGCAGTATTTTACATCTGGAAGCCTTAATGAAAAAAATTGATGGTAACAGCTGATGATGAATAATGAAAACAAGTGATTAAAAAGAAATCAGGGAGGAGAAATGATCACTGTGGTCAAAACTTGTCAGCGAGCCTCCAAAGCCTCTTTGTTTTTTTTAACAGTTTCTCTCTTCTTAATCACAATTTATTCCAAAGAACATCTTCTTGACAGCACCAGCGTTGCATTTTTAACAGTGCATCACTCCTTATCTGCTTTTTCTTAAGGTTATGCTTTGTTGTATGAATGATCAGGAAACATGGGCAGAGCAATGGCTGATCCCTCTCAGAACAAAGTGGCTGCTTTAAGTCATGCAATGAAGGATGAAGCCTCTTGATTATTATCAATATTGTGGACAGAGATCAAAGGAGGCTAAACAGGCCTTCAGTCTGACATGAGGCACTGCTTCAGTCAGGGTAGTGAAGGGAAAGTGGATTATTTTGCATTTGGAGCATGGAAAAAAGAAGGGTGGTTTTGGGGGCAGGGGGAGAGATAGTCAAGGAGAGAAGGAGGAGAGATAGTTGAGCAGCAACATAAGAAGGGGATGCTGTACTCGTCTCTAGCTCCAGGCTGCAGCCCAGTTTGCAGAGTAAATAATTCCCACTATCAGCCCCACTCATAAGATTCCAGGGCAAAGGGGTCAGCCTTATTTGGATCTCGTCTCCTTCAAATCCAAAAAGCACCATACTTAGAAAAAAAACCCCTCTCTTTTCCTCTTGGGCTCTAAAATGATAAGGAAGCATATAAAATTTATTATCACTGCGTCAGATTAATTATGAATATTCACAGCACTAAAAACATGACTGGGGAAAAACAGGGCCAATATTGGATTGTATTTTATGGTTTTTATAGTAAACATTAAACGTGTCCAATGATGGCTGTGGGCCTTTGCTGAGAGCAGGACTGTGTTGATAATGGTGGTGGTGCAAGGATACACTGGTAGCTTGAAGGCAGAAAAGTCTAAGCACGCCAGGAGAGCAAAGCATATCACTGCAGCATTATCTGAGGGAGAAGTGAAGTAGCGCTATGGGCTAAATGATAAGGTAGAGATAGAGCAATGGAAAAAGTTCCTTAAAGGGCTGACACACAGGAGCAACCACTCTTTCCAGTTTATAGAATTCTACATGTTCAATGGCTGTACCACACTATTGTAATGTTGCTGGAAAAGGCTGATAAATCTTGGACAAAGCAGCACAGACACAATCATTTTTGAGATGCTGCCAAATTAGAACCAAAGGAAAAATTTGTGCTCCACTGCCAAGGACGTGATATGCATAATCCATATGAGTTGTGTGCCCTAACCACTGACTTTGATCATTTGCTATTCATTTAAAGCTGAATTATGTGATTTTTGACCACTAGGGGGCAGAAAGACTAATAGAAACTGATAGCAACACAGGCCTGATGTACAATGCTAGTTTATTACTTACACATTGAGCAGACACAGACACCAAGGCCAGTGAATATCCCATATACACTCCTCCGGTTTAGTCCACTAACTCTGGTCTTTTATCTGGATCTTTGTATCTCTGGATGCTTGACTTTCATGACAATCCACCTGTTTTACGGCTCTCTGACACTGAATGTTGGGCAGGTAGCAAAGAGTCATTTGGTGAAAACAGTTGCCCGCAGATTTAGGATTGGGGAGAACGTGTTAATGAGACTGGCAAGACTCAGCCATATGGTCTATGTGCAGGGTAGATAACCAAAACAATGAGCAAAAGAGGCTAAAAGAGATTAAAGCCTTGTAAAGCTGCAGATTTGGGCGTTGATTCTCAGTTGCTCTGAATCATTAGTGTCCTTTTCACACAATAGTAATTTGATTCAATTTGAAAAAATTGTGATGCATCTTTAACATATGATTGCTACCCAATGGGGAAAAAAGTCTGAATTTGGTGATTTCAAAAATAAACTGCCAGATCAAGTGTTCATGAAAGTTGACATTTTGGAGATAGATGGTTTCCACATGCAGGACTTCAACAAAGCATGCTGTGGAGATAACCTCAGTCACTTAGAGACTCAAACCCATGAACACAAAACACACAAATGTACATTGATACAGTACTTGTGCTGACGAGCTGGATGTCAAGTTTGTCTTCCCCAAGCGAGTTTTGAGCGGTGCAGCTGAAGACAGCGTAGTCCAGAGCTGCGCTCACATTTACTACTCGAACTGTGCTGGTGTGGAAGGAGCCCTCCCTCACGGTCTGCTCCTCATACCTGCAACACACACACATGCACACCCCCACAAACGCTCAAACACACACACACACACACACACACACACACACACACACAGAAAGAGAGATAAATCCTAAGCAGGCAGACAGCAGGGATTGTGATGTCCTGCAGATTGCACTAAGTCACCCAATTTCACACATCAAAGAAGCATTAAACAGGTATTTGCATAGTGAAAAGCAAAGTATGAAATGTAATAAATCTGGATTTAGTGGTGAAATAGCAAAAAATAGGATAAGAATATATTATATTATAGTAAACCTAATCTAATTGTGAAGATTCATCAATATGTAACAAAAATACTGACAGTAGCACAGAAGTTAATAGTGAAAAGAATGGCAAGAAAAGCATTTGGAGTGGAATAATGCTTACTCTCTGACCTGGGGTTTGCAAAGTCCATGCGTACGCCATTTTTTTCCCAAGAGAAGTCGACACGAGGGATACCTTCTGCCTGACACACCACCTCAGCTGTAGTGGTTCCATCCCCCCTACTTGCTACCTTCCTCCACTGGGCTCCTTTCTGAAGCTCCGGTTTGACTACACAAGACAAGATGGGCATGGTGGTTATTCATGCAGAAACCATAAACAACACAGGAGTAGAAGCACACATGTATTTATTGACAGGTACAAAAACATATGCATGTTTCCACAAATAAGTCTCCACGTACGTTTTGTTCTTCTCTGACACTGAGAATAAATACGACACACTCACACTGCACTACCAGCTGCACATCTACAGTGGCAGGGGGCTCTATGCCATTATTGGCTGTGCACTGGTAAAGACCAGCATGAGCCCGAGTCACATCATGGATGGTCAGAAAGCCAGATTCATCTTCCTGAGTCTCCTCTCCCATCTCCACCTCCCCTTCTCCCTGCGGAAGACAAAGTGAGGTGGAGTAAGTGGCAGACAGCAGCTATCCCTCAATACACAGACTCCCCTCCTCCTGGGTGAGGGCTGGAGTTGTGGGGGGTGTGGGGCCTGAGCGAGGGCAAGACAGGTAGGGAGAGTTGAGCAGGAAACCATCAGGGCTTGAGGTGGGGATGAGAAGGGCGTCGGGGGAACGAGCTCTGAGGACAGAGAAAGATAATGCCAAGGGTTGGAGAGCCACAGGGAAAGAGAAAAGGAGGGGCTGTGCAGGTTGAAAGAGGGACACACAGTACTGCCAGGGGGTGGGTTAGACCGGAGAAGGCATCAGTAGATACAGAGACCACGCCACGTTGACGAATGTGCCCTTTAGTCACGCAGCAGTAATGAAAGCTATTTTTCTGGATTTGGGCTGAGTGTGGAGCAGGAAGAGGTGGGGTGGAAGGATAGTTAGAGCCAGTGAAATATGGTGCATCTGTGCATTTAGAAAGGCCAGTGATGAACGGTACGAATGGATAGTATAACAGAAAGCAAGCCAGGTAAAGGAAATATAATTCAGGGGATGGCTGTGTTTCTGTGTATCTGTGTATTTGTGTGTGTGTGTGTGTGTGTGTGTGTGTACCCAAGCTCTCACCAGCAATTTCCAAGAGAACATGCCAAATATCACGGGGTTGGCATCTGCCACACATATAAGGTCTGCTGTTTCCCCCAGGTTCACAAGCACAGGGTCTTTCTCTGCTTTGACACTGGGTGCATCTGAGAGTGAGAAAATGGGACAAGGCTGAGGCAGGACCAAAGGTTAACAGGCCAACCAGGGACAAATCATTTGCCAACCCATTTAACAGCAATGCTACATTGCTATAATTACTCTTACACTCTTTTGCCTTTGAACTTGTTCATAACCCTGTCTTAATTGGCCTCTGTGTTTCAGATTCAGTGCTATTAACCTCTCTATATGTTTGTTTTGCAACCCAGCGCAAGCAGTGACCCACAAGGCCCTCCACTGACACCACATCGCCATATGGACGATGACAGACTGACCAATTCCCCCTCCCTTGATTGCTCTCTTCATCAAATCATCTCTCCTTCCTGACTGCAGCGCTCCTCTTCTTATCTTTATTTTCCTTTACTTCACAAGCGTTTCATAGTTCCCATGAGTGCCATGTACTCGCAACAATAAGACCATTAGTGCCTACTTGTCTAAACCTATGTTCACACTTGACGAACAGTGGTGGGAAACACTTGAGAGGCTCAGACCTCTGGGTTGGTGGGATCCACCCATGTTGGCCTGCTAACCAAGACCGACATTGTTAAGTGGGCTACACCGCCACCCATAAAAGCTACTACAATTCTCCATACATAATGAATATCTACAACTGTCAAGCCCAGTCAGATCAGGATGGCAGAATCCATTAGGCGTGTACCATGGGCTTTGGTGAAACAGGCAGACCTACATTTTCAACACTTCCATTATTAAATCATCAGTATCGGGGCAGAGGGCCTGGAGCTCGAGGCTGGGCCTGGGGCAGCTGTGGAGGTGCATGGCCTTGCATGGAGGCCTAATTAATGAGGCATGTTTGCTGGACAGGAGCTGAAAGTCAATGTTGTTGTCTGGATGTGGCAGCGCGTGGGGATGCACTGACGGTTCTGATGCTTTGCAGCTTTAGACGAGTTCAAAACACACGCAGTTAGCAGCCAACAGATTCAATTCAATATGGATGCAACATGGACAATTATATGCAAAAAAAAATCTGCTCATTCTCCATATTTAAGAGAAGAAGACCACAATTCAACAAAGATAAATGATGTGGTTGACTTGTGACCCACATGGCCCACAGGTATACCTGCAAATCGGGTGTCTTAGAACCTGGAAAAAGGTTGATTAATTATGAATGGATTGCAGGAAGGTTACAAAAAAGTATAGTTTTCTCTCTCTTCCTTTCCTTTCTCTCATTTTCAGGATCTGAGGCTTGAAGAATCAGTGACATTCTGTATCTTATTGTTGGGTAATTTGTTCCATTTTATTTTATATCATTTTATTTGTCTGATTTTATTTGCCTCATTGCAGTCCTGAAATGCTTTAATCCAGGTTTAATTTATATAAAACACTTTGTAAATTCATTGTGAAAAGTGCTGTAAGTTTCTCGAAACTATTATTTTCATTCCTTTTTTCTGTTTTGCCCATTGTTCCTCCAGTAAGTGCTCTGTGGTAATTTAATTAATCCCGAATAACCATTGAAAATAATCATGCATGCTTTTCAAAGGTTAATATCTGCAAAGCAATCTACAGTTATGGGTATAAAATTTTTTACTTTTGGTAAAATTCATGATAACATAGAACACTTCACATCACACACAATAACTCTCGATCAGGACACACATGTGGGCGCATGCTTCTGCTCGGCTGTTCTGTGTGTGCAGGTTCATACACTGAACATCCAGCATGACGGACGTTTGGTCGACACCCTCGTCATTTGTGCACTTGACCGTGTAAACTCCGGCATCTTTCCTTGTCACATTCTCGATCTCCAGTGAGTTGTCGTCCAGCCAGTGGTAGCGTAGATCTCCCTCTTCACAAAAGCATGGAAACACACACACACACACACACACACACACACACACACACACACAAACATGCACAAATGCAAACCAATGGTAAATTAAGTATTCATTACACGCTCATCAACCGCATGTCCTCTGGCCACCGGTCTCTAAGTGACATCTAATCCTGCATTATTGATTGGCCTGGCTGGATTCCCACATCAAGCCAACAATAGGCTGCGTGAGAGACACCTTCTGTCCCACAGAACTCAAAATGTAGTAATATGTGGGTTTCAACATTCTCTATGCAGTCTTTATCTGGCGGGGGCTGCGTGTGATGGAGCAAACAGAGTTAACAGAGAAAGAGAGTGGGTGCAGCAGGGCCCTGATGACACCGGCCTGGAGGAGAAGCCAGGTTTAGAACCGTTGTGTTGCATTCAGCGAGACAGCAATCCTCATTTAGACTGCATACATTAGAGCCATAATGAGAATCACATTTGGCAGGGTCCCATGCTGGCTAACCTGCCATGTTTTATTCAGACCCTGAATGGCAGAGCTGAGTGCTTACTTGCTGGCTCAGCTCAACTAGGACCTGGTTTATAGAGCCATCACACAGCCCTGGATCACCTTTGACCAGCTTCTCCCTGCGGTGCAGCCAAATGCAGGAGACCTCCTCTGGGTTAGCTGAGACCAGCAGTGGGATGGTTGCCATGTCATCCTCCACCACCTGGACCTGCGTTGGCTGCTCGGGGCTGAACTCTGGTGGGTCTTACACAGAAACGGCACACAAATACAGCTGCAGTAAGTTGGATTTACGCCAAAGACACACGAGCAGAGGCACGAGCACAAACAAAAAATGACAAGAAACAGCAAAAAAGAACACAACGACGCACCAAATATGTTGAGCATGAAAGCAGTAAGAGACACTAATGAGAGTCAAACCATTAGAAAGTCGACATCCCACCAATAATTCCAGATCTAACCAACTTCACATACTTAGAGGGGAGTAAGGCAACGCAGGAGGGAGAGGGACAAGCATTAAAACGACGCGTGACAGTACTGTTGTCCAACTGCAGCTCTGCACAAACACACAGTGACATTCCTTCATGCTCATACACAGTACCAAGCTTTGAAGCAGTGGCTGGCTGCTGCCTGTGAAATGGCATCAAAGACAAACATGGCCATGCAGCAAAGCAAATGCACAATTAGGACACACTGCCGCAGAGCTCAACAGACCCACAAATCACAACAAATGTTTCCAGTAAACAAAAAAAAAACAAAACAAAAAAAAAACCGCACACATACACATATTATACGCTGACATTTCTGTGCAAAAGTGCCCCAGTAAAGCAGCACGCGCCATCATAGATCGTCATTATGCATCGTTTAAGTTTTATGCAGGCCACATCTCTTGGTCACTCGCCAAGAAGAAAAAAAAAAAGGAAACAAACAAACCAACAAAGAAAGAAAAAAAAAATCACCTTCTACTTACAAAGAACATTAAGTTTGAAGAATGTGCTGGGCCCCTCTGATAGCAGGGGAGTGTAAGCCTGGCAAATGACCCTCTGGTTGTGATGCTGTGAACTCAGGTTCAGGGATAGAAAACTCTGCACTGACAGACCACCAAACTGAGCCTTCCTGGGTGGCTGCTCCTCTCCCTGGAACCTAGGACATAAATCGCATCCAGCAAATCCACTCAGGAGGGGAGTTCACCAGGTAATCGTGCATATTGTCACATTTAACGGGATAAACATCCGTCATTCAGACTCATTCTGAAGCTGAATTAGCCACATCATTTTTGCAGGAAAATTCCCATAGCAACATGTGTCATTGTCTGCCGTGAGCGTTTCCACCCGCTGCCTTGTCAAACCTGAGCACCCCCAAGCTCCAGGAGATGCTGGCCTTGGGGTTGCTGCTTCCAGACTGGCACTCCAGACTTAGCTTCTGGCCTCGTCGTAGCTCCTCCTGTTTGGTTGTGATCTTGACACTTACTGCTGGAACTGGAGGATCACGGAGTAAACCAGAAAGACAATCTTCAATCAGATGAAGACTATACAATGATGTAGCTGTATGAATGGGCTCATATCACATTCATTTATATGATATTGTACTTTTCCCTCAGTTGAGAGAATAAAGCTCAGTCTGTGTTTATGTGTGAGAGCTCCACACTAACTCACAGTGAACCATGAGCTTAGTGTGGGCAGAGATGGTCTTCTTTGCCTCATTTTTGGCATCACAGCGGTATGTAGCCATGTTGTCACTCGCCGTCAGAACCAGGACCAGTTCTCGAACCACACCCCGATCAAAGGACGTCTGCTTCAGTGCATCAGTCACAACTTTTCCGTTCTAAAACAGGATGGCTATTACACAGAGAAGTAAGTCTACTCAATGCATACAGTGCAAAACATAGCACACACTAACCTTGAACCAGGTCAGAGTCCCAAGGGGATTCCCTCCAGTGGAGAAGCAGATGAGACGGACTGTGGTCCCTGAATGAAGGGGGACATCCTGAGGAGGAGTTTCGAGCCATATCTTCTGAGGAGGGTCTGTTGTAAATGGATTGACACGAGTTTGAAATACTTGACTTGATTTTGCTTACTGTTCATGTTTAGAGAGGATCATTTGCCTCTGAAAAGAGTTGAAGTCAATACCAGTGATAGAGAGTATTTTTACATGGAAAATATTTCCTCAGACACAAACATGGCAAAGCATGACTGGAACATAGCGGCTCATTCTATGTCAAGGATTATATTTGTCAAGAGTTATATTCGCCTTTTTGTGTTCGTATTCACAGTTGTAATTACCACTGACCCCTCTTGAACCACGATGGATGCGTTTTTAATAAGAAAATGGTACAAAATGAAAATTTCATTCTCCTTGGAGATTTTTTTGAATGCAGGTTTTGTCTACAAAAAACAGAATGATTTCGAGAAACCCGACTTAAGCTCACTCACAATAAACACTGAGTTTGCTGATCTGGATCTTAGAGAAGTGTGTGCCCTCATTGAAAGCCTCACAGGTGAGTTTGAGCCCATCCTCTTCACGGGAGACCCTGTGGGTCATGTTAGACATGGTTGTCATCCCACCATTGTCTCCCTGCAGACAGAAAGCACACATGACAGTTCAGTCAGGGGACAGACAGCCTTGGTCTCTAGCATTGTCTGTCTTAGGGAAGAGAGAAAAACAACCTAGAACGGTTCGTCTTGGCGAATACAGATGGCAAATTAGCTGCTGTAATAACTGATGTTGTGCGTGGTCTGTGATAAACAAGCATATTCATCTGACTCTCTGCTTTACACACCGTTATAAATTGAGCAAAACGTCATTTTGCACCTGCCTGATAGCAGCCATGCCTATGCAGCACATCTGGTTATTAAAGCTATTATTGTGGTGATTACTGTAAAAGCCACAGTCAGAAAGACTAACAAAGACGGCGGACAGGAGCGTCAGTCTTCATTAACCTCACACTGTTTCAGATGCATTAAAGCTCACACACAGCACACTGAGTGCCTCGTGTAAGATCAAATGAAAATGCTGCTGCCAGATGAATAAAGAGCGTGTTTAATAATGCTCATCTTCTGTGTCAGCTTTTATTCACTTTGATCTTATTAACATACACAAAAGAGGAGAAGAGCAGCAGAATACTCCTTTTGGACTCGGCTGCTGATTCATTTGCAGAACTGCAGCAGGCCTATTCAAAGAGCGCTCATGGTCATACCACTTTCTTTCATCTGTGAAGGTTCACATGAGGTCACATTTCATATTGAGGATTCTTTTAATTCGATGGGAGGCATTTTAGAAGATTTTTGTTGGTGCCATAAAGGCAAGCTTGACTGAAGGGCAAAACTTTTGCACTTCATCTTTCATGCCTTTCGCCTTGTGTTTACAAAAAAGAGACAAAAACAAGCTAGTTTTTAGTATTCTATTTAAACTGACCAGCATGATCACCAACTCCCTGTGTACAAAAGGTCTGGTCTCTTGCCAGTATTGTTCTTGGCTTCCTGCTCAGAAGATTTCAGCTTTGTGCTAATTGTGTTCTGTGTAGTCTCACCTCTTCCACAGTGACAACAGATGTGTTGAGCTCCTTGTAGCCCAGCCACCAGCGGATCTGGACGGGGGGATTACTGGAGGTGGCATAACAGCTCAGACTCAAGTCCTGCCCCTCAGTGGCCGTGAGCGAACCCAGCAGTGTCACCTCTGCGGGCTCAACTGATGCACACCCACAGATGCAAAGACAAGTCAGTAAAAATATTGTCCCATGAATAGTACATTCAACAGCTACCTATTCTGATCACAGTGGCAGTGGAACTATTTTTGGATGAGAAACATAGAGCTGTATCAAGGGTGAGAGGGAAAATCACTTTGAGTGGCAACTTGTTTTCTCAGGAGGTTTTCTGTGTGGTTTCCAAAGTCTGCTTCGTTTTAACCACAGGGGGAGACAGGGTACAATAGCTGCAGGCAAAGTGATGCAGCTGCATAAAGCCTTCGGGGGAATACAGAGGCTGGGGACTGAGCTGGCAGACATGGGGAAGGAGGGGTCATGTATGTAAGTCTTATACCTGTTGGTTTCTATCCCACACGAGACACAGAAAGGGATGCATTTGTGCATGCCACACACAAAGACTTGAAATTACGCAGGTGCCGTGAGGTAAAAGAGGCATATTCACAGTACGCCAGTGAGACGTATTCGTGCCCTCCGGCCTCTGCCAGTGCCTAGAGCGCAGTCAGGCAGTCAGCAGCTCATTTTCAACATTCCTGAATGGATGACTGTGAGGCACGGCACCAGGGCCTGTTGGGGGCTTGCTGAGGAAAGGAGGGGCACCAGAGTAACTTCAGCCACCTTCATCTAGCATGAGCAAGAGATTTCTGCAAGGACTGATCCTAATTCAAAGCATATTTACATAAAATAGGTGCATCAATCAGGTGGCATTTAAAGCTCTGACTTACATTGGCTGGCTCTGTAGTGGAAATCAGGCTATTGTTAGGCTCAGTGCGCCAGGGCTGCTGAATATTAATCCTGTATTTGTTTTATTGTTGCTGAAACAAACATTTTATATTCAGAGAGAAAAGTATAATCTATTAACCATGGGCGTTACTGTCGCACAAAGTGTAGGCTTTACTGCCTCAGGATTGTGCATTGAAGCAATTCAGCTAAATTAGTGTAGCAGCTATGAAAGAGCATGCAGTGATACTAATCTGGAGGCAGTCGGAAATATGGGCCGCAGCCATAATAACCATTAGTTTCATTAATGATATTAGCATTAGAATTTATGCTGGGACAGCAAAAGAATTGGTTTTGGAGGTAAGACTCTTATTATATTCCTCTGCCTCATGTCCATATCCTTAATAATCCATTGCTGTGAGTCTTGCCAGGGCTTTTTTGTGTGTCAGTGTGTGTGTGCGCTCCAGTGCGGTGCATTATATTAAGCATTATTTTCACTCACAGAGCACAGTGATTTTGCGGCTGATGGACAGAGGCGACAGGGACACCAGATTGACGCTCTCACAGCACAGCACTGCCTGGTTGTCCGCAGGGGTGATCTTCAGGTGGAGGACACTGCTGGACTTCTGCGCCACAATGTCCTCCTTCCAAATTGTAGAAATAACTTCTCCATTCTGACACACATGAACACGTGAAATTTAAAAAAAAGGCAACATCAAGAAGTTACTTGAATAGTTGCACGGTCCCATCTGGTGCAGTCTATGAAGTACAGAAGCTACTAACAATGGGATAATGTACACAGCAAGTTCTTAAACTAGAATAGCTCGTTTTGTCAGTGTGACAGTGTGTTACAAAGCCTCCTTAACAGATGGTGGAGAAGATTTACCTTGGTCCAGTGGAGAGTGGCCAGGGGGTTTCCACCATGAGACACACACTCCAACACGAGCATTCTCCCCGCTTTGACTTCCTCTCTCTCCAGACCTACAATAACTGGAGGCTGAGGTGGGACTGCCAGGAAATGGGAGACAAAAATAAAAATGGACTTGACAAAGGGGAATGGCATAGAGGGCGATAGAAAACTAAAGGGGAAAGGGTGACAGAAGAGAAGGGATGCAGCAACACAGAGAAAGAGTGGGATGGAGTGACCATCAATAGGATAACATAAAAAAGAAACCGCACTGCAATGAAAACACTCTTGGCAATTGAGTAGGGAGCATCCCTATTTATTGAGACAGGGCCAATAAATTGGACACATTCAACATGACTGTGGGATAAGAGGTCAGGATCTGATGAAAGCATTAAGTATTAAGGGAGCAGTGAGCTGGATCCAGTCCATAAAGAAAAATAACAGATGTTCAAACAGTAATAAGGCAACATGAAATATGAATAAATTACAGCCTCCTTGAATAAAATATACACAGTAAGTAGAGGAGGAGGGGCCTTTGTTATTGCTGCAATCAGATTCAGCGAGCAGGCTGCAGACCCTGGGCCAGTGTGACAAATTGCCACCTTGCTAACAATCTGGCTGGCTGAAAATGGCCACCGCGCTGGCTTTGATGGGCTGGCATGCTGAGTAAGACTGCAGCGGTGGTCCCGAGTTCTGCAACATTAGCACTTAGCACAGAGCCCATGTTGTTTAATACAGAGCAGAGAGATGGAGAGGAAGGGAGGACTGCTCACAGTTATTGGTGATTGTTACAGCTGCAGTGGCTTCTAATGTGGAGGAGTATAGATAGAGACAACATTAAGGTGTCTAGTCAGCCTGCGGATTATACGGCAGCTGAGCTGGAGGGGAGCGCTCGCCGCTGAAGGTGTCAGCAGCCCTGCCCCACTTTAATCAACAACATGATTTAGGCCTGGGAGAAGCAGGTGGGTAGACTCTCAGGCCTAAACAATCAATTACTTCAGCTGATCAACAGAGTAGAAAATACTAAACCTACTGTAGTAAACAGTCGCTGCGGTGTCACACTGTTTGTGCACTCAACAACAATGGCTGCTATTGTAGAGTTGCCAAATAAGAGGAGAAAGAAACAGACAGACAGAGACAGCAAGTGTGTCAACTCACCTTTGTGTGCCGCAGTAACAATTTCATTATATAATGTCACGCGGTTTGTGATAATAACATGAAAGAAAAAGCAACAGAAACTGCCTCCCCTCCTGCCTCAGTGGATTCTAAATTTAATTTGAGCTGATGAGCACAAAAGTTGCTCAGTTAGTTCTGCAGGATTCATCATTATTAAGTGTGGTGGCCTTAGTTTCCCATATTTGTTATTATAATGCCGTTAAAAAATTTAGTAGCTGAAGCCTCACTGATATAATCCATCTCCGTCGGTCTGATAATTAGGTTATGTGTTTTGGTCAAAGTTGGGGTGTGAATAATTTTGAGATTCCTGAATAAAACAGTAAATTTAAACTAAACAATTCAAATTTAATTGCAGTGTTGGTGTATGATTTTACGCTGCTCGCCACCGCTGTGGACAAACGTGGTTTTACATTAAGAAAACCGTCAAGACCTCCTGCTTTGGCCATATCAATCTCAGCCCACCAGGGGCAAGCTTCCAGAACTGGAGACAGTCACACTCATGTTGTCTTGAAGTAGGTGTGAGTTTGTCTTCAGGTTGAATGTTTCTCCTCGGACCACTAACACGGACTGAGTGCACAAGGCCGGATACCCTTGGGCCTCCCCGAGGTTGGGTTCCTGTGTGTGTTTGTACGGAGCGTGTTTTTGTTAAACAGAGGGGGTGTTGACTGTCAGTTTGCAGACAGGTTGAGACACTCACAGTACACGCTCATGGTCATCGTGGTCTCCACAGGCCGGAAAAGGGCGGGGTTGTTGGCATGACATGCCAGCTGCCTCCCGTTGTCAGAGCTAAGAGCAGTGACACTTTGAGAGGCAACAGAAAGACAGAAGAAATGAGAAGACACTTTAAACTGAGCTCAAAACATCACATCATGGTTGTCTCCGGCCATTCAGATCCTTTACTTTACAGTAAGTAAAAGTACATGTACAGTTTAGTCCAGTGGTTCACAGCTTTGGGGTTGGGCCTCCCAAAGGGTTACAAGATGAATCTGAGAGGTCATGAGACAAATAACAGAAGAGGAGAAAAAGCTCAGTTCTATTTCATTTTTTTAGGACTTTTTCCTCTTTGCTTTGCTTTCTGTGGAATAATGGATGCAGTTATTTAAATCAAACCACGTGAGGAGTTCAGAGGAAAAATGGTAGAACTGGTAGAAATTTCATCTTAAAGATGACAAGGAGCCACAACTAGACACTGATTTCCCTCTGAAAGAAGTAGAAAGTAGCATAAAATGGATTTACAAATTTGTACTTAAGTGCAGTACCTGAGTAAGTGTACTTTCCACCAATGTTTGGCCACTTGCACATGGCAGTAAATCCACAAATGCACTCAGTGATGTACGCTGAAAGATCCCCTAGTCCCCGCAATGCGGTGGATTTATTCTGAGCCTAGTTTACTCTTTCAGTTTATGTCTTCTATATCAAATTGCAGTAGAACGTCAACCATAACAATCACACATGGCCCACTGCTGTGTACTCTCAGTATGAATATGAGGAAGAAGCATCAATATTGCTTAAAACCTTGGCTGTTCTGCAATAGAGCTGAACAACGCTGCAGCTCCTCAGTACCAATGTTATCTCAGGATATGACAAGAGGTTATTATCTTTGACACAGTGGAGACAAGCAGGATTAAAGCAATCTATGGCCCTGCTTAATGTATAGGCACCTGGCGAACCGGCGAGGATCGGATCTGTCTCGCTGCTGGAATGTAATTTTGTGCATTTGATGGAAGCTAATTCAATCGCACAGTGCCAAGTAACAGTTCGCTGTGTGCAGAAATTCATTGTACTCACTAAGACAGAAGGGGAAAATAAGAGTGGGGTGGAAACAAGGGAAACAAGAAGCAAGAAACAAAGACAGACTTGGAGAGATTGAGCAGGCTGGTGAGGAGAATGAGTCTGGCAGGCGGGCGAACACATACGTTACTTCAGCATGCGTGTTCAGGAGCTTATCCTTTGAGCCAGACATGGTGAAAGACTCTGCACCTGTCAGCTCGACTCCATCTAAAAGACACAATGGGGGGAAGGCACACAAAAAGGGAGAATACTGTGTGTAAACTTGTTCCTGTGAGGCAGAAACATCAGTGTTATCCTCACGTGGAAGGGTAAATACTAGAATATGATAAATATGTGTGTGCTGCAGACACAGTATGTTCCACTGTCTCCACCTGTCTTTAAAATGAAATGAAATCAGCGCGGAGGCTCCAATATCAGCAAAACAAAATGATATTTTATTGAACACAATAAAGATGTACATTTCAACTAGAGGAGAGCAGATAATATATATCACAGAGCTACATCAAAACCCTGTAGAGAAATTCACACCAAGATAAAACAATAGAACATCTCTCCCTCTCTGCTTCAGCAGTATACAGCATAATAGGTGCGACAGGGGAGCGAAAGGCAAAAACAGAAAATGAGAAAATTGCAGTTTTTCTAACAACTAGGAACTTGACACATCCACTGTACATGTAATTGTAAAGTCAGTGGAAATTGGAAATTCATATGTTCGGGCTATTTCCTCCCACACAGAGTCTGCTCCTTTCAACTCTGCGATTCGAAGACTATGAAATAAGAAATCTTTACTGAACTTGCATTTCATCCTCTGCATTGTTTTTATGTTTATATATTCAGGTTGCGACCTATGGAAATCCCTGGATGTGGAATCTCGGAAAGACTGCTGCCTTTTTGTTCTAGCCTGTCAGGCTGACCATGTCCGTCAGATCAGAGAGGGTGACTCACCTTTAAAAAGTGCGATTTCAGCCATGGGCGCTGCGTCGGGGGCGATACAGGTGACGACATACTTCTTCCCTGCCACCCAAGGTGTCGCCATGTCCACCTCAAAGTACGGCTTGGATGGAGGAACTGAATGAGAGAAACAAAAGTAGCCATGTATCCATCACACTAATTCTGGGTTAGAGGAAACAGGCGATATCACAGATGGATATTAGCTTGTGCAGTGATATGATAATAAGCACTTGTAACATTTGGGACTGACTGGCATGTCATGCTGGAAGCTTTTGAGTGATTTACTGCAGCGAGGTTTGATGTTTTGTTGAGTTAGAATACAAATTTTAGACAAGAGGAGAATGCAGAGATGAAATAGTGATGAAACCGATCCAGTTCTAATCTATCATAGCAAACACCAAACACTTGTCTTCTCAGATCACCCCCAAGCTAAATGTGTGCTCTTTGGACTGATCAAAGCAGTCTTCACTTTTCCACTGTTCTACTATACAATCCTTTTTTCTGACCATAAATAGGAAATTCCAGAAAAAAAACATAGCTTTTAACAAAAGGGACCAAAAACTGTTCAGCAGTAAATTGAGACATGTGTCACCAACCAATCATCAAAGAGATTTCTGCAGATCTGTGAGTCACTCTTTACCAAGGCTATCAGCTCACCCTACGGGAACCTGACTGTTTATTGTAGCAGCTTTCAGCAAGTGGGTGAGCCCATAGAATCAGATGGCTGCCGTTAATGCTGTTATTCTTTCATCAAAGATCAAGCGCAAAGGCTGCCTGAGTTCAGAGACAGAACGGGGTGTTGGGAAGTGCAGCATGAATACGTGTGTGATGGAGACATGAAAGACCACAGCAGTGAAGTAAAGAATTATGGCGAGAATGAGAAGCCAGACAGACAGGCTGCAGAGGAGATCAGGGGCAGGAAGATGGCTGTGTTGAATATCTGCTAATGTGTCTGTAAAAAAAAAACACGGCTGGACCACAAGCAACAACTCCATCCGGCCCCTCATGCCTTCATCTCTTTGGAACATTACAATCAATCCTTGGCCACTAGGAGGAGCTGTTGCTGTGTGCAGAGTCGCCCATTGGCCCCAGTCTGCTATTGAGACAGATGAGATGTGGCTGCAGCTTCAAACTGATTTAAAAGAAGCAATTGAATCTGTGTGGACTGTGATGGGTTACCCAGAGCACTGCAGAGGCGCGCGCTGCAATAATGAGATGCATTTGTTTGTTTTCCCCCCCTCTTCCCTGAGAAGATGACTGGGCCATGCATCTATTGACAGCCCCTGCACTCTCAATCTAGTCAGGCCCGCACGATTCACATAGGCACACCACTTGTTGTGCTCGAGGAGCGTCTGGCAGCCTAACAAATCCTAAAATAAGAATAATGATATGTTCGCAAATGAGGCAGGCAGGTATCTAATTTTTTCCTCCCTCGCTCATGCTGGCCGGTTCCTCTTATCTCTCATTCACTCCATCATCATCCCTCGCTAGCAGCTCCAGCACACCCCACCCCACCCGCCCCCCCCCCCCTTTCCTCCTCACAAGCTATCCTTCTTGACCACTGCGGTTAAACTCCAGGAGTGCGGGGGAAGGTGTGTTCCAGCTTGGACTGGGAATTACAGCCCGCCATCCATCACATCTGCAAACCATGTGACCCAATCAGACCAGTCAGGATGAACTTACTCTCACGCACAAACACATTTGTACAAATGTGATAGCACACATGGACAACAACAAAACACACATTCTGTTCAATTTAGTAGACGTGCACTCAGAGCAAAGAACAGACAGCAAACAAGCTGTTCTCTTAATTAACTCTTTGTGCCCCTTCTTTGTCTACTTGCCAGGCAGCTTTTTTATTTTGTCTCCCTATCTCTCTCCCTTTCTCTCTACTTTCTAGCCCTATCTCTCTTATTAAGGTACACATATGAACACAAAAATAGGCACGCAAAGACTCGCTCCTGCTGTTCAGACGAGGAACAGTGAGCCGCAAAATTCGATTCATTAGACAAATACAGACGGATGGATGGATAAGGCAGATAAGAAGCAGATTAGCAGACACACATCAATATGCATAAGCAGCTCTTTCCACCTATCTTTCTCTCTCATTCACATACAGACGCACACGTTCCCTTTTCTCCTCTGCACACAAACACCCAAAGATAAACTCAAGTCTACAGTGCATGCAGATTTGCACGCACAAACACACTGACACAGGCGAGTGAATGCTACAGTCATCTCACTTCTCTCCATAAACAGGCGCCAGTGTGTGCACAGTAACATGTGATACAGAGCTGATTCTGTGGAAAATATTGGAGAGGGCCCAGAGGATAAAACAGTCTCTAAAAAGCTTATTGTGCTGAATTAAGAAAATAATGGAGAGCAGAAGATCAGACTTCTCAACAGCAGACAGACGCAACTCATCGCCTGTATCTCTGGAAGACAAAGATTGGCTAAAACCACACATTCTCGCACATGTACATGCACAAGAATGTGTTTTTGTTCTCAAACGGAAACACACACTCACACACACGCACGCACACACACTGTAGGTCTCAGGTGTCTGATCTCTGGCAATGAAAGCCTCTGAAACAGCACTCTTTTTTTCAGCTTCTCCCCCTTCACGTCTGCGTCTCCTCTGTTCTGGGGGAGAAGTGAATCACCCCCCACCCACTGACACATCACTCCTTCCTGACCCACTACTACTGTCTCTCTTACCTTTTGTTTTGGGTCGTTAAATTCCTGTTTGTGCACTGCCGTGACCATTAACAGAACATATTTTGCACTCATGCAAGCTCTGAACTGACTCAGTGGTAAATCTGCCTTACTTACCTACCTTGTTTTAAAAAAAGAGTTAAAAGCAAAGCAGAGCGAGAGCGAGAGAGAGAGAGAGAGAGAGAGAGAGGCATCCCAGTTGTCCCTTTAGTGTCTCATTGTGTGATTTAGCAGAGACTCATTTGTTAATTGTAAGAACCCTGACATCAGCCTGGCACTGTGATATGCACACCATCACATCAGTGCATAACACCCCGTCCTCTGCTGGGGTTATATCTTGGGCGACTGTCAGAACTTTTTCGTGAACGAAGATGAATAAAGTCACCATGTTCTACGTTGCCTGTGCCCCCATTTATAAGTTGTTCCATTATTCATAACAGGGAATCATAAAATGAAGGCTCATTATATACTCTTCAAGTGCTAAACTCATTAGCTACCGCAAAAACCTCACCATAGCCCTGGTTCCTAAAATGTCCTCTAACCTCCAACCAACACTGATAATAAGCTTACACACATGAGCACGCACTCACTCACACACACACACACACACACACACATATATCTCTGTAAGACCCAACTATGGCAACTGAATGAGTAACACAGTCTAAAACCAGAACACATCAAATAACTGTTTTGAACATTTGCAGGAGGCATCTGTACAGGCATGCAATGCGGTGAGGGAGAGAGTTGTTCATTAATAGGATTAAATGCTAAGGCTAATGGTATAAACCGAGACACAGGATGTGTCAGGTATGTGACGGGCACAGTGCGGGGTAAGTTTTAGCAGAGGAGGGGGTTTCAGTGGAGGAGGTAGAGGTTGTTATTGTCATGGATTACTCACTGCCACTTGATCTGCCTATTGCAGTAATCCCCTATCTAAGCTCTGCAGGAAGGCAAAAACACACAGGAGTTATGTTGCACCAATGGAAATGTCTTGAAAACATGTCTTTGTAAGCCCATGGATGGGGCTTATTGACATTTTTGCCTCCATCCCCGCTATTCACAGCCTGTGGTGATCCATCTTGAATTAGCCAGTCATGATAGCACTCCCTCTGACCCAAGAATCCAATTATTTGACCAGCAATCTCTGTTTTGTTTCCACATTCCTCCCCTCTCCCCCACTGTATCTCCTCATAAAGAGTTTATAGTGTTTTGATTTGATGCAGAGCTTGATGGGATATGGCCACGGTTGAGTGGCCAGGGGTGTGGGGCCTTGGGAGCTGTAGTTCAGTGATGGAGAAGTCCATGGGGAACTCATCAGAGACAGTGCTCTTGAAAAGGATGCACAGTTTCCAGTCCCAGTTCAGCACTAACAGGAGATTGAATTCATCAGCTCATTATAAAGCCCCAGATTAGTCACGTATTTTGAATCAGTTGAGTTGGTGGGGTGGAACAAATGACCCTTTAGGACCAAGGCTGCAGAGTCCTTTTTAAGTCAGTCGCTTCACGCTTTGCCCGTCGCAACAGTGCAGCTGCAAATGTCCATCTTAAACGTCCAACAGCTGTAGAGTGTTCTCAAGACGCTGAACAAAAACACCAGCTGAGATGTGTGGAGAGGATTCAGATCTGAGGATGTCGGGAACACAGGGCAGCAGTAGGTTTCAGTCATGGTTAATACAACTACCAGCAATCCCTGACGCAATACGAACATAATTCCCACACATTTTGACCTTTTCAACAAAGCCGAAAGCAACTGTCTTGACTTTGTGTATGTGGGCGCACATGCAATTGCCTTCTCAGAGGTAATAAATGTGGGAGTCAAGCCGGCTGCGGCTGCAGGTGTAGGCCTGCTGTAGGACTGCTGCAGTGTAGAACAGAACATAGCCTTTCAAAGGAGACGTCCACGGTCTATGCCTCTTCCTATCCCACACCACCCGCCATCCCTCCCACCGACCCATTGATGTCAGAAAAACCTGCTTTCTTCCCAGAGGAGAGTGAGGCTGCTAGAATTGCCCCGGCAACCTCCACGCCCCCCCCCTTCTGAAAAAACCCTCTCCATGGTCACCAAAGAGAAAGCCTGAAAGCGAGGGAGAGAGGGAGAAAATGTGCAACGGAGAGAATGGGGAGGGGGATGTAAGTAAATGAACTGCGCCTGGAGAAGAAAGGTTCTTTTAGAGTCCTTTCCTTGCCACATATGGGCTTGCTCCCACAAGCAAGAGGGAAAGGGAGAGAGAGATACCGGTTGTTATAGAGTGACAACAGGTGGTCTAATGTAGTCGCACAATTACATCTATTCCAGCCCATGTCTGAGAAGGAACTTTTCAATCACTTCTGTTATAATTTATTCCTGTGCAAGGGAGAGACATGGATCAC
This sequence comes from Chaetodon auriga, assembly GCF_051107435.1. Taxonomy (NCBI): domain Eukaryota; kingdom Metazoa; phylum Chordata; class Actinopteri; order Chaetodontiformes; family Chaetodontidae; genus Chaetodon; species Chaetodon auriga. The sequence continues at coordinate 17,875,215 of NC_135081.1, forward strand.
CCCGAGGCTGCCAGGGAATCCAGGCTCTACTGATGCTTTATATTGTGCAGCTGCTGGTTAAAGCCATAGACCTACTGGAACATGTAGGGATGGCACAGTGCTTGTTAAAGGAATAAATACTGTCTGAAAAGTTAGAAAAATTGTGACTTTCTTCATGGTTCATACATGCTTCAAATGCGATTTGCGCTTGAAGGAAACCGCTGAGTTCTACTGTACCAAGGACACTTTAAATTTAGTCCCTAAATTCAAGTGTGCGCTGCTTCAAATGCAACTGCCTTATGTTAAGCAAATTAAAGCTCTTTATCAATAGAGATGAATATTTAACAGCTCTTTATATGCTGATTACTGGTCAAGAGGTTGTGCGTATGTGTTACTGGAGTGCTGAGGATGCTCGCTGTGCCTTATTACATACATCGTTTTGTTACTCTGCCAGAAAATACATGTTTAAAGCTCCAAACATCCCCTCTGTTCACACACCCCATGGTCTCGCTCACTTAGCATGTTGACCCAGGCTGTACTGGAAATGATGGCTTGACTGCTCTCGGACCGGCCCGCTTGACACACATAGGGGCCGTCATCTTCCAGTTGGGCCTTCTCGATCTGGAGATGATACTGGCCTGGAACAGAGGGGGGGAGATTAATCATGTGTGCGCCACATTATGTCGTGATAAGGATGTGCTCACTAAACACATGTAAATGATTACAAAGATGAGGGTTTCATTTAGTTTTCTTGTTCACACCCCAATGAATATAGCGCTTGCTGTTCAGAGTTGTGGCATGTATATCGATAAGTACCTCCTGCAGGCCCTATTTCTCTGTGCTGATTTCAGAGTGCCTGAATTATGGGCAATTTTCAACTTGGGAAATGGGAAAATTAACAATAAAAGCAATTTGTACAATGTCTGGCATTTCAATTCAATACGGTAGTATACTCTACTACTGACGTTTTGGGTGTTTGATTTGATTATAAATAGACTATTTTCGTATTTCTGTAAATGGAAACATATCACTTGCTGAGAACCTCCTGCTGCTGGCATTTCCATTGACATGCAAGTGGTTGTCTATACTCATTGCAGAGGCATTTTGTTTCAGAATGAATTTCCAGTATGGTAAATGAAATCCAATCCCAGATTCACAACGCTGACTGAATAAACTGTCTATTAATTGATGCCAGGCAGAGTCCTTCTCTCTGTGTCTCTCTTCTGATAGTCTGGCATGCCAACAGGGCTTGATTTGTTTGATGCATTGCCATAACCTGTGGGGATTAGATGATGTTCAGTGTTGGTTTTCCAGCTCCCGATTCTCTGGCTCACAGCCTACTAACATGTGCAAAATAGTATCTTGGTCTGACAACCGCCCAGCCCTAAAAATGCATGTGTCAAGTAAGCTGGCAAGATAATTAACACCAACCAGAAGCAATTTTCACATCTAAGTTATCATTGAGTGCAGAGAGAGCGAGAGAGACATTGAAGTTATTAATCATATTCCTCTTTCCTGAAATTACTCACAAATAGTGCAATCAAGTTGCAGAGAGTGTGTATTTATGGGAGGGGAGATGGTGGATGGCTGCAACACGATTAGCTTATTTGTTCATTATTCTGTATTTATTTCAGCAAGGGCCAGCAAAATTTTGGGATACAGTAGCCATTATGACTGCAGTGCATATTGTAGTCTATTCTCCCCTCTGCATATCTGCCTTTGTATGTGTGTATAGGTCCTATATTGTTATGTAACTGGGGAAGGTCAGTTCCAGCAGAGAGGGAAGGAGAAAACTAACTCGTGTTGATCTTGATTCAGACAACCTTCTTGCATGATTCAGTCAGTTGTGTAGAGGCAATATACTTTCTCTCACTTCTTCTTGTAATTTGAAAATCAGGCGGTGTGTTACACAATTTGAGACAGCTCACAGGTCCATTCAGCGTTTCAGAAAGTTTTTATATTGTCATGTGCTTAGTGCTACCTGCTACAAAGTAGTACAATATAAAGTAAGTAGTGCAAAGGCTTCGATATTTCTAAAAGCATTCACACAATATGACAGACCCGGACCACCTGAAGGGTCTTTATCTTTATCACATATTTTTCTAGCTCTGTTCGGTGTTACATTCTCTGGGGTAAATAGTATTCGTGCACTTCTCCAAGGCCTACATGATTCTTTGAGCTTGACTACAACTTTTCCATTTGCATAGACAAGCTAGTGTTGCCAACATGCCCCAAACAAGAAATCCCAGCAAGTGGTTAAGTTAATATTCATGTGTAACAAATTTATAAATGTTTTATAACAGTTAGCTGAAATTAAGAAAAATATGCAACACTTGCAATATATGTGATGTCAGGTGAACATGAGTGTTGATTCATAATTAAATTTTGCCTGATTGACTGGCTGCATGCCACATACTACAATTAAATTACACCTTCTGGACCAATCACTGAAAACAAATTCTCACTTAATGCTTTGGCACCTTGAACAAGCTATTCTATCTGTTCCTCAGTGTGTTTGTCTCTGCAATGCGCAGTGTTGCGCACAGATGCAGGAAACCATAGACCTAGGCTCATATCCGCACACATTACATTATCGCTTCGGCTTGAATTCAGTGCTGCTTTTCTCCCGTGAGTGTGTGTGATTTCAGCCTTTTTTAAAGCGTCAATAAACATCATTGATGGTGACAATCAGTGAAAACTGGTGGGGTATCAAGAGCAGTCAAGTGTCATCATAAATGATTTTACTCTTTCCGTGCAGTGTAAAGTGATTGCATACATCAGTCCGCAGTTTCTTTTCCTGGTAAAGTGCACCTGCGCTGATGGCTATTTTATTCATGACTGTATGTTTGAGTGTTTGACAGCTTGTGTGTGCTTGTTTTCCTTCTGTTCCCATGTACACATTCTTATTTTGTTGTTGTTGATCTAAAAAGAGGCAAGATGTTTTTTCATAACCCTTTAACTGCCGTAATGTTTGCTGTAATTTGCTCACTGACAGCTAATCAGGTGACAAACAACATTTCTGTGTTTCATACATTTGTTTGCGTTGTTTATGTAAACTCTGTAGGTATGGACAATGCGTACATGGGCATCTATGCGTCTCTCGGCGTTTATGTGTTGCTGGCAGTCTCCCATACTGTGCAACAGTGAATTGCCGCTTGTCTAGTTGCAGGCTGATCAGGAACAGATGCTCTTCTCTTACTAGGGATTGCCTTCTAATTGGCTATTACTTTTTATAGACTGTGGTGCAGATTCCACATCACACTTTATTCCCTTCCACACATTTCACTGATTTGCTGACACTCTGTTGCTTTAATTTCGTTTATTTTTTGTCTTTACATGAGTGACAGTGGTGGTGGTGGTGGTGGGGGGGGGGCTGCTGACAATCACATCACCTCCTCAGTCCCAGATGCTCCCTGTATAGAGGACTAGTGTGCCATAAGGTTCCTGTAATGTATGTGTTGCTTTATTACAGCACTTTGAAGCCATAGCAACAACATCATCTCATTTACTTTTAGAGTAGCCAGCATCAAGCTCTTCTGTTGGATGCTTCCTGAGACGACAGCAGCGCTCCATAATTAAAACCATATGACCTGTATATCACAAGAAAATCAAGAAGTATACAGGATAAATCTAATACAGACAGCATGTTATTGTGCTACTTTCTTTGGAACATCATACTTTCATCCTACATCTGACAACTTGTTCAAGCCTAAGAAGTGGCTCAGCTTTACCTTGACCTGTGATATCTTATATTTTATTTTCCACCAAACCATGCACATATTTTTTCTGGTATATAGTTTATAGCTCTGGCTCTCTCTCTCTCTCTTTAAGAATTGCTGTCATTCTTTGTTTATATACCGAGTTCAATTATATTATATTATATTATATTATATTATATTATATTATATTATATTATATTATATATTATATTATATTATATTATATTACTACATACTTGTAGTTTTTAAGAACATTCTTTTCTCTTAGGTTTATTCTCATCCTTATTCTTCTTTATTGTATATATTTTATGTTTATGTGTATGTTTAGCCCGCTGCTGCAATCAACAAAGTAAAGTCTAAGTCTAAACCCACAAACTGCAAGACTCATTCAACAAAAGGCACTTTATAATGACAAATTCTGGTGTCTTTTCAATGATTCCTTTATCAAACAAATTCATTTATTTAGCTTGGATAAGTCCATCAAAGCCCAATAAGCCAGAGACCCTATTCTGTGAATATCCCTGTTTACCTCTCTTGGGGTTTCCAATCATGCTGTAGCGTGGAAAGCCTGGCAGGCTTCTCTGAGGTCCCAGGAGGAGGCCATCTTTCACCCACTGCACAGTCCCTGAGGCCCGCAGCACCTCACACCTCAGCACAGCTGTGGCTCCCATTCGCACAGTGAGGTTCCTGGGCTCAAACCTGAAGGCCTGCTGGGCCTGCGTGCCTGGAGACACAAAAGGAGACAGAGGAAAGGAGTTGGAGTGGAATGGTAGAGTAGGGAGGAGATGTGAGGGGATTTAATGTAAAGAGCTGGAGAAGAACAAGGGCTGAGTATGTCTGGTGAGTGCTATGGAGGAAATAAAAGGAGGACAGGGAGCATGACATAAACATACACCACAGGGATGCTGTCTTGTGGTCTTTTGTCTGAGAAGGCACCCCATTGTGCCCGGCCACATTATTCATCCTGGCATATGTTTTATTGATGGGAAACTGCAGTGATACGGCCCTGAAAATGAGTCAATAAAGTAATTACTGCGAATTAAATCCCCCCTCGGCAATGCAGATAGGGTATTGGGAGGAGGAAAAAAGCATGGGGTATCAGAGACCTCGTTCACCTGTGGTTTTTCTTCAATGTCGATGTCCCACCAGCTAATTCCTCCTGGGAAGAGTAATGATTATCACTTTAATCCCCCTTGTTTGTCATAGGTGGGGTTGGCCATCCTTCAACCAGGCTCTTAGGTGACATTCAGTGGTGCAGTGCTCTTGAGTCAGGAAGGTAGCCTTAATGCAAACTGCCCATGAGTTTCTAACGTTGGGGCTAGGATTATATGATTATTATACATAGAGGTTTATGAATAAATTCAGTTCAGGTTTGAGCCAAACACAACCGCATACCCCAATTAATGCCTAGTATCTAAGCATGAATCTCGTTTAAACGATGCCCCGAAGAGAAGCCAGCCTGATTCTGCTAGGCTGTTTGAGTCTTGACCTTCATTGAAGCAATGACCAAGTTGTTTGTGAAGTGCATGCTCTGTTGCGTCTGACAACATGAGTGAGAGGCAGAGCTCTCAGATCAAGGCTGAACCAGTCACCTCACGTCAAATATGAAGGGCAAGATTGGCCATTACAGAGGATGCATACAAACAACCAAACACAGGAGCACATTAGCATACAGTTTACATAAATGAATACTCAACAGCGATCTACAGTGGCTGCTGAAATAATTATGCTTATAATAGTCATTTAGAGATATAGAAATACTAAATGCCACATGGAAATGCAGCGAAGAGACTCAGTTTTCATGTCGTAAAATGAGAGTATATAACTTTTAAATGAGGAAATGACACAATCTTCCTCTTACAAGATAAATTCAGAAGCATTCACTCAGGAGGTTTGCCTCACTTAATAGCTTATGGTGGCTAATGTCAGCAAGCTTTCAACACTGATGTCGAAATGGCATTACTGAGTCAGTTTATTGACTATTCTCTACTTGTGCTACTGATACCTTTCATGTCCCAGATCAACATTTCAATGGTTTTCTCCTAAACATGAAAGAAGTTAATACCTCACCAGGACACACATTTGTAGTGTGCCACTCGGGGTCCCCCACCACTCTCTTCTCTCTCAGTCAAGCTGCCAAATGATGACATCTTAAACCAACTGAGTCAGTGGTAATGAAAGAGAATTTAATGTTGCATTTTGCTGTATTTTGCCACTTGTGACCACAGACACTAAAATTTCAGTATCAATTTTTTTTTGGACCATAAAAATGAGGGGAGTTTCAGAGATGGGTGGTTGGGGGTTCTCTGCAAGTTTGTTACTGCATCACCCTTCATATTCCAAGTATTTGACCCATTGTTGATACAAACAGATTAATTCCTACAGCTTTTCAGGGAAGAGGGGGAGCAGGTCTATTTGAATAAACTGACTGATAAACATTTTGACTTGCACTGGTGTAAGTAATAACATTAATGACTGCTCAATTCCATTTCAGTTCCCCAGTAAGCCTTGCCAGTAAACAAGCATGCACATTACTTGGGTGTGCTGTAACTGCAGCTCCTTAAATGGAATGCATCCATCATTAATTCATGTTATTAATTACACCTTTGCTTTCTTGCTAGAACTTGTCAAACGGTCTGCCGTGAAATGTTGATTTCCATTCCCTGTTCAAGATTGGATGTCTGTAATTATATATGTATGCTTCTCAAGCCTTTTTTCTACATTCACTTGTACCTTCACCAGTTACAGCATGTACCTCATATTCCAGTGTTATCTAATGCTGATTTGTTTGTTGTCTTCCCCTCCTGTCATAATGTAGCAGCATATGTGATAAACATCATGTTGTTCACGATATGATCCACCTGAAGTGTGTTCCTTATGTCCAGTCTACTCTGTAACTTTGTTTTAGTTGCCGTCACTTCCTTAGCAATACGGTTAGCCTCTACATATGATGCTTTTAGCGCACTCACGGTTGTTGACGTGGTGGCCTTCAATACTCTGCTTCTTTCTCATTTTTTTGGTTCAAAAAAACTTAATTTTTCTTGGCAGTCGTAGGCTCTTCTTCTGTCTCATCATTGGGCCTTTTCCCATTTCCAAAGTAGCTCTCCAAAGATGTTTGTTTTTTACTAATTTTAGCTAGCTTGTGGGCTTAATTTTTTTTTGGCGTCACGTGACAGAAACAGGTATGTGTCAAGCGCGTCAAGATGAACGGAGGGATGTTATTAAAACAGAATCTGATTTTCAAAGTAAAACATCTTTCAGTGTGTGATCGTCGATAAAGTGGAAATAAAATGAAGTATTTATTCTTTCTGTGCAGTCCGGTAGTTGGGGACCACTGCACTATACAGTCAAATGACTTCGTGTTATGTTTAGTGAGTTCCATGAGCTGGAAGTCATGGTGGTAATCACTATGGAAGCTACTGAGGAAATACCCAATAGCAGAAGTGAAATTATGTCAGTGCTATATATTTTCTGTAAACAGACTCAAAGCCAGAGGTGAAAACAGGAGGGACATAGGCAGTGTATAAAAACTGATAACATGCCCAGCACCTTACTGCTCACACTGGACTGATATAGCTGGAGCCAAACCGAGCCAAATGACAACCCTGGCTGAAAAGTCACTATGGTCACATGGAGTAACCCTATCTGTTGTACTACAGCTGGGGTGTTCGGATTAAGTCATTTGCATAAAACACTAATACCCTAACACTGAGTTCCCGTGTTACCATGAATAAATCGGTTAATAAAATGTTCCTTTCTACCTGAGGTCCTGTTTATTGGCCCCTCAGTAAAAGACAGTGAATAAGATGCAGCTGCTGGTTTCCCATTTGACAAAGAAATAACAAGAGAAGAAGGCAATCATGATGATGTTCGTAGGTTCTGTGCACCGGCTGGACTTGCTTGGTATTGTGTGATTTGCTCAGAGGCTTAAAAAACAAAACTGAAAGGAGAAACATACTGTATACAGATACTGCAGAGAGCCCATCAATACTGCAGTAAACCTGGTATCTTAAACAAGAGTTTCATAAGATTAAGAGATAAGTATGTGATTAAGCAGGTTAATTTAACTGATTTACATTTAAAGCACGTGCATCGCTCTAAACCTGTGTGGTGTCATTCAATAAAGTCAAAGTTCCCACTGCTCAGGTGAACGGCCAGCACACAGATGGTACTTGAAAAGGCCACAGTTACTGTACCGATAGCTCCATGGTGACATTTGATTCTCTTACCCCAGATGAGACAGAGAAAGGGTAAAGCTGAAGGAGACACAATCCATGCTGACAAGAAGTCCATTTCACCACTGACATCTGACCTTCGACAATCCTGGAGAAAGAAAAAAAAAAAAAAAAACCTACATGAAATAGGCACAAACATGAACTCTCGGTCAAGGTGAATATAGTAGACATGTTTTTAAATGTGAAGCAGTGTAGTATAAGAAGCTATCAGACTGAAATGAGTCTTTCCATGTTTCTTGTTATTTCCGAGGTTTGACTTTCTGACAACATATTGTGAGTTGTGTTTGCAATAGTATTTACAATTCACCATAGCACACAAGTCACATAATAACAACATTACAACAGGCTTTTCAGATCAACCATTCCATCAATGAATGAATCAGTCCATCAATCCTGCATTGGCATACAATGTGAAAACACAAAAAGGTAAGTTGATTTTAAAGCACATTTAACTGAATGGAAACCAATGGCTGCACGAAGCAACTGCTTTCAGAATCAGAAGATGCTCATGCTTTGTTGTTTAGACATGACAATTTGTTTAGTAAATCGGTTAAAACGTGCAATTGTTCTGGCATGGTTCTTTAAGTCATGTCAAAATGTCTGTCGGTTACAAAGGTGTATTTGTATTTCGCAGGTAATTTCCCATAGGTACATGAAAGTGGAATAACGTGACCCACTGTAAGGATCATGCCGTGCTCTTGCTGTGAACAGATCCCAGAGACAGTTTGGAATTTAAGTCTGTACACCGTGTTGTGGGTCTGTGCCCATTGCATCCAGTACTATTTTTGACCTGGAAGAGTCCTCTGTGGATTTTAAGTCAGTTTGTAATCACTTCAATTTATCTGCTGCAGGAGTGGAACAAATAATAGTGATTTACTTAATTGAAAACTAAATATTTTCTCATCTGAATAGACAAAATGAATTGAAGGCAAGAACAGCTCTTTGACGCATCTCCCCTCAGTCGATTAGTTGCACTCCAACAGGCTTTGATAAGAATTAACTCACACTCAATTATTTTTTTTCGCTCTCAAAACATTTGTGTATTTCAGAGCCCCCAGTATACTCTTTGAACACACAAGGGCAATTACTTCCCTCTTCAATGAATAGAAAATCTTTTCTGAGGTTAAAAGTGCCCGTCTTCTCTTTATGTCTGTCTCTATTAATGCCTTATGTAGGTAAACACAAACACACTCATTATACTCTGCCTAATGCTGACGTTTTTTTCTCATAGGCTTTGAAATTTACAGCTATTCACCCAGGGACAAGAAATACTGGATTTCTCTCATTTGTCTTCGGTATAATGAAAAAAGCCAGAATTTAATCTGTACCTTTGAGATTTAGAGCTCAAACAGCAGGTTTTCCCTGCAAGGAAGAGGTTTGGGCAGCACAGAGAGGCTGCTGCTGGGCTCATGAGTCACCATTTTCATCTGGACTCTTACTGAAAGCAGACACAACCCACCTGACCTCTCCTCATTCCCATTACCTAGCCAAACAACCAGCTTAATTACTATAAAAACACAGCCAGTTGCAAGAATGTTGATTTGCTGATGCATGCTTATTTTGCTTGCATGAGAAATGTGGAATGTTGTAGCATTTGTGGAGTAACTGTGATATGTCATTTAGCAGTTGCTTGAAATGTAATTAGATAAATACCATACTGAATGGCAATTTAATTTGTCTTCACAAATATAAGCAAGACCCATATTTTACTCCAGCAGCACTTACTGCCAAAGATTTTTTTTTTTTTTTACCTTGTTCTTCACCAGCTTCTTACATATGCAAATTAGAAAGTTTGATTTGAAATTTGATTCGCTTTCAGAGACAAGGCTGCCACTCTCCCTGCAAGGGCATTAGAGGTAGCTGAGCCATTCAGCGTGACCCTGACAGGTAGATTTTTAATGGCGTCTTTCATAACATCATCAAACGACTCAATACACTCAATCCTAGACCAATTTAACGTGAAACCCCATGAAATCAGTCAATGTGCAGAAAATGAAGTTTCAACCTCCGTGCAGCCACCCAATTCAGATGTGGTCCTACATCTTAATACCGGCCTAACTTCTTACCAATCTCACCAGTTGCCTGTGGGTGCAATTACTGTAGCTTTATAGGAGCTGCATTGTGAGCCATTACTGCTTTAACACCAAACTGCTGATAGAGAAGGTTTCTAAAAGATGCAGATTAGATTATCAGCAGAATCTAATCACATCTGAATCATTGATTGTGTATTAAAACATGGTATTCTTCAAGCAGTCTGATTAAGACCCTGCTGGGAGTGCTAAAATCTAACAGAACACACCTCAGCCTTGACAGCAGACAGGCAAAATCATACAGTATCAGCTTGGTCCAGCAGCTCAGTGGCTTGACAATGTACATGTCCAATACAGATTCAAGACACTGAAAGAAGGCAAAGTTCGGTGTTCCTGTGCTTCGACTCCACTCCCCTTAGCAAAGTGTTCAAGTTTACTGGATTACTCTGACTTCGCTACACACGCTCACACACCAGCTCTCCTCAGGAAAAAGTTGAGAGACAGAGAGGCAAAACCTTCTTTCAACCTCCACCAACTCAAGCGCATCTGCCTGCCTAGGGTGCACAGAGAGAGAGTGAGGCAGGCAGACAGAGAGGGGGTACCTCCGTCTTAAAAAAAACCCAAGAATCTTTGAATAGGTGTGTGGATTTGCATGAGAGACAGAGAGCTGTGCTTACCTGTTGAGTGACGCCGAGGCTCAGGAGCGCCTTTTTGTCTTCCTGATCTACAGATGGCTCTCTGAACACAAGTGAGCAACGGAGATGTTAAAGAATGCCAATGGGACTCCCCCTTCTCTCACTCCTTAGTCTAAGACAGAGGCAAACAGATGAAGAGAGGGAGAGAGGCAGTAGCGGAGACTGAAGAATGAAGGAAGGTGTGTATATGAAAAGTGTTGGTGGCGGTGGTTACAAGGGGGTCACCTGTACGGGAAAATAAATGTCACAAAAACAATAGCAATGTCATTGCTGCCCCAAGGATTCAGAGAATCTTTAATGCTTTTGAGGCCACACAGTAACGACATGGACCTCTTTCAGCAGAATTGAATTAACTATAAAAGCTTAATAAAGTTGCAGTGAGCCGGTAATAAGAGCAGATGAACATGCTTGTAGTTTCTGTCTATTCTGCCTTCCTGGGGAGTATTCATGGATCCTCCTATTTAGTGTTTCACTGTGCTGGGTTGGAAGGAGCAGTGCAGCCCTCAAAGACACAGATGCAACATGGACGTCTTCACAGCTGCTACTTTGTAACATTTACGCTCATACATAATGAATGGAATAGAGAGTATCCTCATAACTGTATTTCCTATACTGAATACTCCTGAGGTGATCTGCTCCGCTGCAGAGATGGAGACAGAGACAGGCCAAAGAATTCACTCTCAGCAGTGGAATATTTGATTCCTTTTTTTTTTTTTCCGGAATATTGCCTTTTGTCAATTATATACTTCTTACTGAATGATGGCTGGAGAATACTGCCATTTGCTCAGTGGAACATGGTGAAAGCTCTTCTAGCAAGACCACCTAAAGGTCATGTTTATTTTCCATGTGCATGTATTTTTCATTTGATCTGCTGATAGTCCACACTTGGGCTGTGGCTCCATGCTGACTATAAGTACAACCTATTTGCTCAGTCTGACGCAAAAGCAGTTATACTGCTGCATCTGTTGATCCACTATGGGTCAGCCATGCAGTAATGATAGACCAACCACTGTCTGTGCGAATAGTGCTTTAGAAACTCCCACATTTGTGCAGCAGGCAAGAAAGAATGATAACAATGCACACTCTTATAGTGGGACACATTCAAGGACTGTAACCTGATGTTGTTCATGCAGCACAGTGCCAGTGTCCAGCATAGTTGTGTGTGTAGTGTGTGAGTGGCTTTGTGTATGTGTCCAGGCGGTGTGTGGGTGTGTGTGGCCCAGATGTTAACAGCTGTGTTGTGTAGTCGGAGCCGGCCCCACAGACAGTCATTAAGCCCAGCAGCCCAGGGCTGGAAGGTTAATTCCCCCGCCTGGAGGGGTATGTAGGTGGGAGGAAGGAGAAAGGGAGGGGGGGGAGGGCGGAGGATGAGGAGGAGAGATGGCGGCGGGGGGAGTGTGGGGGGGAGCAATGGGAGGCGAGGGGGCTGTGAAGCTCAGCACTCAGTTCACACAAACAGCACTGTCAGCAAGAGTGGAGCCGCTCCACTGCCAGACGAAGGAAGAGGAGGGAGAGAGCTGGGGCCTGACAGAGAGGTGTGGAGGGAGGGAGGGAGATGGACAGAGGACCTGAAGATGAATGGCGAGGGGAGAATGCAGGGAAGAGGAGGGAAATACAGTAAGAGGGTAAAAAGAATTCATGTCAGGAGGTTGGACAGGCAGAGGGTGAGATGAAGGGGACACGAACGAGCAAGGTAATGGAGCGAGAGAAACGGATGGAGGAAGGAGACAGAAAGATACTGTAAAATGGGCTGTGGAGTGATGAATAGAAGACGAGGGAGGATCAGGGGAAGGGGGGAGATGGGAGGAAGGAAGGCTGACATGAAGAGTTGTTTTGAAAACCAACAGGAAGTCTACTGACTCAGACCAGTGCGGCAGGGAAAGCGAGGAGGAAGATTAATCAAAGAAAGCAATAAGCACTACGGTGGAAAGCAACACAATATGTGGAAGAGGGAAAGATAGGGTCATGTTCAGGAGATTGATTCAGAAAAGTAGAGTAGGAGTGAGACCGCATGGGATATTTTTTGTGTGTATGAGTTCCTGTGCATGCCTCTGGGTGTGTACAGTATGTGTGTGGAAGGTGCATGGGTTAGGGGGGCGTGCTTAAATCATTTGGATTAGCCATTAGCAATGTGGCAGCTCAGATTCTGTCACATGTCAAAATAAAGAATGAATGAATATGACAACTTGGAGTCAGTAGCTACAGTCCACACAGTCAGAGATATTCAATGCCCACACCAAGAAGAGGATTTAACCAGCTCAGTGCCCACAGTTCAGGGGAAGTGGTTAATTTAAAGAAAAACGGGCCTCAGTAACCCTTCAAGGCTTCTGAGAGCTCCGACAAAGGCCTGCAGAATTGTCTTTGTGCACTGAGCTGGAGCGCATTACATCCACACTCTGAGCCTCAGCATTAACTACAGCCATCTGACCTGATGATCTGATTGGAGCCCAGGCTTCTGTTGCCTGCCACAGTACAGCTGCCATATCAGTGATGCTTCTGTGTTCTAAATCTGTAGACAAGGTCAACATGTTTTTTTTTTTGTTTTTTTTACCCCTGGCCAATCTGGCTCCCAGTCGACCACAGGAGAAGGAGATTTAACAGGCAGCCGCAGATTTGGAGCATGCATCACCAGAAACCAGAAATGACAATTACAGGCATCACTAAAATAACGGTAGCAAACAGAGATAAGAGGACTTTCAAAAGTCTGACAGCATAGATAGTTGCTTAATCCCCTTCAGCGGCACTTTCTTCAAAAGTCTGTTATTGTGATGAAGTCTGTATAGGGACATGAACCTTGTCCCACTGCTGGCAAGTTTGCAAGAAGGGATTCTCAAGTCACTGTGCTTTGGGTGACCTGTAGACCAAGTGATGCTGGAGCATGTGGAAGGACATGTATCAGGGTTAAGACGGATTTGGAAAAACCCAATTAAACACACCGACACACTCTTTGCTGTTCCCTCTCAATCCCCATCCCTGTGTCCCTTTGCATTTTGGCAGCAACATGGAGTTCAGAGGTGGGTGTGTGTGTGTGTATGTGCATATGTGAGTGTGTGTGTGTGTGTGTGTGTGTGTGTGTGTGTGTGTGTGTGTGTATATGTGTCAGGATGAATGGAGAGGCTTGAGACAACCAGCTGTGGTGTCCAGATTGGGAAGGGATTATTTCCCAAATCTCCCCCATTTACCTCAGCTGCCTAACAAGCTCCTGCATAACCATGTTAATTCACTGATATTGCGACTTCGATTCCGCTGTTAATAACAAACAAACACAGTCAGCCAATCAAATGAGGTCTTGTTGATGAGGTTTTATAGAGATGTTTGTTTCAGTAAAGCACAACATGAGGAGGCTCAGTGAGCATGTGTAAGAGGGTCTATATTAGATAAAAATCTTCATCAGACTAATAAGCAGCATTAGATACAGGGATATAACTGATGGCTGCACGATGCTAATTCAATTGCAGTAACATTTAGACAGACAGTAAAAATAAATCACTGGGTCGCTGCAAGTGCATGCGATCACACCAGGGCCAAGGAAGAAGCAAAAGCTAAACATGAACCAGGCATCTTTGGGAAAGTGGAACTCCTCATCGAACAGATTCCTGTGTGAAGTCACAAGGTCAGAGGCTGGACAGGATCCCTGAAACAATATTATTAGGTCACTGAGGGAAGAGGAGCAGGGTCAGATAATAAGACTCAATCCAGCTGAGTGAAAATGCATGGGAGGGAAAGTGCTGACGCCTCCCTCGCTCTTGCTCATCCAATTCCCAGCGCTTACTCTGTGCCACTGATATTCATGCCGAGCTGTCTGTCCACGGCCCACAAACTTTAACGTTCGCTGTCTCCGCCGCCCCATCTATCACCCCACCGCGGTGATGGACAAATGGAGAGCAAAGCAGAGAACATGGTGGGGGGTGGGGAGGAAAGACGAGGGGACAATCTTGAAATTTGGGGTCAGAAAAGGCAATTGTTGCAACCATTCTTGTGTGTCCCATTCACTTATTCAGAGGCACCTCATCCATGTACAATAAATACACACACAAACGTATGTGCATGGAGGCACACACCCGACAAACACACACAACACCAGAGCTTCCTATCACAAGCAATTCAATATAAAGATACACAGAGCTCAGGCAATAACCTGATCCTGGCAAGAGATGTTATGGGCTTTGACAGGCGGGCTGAGCCACACAGCCCAGGCTGTTCTCCCAGTGTCACTAACAAAACAGAAGGATTAGAGGATGAAACTGAGCTAAATCTGGGCGAGCTAAAAATGAGGGCAAAAACAGGCATGGAAAGAAACAATATTGAATGGATCCAAAGCAAGCCTTTAACAAAGGCTATTAAGCAATAAAAGGCCACTTTAATAACAAAACCCTTGTGCTCTATTATTTATGTTCTGCTGTCCACCCACATACACTGTACATGCACGCGCACACACACACACACACACACACACACACACACACCACACACACACACACACACACACACACATAACACAAATACGTTTGCTATGCTATGCGTATATTTCTTCCTCTGTGTTTTCTATGAAAGAACCTTCATTGACTGGATTCATTCTTCTATCAACTATTATCCGTAACTCTCACCATGATAGCTTTAACGACAGTGAGCTGAGGTCAGCAGCAATGTTCCTCCTCACCTCTCCCTGACAGCATTAGCATTACCATAGTGGTGAAGACTTTGCAATTTATACCTCGGGAGAATGGGATTTTTCTTATTATTTTTACTGAAGGTCAGGAAATGCAGTTTTCAATTGAGTGACTCAATGATTCAAATTCAGTTTACAGTATTTGTGATTATTACGAAGTGTGGAGTTTTGTCACCTCCACCTGACACCCAAGACAAAGACGGGTTCTCAGTTCAGTACACATTATGCATTGAATGGACAATATGTCTTGAAATGGGAGCCACAGTTCAACACTGTTGTCTAGGGGTTAGTCATTGTAGTCTAGCAGGTATTTTCTTCAAAATGCAGTGCTGTGGTTGCTGAGGTGAGACAAAATTTGTTGTTTTTATCAAAGGGTGGCTGTGTTTTCGTTGTAAAGTAATGCTTCTGCTTTGTGCAATATGAGGCTTGGGAAACAGACTGCAGCAAAAAGCAAAAAGCAAGAATTTGAATTGTATTTACTTTATTTACCAAAAGATACTGACATGTAAAAATGAGTGATAGGCAGTGCTTTATCCAGCGTCAGCACTGTCTCAAGCAGAGCTGATGTGTTTTACATTTGGCCTGCATGAACATGGTATGTTTTGGCACTTATCCATACCAGGATATTTTCTTTGAATTCACATCAGTAAGATTCAATACAGCCTTTAAAAATCTCATATGAACCATATACTGCAAAATATAGAAGAAATGGTGTGTGTATAAGCTCGTAGCTGCAAGAGGTAATGGCTGACCACCTGCTAGTGGGCCTCATATTTTATTGACTTTAACTTTTATTTCAGCTGTGTTCACTTAAAGCTGCAACACAAAAAAGTCAATAGGCCACTGCAGATTGACCAATATACATTATGGCTGCACACCAAGCCATTTCATAACATAAGATGACCAAAAGCACAACGCAGTGCAAAGCTGTGTCAGCAATCAAGGAATTATGATCAAACATTACATCTTAAAAGCTGTGATTTATATATTTTTTTCTGTCCTCATTTACAGCTAAACGCCATAAACCGTGTTGTCATTTTTGAACAGAGATCTTTTTAAATTAGCCTTTTGCGAAACAGGCCAGAAAGACCTCACTTCGCAAATTATGCCCTTATTCTGACGGGATAGAAGTACAAGGGCACGTGGACATTAAAAACACACACAATCAGGCCGAAGTACACCTCTGCCAACAGATGGGTTTATGGCTTTGTTGAGGTGGAGTTTGCCATCCTGCCCATCCCATTTTCACAAAATCCACTTTAATTAACATATCAGAGCTCCAAACGAGGCTAAACCTCTTCTCTGCAAACTGTAATCTGCCCAGTTTGAACTGACCAACCATGGAGCCTACATGATAAGGCTTGCCAACCGAAACACAAGGATAATCCAGTTATACCTGCTTATGCAGCGGACAGCGAAAAGCACTGATCTGACAGGCTCTCTCTGAAGTGCCATAGCTTGCATGTTGTTTTAACCGAAGTGTTTTCATTTATTTATATCATGTGGCTCGATCTGATAGGATTCTCTGAGTCATTTTGTCCGCATTATCTGGCCTGCGCTCCACTTGCACAATAAGATTAAATATATGGACTGCTACTGGGTTGCAGAGCATATGCCTTTCTTTTAATCTTCCTCTGTGCCTTCTATCACTTTGTTCCCTCCCATGCAACTTCCTCCCATGCACCCTGTCACTCTGTCCCAATCATCTAACCCTTAACCGCCGCTACCACACTTCATCTGTCACGAAATTTATTTATTTCCCTTCTTTCAAGTTTGTTCTCCAAAACATTATACCACTCGCTCCCTCTTCTGCCCCCCTTCTGAGTAGCTATTTTGATCTGAAGGTGTCACAGGAGCAATGGCAGGGTGACTGTGATTCCCTCCACCTGCAGACTCACAACCCCCACAGGACCGCCAGGGAAAGTTGAACGGGCCAACAGATGGAGACTATTGTGCGAGGGAGGGTGTGGGGTAGAGCGTGGCAGCAGTGCAGCAGAAGACGTGGGGAGTCGTGAGAGCGTGCGTGTGTGTGCATGTGATGCTCAGTGTGTTTGTGCACGTGTTTATGAAGGCTACACTTGTTTTTGTGCGTGTGCAAGTATGTTTTGTGTATGTGTGAATTCATGCCTTTGTGTTTGTGTGTGGGGGGGCAAAGGGGAAGGAGGGTGGTTGCGGTCGGGGCATGGCGGTTTAACACAAGATGTTTGAAATCTGTTGGTCTGACAGCGTGTCACAAGACTGCTTGGTTAATAGAGTCTCCTGGAATGTCCTCTCCTGCAGTTTTAATGAACCCCAACCCAAAAGGCCTAATGAAGCGTGCTCCGTTTGCCAAAACAGTCCCTCGGCTTGACCTCCCCTGACCCGCACCACTCCCACGCCACTTGAGGGTGGGTCTCCATGGTGACCAGCCTAGAGAGTCTACTGGGTCTAATGTTGTCAAAAGGGACAAAGGAGGGAGTTAAGTTAGAAAAAAGCAAACAGTTAAGACAAAACACGCCAGCACATGGGCCTGCATATGCTTATAGATGGAGGTGGTTTCACCAGTTTAAGATTTTAAATGTTGCATATTTCTGCTCCTCTTTGTTATCCTGACAAAAAAAAGGCCAGTTAGCAAAAAGCTGCTCTCTTCTGGCCAAGAAAACATTTTCTTAACAAGCTCTTCCCCCTTGTCAGCATCCAAAAAGACACACAAACACAAGCGCATGCACACACACACACAAGTTGGTCCTCATTGCAGCTTAACTATTCTTTGTTCAAGCCAAGCAAGAGCCTCATTATTCAATAAGTTAAGACTATAACACAGGCAGTGTTGGGTGCATCCGAGAGGGATGCTGGTGTGTGTGTGTGTGTGTGTGTGTGTGTGTATACATGTGTGTTAAGTATGAGTTAAGGACTAATAAAGTGCACGGCACCTAATTAAACAGTCTTTGTTTATGCTCTATAGCAGTGGTATAAACTCAGCAGGCACAATACAGGGTGGTATGCCAGGTCGCTATGCTCTCATTTGAATAACTACAGACAAAAGCAATGAGAGAGAAGGGGGCAATCAACTTCAAACGGAATTCTTGCTTAATTGCAAAAGTGAGAGAAAACTAGCAAAGACAAAGGAGAATGGGCTGATTAAAGTTGCACTGAGCAGTGTTTGCAATCCTACACAACATTTAAAGGTACACTGAATATCCTTACTGGATGCAAGTGCGATAAACAACATATAATTTGATTAAAAGCCTTTATTTCCCTTTTACTATTGAGCATGTGACAGGACTGAAACAGGGAGTGTGATTTCTGTCAAGGCTGAAAATGGACCAAAGATAAACAGTTTCTAGACTGAATAACTTTTGATTAATGTTTTTGTTGTTTTGTTTTTTGCTTCGCCGCTGTGAACTGTTGAGGCACAGCACTGTGAAGTTAGAATAACAAGCACAGACATGCAATGGTTCCCTTCCATTGGCAGTACAGATAAAGAAACAAACTGCCCATGGATGGCTGGACTTTTTTAATTATAATGTGAATCAGTCCTGAGACCCGTCCACCACTCCCCAACGTACCCCCCCCTTTAAGAAAACAAGGTGGAAAACCTGAATGGGCAATCAGTGCTGTTCTGCCTGTGCACATTCCTGAATCCAGCACTCTAATAGTGCCATTCATTATAAGCCTTATTAAAACAAACACAGACTTTATGATATAATAACAAATAAGCAAGGCTGCACACAATAATTGACAGAATTTAAAAGTGCCATGGTACAC
Source organism: Chaetodon auriga (assembly GCF_051107435.1). Taxonomy (NCBI): domain Eukaryota; kingdom Metazoa; phylum Chordata; class Actinopteri; order Chaetodontiformes; family Chaetodontidae; genus Chaetodon; species Chaetodon auriga. The sequence goes on from NC_135081.1 coordinate 17,894,289, forward strand.
TACATTACCACTGTGACCTATCTCTGTCTCCCTCTCTTCTCTCCCACACAAAAACATGTGCACCCACTTATACACACACATACTGAAATAAAGTAATCAAGGATATTTAAATGACTGTGCAGGCAAACTGCAAATGGTAAAAAAACATTATGGGCTAAGCATCCCTGATCTCCCAAGGTGGTGAGAAGGGGTGGGCTGGGTGGGTGGATAGGGTCCATTTACAGACAGTTGTAACCTCAAAAGTGGGGGTATGTGCATGGTAAGAGACCACACATGGGAACAAATGTGCAGATCTCTACACACTGTCTCACTAAACAATATCAACTACAAGCATTACATGTATTCCTCTGTGCAATATTTTTTATTTTGTTTTATTTTTTGTCACCAGATGTAGGACCAATGTACACATTGCTCATAGTCAGAATCCCAAAGTGTCAGATGATGTTGGGGGCAGGGCTGGAGATTTAGTGCGATCTGCATGTGTGTGTGAGAGGAACTGAAGGGGCTCCTGAGTGCTACCAGCTGACATTCCCATGCAATCCAAAGACTAATTGATTAAAGGGTTATGAACATGTGTGCATGGAGATGCCATTGAGTGTCCATGTCTACATGGGAAATGTATGCCATATGGAGCAGGGATTGCGACTCAATTACTGTGAATTGGGTAAGTGTGCTATGTATCAGGGCCGGCTATTTGGTTCTCATACTATATGCTTCAATCTTCATAGTCAGGCTTAGGATATTGTAGACTCCCAAATAGACATGCTATATATTTTGACATGCATAATAATGGAGGCCATTGGTCTTAGTATTGATGTGAAACATGTGTGAACTCCACTGCTACAAGATTACTTTAAACCCATTGCTACCACATGTATTAGCATCCCACAGAAAAAAAGATCAAAAACATTCTACAGTGTAAAATATGACCTCTCATTTTTTGGGGAATCTCTACGCATTAAGTCTTTGTTCTTAAAAATTCTCCTTTCAGCATGTCTAGCCCACTAATTAACACATTGTATCTGTTTAAGTTGTGCAAAAGCTGAAGCGTGAAAACGAGTCTTGCTGTCACCATGAGGTTGCAAGACAACCAGCGGACTCCGGGAAATCTCTTGAAGCCACCAGCCAAGAAACAGTCCCGTCCATAACCCATTTCAAAAAGCTAAAATAATAAATGTAAGTGTGTATCCCAAAATGTCAGAGAAATCTGAAATCTGTAACTGCAGTAACTACAAATGTCTTGACACTAAAATTGTGGGCTGCATACTGAGAGTGTATTTTAGGCTGACACTGTAGATTTATTCAGAGCTACACAGAACTTCTTTGGCAAAGTGAGGATTGGGCCTATTTCATATGGCTGTGTTTTATTGTAGCGAGAATGTGCATTGGGGGATGCTGCTGGATGAATCAACGCTACCAAATTGAACTAATTGCACTGTTGCCTGCCCAATGGACCCTGTCTGGGACTCGGGAGAGCAAAGAGCTGAGAGCATGCGAGTACATTACTGAATCCGACTAATTGCTCACACCTGTGCCTGCCCAGTTGACTCTGCTGGGGATTCCAGGGAACGATAAAGAGCAGAGCTGGAATCATATGGGTGTATCTACCCATCTATGTTCCTACCCAATAACAAATTTATATTAATGTGGATTTGTCAAGGTCTGTTGTTCCTTGCCTGGGGTGTTTTTAGTCTTGTATGGGGTCGAGTACCAAACTCAGCACTTTTAAGGGTACCGACAGATATACATCAGTACAACCGAGTAACGATTCACATTAAATCAATCTGTACAGAATTTCTGAACCTGAGAGTGCATCTGGGTGAGAGAGTAACAGAATCTATAGAGAAAAAGAGACTGTGAGACTACATCACCCAACACAGACAACAGTCAGTGCAATATTTGTAATGCAGTGAATGGAAAGCTGGGCAACATGTCTAACATGAGGAAAACCCTGCTCAAACACTAAACATATATTATAATAATATATATATATGTTTGATAGACTCAAAGCCAAGTCCTCCACAGCAGTCATGGCTGTCATTATCACCCAACCCTAGCCTTGCAAAGTGTTGAACTGTATAGATACAGTGTCAAGTTCCACTCAGAAGGTGCCTTCAGAAGTGTACTGAAGTGTACTGTTCACTTTGGTTCTGAGAGATTGGTTGGTTTTGTCACCAGCTCAAATACCCAACCTCAACCACCTCTCTCTGGTCACAAAGAAAATAAAAAGAGTGGCTGCTTGGGTGCAGCCAGAAATAAAGCCTTGACTTTGAACAACGAAGTTATGAATCAGGCTGTTTCCAATTTCAGCGCCGTCTGCTTTTAGTTACCTGAAGAGTGGAGTACCACAGGAGGGACATTATTTGGAGGTTACAGTACATAAATAAAAAAGCAGCTGACATGTAAATCCTACTGGAATGGGGCTTTGTAATTTAAGACCGACAATAGTTACTTTCACTTCTTGAAAATTTCTGTGAATATGTTTATCGTGCTATATTGTGCGTACATAAGTATTCCATTATCAAATCGTATTTCATGTTGAATGTTGTGAGGACAATAGGAGGATAAGAGCAAAAAGAGAATAGGAAAAGAAAGAGAGCTGGAAAAATAAGAGAAGACAGGGAGTGTGCTGAGATAGTTGTTGTCTGACCAGAGGCTTCCTGGGCAGAGCAGAGATGATCTCTGAGTCTCACAGCATGTATTCCACACACCCTTCACCACACAAACAGCATGAATCCTGTGCATGCACCTTGTGGCTCCCACACACCATGCCTTTGGGAGACACACACACACACACACACGCACACACACACACACACACACACACACACACACACACACACACACACACAGAAATACAAAGCATCACTCTTAGCAAGACCTCAGACTCTGACCGATATGGTATCCACAGTGTTCTCATTATAATCACCAAAGAATTTGTCTTCATCTGGAGGCTAAACAAACTGTACACAAAAAGCTTCTTTATCTTTACAACTTTTTTTTTTTCCCATTCAGACCAATCATTTAAAGGGTGATGCTGTTCCTTGGGGTCTACCCTGAAACATCAAATCAGAAACATGAAACAGCTGCTCAACTGTAATATACTGTAGCGGTACTGCAGCTTAATGTCAGAGATACCCAAGCAGACAACATCTACCTCCGTGCATTCATCAGTTAGTGACTGACATTTTCCGGGCAGGAATGACAGTTATTGCATTCTGCTTCACTTTCCCCTGGTTACAATACAAAACAATAATAAAAAAAATGTGTGTAAATATGTGCTTTCACTGTGTGTAACCACCTCTTCAACTTTGCTGTGGGACCTAACATTTACTCCTCAGCTCAGAATTTATACATCTGCGGGCCAAACACATCCGCTCTGTCCAGTCGTGTTTTTTGCAGAACAACTGAGTAATTGTGGGCCTTGTCTATTGTTGTCTGTGACCCAACCTTCATTGTTGTTACACCTTCTGCTTGTACCTTGGTGAGGTTAAACCATCTCTCAAGGGGTGTACTGTACCGTGTGTACAAGATTTAACAAAGAGAACACCATCTGTATAGGTTTGGAAGGAAAGGGGGTTTGTGCTTGTGTGTGTGTGTGTGTGTGTGTGTGTGTGTGTGTGTGTGTGTGTGTGTGTGTGTGTGTGTGTGTGTGTGTGTGTCTGAGCATGAGGGCTCAAAGCCATCCCCTTATGGCCCATTGTTTTGGAAGGGTATGACTCTTGCACCCCTCCCTTGGATGTTGGGGGAATAGAGCACAGTCTGGCTAATATTTAACTAATGACTGTGCCTTCCAGACTCGACCGCCCTCCTCTCACCAACTGCCAGACCTGAGCCATCTCTGCAGTGAACGTCACTGAAGTGTGGCTGTGTGAAATAGAATGTGGAGGGATGAGGCTCTGCACAGTATCAGGGGAGACGGGTACGGGAGAAAATAACTGTTGGAGAGCCCATAAAGGAGCTGTGAGTGAGGGAGAGATGGATGCACAGTGTTGTGTGGGAGGCCAACAAGTCCAGCAGTCTGAGAGAATGCCATATGCTACCTTGAGGCAGGCAAAGTCTTGCAAAAGGCGAAGGAGAAGCAGAGTGAGACAAGAGTGGCTGGTTTCCATCAGCACTGATATTATATGTGTCTGGCCTTCACATTTCTCATCAAGGAGCACACTTACAGATAGAGGCTATGCTATTGACAGACGGGAAACATGAGAAGGGGCTGAGAAAGGCATTGGAAGAGAGGGCCAGAGATGGGGAGAATGAGTGAAAAGGCATAATTAAATGAAGCCTGTGTTTGTCAAGTGGGAAAGACAGAAGAGAAAAACAGAAATCTGTAAGGGCAAAATAACAAACAGAGTGGAAATTAAGAGGAAGTGGGGGAGTCAGGGAGAAGTTAGGAGGGGTAGACAGACATAAAAGATGCAGCAGGGCTGATTATTGTTATGGTGCCACCAATGTGGACTGAAGCCCCTGGTGCTGCCAGGCAAATGCAGTATTAGTCACTTCAATAATTAATCACCCTGGGAGCATGTCGTTGCAGCCATGCACTGACCCATTTCTCTAACATTTTTCTCAACAGTAACATACCCACAGAGCCCCTCTTCTTCCATACCTTCACTGAGTGAGGTGGGGTGCAGGCCCAAATCCTCTGGGTCAAGCCTGGTCATTTATTAGCCAAATTTCTCCAGAGAAATAAAAGTAATCTCGCTGCTCTTCTCAAAGGCTGGAAACCATGCAGTGAGATAGAATAGCGGCCTCGGCTGTGGCCCAATGGGCCTTGCTGACTGTCTGTCCTGGTGAAATATGAAGCCCATATGTAGGACGGCCATCTGAAAGAGGGACCCAACAGGGCTCCTTCAGGCTTTGATGCTCATCACCACAAAAGCAGATGGCTGTGTCCTGGTCTTAAAACTTTTTTTGCTACAACCCCCCCATTTCTTTTATCCAATCCTATCCGGCCTATTAGCCCCCTGCCTGTCATGGTCTAGCAGCCTATGCTTAGCCCCCAGGGGGCTTCCAGAGCTATGGAATGAAGTCAAGCTTCCCCATTGACACAGGTCTCACTGGATAGCTTTGAATAGAAGTCAACCGAGTGAAAAGGCATGTTTTAGAGGACAAAATGGAATAAGGTGTAGGGTGGATCAATACTGCAGGGTTGTTTGGACTTAAAATGCTTTGCTCTCTGTGTGCTCAGACAAAGCATTGCTGACTGCAGGTGGCAAAGAATTTTTCCGGACATTGGGTAAAAAGTAACAAAAGGGTGTTTAATGGAAGAGAGACCTGCATGCATCTGTCTGAAAGATTGTGATCAAAGCAGAGAGATAACCTGCTGTGTGCACTCTATATGCATCCCTGCCCTCTTCACTAAAACAGGCTGGATTTGTCACCAAGGTCCAATCCCAACCTGTGTGCAGCTCGCACCCAAGCAATTTCTGAACCAGGAAGGCAATCAAGGACTTAAAGTCAGACACAATGCAAATAGGTCTGAGAGCCCATCTGTAGTAATCCAGCAGTCCCTCCTGCACCAGCCTGCTCTCTGTCTCAGCCTCTCTGTGGCACAAGCCAATTAACTGTTTGACTCAGAGCCGGGGATGAACACCCTAATTGATTACATGGCGATAGTTGATTCAATTATCAATTTAGGCACAAAAAGCTGAGCAGAGATGCAAAGTCCGCAAAGTTGCTGAACGAGTTCTCCAGGAACTTGGCAACATGATCGCTGTGTATGTTTGTTTAAGCGCAGGAATGAAAAGTAACGGAGGAAGCCACGGAAGCAGTGGAAGAGAGGCAGGAAGACTGACACTTGCTGCAGCTACTGCAGGTTGTTTACTTGCAGTCTCTGACTTACACCTCTCCTCTGCTTCTTCTTTCTCCTCAACACAGACATTGTTCGCTGCCTGAAGCACACAAAGAAACACACACAGACAGAAAGACGGAAAGGGACATACACACTCACACACACACACACACACACACACACACACACATAAATACACACAAATATTTGCATTAATACAAACAACCAAACACAGACATATATTATATGGGATATATTGCTATTGACACATTATATATAGGTGCATTGTGAAATTTACATATAAAATACCACCATAAAGACACACACACGCACACACAGAATAAACATGTACATACATAATTGAAACAAAGAGAAACTCACATTTCCACCTGCACACTCATACTCTAGGTACAGACACAGGGACACACAAAACCACATGGGTATTCAGGGATTTGCAGCAATTGAATCACATGAAAAAAAAACTTTCTTTTGCTCATCATGCCTGTGATTCTGCTTTGTTTACTCTGTCATGGAGAGTTGCTCTGTTCGATCAGGCTGGAGAGGCACTAGGTTGGGTGGTTGTGCTAACGAAGTCTCAATGTGCCGTCTGTCGACAGGGTAATTTCCCAGGATAGCTCTTCGCACTTCTCGTGGTTCTGCTGGTAAAGACAGAAGGAGATCAGCACCTGAGTCGTTGGAGAGGAGAAACCAAATGGGAGCAGATTCCAACAGCTCTCCTTTGTCCTCCCTCACGGTCCTGGCATACCTATTTCACTTGCCTGCACGCCATCCTTTTTGTGGACCTGTGCCCACTGTCCAGACCGATAACGTGTACATGCTGCTTGGCTCTTATCAATATGGGAACTGCCATTCCACTCTGACACAGTAGTTGGCGCTGTAGACAAATTTACAATAAGATGAACACTGAAAGTTGAAGTAAACCAGGTAAACCCATGCATTTCTTTTTTCGTTAACTTGACTTAACACTTAAACTAAAGATACTGTAGGTTATACAGAAGTTCATTTAATTGCCACACTCACAATACCAACTATTACTATGCCACAGTCATATTCTTGTTTTTCCTGTATGAGAAACACACATAATTAAGTACATATTTCTACTTAAACCATGGGATTATTCCAGATGAGAGAAAGCCTATCCATGTCAAGTCTCTTATGGAGCCAGTTGATTGTTTAAAAATGTGAATTTAATAATGACATTTTCAACAAATGTGGGTGGTTTTGAGTAATACTGCAGAGATACAAGAGAAATGTTTCTGCTGAAAGAGGGAATGAACTCTGTAGGCTCGTGTAGACACGATTCTCTGTTGATATTTTTGTGCTGTTTAAATAATCAAGCTTGAGTGCATGTCATACTGAAATTTACATATCTCAGCAGTGAACAGAGTCAAAATATAACCATGGGGTGGTGCATGAGAAAGAACAAAACCATTGTTTTTCTATGGAGGTGTTGCAACGACTAGAACCCATGGAGCTGCAGGCAGGTAGAGCAACTGTGGACCACAAAGCTTAAAATTTTGAGAGGCACATGCAAGCCTCAATGGTGTAATTTGGATGGTCAGACTGATGTGCAATCACACATCAACCAGTACCAGAGGCATACAGTGGCCCACACTTCCTTCCGTTCACTGTGGTATACCAGTTGATGGAGAAGACCATGATGGACCCCTGTCAGGCACTTATGACTGTTCACACAATGACAAATAAGTTACTCTCTTTTTCCATTAACAGGGTACAGGAACAATATGCTGCTCTAGCTGTGCAGCATGGAGACAAGGAGGTGGTAGACAAAGAATGCACAGACTGCTGGGAATGATGGGGAGGGTCTATGTTGCATCATTTTTTAAAAAGTTGTTGCAGACAAAAAGTATGCCAAAGGGACCTCTCCATCAATCTGTCAGGGTCCGCCCTTGCCCAGCATGGACTTTTAAGGATGCTGTGTACGTATGAATGAGAGTGTGCCCAGTAGGGGGCTGCATGGATATAAGGCACTGTAAGTGGTCCTCCCAGATGGTTGTGTCCCACTGCTGGTAGGAGGTCTGCAGCCTTTATCTATGACAGGCAGTAGGTCTTAACATCCTCAACACACACACGCTGCCCAGCTCCCAGCCTGAGGCCCACGGGGCAGAAGTTATGAGAGCGGCAGGGTGTCCCAGCGCACGAACAATTCCCTGCTTCCCCTCAGTGACAGCCACTGCTCAGAAACACAGGGGACTGAAGATGCTCACTCTGTTCTTTGGCAAGGACTATCCTCCCTAACTGTCATACACACACACATACACACAGCCATGAATGCCTGAACACACACTGACATGCACAAATGCCCCAGCATGGCTTCTTCCTCCTCTCAGGGTTGAAGCTGGTCCAACGCATCAGCATCGTCGGAGAGGCTTAGTGAAGGGAAGAAGGAAAGTCTACACGAGGAAGAGCAAGAAAAGCTGTAAGACGGAAATGCCGAGACAGACGCAGAGATGTCAGGAGACACCGAGGCACAATGCATTCCTAATCGACTTGCTGCCGACTTGCAAATCCAGCATTCTCATCTGGTCTATGCAAGGTCAACTGTGATATGTACTGAAACAAACCGAGGGAGACAGAGGAAGGGAGATGGGGGAAGGACTGGATGAGTAACTGGTGCTGTGAGTAACTGTTGTTAATAGAGAGAGGTGACAGGATCTAGACTTAGGACAGTGTGTCTGCTGCTACATAAGGTGAATTTTAAAAGTTGTCCGCTTCAGTGTCCTCCACAGTGCCACCTTGTTACCACTCAAATCTCCAGGAAGTCATTTTTCAGAGAGACCGGTGTGTTTCGGTGTGTGTGTGTGTGTGTGTGTGTGTGTGTGTGTGTGTGTGTGTCATAGCGGATAGGGGTTATTCTTTTATCCTTTGACCCAAATTTGAGGGAGAACTGAACAGGGGACATGAAAGACACGGACCTCCCAGCAGAGCCAGGGTCATGTGCAACCTGAACACAGGCGCACACTGGCACAGCCAGCCGAGCAGAAAACACTATTATGCACACACACAGTCCATGCAGACACACAGAGCGCACATGCTCACAAAAAAGCATGCATGCACACACGCCTTCAAAAAAATTCATATGATCAAGATCCCCCAGAACAGGGCATCTCACATGGAAATTCAATCAGACACACCTGCCACAGCTCCCACGACAAGCCTGCTTTCTCCCCTCCATGCACACGCACACGGCATATTAGTTCTAATGAGGGAACATGCAATCACACGTGTCATCACTGATTATTATTGGCAAAACACCCCTCCTCTGCACATGATACACATGAATATTCACACTTACATGCATTCATCCGCACGTTTGTGTACATATTGACGGTTGTCGCTATGCATCCGTGACATTTTTATAAGCACACACATTGACAAAATGTGAATGAGTTTAGCTGTGAGCACAGCAAGGTGAAGGTGAGCGATTCTTCATACGGCCTACAATAGCTTGTGATGCAAGTTGGCGTGGGTGAAATGAAAAGGGTCTCACAACAGGACAGAGGTGAGTATGTCTTTGCTGTTTTTTCCAATGCAAGAATAAGAGAGAGAGGAAATGATAAGACAGCCACACAGAGATGAATAAATCTGTATTATTAGAGCAGACAAGGTGTCGCAGACAAACAAGTTAAAGCTTATGGTCTGTGTGTGTGTTTGTGCGTGCATTCCTAACGTTGTGGGGACATGAATCTGTTATAGTCACATTGTGGGGACTCACCTTCCTTATGGGGACAAAATGCAGCTCACCATAATGTAAATCATTCATTTAGATCGAAGACTTGGGTTAAGGTTAGGGTAAGGCAAGTAGTGGTGATGCTTACAGTTAGGGGAAGTCTCCAGGAAATGAATGTAAGTCTATGTAATGTCCCCAAAAGTGATGGAAATACAACTGTGTGTGTGTGCGTGTGTGTGTGTGTGTGTGTGTGTGTGTGTGTGTGTGTGTGTTTGCCTGTCGCTATCCAAGGAATGAAAAAATGCATATTAGGTGCAAACAGAGTTAGAGAAAAAATGCAGAAGCAAAATGGACAGATTTACAGTGGGAAATGGGCAAATTTACAGGCAGAAACCTGGACACACCGGAGACACAATATTGGGCTTCCGCCAGCGTTAAATATGGTCCCTCACCTACAACCAGATGGTTCCTCACTTATGACTCTTCTATCCCTCTCCCTCTCTCAATTTTTGTCTCTCCAACAGTCCCCTACCTCTCCCCCCGGGAGGGTAATAGCTAAATGCCGTCATTTCAGCAATTCAACTTAGTGCTCCAACCGATTGTGCTGTCACAAAAAAATAGTCTTACTCTGGACATGAGTGACAGTTTTTGGCCGGGCTCCTACGACTGCTCCTTATGACCACTGAAATCCCTTAAGGTATACTTCTTGTTAGAGGTGACAAGTCAGCTTGGAGAAGAAAGCCATTACCAGAGAAGAAAGGTATCAGGCAGCTTCCTGCTGGTATAAATTGAAACCAAATACAATGGCTCTGAGCCAAGGAGGTATTCTGGGAAATCTAATATTGCCATTTCCTTGCCTTGCTGGTAATTCTAGTGGAGTTTTCTTTACCTCTTATGAAAAATGTCTTTGGCTGGATTTTTTCTTACTGAATTGAAGAGCATGGTTTTGTTTCTTTTATTCAATTCAGTTATGGAGTATTTATCAAGGAACAGTGTCCCATAGAGTTCCTGCTAATATTTCTGAAATGTCTTACTTTATTTTCGAGTTTTAGAAATCTCACGTCACCTCCTTAGTAATTGTGGTCCTCCTCTCTTCCTCCTCTCTAGTCTCCAGTAAAGCCTGGGAGCTCAGCCACATGGTTCAGGGCTGGGCCACAATGCACAAGGACGAGGGGGGATGAGGAAACTAGTGGGGGTTCAGAGGCATAAAAGTTCCTTTCTTCTCTGCCCTTGCCTCTTTCTTTGAGCCAGAACAGAGGGTTGCCACGGCGATGAGGTTGGTCTGTCTCCCACGGCGTGGTCTTGGGAAGAGCAGCAGCTTGCTCTGACATTTACTCAGGCTGGAGGAAACAGAGACGATAGACGAGAGAAACACAGACGTACACACACACAGCGTGAAGAGAGAGGGGGGACGCGTTAGCAACTGGCGGCTGCAGAAAGAGGATACGTAGATTAAATGATAACACCTGTAACATCAGAGGGTTGACACACACGGAGAATTGGCTGTCCCTGCCTTTTTTTTTACAAAGCTTTTATCTTCTTCTCAGTGTCCATTCATCCCCAACTTCTATTCCTGGCCTCCTTTTTCATTTGCTCTCATTTAGATCTTGCCAGCATGTCAGTAAGCCAACACATATTTCCATCCTAATGGTATTCACTGCCAAACTCATGCACACAACCAATGCACACACACGAGCGCAGGCAAACAGACAGTAAAGACACACAAACACACACATACGAAACTACTTCTACTTCCTACTAAGAGGCGACCTCCCGACAATACCAACAAGTTCTGCAGTCAAAACTGGGAAAATTGGCCAGGGCTTCTAGTGAACACAGTTCAACAGCTTTTGTTTCACATTTCAGGACCCAGGAAAAAGCTATTGAGCAGATTCCTTTATATCACTTATCCTTTCCTATGTGTGTTTGCATGCTTGAGTGCTTGTACAGCTGTGTCATTGTGCGTGAGTACGGCTATCCGAGCCGTGCAGGTTCTGGATCTTGCTTCCATCGACAGGTGAACACAGAGGATCTCCGTGCTGAAAACGCCTGTGACGCTTGAAAACCCAGAGCAACTCTAAACACTTTTTTGTTTTATCAAAAGCTGTTCAAACACAATCTGTTTCTGATTTAAGGAGACAACAGGCAGCCATATCAGCAAATATAGCAAGGAAAGAGGGGCAAGAAGGAAATGGCTGATGTGGGTTTAAAAGATAAGCTCGAGTACAACATACTGCCACGCTTAAAGTAAACAAGTAGTGTTTTTTTCCCTAATGGACCAGTTAGCATAGAACCCACAAGAGGCAGAGAAAGACATGGAAATGCACACAATGCATGTCATGCAACATTCACCACACTGCTGATGGAAGTGGCAGCATTTTTACATCCATATGTGCCACTTTAGGGAACTTCAGCAAGAATATGCAAATGCACACGTTTCTCTCTGACACTGAAATACACAAGGCCCCTCTGTCAATTGTGAATGAGCTTTGTATTCCCTTCGACTGGAGCTCCAGTGGAAATGTTCACTTTTAGCCTCCTTCTGATTCTTCTGAATCTAAATTAAGGCTACTTCAATGGGGATGCTCTTTGTTACCATTACCCACATGAACACAGAGGCATAGAGACAGAGTTCTACCAACATGAAAACAAAACCTTTCCTCTTCTCGGAGTGCTATCCACCCATATTTCCTGTAGATCACCCCAGCTAAGTGCATTCAGTGGCATTTGGTCTGTGGTGCTCAAAGCATGAAAGAAATTTGAAAGGCTGAAAGGCAACATTTCTTAAAAATAAAAATGCCTCATCTATGATAATGCAGGGACCTCATTGTGAACAGTTTGAGCACTACTTTCTACCAACTGTTCATGTCCATGCAGTAGGACAAAACTGTCAATAATGAGATCTGTGGGTTATCTGGATCAACTGTGTTGCTGTATTCACAAAGACATCGGCTTGTTGTGAAGTGCCAACAGTTACATTAAAAAATAATGCACCAAATGCCAGACATTTTGAGATGGAAGCCCCCTTTATCTATCTTTGGCAGCCAAAACTGCTTTTAGCAATTTCTGACCTGCACTCAGTCATGATCCTTGATATGCTGTATCAAGGCCTTCTCTACCAGTTGAATACAGTTCACAAATGAACAATGGTCTTGTATTTTACTCTGGTTTCGTCTACCTGCTCATGGAAAAGATATCTTGCTGGAAAAGACCTTTAGATCTGCTTAGAACTGCTGATGGGATATTGTTTCCCTGTGGGTTCAGTGACACTGGCAATGTGATGTAATTTAAAGTAGCAAGATTTTCATTTCAATAAATGTTTAAGTCACTATGCATCACAGGATGAAGTAACACAATGGTGACTGAGCCGATGGCTCACTGGTGAAAGCATTGCAATATCTATATATTTGCAGTATTACAAACCGAGTGTCAGAGTCGACGTTCCTGGAAAAAAGCGCTGTACTGAGTAACTGCTAATGCAAACTGAACATTTCCTACTGCTACAGTTTCACATTAAAAGCATTTAACTGGTGAAACATGAGTTGACTTTTACCATGATTTAGTCACAGGAAATGCAATATGTTTGTCAGTGAGCTTCGCACTTATTACTATCGTTCATCAAAAAAGTGTCTGGAAAACAAGACAATCAAATCAGTTTGAAATATTGCAGGGAATAATGAAACAAGACAGAGTGTGAGATGAAGAGCTGCACGTGACGGGCTACACTCCTCCAACTTCAAACTCCTCTCTGTTTCACTGCGCCATGCTGTCCGCCATGTGCGACATAAAATCAGATCACAGTTGCTCAGAGACTGATGGAAAAGGTTCAATGATTGCCTGACTTCTTTATCGAAAAGACAGTTGTCTGTTTTGCTGCCCCCAAAATTCTGGGACCAGTAGTGCTAAATCACATTTGTTGTTACCTCCAAGAAGTACAGGTATTTTACAAATCAAACAAGACTGAAATATTAAGAATTACAACTTTCCTTTATTGATTAATGTCACTGAAATCCATAATTTGTCACCCACTATGGTGGCAAGAGGTAAATTGATGCTACAATTAAATGGAAAATGATGAACTCACACATAATGAAATAGACTCACCTACATGCATTCATGTAGCAAGTCATTTAACTGAACAGCTAGAACAGCTAAGACGTTATTAATATTAAGTAGTAGTTTCCTTTCAACTTGAGTTCTTGTGTGGTCAAAGCCGGTATTGTACCCTGACCATATGCCAACCAAAGGGAAGAGGTTGCTGGTTAAAATATATCGTGAAGCCTGATATATTCCCGTCTAACAACAATCATCATTTAAATGGAACCAGGAGAATTAACTTGTTTTCCAGTTCTGTAATGAAATCAGCCACTGTCTTTTTGCAATAAGCTAGTTAGTGCAATTGGACAGACTTGGATACTTTATCCCCATTAAAGGAAGGATAATGCATTTAGATGTCAAATAACGCGTGTCAAAGAGCCTCCGTCTGCGTTTTTAAGTCTTGACGTTTTTCTCCTCTGATGGTTAAATGTATCTGTGTTGCTGTCTGTGTGTCTTTCACTCCTTGCTGTCGTGTTGAGGTTACGGAGGCTGTATTACATGCTGTAGCTTGTTAGCCTGACCTCTGAGGCTGTTTCAGCTGCTCTCGACACAGTCAATATGGACAGAACCAGCAGTGCTTTGAATAATTTGGAATTTCCTCAATTTTGTATTTAGTTACCTGTTGATTGTGTGTGATTTATGAATGGACCTGTGCAGAAGGTTTGCTAGTTGCTTGTGAGAATTCCTTCACTCTTGTTGTTTGTGATGAGAATGTGCTGCAACTTGAATCATGTGGGTGCTGTAGGCTTTTGCAAACCAGGCATATAAAGAAGGGTGCCATGTATTTGACGTGGTGTTTCTTTTGGTTATGTTTAATTCCACCTGGTTTTAATTGTTAATAAAAGACAGTCTTCGTACATGCTATATTCTGATTCCCATGCAATGTCATTAGATAGTCAATTACTATTAGCGTGCTAACTTTTTAGGTGAGGGAAACTGCCTTGCAAATGTACAAACACAACATTGTATAACCACTGCAATTTTACATTTGTCCCCAGAGTGCATTCCAGGGCAGGAGTGTCATTTTTCATTATGCCTCAACCATCTATTACATATCAAAACTAAACTTACTTTTACAAATTTAGAATTTTCCTGACGTGTTAACATGGACAACAACCCAACAAACATCAAAACAATTCACATCAACACCCCCTGTTAAAATACACAGTGATGCCAATCTGTCAAAAATAGCAAAAAAAAAAATAAAAAATTGAACTGTGCCTTTCAGATATGAAGTATTTCTTTCCCTTTTTTCTGAAAGCTACTCTCCACTTGTAGACTTAGAATCCCTTCGATGAACATACTGACTGGGTCATAGCTTCATTTGTACACTCTCTGTCTCTGCAGTACATGTGGTCACTCCCACAGTGATGTGGGGATAAAGACAGACCAAACGATGCTTTGTAGCAGATTTATCCTTCTTTGTGCATGATCTTATCACTTGCCGAAGGCACTTTGCGACAAACCAATGGGGGTCTCGAACTTGTTCCTCTCTGCCACGTGTCCTATCTACCCCTCAGTCTCAGGGGGTCAGTCATTCTGCCGAGGCTGAACTCAGGGGGATTGAAGCAGCAGCGGGAGCGAGATGAGCCTGGAGGGGATCTTCTCACCCTGAGACGAGTGATTACTTCGCTGGGACTAAGTTATGCTAATGCATTCATCTCCAAAAGCACCGTGATTATTTAGAGTTCCTCACCAACTGTTTTAGATTTTGCTCGCTTGCTATTTTATGCAAAGATGCTTCTTTTTTTTTTACCCAGCGCTCCGTTGGCACAGCGCTTGCCGAGCTGAGGGAGATAAGAGGGGAGAAAATTCAGAAGATTGTTGAATTCTTTGCCCTTATTTTAATGTGCCCTTGATGTGTGAACGAATGCAAATCAAAATATGTCTACTTTTTTTCTCCTGAAAGTATCGCATGTTGCAATTTTATAAAATGACAGTGGAGTGGAATAGAGCAGATGATATTGCATACAGTATATCATTTCCATTATTTCTCTGGCCCTCTAAATTGCCCTATGTTTTATTTAAAAGGTTCCAACACTTTCACTTTAATCCATACAAACTTGGTGTATTTCCTTCCTTCCTCTGCATCAGAACTGAACCCCCTGTTGTCCCATTTGGCTAGTTTTGATTCCACCTGGTGCTCTGCATGTCGTTTGTGGTGAGGCAGCGTCCTGTCCTGGCTGTGGTGTTCCTCTGAAGCAGCGTCAGGGGATATCAGCATAATACCAGACTGAATATGTTACAGCATATTCCCTCTAATCCTGAGCACACTGTAATCAGAGGAGCCTGGGCTTCCTACCACTGTGACCGCACAAACACATGCCACTGGTCTGCTGAACTATGCAAAGGTGTGTGCGTGTGGGAGGGGTAGGGAGTTGGGAAGAGGAAGTGGACAGTTACAGGGGTCTGAAGAATTGAAGCACTTTTTGCAGGAGGCAGCAAAAAAGAAATGAAGAAAGCAAATGAGAGAAGAAGAAGTAATGCAGTATCAGATGCAGAGGGGCGGAAATCAGGAGTGAGGAGGAGGTGATGGTCAAGAAACAAGGGGAAACAGAAGAAGAAGTTGCAGGGAGATTTAAAAGGATTCTGAAGGCCTGCGGGGATTTGCAGAGAATTTGGAGGAGATTTCTGGAAATGAGAGCACTGCCCAGATGCGCTGCAGAAAGCAGCATCTGCAGCATTAATTACAATAGCCCCCCTCCCTTACCCCCGCCGTACTCTGCCACCTGTTTCCTTTCAATGGCCCCACTATACGTGAGTGAAATCCAGGAATCCACATTCAGCACTATGGCTGATGCAATCGCATACAACCTGCATCCTCCTCCCACCCCTCCCTCTCCACCCATTCACCCACACACGCACAGATACACACCACCACAAACAATTCCCTGCGGGTATCTTGATGTCTTATCTATTAGGAAGTGAAAGTGAGAAAGAGAGCAAATAAAGGCTCTCTGTCACCTAAGATGTCTTGTCCATGCAGTTCGTTTCTTCCTTGCTGCTGAATTGATTTGGTGAGTCAACCGCTTCACTGATGGAGAGATTGTCGGCCTCAAGAGGACAGAAGCACACTCTGTTTGCGGTGTGACGTGCGCATTGCCATGTCAGGGCTGTGTTGTGCCAGTGTTGTGTTGCTACATATTGCTGCTATCTGAATCCCAAGATTACATCTGCTCAGCCAGGATTGTTTTCATGCTGCTCTCATGGTAGGACGGTGAAATTGTATCAGAGATTAAGCTCAAGCTATTTCACAACATTCTGGACTCGCGATGAGCTAAGATGTGGGTTGATCTTTACCTTCTAAGGTCTTGGGGTGAGAGCAGGACAGTGTCCATAAACTAATACAGATTGCAATACAGTACGTCTCTAAAAGAAAGATCAGCAAAGAGGATTTGTGGTTAAAAAAAAAAAAAAAAAAAGCACGAGATCAACTCTCAGTGTCTGCAGATTTCCCTCATAAGACCAAGTGGTAAAGGCCTGGGCTTATCTGAATAGAGGTGAAGGATTGATGGGGGGATGCAAAAGCAGTGCAAGCCTCTTATAATTGAAGATCTCCTGCAGAGAGAGAGCATGCTCATATGACAGACCAGCCCCCCTGTTTAACCTGCAGGCCATCAGCTCTATTGCCCCTTCTGGCCCAAATACTGCTGGGTTTTTCCAACTGATCAATTAAATAATTTAGTGGCAATTTAGAAATTTGCTGGTTAGATGTTGGATCAATGGTATTGATTCATGAATTGCATCTGAAATGTGGGCGTCGAATCAGCACTGTTTAGAAACAGCAGCAGTAACCAGTATACACAGGGGTACACAACTTTGTTAGTCAGGTACTCAGTCAGGTGAGTACCAGGAGAGTACCAGTGTTTGGCATTCACCCCATACATACTGTTGCGTGGTCTTACCCGGGATATCCACTGGGCATGAATCTTGCAAATTCTCGACTTCCTGTGCCTGATTTCCTGTCTGGTTCAAGCTGCTCTGTGCAGATTGACGCATTGTCAATCTGCACAGACTCACTGTGTATTGGAGCGTAGATACGCTTCTGGGACACTTCTGACATGGAGACGCTACGCGCCTGGTGGAAATGCACTAATTAACTAGAATGGCAGCGATCAGTTCCGTCATAGGTGGACTGAACGCGGACGTTATGTGCTCGATGGAAATTAGGGATGAATGAACACAATCTCCCTCACTGTCCTCCTGGGTGTCTCTCTTGTCTGTCCTCTTCTTCAACATGGTAGATGATGATGAGGCACCTCCCAGTTCGCCATTAGCAAGTGGGTGACTGGACTTTTCCACTTGACGAGCTTGTTTGTGAGAAACAGCTTGTGCCACATTCATGTGCTCCTTCCTCTTTTTTATCAAATAATACAATACTGAAATTCTTTGAGCCTTTATAAAACACACCTGTTTCATCTGTTAGATGTGGATGTGAACAACACATCTAGCTCCACATTTCGGCACGCTCCTCATTAGCTTCGAGCCACGACATATCTTGGAGCCACTTTTCAGAGAAAAGTCTCTTCTTCTGCTCGGGTTCGGTTGTTTGTAGGCGGTGGAACGGCAAAGTAGCGATTGTTTATTGGCCATCTCTGATAGGTTACTTCATTCGGTCAAATGTGTTGACGAGACATATGTTCTGATGACCACTGACAGCTGCTGCCTCGTGCACAAAGGTGTTTTTTTGAAACGACTGATGTTACGCATTTTTGATTTTCTGTCTCTCACACACACACACACACACACACACACACACACACACACACACACACACATACACACACATCCATGCGCTCAGGTGGGAAAGCTCAAGTAAGAGAAAGATATATGAAGTGGGATCAACAACAGAGGAGGGAATATAAGAGTAAGCTGCGGTGAAAATAATATCAGCTGCTACAACACTAATGAACACTAACACGGAGGCAGAATAGAGATAGAAAACTACATTTCCTTTTTTTTTTTTTCCACTTGACCTCCTGCTGAGATTCAGAGGCTTTAATTCTCCTGGTGATGTTGGGATCCAAACTGCTACAGTGAATAAACAAGATTACCCATTTGGACATGCCAGTAAATCTTATCATATTGGAGCAGGGAGAGGGGCTGGGAAACAGGACCAAAGCAATAAGGTTGACAGAGGCCAAGACGCGGGCAGCCATGGTTGCTAAACACAATTCCTTTCTCAAACAAATCTTCCTATTTCTTTTTGTGGCTTACTGTAGATTTTGTTCTTCGGCTGCACGGAGACAGTGATGTTTCATATGTTGTGGCAGCAAAATTATCACTCTTCATAGGCGTGAAGCATGTACTACTGTATCAAATGTTATTCTCTGTCAGATATTAGTCACCGCTGGATTTGCGGGAAGGCTTCATTATACAGCCAGTCATGTTTCTTTCCTCTCTACTCTGATTTCATTTCAGACCCAAAAACATAAAATCTTTGCAAAATGGAACTCTCTGAAGGTTGCTGCGAGGAAAAAAAAAGATGTCTTTTCAGAAAGCTGCACAGCCATTGTAATTGAGGATGCTCTCATCAGTTTGAATCGGATTTAGTGAAGATAAAAGCACCAAGTCTTACTGGATCTCTATATGCTCTGATTCTGGCATAATTGTCTTGCTCAACTTAAAGCTATACAGCACGGAAGCCTCTTGTTGTTAAGCGGCCTCGTGCCAGATTTGGTTCTTAGCATGATGCAAACAGAAGCTGTGCTGTAGGGCTGGGCGCGATGAAGGTCGGGGGAAGCCAGAGATGGCACAATGCACCCCGGCTCCACCAGACACAGAGGCAGCTGGTGGAGCTGTGCCACAGACTGGTTAGTCAGGGAGTGATTCCTGATTCCATCATGAACGTCATGCCTCATCATGATGAATTCCTGTGACTGAGATCATCAGAGGCAGTTTTTATGGGACCATAACCTGTGAATAAGATGATTACAACCGCAAACATAATGTGGGCTGGTGGGCTGGGGGGTTGGGCAAGAAACATCACTGCACTAAGCATACATGACAATAACAGTGATAAAGGATTTGGGGCTTATGAGAGCAGGAAGATGTGGGACTTGTTACCACAATATATTTGACATGAACATGCAAAAAAAGATTATGATAAAAAAAAAAAAAAATGCAGCACCCCTCCACACACACACACAACTATACTTGATATAGGGATGACAAAAAGAGGGAGAAAGAGAGATTTTTTTTCTTTCTCTGTCTCTGAGCAGACGCTGATCTTCACAAATCCCTGTGTATCTCATGTTAAATCCGTGTAATGTGGATTAAGACCTGTTGAAACATATATCGTTATATATATAGTTATATCACAGGAACAGATTGGGGCAGACTTCTTTGCCAAATCCTTACTTGTTTGCCCTGGAAAAAAATGACCTTACTGATATGGAGGGGTGATAGGGCAATATGAAGATATAAACCATCAGATGATATCAGTTTGTCTTACTGTTTATATGCCATAGGAACTATCCTTTTAACATCTGTGGGTGATTAGGCCACTTCAGGCAATCAGGCAATGTTCGATTTTTATATGAGGTTTTTTATTTATTTTTTTTTTTTAAACATCACTGGGATGACGTGCCTTAATTTGTCAGTGCCAAAAACACACACATTCCTGTTTTGTTTTAACTATTTGTTAAATTATTTTCCATAAAATGTGTTATATACCAATTACATGTCCCACGACATAAGAATTCATCCATCCTGACACCCCTACTTTACTGTAATTAAAGGTAAGGAAACAGCCTGACTATGGAACATCGACACAGAAACAACATAATCACGTGCAGATATGCAAGATATGCCCACACGGACACACACACACACACGCGCATGATGCCGCTTAATCCCCTGTGTCACCCACTGTCCATTAGAGCAAGCTTTTTTCCCCCCAACATGCCACCAAATCCTCTTCCTTTTAGCTCAACGCTAAAAAAAGATGCAGCTACTCCATAATGACTACTGAGTCTCACTGTCAAAGGACCATTTCTTCTCACTCACCCATTCCCTCACCTTAGTCGTTCACTTTCAAAGGTGTTTTCAATCGCTAAATTAAGCCCTCCAAGTCAAGTTTCAGGGTACTGCTTACTTTTTTCCCCTTATAATGCAAATTTTCAGAAACCTCTGTTCTTGCTGCTATTATCATATAATAACTCCCATTCATATTATGGCCTCCTGCAGTGACAATAGTTATGAAAAACACACAATGAATGACGACTGGAGAGACATAAACAAGAGCGTACACCTGCAGCAAACACAGCAGCAAAGACATGTAAATATTTTCCTTGCTGGAGAAATTAATAAATAACCAGCTAGCCCTTTCTTACCACGTGTGTTGAACTCCTGCTAGATGCTGTGATGTTTTCATCCCTCAGATAAATAGCAGCCAGGTGAAAATGGTGTTTTCTCATGACTCCACCAGGAGACCAGGCTCAACCCACCAAAAGAGCTAGCAGCTGTCGACTGCAGGTGAACATAAGGCTGGAAGGCTGGTGAAGTAATGAATGCACCAGATCTGAGCGACTTTCTAAGACCTGCTTGGAATATTTGTACAGAAATCACGATTGTGCTGGTAATTCTTAGACGTTTTCCCCGACACGCATACACCCTCCCTACAACCCTCACCCACCTTGCTCCGTGTCTGATACCTTTTGATCCCAGTAGGAGCATAAAGAAGAGTGAAAGAGACAGGTTGAGACAGACGAAAAGATAGAATCAGATGGAAAGACTGTGTGAGAGACAAAAAGACTGAGATTGAGCAGGTTTATGTGGACATTTTGCATTCATCTTATATATCTGTGTGTGAGATGCAGCACTGTACAGCCAATATATTGTACAATAAACAATACTCCATCTCCAGTGACCCTCATTACATGTCAGTGCATGGCAAAATACTATGAGTGTGCGTATAGATATTTGTGTTGGGGGGGGGGTTGAATGAATTGAGCTGTTTTGATACAACCACTGATCATGTCTTGGCAGGGACAATGACCACGCTTATTGAATGGCTGCCTGAGTACTCTAATGAGGTAATATTACCACACCAAATGATGAAAAATTCATGTTACAAGTTGGTGTTGGTGCAGACGGCTCTCAGGAATTTCATTTGCTATTTGATATTCTTACTTGCCAGCTCAGCAGGCACCATTGTGTGATTGGAACAGAAAAAAAAAAAACACACTTAGTGCTGAAAGCCCAAGCTATTACCGTGAATAGCCTGTAGACACAGCAACACAAGTGGAAAAGTGTGTGTGCGCCTCTGCGCTTTGTGCATGTACTGTAGGTGTATGTGTGTGGTTGTTTGTGTATCTGTGGGCAGCGCAGGTGAAGGCACGCACACTGAATGCTAAGTGATCATCCTGCCCATCTCATTGGCATTGGAGAACTTGTACAGCTCTGATAAGTGCATTTATGGAAAAGTCAGCACAGCTTTATCTCGTCATTGCAGGTCAGATCACAGATAAAAGGATTGGACTCCAAAAAGTAAATAAATAAAAAAATAAATGCCCGAGATAAGACACCAGCTTCTAAGCTATACCAGCTTGCTTCAGACTCACACTGCATCATGACTGCTCATCAGTATTGCCCCTATCACTAACCTAGGGCTCTGTATGGGGCTTCACTAAGACCGCCAAGGAGGGTTCAGATAACATTTTCCAGGAGAAACCATTGATGTTAGATTGTGCTGCTTATAGTTGTCTTGGGCTGATTTTTGAAGTCTCATGAAAAAGAGTTTTCCCCCTCAAGGCTACAGTGGAGCAATCATCCTGGGCAACGTTTAGCGGGTATGTAAATTCAGACAGCTATACCTTCAGAGCATTTAATCCCATACTCCCTTTTTCTTAAAATTCTTCCCGTGTCTGTACACTCAGGTCTCGATTTCCCTTCCTCACCCTTCCGAGCATCTGTCTTTCTTCTGTATCTCTTTGATACATTCCTTCCTCTCATCCACCTCAACACATTCTTCGAAAAACCTTTTTTCTCCCTTTCTAATACCCCCCATCCCTTTCTGTGCCCCCAAACCTCTCTGTCCCTGCTCTCCTCTATGTGTCGAAATAAGGCTCCAGCAGTGGACCCTCAGGGTGATGGTGATGGAATGCATTTGGGGGGCCGGCAGCTTTCTCTCTCCAACCTGCATGCAAAATCATCCCAATGGGGAATCACTGGCTCCTGTTTACAACACCGAGAGGGGTGCGAGCACCATGGTAACACCATTGCTCTCCCTAAAACCCTTGGCAGATAGGTCTGCACAATCACCCCCAGTTAAAACGTTTTACTGTTGGATGAAGAAAAAAAGCTGAGGAGGGAAAAAAAAAAAAAATTGGCTGAAAGTATGCTGGCACACATCCAGCCACAGTGGAAGTCTGTTTTTTTAATTCCTGTTTCATGTTTCTTGACTTAGAAATTAAATTTATGAGCATGACAGAATGAAAGATGCCTTTATAGTCGCAGAAACACGTACTGTACGCATAAATCCTCCTGGAATCAAGTCATACACTGTACACATAAACACCCAAAAAGTACAGTCAACAGTGCAAACGGCACAAGAAAGGGCTGACAACAGAAAATCAAGAATGCACATATGCAGCCATGCGCACATGCTTAAAAACTCTCTCTCTCTCACACACACACACACACACACACTCACACACTCAGTGCTGTCAGGAACTGCAGCTTTTTCTCCCTGGCAGAGTGCTCAAGAGATTAAGCTCAGGGTAATTCATAGTATTTTTGGTGAGACTAAATGCTTTGCCCAGGTTTCCATTTAAAAAACCAATTTATTGATTTCCACTGTGGATTTTTTTTTTGCTGAGTGACCCCGGCACTTAAATATTCATAAGCCATTAAAAATAAAAGATGCACATTTTGTACGTTTGACCCGTTGTTATGTACAGCACCGTCTATAATCTATTCAATCCGGTATCCTGTCCCACTCAGAGGTGAAGCGGACGCTGTTTTGCTAACAGAAAAACACCATTAGTTTCCCACATGTTCAGTGTTGATTAGAACTGGATGAAAGAGACTGAAATCTCCTCATTTCGTAGATAGAGAGGCCCACAAATATCTTCATAACAATATGCTGTTGCTGTTGTTGTTGTTCTAGAAATGCAGTTTTTCTCTTCAGATTTAGAAAATTGCCTTCCATTATAGCATTTAGATAAGATAACAGACGGGGAATACAAAATGAAACTTAGGAAAGCCATAAAACCTTTAATTAAGATGTGGATAAGTTTGAGAAGACAGAACTGCAGAGCATATTCTTGAGCATCCCCTTATGGAGTATGAGGGAGATGAAGGAGAAGACAGTCGGATGTAGAAAGCAGGTGAAAGAGGAGACAGAGGAGAGAGGTGAGCTTTATACCCATGGAGAAAAGAAAATATCCCGCTCCTTTTTATCCAATAATGAGCATTAACTTGGAATTTTACTAAACTGGCCCATCCATCTGACTGTGTCAATAAGGTCCAATCTTGTTTTTTTTTGTTTTTTTGTTTTTTTCTCATCTGCTCAATACTGTCTTATTTAGTTCTTCAATAAGCTTTTCACATGTCTACCATTGCAGGATTGGGAGTCACTGGCTCAGTGTGAGTCCCCCCATCTTGAGAAATTATGCATTGGCTGAGATGCTCCCTGCTGAATCCCTGCTGGGGCTGAGCGGTGTTCTGGGATGCAACCCAAGTCTAATCATCCGATACAAGTTTAAAAGTAGCCATGGGTAGTTTTTCAGTGGTGGGGAGGAGGGACCACCATGAGGGGGCCCTGCAGAGATGCTCTGCAGAGGCAGCAAGCAGCTCTATCCAAGTGCCCTCGCATGAAGCAGGGCAGGTAATGAAAGGCAGAAACATAGATGAGTGATCTGCCTGCAGGACCCACTGGTCTTGATTAGCGCTTGTGTGCTTCTGTGTGCTCTGACTCTGAGTGTGCAATTGGTTTCTGCTGTCATTAACTCGCTCACTCCAGACTATATTCATAGCATTTACTCCAAATGCTATGAATGTAGCATTTTGTCCATTTGGTTTGGAAACATTTCGTCCATCTCGAGTGTCTTAAACACATGATGTGGCCGTTTATGCATCCTGTGTCACAAATGTGTCCACATGTTTGTGATCAATCAGGAGACTGATTTGGATCTTTTTTGAAATTTAACATCTCACTACCATTGACTTATCAGTAGCAGCATGGTTCATTTATCCGTTCCCTTCGACGTCCAGTGGATTGGTTTTATTCTGCTGCCTCTGCTTGTTATTGTAGCTGCCTGGCATGAGCAGGAGTGTGGTAGCGTGACATGACATGTTGTGTATACAATATTGTTGTTCCTCTAATAC
Source organism: Chaetodon auriga (assembly GCF_051107435.1). Lineage (NCBI taxonomy): Eukaryota > Metazoa > Chordata > Actinopteri > Chaetodontiformes > Chaetodontidae > Chaetodon > Chaetodon auriga. The sequence continues at coordinate 17,919,221 of NC_135081.1, forward strand.
AGCTTCAATATTGAATTAGTGGCCTTGAAAAAGCACTGATAAACTGTCTGAAAGGGCTGACACCAGGGTCACACACAGGTTTAGTATAGATGTTTAGTGTTCAACAAATGTACAATATTTGTCACACCTTTTCAGTTTGTTTTTGTATCCATCTGAGTCCAGTGTGTGTGGTTGTAAGAATATGCATCTTCTTCAGGATGGGTCCTGACAAAGATGCTACAGAAATTCGTCATTCGTTAAAGGGACTGCCCCTCCCCCTAACAGCCCTACATACGAAGAGTGAGATGCAGCATTTACTGACACATACACACCACACAGCAATCAAAGAAGGACAGAATTCAACACCCCCAAGATGTTTCTTGCTCATTGCCATCTAAATAATCACTAGCCTCCACCCACTGACTGCAGTAAAGTAAGACAAGTAGCAGGACGCCCTTCCCCAGTGCTCTCCTATCTCCTATCCCTTTATCCTCTTGTCATTTACTCCTGATCCCTGATTTCTTTTGTAAGCCGACTTCAGTTGGATAACCTCGTAAATACTTTGAGATTCAATGAGGTTATCACTCCTGAATCTGCTTAATTACAAGCCAGGCTGTGGATAACATGGATGTGTTTACAGAAAATCGGACAAAAACACAAGGACAGATAAACAATGACTGGCGAATGGCGAATGACTTATAGTACAAGATGGGCCTTATGTGTTTTCAACCCATCACTCAAAAACAGTGATGAGCTGCATATTATTCTACCAAATAGTGAATTAACCGCATGTCTTTTACTTGAGATGTTGGCAAACAGGAGATTACAGTTGACTGCTGCAAGACTTCCAGATGGAAATACAATTTTAGTAAAGCAATACAACCCATTTCCGCTTCATTCAGCCAGCCACTCGCTTCTAAACTTAAGGCTGAGTGATGTTTCTGTTTTGAGGTTCGGACATGATGTGCTGTGCACCTCTTCAGAAACTGCAATCACAGCACCCATCAGGGCTACGGAGATGTGTGGAGACCCAAAGAATTGCAATTGACCCTCTCAAGGTGATGCTTGATGACCCCCTCCCCCACCCCCAAATTCTTACTTAGTTATCTAGCAAAGCTATTTCCAGCTCTGACCTTCTCCACGCAGCATTTGTTGCTCTATGTCAATAACTGAATAAGAGACTGTAGACATGGCTACGTCAGGTGTATAAAGAAACACAACACTGTCTATTAATGCACATCATGTACTGTTGTGGTGGTATAGTCAATAGTTAAGATATGCTGGTCTCTGAATGGATCTGTATAGCTGCTCCTGTAATAATACTGTGACTACTCTCCACAATGTGGAGAAGAATTATTCAGTCTTTAGTTTGTTCATGCTAGAGAAGCAGCTGCTCAGTTGAAGTGGGCATTTCACCCCTACAAGTTACTTTACTCTTAGTAACTTCTATTTTTTATTTATTTTTTTTTATTTCAGCAGCAGCTCTGACATATGGAGCTGTGCTAGGGAGAACATAGCAGAAAGTTAATCTGCCCCTGATTCCCATGGCTTGGCCAAACTCCCCCCTTTTAATAAACTAGGTCACAACTAAGCACAGCCAATCTAGGAGAAGAAAAAGCCCCACCAACTAAAAATAAAAAGTGTGGTACGGGAAGAAAACACAAACAACAACATTAAGGAATCAAAATGGGATCCTTTTGTTGTGAATTTGGATCATTCACAATGTAATTCTTGCACTGCGGTGCGAAGGGGTGGAAATTGCTTGCAGGCCAAGAACACCATTGTCTTTGGACTAGACAATAAAAGAAGAAAGACCTGCACTGCCTACAAACAAAGTCAACCCACAGCCATATGAACACCAAGCTGGTGTAATCGACTATAGACATAAGCTGCAGGATGTAATTGAAACAGTGCTGACAGCAGTGCAAAAGACGAAACACAGACTCAATTGAAGGAGGGTGAAAATGGCAGCAGATGGCACTTTTCTTGTGGTTTGTGATGCAGTGAGAAGCTTGTGTTTAGTTTTCCTGGGTCATCTGTTCTGCTGAAAATATGGTGGACATATTTCCTTTGTCATCTCTGATAACACAATAGTTAGATTTGTGTCTTTCAGACGGCTGGCCACCTCTCTTCCCCGGTTCTATCCCTTCCTCTCCTCTCCCGGGTCCTTCCTGCACTTTGTCGTGGCAACCCTGCAGGCATGCTGTCTCTCCTCCTGAGCTCAAAGATTCTGCAGCACCTTGGATGTGCCTCTCGTGGGAAGAAGACGAAAAGACAGCCTCAGAGCAAGAGAAAAAAGTAGTGTAGGAGAGGCGAAAGATGGGATAGATGGGGGAAAAATGAGTTGTGTTTTCATGTTCACAGCCTGTCCTTTTGATGTACACACCAAAACAACCTGAGGCCCACAGCAGCCAATCCCAGTGGCTAACATGACAGTCAGCTTGGCAGCCACTACGCACGCTTGAGACTCCACTCCGCCTCTATTCCCGCCCTGTCCTGCCGTGCTCACTACCATCCCCTCCCAATCCTCTACCTTCATGGCGTCCCCCACTTCCCACTAACCAACCCTCCATCTCACATGCCAAAGCACATTTGGCACCCCAGGACCAAGCCTTCCATTTCTGCCAACCAGTCTCACTACGATGCCAATGGTTTTGGAAACAACTCCGCACCATGAAATTGGCACACCATACGCAACAGAAAATACTGCCCACTTACACTCAACTTTATAAATAAAAACGATAGGCGGGGAGAATCCTCTTTGTGTGAGAGATCTCCATTGGACTGATCCAAAAATGAGAAATGAGAGAAGGAGGAACAGTGTGCTGTCGGGTGCAGACCCACATTCGGCAGCAACAAACACACATACGAACACACTAAACACAATTCACTTTCATTACAGAATTCATAACAATGATAAGGCTGGAGCCAAATAAAAACAATTACAACAAAGGAAAGAATACTAATTAAGATATGGAAAATCATTATATGCATACATGGGCAGCAGTGTTGTGATCATCACTGTTATTGTTTTTTATTGTCTTTCATCTCTGTTAAGAGGCGATGAAAATCAATGGCAGGCTCTCCCTGCGGCTTGGCACCCGACTGCAAACCGCTGAAGAGGATGGAGATGGCTCTCTGTTATAGCTCTCTCCTTCAACACACACACACACACACACACACACACACGGGCACATCCACATGTGTACTCAAATACTGTACACACGCACGCGCACACACAAACTTCTCTCACCATTGGCTGCTGCAGAGGGAGATTGCTATCGGGGTGAGGCAGGGTTTTAATTGATCTTGGTCACAGTTTAATGTGAGGCAAGGATTAGCTGTTATCGGTGGAAGGGAAGAGGGAGAGGGAAGGGTTTGGGGAGGAGATATCACAGTCCCTGACGTTAAAACCCGCCGCCCTTGATGACAGGAATTCTGTGATGTGACCCACAAAGATGTGAGACTGCTGCTGGGAAAGTGCAAGTGGAAATCTGGGCAGCGGAGAGACGGGCGACATCAAGCTGAACTTAATCCCAATTTCCCTGTGACGTTTTGGGCCAGATCTTGGCTATTTCTAGCCCTATGTAGAGCGAGGGATAGAGCTGGTGCCACAGTTTGGCCTGTGCTATTTAAACTCACAACTTGTTATTAAGCTTTATTGGAGCATACGAGACATGAAAGTGAGGCACGTTTGATTATTGGCAGGTGAATCATCAGAGAGCTAAAGGGCATAAAAGAACGGCCTGGGAAGAGGTGTGGGACTCCCTTTGCATCATACTCACGCACTACTGGCATCCAGAGCCTGAGCTTCTGCAGTCTTTGCGATTCCCTGCGGTTCAATAAAACTGGAGATAAATAAGGTATGGGGCAGACGGGGTCAACATTAATCACCAAATTACACAGGTTCAAAACATATTGGTGTGTCCTGTGGCCGCCACACATCATTGAGAACGGATATAACTTTTTTTTTTTTTTTGAGCCACAGATTTCAAAGAGTGCTTTCGCTGTAGCTTAAATGCCAGGGCAACATGAAAAAAGCAGTAGAGTGTGCCAGTTGGTGAAGCTTCAAACTGAATGAGGGAGAAAAACATCACAGCTGAATAGGGATGGTTGCTTCGTTGTTTCACTCTACACTGAGTTTTTTTTTTTTTTTTTTTTTTTTTTTTTGTAACCAAAGAGAACATTGTGAAATTCCTAATCGGACAAAAAGAAACAAGGAATCAGAGACTGTAAACAACACAGAAAGCAGAAAAGCTACATGACTCGTGGTAAAGCGGCTTTACCTCTCCCATCCCATGACTTCGTACATGGCATGAAGCTATGCTTGCTTCTGTTCAAGTGTATTTCATTGATAGTGGAGGCTGGCAGCTCGAGGGGGTGTAGACAAGCAAAACAAATCATCCTAGCCATGAATCTGTTGCTTCTTCTGCTTCTCTTTTCTCCTCTTGGACAGTTTTCTCATTCAGCACTCTCCACTGACAGTAGACTATAGTTCAAGAGCCTCTTAACAGTCTCCCTCACCCTACTCCACCCCCAGCCGCCTGCTTTTCTGCGAGTTCCCAAGACAACGCTTAACCCAAAGGATGGATGAAAAATCAGAGGCAGCAGAATGTTCAATTTCTCCACAGAGGATCCAGTAAATGAGACGGAATTTGATTCCAGAGTGTTGTGTTGGATTAGATGCATTTGTAACTTCGTTGTGCAAATGGTCAATAGAGTATATGGCAATAGCATTCTCTGCAAGACAGACTGAGAAACAAGATACTATCAGCAATCAAGTCATTTTCTTACACTGAACTCCTGATTTGTGATGTCTAACACATTCAACCCTGACTGACGTGCTATTGATTTTCATATTGTGAAAGCTAATTAAATTACAATATTTTATGACCTGCTGTATGAAGCATTATACTGTACAGTCTAATACACACGCACCTTTATGAGCACCAAACATCTCTGTGCCCCAACTCATTCAGGGCCATAAAAACATATTTATGAGAGCATCAGGCCATTGAGCCACAGCAATGTTTGCCATTTTCTCTGCGCTCTATGATTCCATCCAAGCGTCAAGATTGATTCTGAGAGCTCCTACTGTGTCACCCTCCATAAGGAATATGTATAATTCAACAGCCTGTTTTTTTTCCTTTCTTTTTTTTTATTTTTTTTATAAACATACACTCATACTATTACCAGCCCTCAGCGGCAAAGCCATCCAAGGAAAAAAGCGGATTGTCTGCTTGGGGGACAGAGTGCAGGGGTGGTGGGGGAGTTGCAAGTGTTGGTGGATTGGTGCAGCTTTTTATTCCCCTCAATGCCCAGAGTGCTGTGAACGCAGCTCCCATGTTGTTCTTCATGCAGAGACACTAACAGACACATGGTAGGGCACTGCCAGCTGAAGAATCACCAACACCAATCCTGCCTGGCAATTGTCAACCTGTCATTTCTCATGGCCACAGTGGGCCAGATGCTCGCAGAATAGGCAGGGCAGTTACACACACAGCACTCCTGGCTTTGTACCTGAGCCTAGCAGGGAAGGCACTTCTGTGCTGCTGTGTCTATGTGGCTCTGTGTGTAGGGGCTGGGGTTTACTGTACCCTTTAAGGGGAAGAACTGACTGGATACAGTATAAGTGGTGTTTCTTTGTGCAATTGTGTGTGTGCATGCATGAATGAATGTGTACATGTACATGCATGGTGTGTGTGTGTGTTTGTGGGCCCAGTAAGGGTGCGTTTCTGTCAAGCGCCTTCCCGGCAATGGAGGGCTCACTGGGCTAGGCAGGACTACAGTCATTACATCTATGCTCTCGCACAAGCAGATGGCAAAACAGATGATCCTCGCTCATCTCACTCATGACCATCCATATTTATTTCATGGTTGCTGGCCCACAGACTCCCCATGCCTATCACTTCTCCATGAGTGGCTTGGCAGGGAGAGGGCTGCCGACGCACACAAGTGTTTGGAAAACAAAACAGGCATGAAAAAGGAAGCAAGTGAGAAAGAAAAGAAGTGAGAGTGAACATAAGAAAAAGCTGTGAACACCAAAAAGGGAAAACAATGTACGCACCGATGGTCGCCCATCAAAGCTGTTAAATAACTTCACATTTATCAAAGACAGCAGCAAATCCATGTGTTGTTGTGAGCTACTGTTCATGACTAAGGCTCTGGTCGATGCTGGTTGACGTGATTTATCCCGCTTCTTAGAGTGCCAATAAATGAAAGGTCTGATTGGCCCAGTGTAGAACTGGACAGAATGGCTCTTCACTCACTGCCTTTGATCTCCTGCTACTTACTGGGGAAATGAGCAACCTAGCCTAAGACAAACTCACAGAAAGCCCCATACATTACCATCCTATCCCCTGGAGCTAGGCCAGAGCTAAAAAGCCCAAATTGGTCCACACCAATGCTGTTAAATGGAGCTCAGTATGACAAGAGACCATTTTTAAATCCACTTGACCAGCTCAATGCAGACTGTGCGACATCAATGCAGTATAGCTTTTGCTGAGGCAGGAAAAGTTGGACCTTTTACCAGGTATCCTAATTATCTTCATCCTCACTTCTCTGTTTTATGTATAGATGTTCACATTAATGGGAGGATTTATTCTGCCACCATCATCAAATCTTACCTTGGCCCTCCGCTCACCCCTTTCCTTTTCCTCTCCTTGCTCTTTTATTGTGGATGTCTCAACACATACTTCTTGGCCTCACCAGATCTGGCAGCAGTCGTGGACGATGGTTGAAATTTAGGTTAATCATAGGAAGTGACACAGAGGTGTCCCCCAGGGCCAGTGGCTGAGTGAGCAACTCAATTAAGAGCAAACAGTCTCAGACAGGGCCACCCATGCAGGCTTGATCTCTGCGAGCTTCAGGGGAGAGGGAGGGGAGATCTCAGCAAAGTCTTGCCTGCCCTCTCTTTACTCTCCCTGGGCAGGCGATGGATTCAGCACTGGCACTGGCAAGGCAGAGCCAGGGGGCAGAGTGACCGTGTGCTCCAGTTACTCTGTCGCAGATGATTCACCATAACTGAGGGGGGCTTCGAGCAGGACATGTGACACACACAGATGAGTGGACAGCAGCTTTGTTCCATTATCAGTCAGCCATGGGATTCAGGGAGCGGGAGGGTGGGGAGCAGGAAAGGGCACCAAGAGTGGGAATCATAAACATGATCCAAACCACCATTTCCCTCCCTCCCTTTTCCCTTGAGCCAGACTCAGAGAGGTGACCATGTTGGGGTTAGTGATAAGGGCAGATTGTGGCCATACTGTTAGTAGGGGTATAGAAAGAGCCAGGAGGCTCAGAATAGATAGCTAGCTCTATCAAGGCTAAGAAAGGGTCCTTGAGTCTAAGTGCCATCATTTCCAATAGCAACAAGCAGATAAAAACAGCTGGTGCCTGTGGCAGAACTCTGCTACTGATTTGTTTAACCCAAGGACAGATGACAGGTGAAATACAAAAAAACTATGTTGCCAGAGTAACAGAAAAATATGGTGCTCATTTTTCATCACATAAATACAGTTTTCTCTAATTTTATCAAAGATTATGGTAAGATTAGTGGATGAGTAAATTTTGCAAATTAACCTGTTAAAGCTCATAAAATCCAGCATCAGGGCTAATTGTACGTTCAACTTGTACTGTAAAAAACTGAAAATTTGCTGTCTAGTGGTGTCCATAAGAGCTTGTGTATTAGCATATAAGTGAAAGCATGAGGACTAAGCAGCCATTCAAGAGCGTTGTGCTATAGGCAGACACAGCGTGAGTAACGGGCAAAGTTGGCAACAGTCAGCTGTCAGTTTACTAAGGAGACGGTGGACATGAGAGGCGCATGCAAGCTCGGCTGCTTCCTCATTATGACATGTGGCATGTGAAGTTCATGTGGACTGGAGGAGCAGGATGATTCTGAAGCCTAGATTCACAATGTGCTTTGGCAGGTAGATAATAAAGACCTTGCAGCCTGACCATTACATTATTTCTTTTCATCATCTGTATGGCCATAATATTAAGTTCAGTGTGTGGGTGAGACTCTCGGGAGCATTATCAGACCTCTCACACCCATTACAGTCATAAACATGCTCACAAAGTAGAGCTCCATAGAGACAAGAACCCTAAAGTAGTCTGGAGTTGAGGTCTGGGTCCTTTATGTTCCTCTTGTAAGTTACTCTGCTTGGGCTCTTTTATTCATACGCAGCACGTGGGCTATCTGACAAGAAGGATCATGTAAATAGGGAGAATTTCTAACATCACTTCTAGTGGTGTGTTAAGAGATTTCTGTATTGGCATACCAGTTAACGTATGAGGACCAGAGAGCTATTCCGGCTTTTATTTTCTCTCACATTGATTTGACTTTCATTTTGTTGTTGTTCCAGAGGATTTGAAGTAAATAACATATCCAGGGTACAATCAACAGGGAAGAATGTCTTCTTTCAACCAAACAAACAATGATAGCAGTTTTCTCTGTGTGCTCTTTCAAATAAGACGAAATATAGCCTGAACCAAGTCTTTTATCAGTTCAGGTGTGTCATCCACCTACGATTTATGCAGAAGGAAAAAGTAAATGAGCGTAATTTGAATTTAATTTCATGGTCAAAGTAGAACATGCTGTTTATGGATGTGTGCAAGTTGTCAACTAGTTGATTAAACGTTGCTACCAGACGAAGATGTTTTATGTAAGGGGGGCTGACATGTAAATATACAAGTGTGACGACATGTAGTTTTAGTGCAGAAAAGGGGCTCTTTGGTAATGTCACTCTCGACAGTAACAATGACAATGGCAACACAACACGCATCCACTCACTAGACTAGCAGCCATGCGCCGCACATACACACACAAAACAACTACTGTGTTCTCATTTGGAAAGTCTGTGCAACCTATCAGCCATACTGTTCCGCATCAAGTACTGGTGACATCAAGTTGCCCATAAAATGTGAACAACTGGCAAATTATTTCCTGTTAGCCAGTGGCATAAAGCAACGCAGTGTAGCAAAAATTTCCCCACTCAGTTTTAAGAATGTAGTCCTGTTATATTCAATGAAACACACATACCAATGAATCAATTTAAGTTAGCCTGCCTGCTTTAACTGACTTTAAAACTCAACCCCCTGACCATTCCAACGGCCCACCAGCGGGCAGTTATTGTTCTTCCTTCCTGTTGACACAAATGCTGCTTTCATGATTTTACTCATAGTATACACCATTAGAAAGCTAAGCTTCACTTAAATCAATTTCCATTTCAAGATACAATCATGACAGGAGGCATCAATCAATGCCAACAGCAGACAAACAACATTGAGGCTACTCACCGAATACGTCTCTTGGTGATACAAGTTTGATAGCACTCTGACAAAGAAGGCCATCCGGACGATCCACTTCAGTAAATGCATTAGTCCAAAACATGCTCATAATCCACAGAAAGATGTTTTCTCCTTTCAGATTTGCAGGCAATGTGCTTGTCTTCTGTGTTTTCCAAGTGCCAACTTCCGGAAACATATAGTTACTGTGTAGAGTCTCAGGATTCACATGATACCTCACTTGACCAATCACGATCTGCCATATGAAGCCAAGCAACCAGATAAGCCAATAACAGTCTGAGCTAACAGAAGGGCCTCCTTCTCTTCTCCCATGTGATGATTAAGCCAATCACAACCAATTATAAGGATGAGTGACATGTTGAATAACCAATGAAATTCTGAACATGCCCATATGCCACCTCAGCAGGCTAATTACAGCTCAAATCAATTTTTTTTATTTCAGTGGTAACAAACACAATACACAGCAATTATACCCATTTTTAAGTAATAAATATGATCAGCGGACTTCAATATGAAGACATATGGGCCCAGTATTCCCCTGTATTCTCCAGTATTAAACATGAATATAGATGGCCCAAATTTAGATTTCATGAATAAGATAAGATAAAACTTTATTGATCCCATGCCATGGAAATGTACTTTTTACACACAGCAAGAATAAAAAGGAAGAACAAATAGACGATAAAAAAAAGGATACAAAATAAAATCAACTATATAACGGTATATATGTAAATTACATTTATAAATAATGTGTGTGTATGTATGTATGCATGTACGTTTGTGTGTGTGTGTTTAGCCACTGCAAGGTATATACATATATATGCAGAGATAGATAGATAGATAGATAGATAGATAGATAGATAGATAGATAGATAGATAGATGGTAAATTGCCTTTATGTTGGAGGATGCCTAGCTATACCATTAGAAAAAACATGAAAATATTCATTTTATGTAGTATAGTTTAGATTTATTTAACTTGGACTAGTGTACGGCTTCATGCTGTGGTCCCATTGTGTTTCCAAGCTAGTAAGTCCCAGATATCATCTGCAAGCATTTATGTGCAAAAAATAAAATATTCAGGCAGAAAAAAAAATCTTCTACTTCAGTGTGTTCATACTTCTATTACTCCATGCCAGTGGCACTTGAAGTGATTTTGACTGATTGGGATAAAAGTTCAGAGTGTTACCTTTCAAAAGAGACCAAAAATCGTGCATGTACTATAAATGGTTTAAGAGCTGCTATCAATTTACTTTGGGTATGCCTTGGATGTGTGTTTCAGGCTAACTTTTACTGGACTTCTAAGGGTTTTTTTAAATTATTAGTGTTGCATCAAGAATTCTAAGCAGTCATCGCTGGAGCCCGCAGCCATGGCTAGTCAGATGTTGCTAACAACGCTGGTTAGCCGTTACATTTAAGATGTTATGCCAGCACCTGCCACTGGGGGGGAACTGCAACCAGCACTGTGCAGCACTTGGCTTGTCAAGAAAATTAAAATAAATGATATGTGGGCTGTGTCAGAATAAAGTTTACATTTATGTCTAACTGTCAGGGAAATTAGTCATTATAAACATTCTTAATGCCTTCTTTTATCGATCACAAAATTTCCTTGTGAGCAGATTTCAGAGAAGTCAATTTCCTACCACAGTCCATGTACTTTCAGAACAAAAGAATTGGTGATGCAGATGTCCCTAAGCAGACTGCATTACCACCATCAATCACCCAAGTTCACAGTGACTGGCGGCTGTCACCTCTTCTCATCTCATCCTTCTCATGTCCTCTTGGCTCGATGGCTGACTAGCAAATAAGATAACAGCAAAAGACCATAATGTGCCGTCTAACGTCACCTCTGAGTTCTGTGGGTCTTGTTGCTGTGGCGATTGCAGAGGGCAGGTTGTGGTGCCCTGACCTGTAGTCTCTCCAAAAGGATAATGAGCCTCATGGCTCCCCAAATGAATGGCGTGGGCGGCCAAGGTTCAGTCTGTTTCCCCATAATGAGCTTCTATCCTTTCAACAAAAAGCCACAAGGCTTTTTTAGCTTTTTTAATTTCTTCCCAATCCCCACTCGTTCTATAAGAAATAGCTACGGACAAAAAGCAGAGTTCAAATATGTAAAGAGCCTTAAGCACGATTCATGCACACCAGTGCGTGGAATAGTGAGAGTAAACAATAAGAAATGCAACACCAGCTGACATTTTGAGGTCAGCGTCATTCTGCTCTTCATCTCTGGCTCCTCAGCATTCCTGATTAGCTATAGTGGCTTTGAGGGGGCACATTCTAACTGTTTTGTCCATGGAGCTAATTAAGAGCGACATACAAGGCAACAAACAAAACAACATATCAGCTACATTAAATCTCTTCTGAAGGCGCTGAGCAGTACAAACATGCCACTCACTCAACCGTCCCCCCGCCACCACCACCCTCAGGCCGTGGTGTGCCTGCTGCTGAGGAGACAGAGAAGGTAGACAGTGCAGTGATTTTGGCCATCAAACACATGTCATCTTCCCTGAGTGGGCAGGGAACAGAGGTGGCCGAGGGAGACAGTTGTTGCAGCACACTATTGTGTGATAGGTGAAGAAATGTAGCGTGTGCGTGTGTGTGTTTGTGTGTGTGTGTGTGTGTGTGTGTGTGTGTGTGTGTGTGTGTGTGTGTGTGGCAGGGACTGAGGGGAGGAGATAAGGGGTAGACAGGAGAGAGAGGACAGTCGCTCACAGCACAGGGACTTTTCAAGTGTGAGTCTGTCAAGCATGGACTCCTGTGACAGCCACACTGAACTCCTGGTGAGCTGCTATTTCCCCCACTATGGTCAAGATTACAATGATTGTCCTCACTGCACAGGCCACCCATAAAGCCGCAGACACAGATGTTTAGACAGACTGGTTGAAGTTCCCCTTTCTGCGGCTGTATAATGTGGACAGAAACTCTCTGAAATCAGCATGTGAAGCTGTGTGACACCCGACTCTCCTGTGGTGAATTATGCAAGCATGTATTTATGAATTAACATTTCAAGCCATTTCAGCCATGCTCAGGGAGTGCAAATAGTGGTGGTTCACCTGGAATCATTCACTTTGGTATAAAAAGCAAAGTTTAACTAACGCCTTTATGGGAAAGGTATATTTTACTTGTCTTTTTGTATGAGAAATCATTGCGGTGTCTTGCTGAGGAGAGGAAACGTACTAATGCCAGTTTCATTATAGAGATAAAGGCACCTGTGGAGCAGTGATTTAAATTTGATACCATCATGAATTCAAAATGGCTCCCTTCCTCACCTTTATTGTTGGCTAATTAGCAGCAGAAACCGCTGTGAACTTGGCCCAGTTGAATGAATACTGAGTGGCAGTTGCTGCTCCAGAGGCACCAGTCCCCATAGAGCACCAGAGGATCGAGGGAGATCTGGAACCTGGCCCTGCTGACTCTCAAACAGCCCTATAATGACAGCTCTCTGCAAGGCTCTGATTTCATTGAGGCTTTGATGTGGCCACTAATGGTTGCTGACAGATAGGCTCACACCCCGCTCATCACGCTACTTCTTATTGTATTTTCCCAGCCTCACTAGGACCAAGCACTGGCTTTACCAAGAATTGATTTAATCTGACCTTTGCCAGAGTTGTGTTAAAGCCACATTAACCCTTAGGATTAATGAAGAGAGTAGAAAAGAACCTATTTGTCATAGTGATCCAACAAAGATGACTCAAGCTGGAGACATTGATTCAATGTGATATCTACTACTATTACATTCTCTTCCTTCAGTAATCCACATGGTGAAGCTGTGTCTGTCTCTGGTCAGCCTTGCACAGTGCCATGTTTGTTTAAAACATGCAAACAGATGTTAAGAAACACTCAGCTCCTGTCATGTTGTATTATGTTCCACATCAACCAAGGAAAAATCCCAGCCCATCATTTCACGCACATACCTCCATAACAACACAAACACTCTCTCACATATGCATACTCTGCCAAACGTGGACATGCGGTGTCACACACACCCTGAATCCCATAGTTGACTATTTGTTTATACACTCCTACCCCACTTGAGCTGTGGCCTGGCCAGCCAACCATAATATTTGCCATGTGGCAGTCGCAACAGGTTTGACTCTTCATTCGGCCCAGCCCGTGCACATTGAGTTAACAGATTTCAGCTGCAGCGAGGGCATGTCAACCCAAGAATGCACTAATCAATCATATTTCACTTCAAGCACGCTCCGGCTAAACCACAGCCTACCATCATCCTCCCTCCCTCCTACAGTTCCTTCTTTCTGTGCTTTCTCTCTGTCTCTTGAGCACATAGTGCGGGAAACACTTAATGAGTCAGACAAGCTGTTCACATGGACAATAATGAGCAGGTTTTGGTTGAGGGGAACCACAATTTCTAGTTTCCACTAAGGTACTTGAGCTAGTGTTACAACAATAATGAATAGCACCACAGGGATCTCTGTTAACTATACTGTTATTAAAAGGTCAGTACTGCACCAGACCTGCAAGGAGAAGACTTAGCAACACTTTATGTTGCTAACTTGATTAATTTGACATTAAAAGTCTAAAAATGTAAAGCTAAAACTCTGTTTAGGAATTCCTCTCAGCAAACTAAATTGGGTTATACAATGTAAACAATTAAAAAGCATATCTGTGGCAATAAGCTACTTTAGAGGGCTTTGATGTATTCATGGATAAATTGCCATATCCCCCACCCCCCTGCAGTGGCCCTCGGGACAACATCTTAACTGATATAAATCAGCTTTACTGCAACTGGTCAAAATTTACTCATTCACATCACAGAGCTTTCAAGTGATCATCTATCAGCAAAACTAATCTATTTTCCTCTCAAAAGGGGCCCTTTTTCATTTCAATGCATGGGTCCACTTAATTTGAGCACAACCTGTTTTAATACAACACGTATTATGTGGAACGGTTGTACCCTTGAGCAATGTACTTTACCTGCGTTTCTCTGGTGCAAAGCTCAGCTTTTGCAAATGGGTTCCAGAATTTGTGAGTCACTTGGGATGAAAGTCTGTGCCAAACCATGAAATAATAACACTAATATTTACATAAGGTCTCAATTCCTCCTAACTCCTTTATTTTCTAACAGGTGTAATGGCTTCAGAACACCGACTGAAGATTCATGTAAGCCATGTGTTGTTGGATGTGTTTTTGACAAACACTGGGGCACAACATTGACTTACAACCTCCACTGTGGAATATAATTAAGTCACAGAGGTAATTGGGGTGTGTGTCGACGGAGGATCGGGGCATGTTGCTTTGGTGTGGCAAGGGCATGATGAACTTCCTCTCAGATCCGATTTTCTAAAAACAGTTCTAATCATGGTGAGGATGTGGCCTTTTACAGGAACCACCAGGGAAAGTACACAGCGCACAAGAACTGGGTCCGCAGTAGAGACACGGATGAAAAATGCAATCAGGAAATACTGGAAGGAAGGCAACTGCAGAGAGCGAGTGGCCAGCTAATAATAGAGCTGATAAGAGAGCAGTGTAACCCAAACAATACGCAGACTAACTGCTTTAAATGTGGTCTCGCAGGATAATGAGTTCATCATTTGCACGACTCCAGCCGTCCCTGTGAGCTGGATGTGCAGACGCGGATGAAATATTGCTAATATTATTACATTGTGTAGATTTTTTTTCTAAATTGAAACGGCTAGCAACAAGATTAAAATATGCACATAACAACTAATTCAGTTTTACAAGATAAAAATGATCAGAGACACATTAAATGCCAGATGGGTGATTTCAATGTTGCAAAAACCATATTTTTTATCTTGGCAAACAAAAATGAATTGGTGTTTTAGAGTTTTCCAATCTTAACTACAATCCTCCAACACAATCTCCACTGAAAATCACAATTTGTTATCCTCCACTAGGCGAGGTCAGGAGACTAGCAGGATGCCTGTGTGGAAATCACACCTCCTTTTTGAATCAAAACAACCTTTTCCTCATCCTCAAACACAATCTGTTAGGTTAGCCTATCTTCCAAGATGTCCCCAGCAACAGATGCTTATCCAGAGCCTACCGAGGAGAGACGAGGGAATGGGGCAAAAGGAACCAGCTCTCCAGATGTGTAAAACCAAAATAAAGACTAATACTTTCAGTCTGCCTTCAGCCTGTCTGTCTTTTTTTTTTTTAGTGCTGCTGTTTCCTATTCAGAAAAGGAAACAAGAAAATGTGAGCTGGTATCTGTTGTTGAATAGTTGAAGATATGCGAGACATTTTCAAAGAGACGAACCTGGAATCCAATTTTTTTGACATGGTGTTGTCTTTCACAACATTGATTTGCCAATGCTGACCTAACAGCGGGGGCTGTAGGCTCATTTAGTGGGATGGAAAGGATCTATTGACCCTTGAGACAGCTGAGGTACACTAGTAGATCTTTAGCTCCCTGTCTTGGCCAGTCTTTAGCCCTGAACACAAGGGACCTTTGTGTCTCTCTCTCCTTTGGCTGGCAGCTGTGGGCTAAGCACTCATCCATAGATCCACACATTTGCAATTTTGAAGAGGTAGGAGCAACACCAGTCTATCATTTTTTTTTCCTTCCCCTACTTTCTAATCTTGGAAATCTTGGAAATGAGGCACGATAAGCATCGCCAGGGGAGGTTGATTATTCTAACTGTGTATTTGCGTGGTTTTTCCTTCAGACATGCTGCTTTTCCTTTCCAAAGAGTACCAAAATAACAAGGAGACAGTAAGCCGAATGATGGACAGTAAGAGTTAGCAAAGTAATCTGCAGAAATCAAATGGATTCACTTTACATTATGTCTAAATATTCATGCATATGGAGAAGCACCATGAGATGATTACTGCAAATGTGAGTGGTTATGATAATCACAGGAAAAGTAAGATACATATTTATGCTTACACTGAAAGGAATGTGTATTGATTTAGAGCACATGGGTATTAACTTCCAGGCTTTTTAGACTTAAGTAGGGGATATAAGTATGCTGTGGTATATTTTGTTTATATATTTGATATATTCATGCAGGGCTGTGAAGGTTTGTTGAATAAGTATGCCAAAGCCATTCCAGATGTTGCATTCTAAATCATGTCATCTCCACTTAGTGTAACAGTCCAGGAACTCCATTTGGAGTAAATGCCCCTTAAACAAGGTAGTTTTGCAGGGCATTTGGCGGGATCAGCACTCTTTGATCCACTCTCTTTCTCGCCTCCGGTTTCCTCTCCTGACCTTTTGCAAACCCAATGTGACATCCACCTTTTGAGCTAAGACAATTTGACAAATAAGTGATGACCGTCCACATTTTTAATTTAGGAGTATGATGAAAAATTAACTGTGGCCAATGCAGGACCTTGATTTTTAAACAAGTCTGCGGCAGCCGGCCTAGCTTTCCCAGCCACCCTTTCCTTTTCTCTACCATCTATCTCGTTTGCTTGCTCTCCGTCCCTCCTCTGCACCCCACCTCTACAGATCTTTTCCTCCATTCCCCCTCTCCTCCTGCTCCCCTTCCTGCCCCATAACTAATCCTTATTATGCCTCTCACATAAACTGTGGGTCTGGCACCAGACTGCCCAGCCACACAGGCTAACAGGAGTAGGGTGAGAGAGAAGATTGGAGGAGGATTCTTTAGTTGCAATGGGCCAAGTGGCACAAAAGATGCTCCACAGACCCTGTTTCCTTCCCTCATTTGGGACTTCATCCATTATATTCCTCTGTCATCCCCTACTCAGCATAATAACTCTTGAAAGGTAGATAACTATTAATAGAGTTCGCACAGCACTGCAGTCATATGGATTGCCCCGCAGCGCTGTGACTAAGTAGAACTGATGTCTCCTGTGACAAGCGCTCGTGTTGCTGTCATCCAGGACGTGCAGACACTCTGCATACATTACTGACTGCTGGCTTCCCCCTCTCCGTCCCCCCTTTTGGATGGCACCACAGCTGTCCCAAAGTGAATCCCAAATGAGAGTATCTGTCAGGGTTTGTTTGCTGCAGGCCTTGATTTGATGCTATTACTCTGCAGTTGGAGAGACTGGCTCAGTCTGCGGGAGCTGAGAGCTGCTGGTGGACAACACTTGCCTCGGGCCTGGCCTGGTGGCACCGAGGCACATTTTGAACAAACAGAGAGCTGGAACCGATAAGGGGTGAAAACAGTTTTTACTTTCTTAGTGTCTCCCCCTAAAACAACATCCTCCTCTGCTTCCTCAACACACCCTTGTGTTTGTGTTGCAGAGGCCGGTCATATCTCTCTCTCATATCCCCTCTTCAGCCAGATGTTCCTCATTCATTTTTCTAACACACAGCTGCATATGTAAATAATCCATGATTTCTCCTGCTGGATGGGTGGATCGGGGCATATTGTGTGTCTGTTTAAGTAAGCAGTCTCTTCTTTTTGCGCCGGGGGTGTAGACCTGTTTTTGACTTTAAAGCAGCACTGTTAGTTTTTCATCGGTCCGAGGGCGACAGAACGTCTGTCTCAAGATGATGACGGCATTCCCTAAACACTGCCCTGGCAGCACTTTAGTACAGGTTATCTAATGCAAGCAGACGGATGACATCTTAGCTGAAAGTGCTTAGCTACCTGTTCCAGGTCAAGGCAGATTTCCTGCTGTTGCTACTCCAACAGAGACTTGCTATATCACCCATCTTGTTTCAGGCCCGCAAAGCATCTCTTTCTTCTCTGTGGCAACCATCAACTGCACTAAGCCAGAGAAAGACTGACAGCGGACCCACTGAAGAGGTGTGCAGGCAAGTCGACCAGAACAATAACAAAACTGGAGTCAGAGGCAGAAAGGGGAAGAGGACAGACCCTAATAATGGCCAGGCCGTGGCTTGACATGCTATGAAAAGTGACAGTGGACGAGTCATCCATTATTTATAGCAGTGCAGAGCTGGGTTATTTATTTTTTTCAGCAGCATGAGCAGCAAGGGATCATGGCACAAAACAAGCAGCCAGTCGTGGCCTATTCATGTGATTGTCAGCAGACAGCGAGGCGAGCCCAGTGGTGAGGGAAGCTGTGACTTGTTGTGGCCTGGTATGGACACTGCACCCAGGACAGGATTCACCTTGACTGTTGCTGACTCTGTCTCTGTCCCTCTCATTGTCTGTCTTTCATGTCATGGACATGAGAGGTCAGTGTCAACTGTGCATGGGTCAGAACAATTTGGCTGCTTATCTTTAACTTAATGGTGTGATGAGGCCCTGAGTGCTGCATTAATAAAAGTTCAGTATTGGATTGTAGTTGTAGTATATTCATCACGTTGTTATGTAGCTAACTGCACTAATGCGTCAGCAGTCTAGTGTTGGCACATCACTAAGTGTTTTGCATCAGAACATAACAGTGCCTTGTACTGTGCAAAGAGTTACTTGGTGTAATATTCACCAAATAATCATGAACTGTTGACAGAGCCAACAATCAGCTGACACATTCATCAATGAGTGGCAGAACTGCTGATCTCAGTGTGCGACTGCAGTGGCTAATCTATGTGTATGGATTAGCAGAAGTGTTCAATAGTTCTGTCCAGGCGACTGGATCGCTATCGTTGTCTCAGATATTTATCGTAGCCGAGCGGGGTGGAGAGTGTCTGGACGTGGCTTACTACAGCAGAGATGCCACGGACGCCATCAGGGCATTTCTGGCACACAGGAACGCGCATGACATCAGGAACAGATGTTGCACATGGTGAGGCCCATCAAGGGACAACAACTCTGCATCAGTGCATGAATATTTTAGACAGCTTACTGCTGTACTTATCAGCGAAGACACGGCGAGGCTGGCCAAGGACCCAGTCAATCTGATCTTAAATTTTGGGGATGTTGTAATCACTTTAGTGAAGAGGCTGCTGAAAACACACCACCAGGTTGATGAAGTGCTGGGTTGCAAAAAGGAGGGGAAGTTGCTTTTTCAGCTCAGATGCATTTATTGCTTTGATTATCGTACAGCTCCAATTGCAAAAAATGGGGATGCTGCACAGAATGTGATAATTTGCCAATTGCTTTTGACATATACTCAATTGAAAACAGTACAAAGCAACATATTTAATGTTTTACGTTACGTTTGCTCTGAACTTAATTGATTTTTGTAGATATATGCTAATTCTGAATTTGATTGGCAAAGTTACGGAATGCTCCAAAAACACGTTTGGATCATTCTACAGACTCAGCACTTTGTGAATACATGATTGTATAAAGGATATTATTACATGGACTCAGAAACACTTAAAACAGCTGTCTGTAAACACAGTTTGTTTGTGATTGCATTCTGTTTTTATTTATGTGTTTCACAGCGTCCCAACTCTCTTGGAATCAGGATTGTGATAAATATGCATCAGAGCTGCAGAGTGTGCAGCTTCACCTCCTTTCTGTCATGATGAACTTAGACTCCCCAGTCAAGACTACTGTAATGTCAGACTGCCGATCTTTTCCATATATCTGTAGAAACTCTGTAGAGTTCAACAGTCACATTCCTGTAATCCACACCCTTTTCTAAGCGCAGCTTGAACCAGAAGCCTCAACCTCTCCTTGACCCCTGAGGAAAAGAATCCCTCAACCAGATCCCCAGAGAGACTTTCATTACACACAAAAACAAAATCCATGGGTGGCCAGAGTCATATTCTGATATTAGGGCAGAGGACATGGATTTGATATGAGGCTGGAAATAGTCCTATAGACTGCAGCGCGAGCCCCAGGTCCATGTTGAGCTTTAATGGCCCTCCTCCTGCTCGTCAATCACACATAAAGAAAATGCTTAATCGCAAATTTCAAACCAGTGCAGCGCACTGACGTCATATTATTGGAATGGGGGAGAGGAGACAGGTTTTGAATTGCTCACGAGCTGTGCAGATGGATAACAGTGCCCAGCAAAGGTATATGTCCTTATGAGTTATGAGCTAGTAGCGGCATTTAGAGTTATGGTTGACACAGATCAGCTCAACATTCGATATAACAATTACAGTAAAAGCTGGTGTAATGTTTCTCACACGGACGGCAGGATAAACCTTAGACCCCTAGAGGAACCCAAACACTGCAACATGGACATACACTACAGTATATAGAGCAGGATGTTAATATTCATCAATCACGCAGGCTGTATTTCAAAACCCAAGCTTATTAATTATGATACAGATTCAATTTGGGGGAATGATTAGTGTGTGTTTCAACAATAAAGCATGATTACTTCATACATTATATAAAATGTTTTATAATGTGTGTTTTCATTGAAAACTATGTGGAGTTTTCCCACAGCCCACAGGTTTTGAGACAAAACAAAACTCACATTCCTCAACTTGGAGCTCATGTTTTACCAAGTTTACTTTTGAGAGAGAAATGTCTTCTTTTCCCTGTGGTGGATAATGAGGTTGATTTTATTCAGTTTAATATTCATTCAAACTAAACACATGGTTTGTGTCAGTATGAATACATTTCCCCCTACTTGAACGTTAGAGCCACTTTCCAGGCAGACAAAAGAGAAAGCAAGCGATTGTAATTTTAAGGCCCAGCATGCCTTTCTCCACGACTGACATCTCTTTTTTAATTGACCCTGGGTCAAATAGGGACTGGGATAATATTTTGTTAAATTATTCTCATTTCTCTGTGAATCACATTTCCATATATCTCCACTTCATGCCTTATTTATTACCTCCTTACAATTACCATGCAAACGACGTCTTAACTGTCACCCCTTTCTCCCTCTGAACAGTTTAGTAAATATCAAACCATATTTATTATTAATAAACCCACAGCTGAAAACCCCCTTTTTATTTATAAATTATTCACACACTCAAAAGCTTGGGGAGTATGGGCGCCCTCCATTTGATGCCACGGAGGCCAGCATAATTAAGACTATTGGCTCAAACTGATGCTAGTGCATGTATCATCTGTTGTGCCCTCATCTATCCGTCCATCTGTGTGAGCCATAGGGGATCATGCATTTCAATCACAGCATCATGCCCGGTGACAGCCTTTGCACAATGGATGTTGATTTTATTATCACAGCACAACTGGTGGAGGCACCCTGCTGTTTTACTGCTCACCCGAGCCCCTGCCTTCAGTCACTCATTGATGGTTTTCACACGTGCACACTGTGGCCTGCAAACACACACAATTACGCAGTTTCTTCTTAGTATTCGCTATCTTTCACATCCAAGCACCTACACACAACCCAAATCGCACTCTGACATATGTAGAAACAACAAGCGCGCATCTATTCCTGCACAGAAACACACACATTCAGACACGCTCATTTGCCCATGTGCTCACTCACACTAACCTGGGTTGGCTTCCCAGCTGTGCAAGCTGTTTCTTCCATCAACATGTGTTTACTGGCAGGGGACCCTTATGTTTGCATTACAGGGAGGCAATAAACAGGAAGGCCAGCCCCGGGGTTTGAAAACTGCTGTTTGGGGGGAACCCTCATGAGGCGTGAGCCCTAATCATTGTGTGGTTCAGCCTTTAATTAAATGCAGTGCGAAATGTCAAAAAGAAAGTCTTGTTTTTGTGGATGATGCTTTCTGGAATCCGCACACACTGAAGTCCTCAGTGTCCAAATTTACACACTTTGATGAATTTTTCACAGTCTTTTGGAGTGCTAACCACCTGGTTGCGCTAACAGGGCGCATGTGTGCATGTCTTTCTGTGTGTTTATTGTGTGTGTGTGTGTGTGTGTGTGTGTGGGGGGGGGGGGGGGGGGGGGGGGGGGGTGTTAACATTAAATTAAATTGTTGCTTGGTACAATACACATACAAGTGAAAGACTGATTAACCAGATGACTGCAAGGCCTATTATTTTGGTTAATCAATAGATCCTTGAATAACTAATGAACAACATCAAAGAGCTGTTATAAACAGCCACAGGCAAGTGATAGACTGTGCTGTTTTCATCTCTTTATAAAAGCCTTAGCTTTTGTTGAAATATGATAATGATTCTGTTCTCTTCTGTTCATCTTAGCGCCCACTGTATGACAATGAACAATAGGCTCATTTTAGATCAAACTGTACCTGAAAAAAAGTATGTTTTGAAGCAACTTCAAAGAAAATTATCATAAAAAAATACTCAATAAGCCTATGAAACTACTCTGCATAAACTATACTTCAATTTAAAAACCCTCATTTGTCAGCTAACTGACATAGCGATACATATTTAGGTTAAATAACATGAGTTGTCGGCAAAGCTGAGTAAACAAAACAAGTTTGATGTGTTGAGGTTTTAGAGTCATCAATTCACCATTAGGCAAAGAATCCGCAGCTGATTCTGCTCTAAAGCTACTCACACATGATTCAGTTCATTTCCAAAAGCTGTTGGATAATGGAGGGAAGAGATTGAACTGGATACCAGTTTTCAATGGTTATATTTTCTTCTAATCAAAATTTGACCCACGATTGGCAAAAGCAAAGGACTCGTCTGGTAGCCTCATTCAGAAGAGGGAAAAGTTTCTGTGTAGTTACGACAAAGGTAGTGCATACAGGGAAGGCCGCAGATAATATTTCTTAAACCTCAGCATGAAGTGGAGTGATTGATGTATTACTTCAGCTCATATTGTAAAGTCTCAACACGATTGAATCACAAAGCTGCAATTCTAAAGTGAAATGGAGGTACGTGGATTTGGGTTGAGGATTAAACATTCTGAACATAATTAAGGCTCATATTGAGCTTGTTACCATCACTGCTATCACAACACTGGTGATTGGGAGTGAAATGTAAAAACAAATATTTCTGGAGTACATCAGAAAGTACATTTTCCTACTAATGAACAGGCCATGCATGAGTGGATAGAATGCAAGTCTCCATGTGCGCTACACCACCCAAAAATGTTAGGGCAGTCATTTAACTTGGAATAAATGTTTTAAATACCCTCCCCGTGACGCCCGCTCAACCAATGGCGGGGCCCCTGGGGGCGGGGGCCGCTGGGCCCCCCCTGGCAAGCATCTGAGGCAGAGGGGCTCCTCCGACTCAGCTCCTGCCAGATTTGGTGTACACCCCCTACCACCACCAGATGACTGTCAGTGCGCATTTCCTATCGGCAAGAGGGAGTGAGAAGTAAACAGAGGAGACCGACGGGGGAAGAGTGTGAGAGAGGGAAGGAGTGAGTGTGTTACAGTGCGAACAGAGTGAGAGACTCCAGCGGAGGGGGCGAGAGGCAACTTCATCGGGGTTTATCACTGCGCACTGTCGAGGAGGAGAGATCGCTTTCGAGCGCAGCATGCCCAAGTAGGTTAAAAGTGGACTGTGGACGAACCTACTGACTGAAACGCCCGATTCACTAATGGACTCACTGAGAGCGCAGTGAGAGGCAAAAGCTGTGCCGGCGTGACGGGGAACGGACACTGGAGGAGAAGCTGATGCAGTGTGGAAAGTTACCAACTATGGAGATGCATTGTTAACCGAGAGTTTCCAAACTGTTCGGACCATTCAGAGTCATTCATTTAAACTGGATGCTATTGTAGACGAGCCCCTGTGCGCTTGGCTTGTCCGTCCGCTGATATTCCGGTGCCGCGGTGGACCATAACCATCTCAGTCGCATAGACGGAGCGAGTGAATCCTTCCACGCAACACAATCAGCGCCCAGAGCGGCTAAAATGACGGCGTTGTATCTCATCTTTTGCCTTATGGTCACAGGTAAGACGTGCTTGTGTTTGTTTTCATCTGCAGGTCTTTATTGCTGGACAGAGAACGGACCGCGCTCCGTGCTGGCGCGCTGCGTCAAGCCATCCAGTGCGCCTGTTACACAGAGGCAACTGATATGCTGCAGTGCTGCAATTCAGTGCTGCTAATTGCCGGTAAATGTTTAATTAGTTTTTAAAGAGTGATTACATCAGGAGGTTTCACTGTCTGCAAGCCGAGCTGGAGCACCAGAGAATAGTGGCACTGCGTAACGATCAGGGTAGCGGTGATTGTCCCTGTTCAGGTTCAGATTTCGGACGAGTGTGTGTGTGAGAGAGAGAGGCGATCTCTGTGTTTTAGTGGGTAGGCATGAGCTTACGGATGCAGGGCGCACGAACGGAAAGTTTAAGATTTTATTTTATCACCCGGGGGATTCGTTGCTCCCGACTGCGACGCGTGTGTACGCGTGTCTGCGCGTGTACGCCCGTGTGTCCATTCACAAGAAATTCTCCTTTAAAACTGAGAATGAAACGACTGGATGTTTTAACAGGTGAGGATAATAGAATACAACCGAAGCGCTGCGAAATGAGACGGCGCCGTGCAGAGCTGCGCATCCCCTTTCCCCGAAGTTAGTCAGCGGTCCCCAGATTGATTTCCACTCAACATAAATCTAAAGCGAGAGGTTTGTCCCGTTGGAACGATGTGGACTCTTCTGTTGCTCTGAAGTTTTGTCTCTGAGCCGTAATCCAACACGATCGTGGCCGTTGTGAACGGTGCGTAAACAGATAAAGGGGTCCACGGTCTATTATGGGGGGAGCACTGTCTCGCGGGCATATGCGTTTGTGACGGAGCAAGGTAGATAGGGAGAGAGTGAAAGGGGGAGAGATGGAGAATGGGTAAGAAAGGGGATAGAGAGTGAGTGTGAGTGAGACGGAGAGGGGCAGCATTTGTTTTCGGGGGACAGGCAAAACGCACCTGTTTGCCCCCCACACCACCACCACCCCCTGCTGCGTCTTGTTTGCCGAGTTGAGTTGACGACAGTACTTTGTTTATGAATTCTTATGTCAAAAAAAAAAAAAGAAAGAAAGAAAGAAAAACGTACACAGTGTTTATACTCAAACGACCCAGTATAAATGTAAGTCAGATTGTGAGTGTGTTTTCTGGAAAACAAATTGCTTTGAGTTGAGTGTTTGATTTGATGCATGTCTCGCCTGTAAAGGTAGTTTTTCCAGCTTTATGCATCCATCTAATTATTAAAGTGATGGTGTAATACAGTTAGCATAGAATGTGACAGAGAGCAGAACATCTGTTTTTTTTTCAGTATAAATATATATCATTATGAACAAGCAGGCTCTCTGAGCAGCTGGTAAAATGTACCCTATTAATTTAGTGCTGTAAATGTCTTGATGCAAAACAAAGAAGCTTTCAGCAATCAACACGCAACTGTTGACTTATCAGCGTTTTTCAGAGTTGATAAACTCACGCATGGTATTAACAATGTGAGAGAAAATAATCACATTTTAATGTAAGAGAATACAAAACAGCACCACACTGACCCAGATCATCTCTGGGATGTACAAAAGATAGAATGATGAAATCACAATCCTTGTAGCTCCATCACGCGTAGTTTTAATAGCTTTCAAGATTGTAAATGGCAAAGCGTGTTTAATAGCCATTTGTTGTGAGCGCATCTTTACCTTCAGCCCCGGTTCCGCATGGTTTTGTCATTATTCAAAGCCCGGGGGAGGGATATGACACCGGTAGACCTCTGCTCCCTGACAGACTAGCAACAGCTGGATGAGAAGGGGCGGTAGCCAGACAGTGGCATATTTCCCCCGACCCCAACACACACACACAACTCCTCTCTCTCTCTCTCTCTCTCTCTCTCTCTCTCTCTCTCTCCGTCTCTCTCTCTCTCTCTCACACACACACACACACACACACGCTCACAAATAATGAAAATGGTAACAGCTGCCCTAATTAGAACCTAAGAGACCCTAGACCTCATTTATTGTGCCAGCTTTCAACAGTATAAAAATCTGGCCACAGCACATGGCTTCACTTTGAAATGTGTGTAAGGCATATAGCACACATTTGTATGTATGTAGTCTTGTACAACACTGATAATTTACTTTCTCGGAAAGTCCCCTGGGCTCCCAGAGGAATTGGATTCCACACTGCATCAGTATTCTGAGTAATCTTCAGTGAGCTCTTCTTTGGAACCTTTTGCTTTGGGTCGCTTGCGTCTCATCGGGCCAAGTTCAAAGGCTGTGAGCTGAGATTACAAGTTTCTCTCCCTTCCTCTTAAGTCGTGTTGCCTGTCATGTCACACTATAGTGTAACGCCGTGGAAATTTTCCACCTTACTTCTTCTCACAACTCCTTTGCCTGGTTGCAGAATGTGTGACTGTGGGACACGAGGACATGAGAGCGTATCTGCTTAATGGGCCGGAGGGGGCTGCCAGGCTTTCGCCAAAGGTTGAAAGCCCGTTCACGCACGCACACCTCATGCAGGCGCACACGGACACAAACAGAGAACTGATATTAAGCCGAGGCAGTGATAAGCTCTGATCAAGCCCTTTCCTCCCCACCCCATCATCCCTTCCCATTACCAGAGATTTGTCTCTTCCTCATGCAGTACAGATATGTTTGTGGACGCAGTGGCAGCGTGACCCAAGAGGTTGGTTTTGGGGAAGTGTGCATATTTTATGATCAGCCCTTCTGCTGCTCTTTGAATTCTTGCGAAGGGAGTCCGTATGGGCAGAGGGAAACAGCTTAAGACGAGGAGGGGGATGGAGGACGGAGGGAGGGGACTCTTGTTGCAGGGATAAGACTCAGCTATTTGTTGATGATTAAGCTGACAAGCAGCAAGGAAACACTGAGGAAGACCGCTGAGCATCGTTAACCTTTTCTCCATCTTGTTACTCTCGTGTCTCTCTCTGTCACACACACGCACACACACACACAAACACACACGCACACACACACACACACACACACACACACGCACGCACACACACATTCTCTCAAATCTCTCCTTTTAGTTTTCCATTTCCGTCCCTCTATCAGTTCCATTCCTTCCATGATGCCGAGATTGAGGATAAAGTGGATGAGTGGGAGAAAGTTTGGCGGCAAGAACCCCAGCCAGCCGGTGAGGAGCGTTAGATACGAGGTGCACAGTAGTGCAGACGCAGCAGAATCCGAACACAGCTGAGTCTTGAACAGAAGTGTCTTGCATTATTTAGGAGACACAGTCATGGCAAAGATATAGATGAATTTTGGCCTACTTTGATTTTCTGTCTATGTGAGCTCTGTGTAATGGTTTTGCTGCCGGGGTGTTATATTGAACGTAGTTTCTGAATTTTCTAAATTCACTTGGGGCCACTAGTCAAATGTAAAGATCTGTACATTTGTTGTAGCTATAGGTATATTTTCCATCTTTAGAACCAAGACGTGTATTTTTCGTTCTCCTGAGCATTTTAACCAAACAACTAAAAACTTTATGTTTGAATGTTGTTGTTACATTTTTCTTGTACAACCCTGATTCCACAGAAAGTCTCAATTGAAAACAGTACAAAGACAATATATTTAATGTTTGACCTCATCAGCTTCATAGATTTTTGTAAATATCTGCTTATTCTGAATTTGATGACAGCAAATGTTTCAAACAAGTCGGGACAGGAGCAACTAAAGACTGGGAAAGTTGTTGAATGCTCCGAAATCACCTGTTTGGGTCATTCCACAGGTAATCAGGTTCATTGGTAACAGCTGATAGTATCATGATTGGGTATGAAAGCCGCATCCTGTTAAGGCTCAATTGTTCACAAGCGAGGATGGAGCAAGTTTCACCACTTTGTGAACATGATTGTATCAAAGATATTACTGCATGGGCTCAAGGACACTTTGTACAACTGTTGTCAGAAAACAGTTTGTTCGCAAATGATTTCAATCTGTTTTTATTTACATTTTTTTACGCAAAGTCCCAACTTTTCTGGAATCAGGGTGGTAGAAAGCCTCTAGATTTACACTTTCACAAACCTTTTGATCATGCAGACAGGCGCGCGCAGACAATAATGAATGATCAAGCTCTTAAACTATGGCCTGCTGTTTTTTTCCACATCCTGAAGACGTGCCGCGCACACATGCCATTGTCTTTCAGCCTTTCTTCATAAACAGATATCCTCCCTTTCGCCTTGCCGCACACGCACTTGCTACGTGTACAGACGGAGAAACTGGAAGGAGAAAGGAAACAATGGGGCTTCATAATGTTGCCTGTCTCTAATCAGCTTTGCCATGCAGGCAAACACAGATAAAGAACTTGGCAGTGTGTCCTGAGGCTTTGTTATCAGCTGTTAGCAACTTAACTGGATGTGTACGCTGGTATGGCTCAGCACAGGAAGCCAAAGTGGCCAGGTAGCAAACAGTGGATGGCACTTGACCTCTTGCAGTATTATTTTTACCTCCGCCCGCCCATCCTCTTTTTGTCTTCGCTTTCTCCTTGTGTCTGTCTCTGCACATCCTCACCTTGTCTTCCTCTGGGGCAGTCAGAGGATCCGGAGAGGAAATGACAGGGAATAGGACAATGGAGGGGCCATGTCAGCTTCCTGCCACTGCCTGGAGACTTCTTCCCCAATTACAGCACTTCAGGCTGTATCATCAGTATACAGACTGGTGGGGACAGCGCAAATTTGTTTACTCATTTATTCTTCAGTACAAACACAGTAATGGAAAGGAAAGAGAGCGGGAGAAACCGGGATTCTGTGCATGCCATTAAAACAGCCCCCCCAAGGGAAATGGTCACGTTTATACAGTAGCAGCTATTTTAAGAAAGCCTTGGATTGCATTTATCTCCCCCAAAATGCAAGTGTCACTTCCTACTAGAGAGATGTATCACCATTTCAAAGGACCCTAAGCCCAGAAACCAACATACAACAGAAAAATTGCAGACATACTAGACCACACATTCATTTTTATTTTCCAATCAATTCCTGCCCTGCAAGACAAGAATTTCATATCTCCTGCCGAGACACAGAAACCAACAGCAAATTGAAATTTATCTTCTGCGTTGCAGCAATATCTGTTCCTGTGTTATCTTCACCAGCCGTGTTCCTTAACCTTATATTAAAGATAGCTCTGCTGGAGACCGATTCTGGCAGCTGAGAAGGGGCTCAAGAAAAAGAAAAGTTCAGTTAGGAATACCATCGGACAACATTTATTTAACACTAGATGCCGATTTATTTAACTTCTCTTTTTCCTTTCCTTAAATGAAATGCGATTGTCAGTGGCGCTTATGTGATTGTCAGATCTGAAATAGTTTGTTTGGGGTACCAGGGCTTTGTCAGGTGTCAGCCCAGTATCAGGGCACTGATACATGACTGAATTTATTAGATTTGTGTACATGGACACGAATGTTACACTCAGCATGACTTTCAAATTAATCAGTATGAAGAGTGAGAAAGCCCGCGTACGGAGTAGGAAGCAGCCAAACCATAATCTTTTCCTAAACCTAACTCATAGTTTTGGCATTTAAAGCAAATCAAAGTGCGACCATCACCTGAATCATTTCTCAGCAAGCTTTATTTTGAAAGTCTAACTGCCTGTTGCATATTTATTATTGCTAACTTGACTGAGAATCCTAAAGATTTAATTTCTTGACTATCTGACAAACTGCTGTGAGACAGTGTTGCACATGCACATCATCCAGAAATGACTCATGAGGAGCCCACAGAAGCAACACCCTGAACGCACACACGCAGAGGTCAAGGGCGCACACGAGGGCAGAGGATGATAAGCTGAGATGAGTGTTTGGCATCTTCAGGGCTGTGTGCCCTTTGTGGAGCGATTAGTCAAAGTCCAACTGTCTAATTAATGATGCTGTAGCTCTCAGAACATGTCATCTCCTTAACCAACTAGGGGTAAAAACACATTCAAGGAAACAAGAGATTGCCTGCTTTATCAGCAACGGAAACAGGGCATACCCTTGTGGGACTAAGTGCTCCAGCTTCTCGTTCCTTAAAGTCAAGCCCCCCATCTTTATCTTCTTTTCATCTCTCCTTCCTGTCAGTTCAAACTGCCTGGAACGCCGGGGCTAATATTGTGTTAGTGACTCAACCATTAACCAAAATAGTGGGTTGGCTGTGTCTCTTCTTCTTCTGCACAATGAAAGACTTCGCCGTGTTGTTGTAGGAGGCTGGGTGAAGGGTTGGAGAAAGCGTAGTGATGTCTTTTATTTCCATTTGTTCCATTTCGGACAGGGCTGAGAAACTCACCGTGGGAGGTCTGTGAGAGAAGGCAGCCAATTTGCTATCAACTGAGGGGTGTCAGTCAAAGCTTATCGATCGGGCTTTTAACTGCGGCTCCCTCAATGGCAAAACATGTTAATGTTATTGAGC
Source organism: Chaetodon auriga (assembly GCF_051107435.1). Classification (NCBI taxonomy): domain Eukaryota; kingdom Metazoa; phylum Chordata; class Actinopteri; order Chaetodontiformes; family Chaetodontidae; genus Chaetodon; species Chaetodon auriga. Next base: position 17,949,456 of record NC_135081.1, read on the forward strand.
TGCGAGGAGACGTGAGGAACAATGTAGTGTGTGGGTGGCTCAGGTGGGTGGCGGTTGAACCGGTAGGAGGGTAAGGTGTGTCTCTCTCCTGCCGTCTGTTTGGCCAGAGAAAGACGATGCAGAGACAGTAATGGGCTCAGCATGAGAATAGAGGGAGGCAGAGAGAGAAAAAGAAAGAAAAGGCAGGCAGAGGGGTCAAAGGGATTTACTGCCAGGAGCCTAGCATTTCAGGTAATGGATATGCTTGTATTGGTGTAAACCAAACCTGCTGTTTTTCTTCCAGCATGGCAGAGGTGAAAAACAACAAAGGTGTAACTGACTGCAAGTCTGAGGGGGATTAATAGAAAGTTGATATTTCAACACCTCAGGCTAAGCATTAGATCTCAGGTGTACGCTTGGACACGCAGAAAGTGGTTGTGTGTGTGCATGTGTGAGTGTGTGAGCGCCGAGTTGTGGATAGGGGGTGTATGAGGTGGAGGTAAGGAAGGTGTACAGTGGGAGGCGTTTTTGCTTCTGCCACATTCCAGCGAAGCCGCCGCAAGGAGGGCATGAACACATGGCTAAGTGCTTCCCAAGCTGGCTGAGGTGAACCTAACACCCCTCCTGGAGGAAGCAGCCCAACCATTGTTCCAGCACATTGCACCCGTCTGACTGAGGCATCCTAGCGCTGTGCAGATCCCAGGGGGCTGGAGAGAGAACGAAACAGAGGAGGAGAGGGACTGATTGTTCCCTGCTCAGACTATCCACAGATGGGGCTGCGGCACAGGATGCTGGCTGTTTGCTTTAGAAAGTCCCAGGCGTTTGCTTTGCAGTCGTGGTGAGAATTCTCTGGGGGAGAGAGAAGAGAGTGCCAGTGGAGACAACAGCAGGGGAAGGGGAAGAGAGAGGAGAGCAGCGAGAAAGAGAAAGAAAGAGATGGAAAAAGGACCTTGCCTAATATGATGTCAGTGTGAATATAGTGTCAGTGCCAAGAAGGGAAGACAGATGATACAGCTATACAATGATAGGGTAGTTGGGCGAGAGAGTGCTCAAGTCCTCCCCTGTTTCCAAACAGAGACATATAGAGCCAGAGATAATGGAGAAGGGAGGGAGAGTAAAGAGAGTAAGCGAGGAAGGGAAAAAGGAAGGGATGAGATGCAGGGAAGCCAGGCTGCATCCATCATGTGGTTTGGTGCAGAAGCCATTTGTACCTATTGTTCTCCATAATTTGTTTTCTCAGAGCCTGCAACGGGAGGGGTGAAGGGGAGAGACAAAGCCACGGCAGCCATTTATTTTTGTGCTAATTACATAAGTGAGACAGCATAATTAGACGTATAGCTAAATAGACAATAGGCTGAGAGAGATGCACAGAGGGAGATAGACAGGGAGGTGTAGATGAATTCAAATAGATGAGAAGCATGGCCCTCTCTATTTCACATTCAAGAGTGCGAGGGAGCATGTTAAAAGAAGTAAAGGGGATGGAGAGGGATAAAGGGAAAGGAAGAGCGAGAGTAAAGGAGATGGGGCGATGGAAGGGATAAAAGATAAGAGGGGAGGAGAGAAAAGCCCTCTTCACAGACTGCACTTTGAGGTGCGGCCCAATGCTGTTGGAATAGTCACCTCATTTAGTACACCTGCTCAGCGGGAGAGGAAAGAGAGATGCGTGGAGAAGTCGTAAAGAAAAAGAGAAAAGGCCACAAGAGAAGAGAGGAAAGAGGAGACAGATCTCATCTCTGCTTCTTCAGATCAAAGGCAGGGAGAGGCTACAGAAAGCTATTTGTTGTGGCTTGTTTGGGAGGGTCCCTGTCTGTGTGGGGTCATGATTTGACCTGGCCTGCTATTTTGTTCTGGCGATATTACTCTTCAACACAGCCACATGCCAAACCCTCGAAGGAATCACAGCCTGCAGGGCCTGGGTCAGTTTTCTTGGGAGGATCTGGTGGCGTCCTGAAGCTGCTGGATGAAGAAATGTAGATGAAAGAGAAAGTGAAGCTGAAAGTTTGTTAAAACCAGCACCAGCTTGGAGAGGAATGAAAGGAGCGTGTTCGTAGCCAGCCGATGTGTTGATGTTGTTGTTGTTGTGTTGCTGAATGTTGTGCTTGTGCTAATGCAGTTGTGCATCTGCTCAGGTTCATGTGTAGGCGGTGTGTGGGTGTGTTGAGCATGTCACCAGTCTTTCAGGGCTGTGATACAGGGGAAGATAAATAGGCCCTTAATGAAGCCACTCAATCACAAGCCAGTTAAAACAGCTGACCAAAGATTGAGGGGCAGTCAGGCCTGATTGGAGGCCTGTTGAAGCTGGTCGAGGGAAGCTCTTGAGCCGTCACACTTTAGATAAGCCATTCACTGCACTACAGACCTCGGCCTAACTACCCTTCTTTTTCTAAGCAGTCCTCTGACACACTATAGTAGCTCGAGTCAACTCCCTGATTGTGCTGGGGAGTTCTTTAAAAGCCAATTTAAACCCAGTCCTTTGTTTAACTCCCCAGGAACTCGAGCTTGGACATATTGTATTGGTTGTATGTGAGTTTGTGTGCTCTTTCATTGGGCTAAGTTGAAGTTTTGTGTGCGCTGTCTTTGAGCATGTGATGTTTTGTTAAAAAGAACTGCGAGAACTGGCACCGACTAGTTTTTTGGGTGAAAGAGAGGGTGCATGAGAGAAATCAATGGCCCAATTCAACCTATTACAGCCATGACTGTTGCTGTAATGGTGTGGAAATGGGCAGTGGTCATGTGGATCCCTTCTATACCTCCGGGCTTGGATCACAACTGAAGCTCCGATTCATTTCCTCCCAGCTTTGATTAAAAAAAAAAAAAAGAAAAGTACTCAGGGGATTTCAAAGACTCTCACATGATGGTGACAAGGGAAGAGATCCGTCCGTTTTGTGAAACGGATGAGACCTCTATTCTGCCAGGTTTTTCGAAGGACAAACATAACACTGGGCTGCAATTTTCCTCGACAAATAATGACTCCTCCAGCCCTGTCTCCTTCCAGCCTTTGCCTCTTTGATCCCAGGTAATGTGTTAACAAGCATCGGGTTCATAGGATACCCATAGCATTAGTATGTGTATTTGTGTTGAGGGGTGTGTGTGTTTGCGCATGTGTGGCTGTTTTCACACCAATTAATGAATTGCTTTATATGCCTGCTGAGGTGACGATGGCCTGTCTCTAGCAGGGCATTGCTTTTTTCCAACACTGTGTCAGCCTCAACACGTGATGGCCAGGGCCGTCTCTCTCACACTTACCCATTAATGAGACCAGTCTAATTAGTGCTTGTGGTTCCATACAGGAGACCCCAGAAACCACAGCACCATTGTGAGCTGGCCTAATCAGGGGACCACTCAAAGACAGAGGGCCCACTGCACCAGTGAGAAAGTTCACACATACAGGGAGACCTGCTTGGATTCATGCTCAAATTAACGTTCTGGTTAATTGGCATAGGAGTACAAAACAAAAAAAGAAAAAACAAAAGGACTGGTTGTATTTTCAGATATGTGACCACCGAGGTTCACACCTTGGCTTCTTCCTGTTTAGCTCCCTCTGGTAGAGTTCCTCCCCAGGGCGATGCTGAAAAAATGATTTCTCCTTCATCCCTCTCCCTCACTCCAGATAATTCAATCTCTTCAATATCAAATAATCTCTCCCAATTTTTCAGCCTATTTTAACCTTATCGCTCAAAGAGCTACCTCTGGGGGATGAGCCTCATTCCACCTTGTTAAAAAAAGAGGGGGAGAAAGAAAGGGAGAGGTGGTCGAGGAAAGAGGGATGGCAAATAGCTCTCCGAGGAGTGCTTTAAAAGCCTCCGCTTGCCATTCTCATGGGCCATATGTGGAACAGCCGGCAAATAGACTGAAAGAGAGAGGAATGGCAGGGATAGAGAGATATGGAGAAAGTTAAAGGAAGACAATCTACAAGAAAAGAGGGGAGTGTAGGTGATGTGAGGTGTGGCTCTTAAGGTCTGGGGCTCTAACTTGTGTCCCACAGCACTTAACATGCCCCTAGCCATCTCTCCTGGCAGTTAATTAGAATCCAATAAGGTTGCCGCCTGTTGGTCATTGTTCCTCCAGTGTGTTTACCCTTTCCAGAGGCTCCATTCGCTGCTTAATCTGCCAAGAAGCTGAATGTCAATAGGTCAGGCCAAGACTCCGGAGCCCTGAGAGAGCGGGAGAGACAGAGCGAAGGGGGAAGGAGAGAGGATCAGGGGGATGAAGGAAAGGGGTCATTTCTCTCTCTCTCTCTCCAGCTCCTCTTAATATTTTTCTGTGCCGTTCCATTCTCGTTGTTGTTTTTTTCTCCCCCCCCTTCCCTCCCTCTTGCGTCTCCTCTTCTCTTCTTTTCTTCTCACTTCTAATCCGTCCTCTTGATTGTTCTAAGCTGCTTTCAGCCAGCCCCTGGGAGGGTGGGGGGGTTTGGAGTCTGTTTTAATTAAGATTTAAAAGACGACTCCCTCAAGAAGGGAGATTTAAGAGCAGGATGGACTGAGCAAAGTAAATGAATGAAGGTAGGACAGATTGTAGAGAGGACTCAACAAATATCAGAAATTGGTAAAAGAGGAGAGGAGAGGAGAAAGTTAAAAAGTTATTATTTTACACGCGTAGACGGCGTACACACCCGCACATTCACACAAACAGCCGGACTCTGGGGCATTCGAGTGGTTAAGCCAAATGGGATTTTTTTTTCCATTTGTAATCAAGCGGCACAATCTATATAGATCGATCTCAACTTCCTGTGATTCATACCATATCCTGCGAGGGTGATATGGGATCAGTGGTAGCCAGCAGGCAAGCTGAGGGAGTTATCTCCACACTCTGTCTAATGATCGATCATCTCACCAGATGGGCTTAAGAGCATGTAACGCTCCACTTGTTTATCAGAGGCCCAAACCTGAGGCCTCTCAGTAAATGTGACCTGCAAAGAAAGTCTTGTTTTGCAGACAGACAGGTAGAATGCATGAAAGAGCTCGAGAGACATGCTTCAAAAGTTTAAAGTTTGCTTTGTTGTCTTTTCACGATGACCACACATGAGGGTGGAAGCTGAACTAATTTCCCTGTGTAATGTGGTTCAGTTTGGGTGGCAATGTCACCACAGTGGAAGCTGTAGACGTTTCTGTTAGACACTTAATTAACAGTCTTATCGCACCAGGACAAAAGATTTCTCTAGAAGTCTGGCCATCAAAGATACAAGCACTGTTACCGTCCGACGTTGCTTTTCTCCTCCTGTGGAATCGTTGTGTTACAAAGTGTGTGTCCGTCTGTGTGTGTGTGTGTGTCACTGCAGGCTGAGAAAAGGCGCGTGCTATGTGTTTGGTAAAACAGTCACATAGCGCACATCTGCCCCTACTGTGAACCGTACATTCTTCATCCAGAGTAAAACCCCAAAGAAAACACACCCCAAAGCAGACTGGACAATAAAGTGTTTAAGTTCATCAAGCCGCAGACTCTGGTGCAGCCGCTAAGGTGTTAAAGGCAAAGGTCAAGAGCCCAACCCACCGCATTCTCTGCCGTGGTACATCCCAACACACAGCCACCATATGTCCAAGGTTTCACAGTCAATGAGCCGACCCACCCAGCATGACAAAGACTTATTCACACCCAGTTGACTCTGAGGAAATCTGCAATGCCACGGTGTGATTAGGACAGAATGCAGCACTAGTCCAGCCAGTGGCTGTTAGAAAAAAAACAAAGGACTAGAAGATACGGAGAAGTAAAAGGAGCGTTAGGGAAAAGAGTGGGTAGACAAAGAACTTTACAAAGCACTTTGAGCGGATAAACGTAAGCATGATCTTGCCCTCAGCTTGCTGCAGCTCCATCGCTTGCCTCCATCAAAGCCCCTTGAGATTCTCCCAGCACACTCTCTGCCTCTGTCACTCACAACTCTGTTAATAAGGCCAGCAGTAAACGCCAGGAAAGATATGCAGGGATGAAAGATCCTTCTCTCATGTTCCGCGCTTTGAGGATGTGTTTCCGGGTGTCAAGGGGAGGTGCGGAAAATGCAGCTTTATAGAGTAATGCTGCATTTTAATAGAAACAATAAACCCATCCGCTTATAAAATAATATTTTGTGTCCCATATCCTGTTGTGCAGCAGCTCTGGGGACTTTTGGCAGACTTGAAAAAGCCCCCACCACCACTAAGCTAAAGGTATAGAAGAAGCCCATGCCAAAGAATAAAGTGTGAGGAGCTCCAGGGGGAGGGATATATCACACATATATTCTTTTACTGCAGCGATTAATATCTGCGAAAAAAAGGTCAAACTTGACTTGAAACGGTCCAGTATATCACAGTTACATTCGGAGCCAGCATTTCATACATCAATCCCTGCTGTGATGTCTCATCAGCCTGGTCACACAGGAGAGACCCACACTGCACATTATCAAAGATTGATGGGGTGTCCTAGTTAAAGACAGGGGGTGGAGAGACGACTGGTAACAGAAGGGAACTTTGCGTTACTCGCTCCTTTTTTTTTTTTTTTTTTTTTTCGAGCTGTTGATTGCTCGCGTGGCCCACTGCAAATATAATCACTGTAATTTGCAAATGTTATGCCAGGCTTTGCTACTGTGTCACCTAACGACCTGACCCCAAGATATGCTGGGTCGGGGGGGGGCGACTTGCAAAAGCTGTATTTTGAGGTCAATTGTCTCACACAAGACTCGGGAAGCTCAAGATGAGGGCTGAGCTTGCCATCTCCTCCCATCCGCCCTCTTCCTCATCCTCCCCTGTAACAGAAGACAAAACAAACTGACAGAACAAACAGGCAGATTATCCTAAATCCTTTTTTCTCCAACACACAACCTAACCATCTCTTATATCCACTGTTCACCGTCATCCTACCCGTTTCTTGTTCAGAGTGCTTGCTTAATAATTAATTGATTAATTAGTTCGCTCATTAATCATTTATTCATTAATCATGGCCTGATTTTTCTAGAGGAAGCGGTGCAATCTGAAAAAACCCTGACTTCACATTTCACTCTAATTATGCTCCTTTACTAATCAACGCTTAAGAAATGGAGTTTCAGGAAATTAGTTTTCCCCTTTCCTTCTTTTTCTCAACACAAAGCAGGATGTATTGAGGTCTGCAGGTAACATTTTTTTTTCCCCTCCCTTTCTTGTGTTCTGGAAGCTCATGCTCATCAGTAATTTTAAAGGAATGATTCAAGTTACCGGCAATCTGATGAGCAGAATAAGAATTTGATGTTGAATTAAAAACCTGCCTTTTCTCCACCTCGAGATGCAAAGGGAACGGGAATTCTAGTCACAGACTAACCACAGACTGTGATTAATAAAGGGCAATTTGAAGGCTGTTTGTAAGAACAGAGAGGTGGCAGCATTGTGAATCACACACTTATTGTTTCCACTGGATCCATGGCTCTCCTGGGAGAGGAGGTAATTTGTTTAATCGCCAGGAGTTATGTTCTCCGGACAGAGAGATGGGAAGATAGGATAGTTCTGAAATATTGTCTGTAACGTGGAGCGAGCATGAGAGGGAAAGCGAAGAGAAACACTTTAAACAGGTTTAATTTGCCGTGTTTTTGTGCCTTTGTGTTCCTGTTGGATGCAAAGTTCACAACACTGCTCAGCTGCTTTCTCTGAAGGGGCTCTTGTCAGCTGCTGACAAAAAAGAATTATGCGTCAAATTAAAGAGAGCTCCAGTGAAATGGAGGCAAGTCGGGCATTAACCTCTAAGCTTTAAAAAGCACACATATTAAGCAACACTAATGAGACTCTCATTGAGCTAGCTCTGTTTTATATTCAAACACACACAAAAGCACAGCTCTGACTTCAATGTGCCATTGCTGCTTCTGAATGAGGTTGTCTCTGTTATTCATCTCACCAGCAGCAAACACTGCAGAAGTGAACAATAGTGTAGATGGCCCTTTTACTCTAATGAGATGCATACATTTACAACATTACCACCCTCATTAAAAAATAATAATAATAAAGCGAAAAAAAATATTAATTATGAAGCGCACTACTTCCTATCGTGAAGAGCCAAGGGGGTCTCCATCGGGCTCAATTAGGAAGAGTAGGCCGCAAATCCCTAGACTAAATTAATTGACACTCCAGGGCATTAGGCCCAGAGTCCCAGTACAGAATCTATGTAGAGAATTCCTTTGTTTTCATTTCTGCTGCCTTTTAGAAAAAGCAAGAGATGGAGGCAATTTTAACATGATCTCGTCATTGTTTTACGGATTTTTAATCTATTGTTGGTTTATATATTTATTTGTGTCACTTGTCACGTCTTCAGCAGGGAATGAAAAGATTGACTTCATTATTTTTTTTGTCTGATTCCTGTCCCATCTTTGAGAAGCCTTTCCGTCACATGTTGCGCACCATTGCTGTTTCATCCACTGTGTCAGCTGTTATGCACACACTAAACCAGAGCTTTTTGCAAACAGCACAAGAAGTTAATGATTTAAAAGCACAGTAAATTATACTGAAAGCCCTTCCATCCAAACACTGGTGAAAGAGGGGGGGAGGGAGCCAGAGAGGGAAATTTGGATACAGAAAGAAAAAGTGAAAGAGACAGAGAGAGGGAGAGAGAGGAGCAGAGGGGACAGAAAAGGGCTGGAACTGTGACACAGATCCAGCCAGCAGCTGTTTTGCAGTGAAAACACCAGGGGGTGAGCAGGAATGACACGAAATGACAAGACTAGCTCAATCAACATCTTGTCAACACTGCTGGCTGATGTGTACAGACAATTTCATACCACCACCGCTGACTCCCTCCCCTTTTCTCTCTTTTTTTATATGGCTTTTTATTTCCTGTCCTCCTGCCAGCCAGCCAGTCACTTGCTATCTGTCTACATGGAGTCAGCTCTTTGGCTCTTGGCTTCAGAGTGGGGGAGCTGTTTAAAAGCTGTGCTAGAATTATACTCAGAGAGATGCTGCTGCCCACTGGAAACCCTAAAGATATGGGCCTCTGACAGTGCGTGTGCATCTATGTGTGCGTGTGTGTGCGGGAAGTCTGAGAAGACAGTAAAAGAATGAGTGTATTTATGGCACATTGTACGGGCACTGCAGCACAGTGACTGCGAACCATTCACATGCACTCACACACTGAGTATGTCACATCAGCACTCTTGGTCCCCCCCCTTCCCACCAGCCTCCTCCTTTTTTCCCTCCCTTCTTCCCCTCCTTGTATGCATACCACTCTATTACTCTATCCACTGCATCTGCTGTAGCAGGTACCCAGAGAAAAACTCTGCCACTGCTCTCCCATGCGATCAGCCTCACTGCTGCCCTGATGTGTGCAGTGCCCTATTCCAGCAGAGAAAAACCTCGTGGTGACAGCCACAGAGACAGACTGATTACAGCGTTCCATCAATCCCCTCTCAGGCCCGCTCCTTTGCAATTGGAAGCTGACAGGAGCCCACTTTTTCCATTTTTACCTTTCCTCAGTTTTTCCGGTCTTTCTAACATGTAGTGGCTCTTTTTTTTTCTTTTTTTTTTCCCTGTTGTTCCCTCTACCCCGCTTTCTTGAGTGTTGTGTTGACAAGCTGACACAAACCCCTGTGATTTTCACACCAGGGATGCAGAGACCAAGAGAAAGGGACAGGGGGTACAAAATAGACGAGAGGAAGAGATGGGGAGAGAGAGTGCAAGGGAGAGGCTGGCAGGAGATGACAGCTGACACAGAGTCTGGAAAAGCAGAGCGATGGCAGAAAGAGCCATGGAGAAAGCAATTCAACAATTAGTAACACCTTATATAACTCTCAGAGGGGCCCTGCTAGGCATTGATTTCAGGGATCACGGCTCACTGACTATAGACATATGAGTGATAAACAGAGGAGTGAGAGGATGGAGTTGGATTGTAGAGGGATGCAGGAATGAGAGGGAATGCCCTTGGTGAGGGTATCAACAGAGCAGCAGGGGCGGGGGGGCTGGGTGGATGAGCAGGTCCACTCTCTAAAAAGGGTCTAGGCCTGAGCCAAGATTTTCACAATGGAATAAAGGCTGAAAGGGGAGGCTAGGAGGATTAAACGCCAGCAAAACAGCTCTTAAAAAGCTGTTAGACTGCAATTTGGGCACAAAAACGCAGAATGGGAGAAAAGATAGTGAGAGTGGGTGGGAGGGTGGGAGTGCAGCTGGAATGCAACGTGGGAGAGAAAGGATTGAAGAGAGGCTGGAACGCATTAAGGTGTGAGAGAGAGGGCCATCTGCAGAGGCACAAGCTGAAGCTGTTTGCCACGGCCCGAGTCAAAGAAAAACACAGAGGTCCTCACACATGTAGTTGAGCATGCGTTGGGTGCCACACTGCCATGAGCTGGTGGGTGGTATCTGTTGTTAGCCCCCTTCAAGCCCTCAGAAGTTCTGTCGGAGTCATGGTAATGAGCTTAGTAGTCAGATCAAACATGAGATGGGTGCAGGGTCCCCTTTGGGACATACTCTTTGGTTCAGCTACCTCAGCACTGCTGTCTACTTTGTACACACACACACACACACACACACACACACACACACACACACACACACACAAACACACACACAGGAAGGGGAAGACAAAAGAGCCTGACTCAAAACAAAGGGATAATAATTCCATACAGAGAGAAATGGAGCTTGCATTTTCCAGCCCGATTTAGAAGCCTTATCTAGACAAGGCACAATGGATGGCATTTGGGGAAAGGGGTTGTTTATTCCAAGCTTGACACTTTTTTGCCAATTGCCTTGTTTTGTGCTGCATTTTTTTTTCTTTTTTTTTTTTGTCTGTTTTTCCTCCTCATTTTCTCCTCTTTGGCTCTTGTTGTGGAAAAGTCACACCAGTTGGGCGCAGGATTCTGCCTCACATACTGGGGTGAAAATCCAAGCAGATATCGGGCGCTATTTTCTAACGGTTTGAATTATTACTGCACAGAGCAAATTGTCCAGTCAAGTTGAGAGCACTTATATTTATAGACCCCACAGGACAGGATGTTGCACTCTTTGCACTGGATGGGAATGAGGACATGGAATAAAATCAGGACTAAAATAGGGACTCCCTGCGAACGCAGCTTGGAGCCTCTTAGAATGAACGAACCTCCTCAGTTGAGTGTCATTGTAAAAACATGGGGAAATGGACAGGGAACATCGCCCGAGCTGTTGCGAAAACGACAGTCTGATGTTGTTTTATGTTTTATTTGAAGGATGTGACATTTTGAATGCTGGCTTAAATTGATTTATGGCCTGAAATACTGGTTTTTGTTTTTTGTCAGATTACCAGAAAGGCATAACGGATTATGACTGTGGCGACTTGGTGGTAAATGCACTGCACTGTGTGTGAGCTGGATCCACATTTTATCTAAAGGTCATGTGCTGTGCTATTATCTTTCTCAGTCTTTAGCATCATGACTGACGCTTACACATACACGTTTTCAGTCTGCGCGCACACAGACACACACACACACACACACACACACAGAGTCACTGGTTCAATCTAATTCTATCAAGGCAGATGTCCAGTGGTGGACGGATCATTGCTGACATCTGTCCATCTCTTCCTGATCCTTCCTGATGTGAGTGTATCCCCTATCAGTTCAGATGAAGGAGAGAGAGTGCAGGCAGTGCCAGGGTAGACACAAACCTCTTTAATAGGTTGTGTCCAAGTCGGAGAGGCTGTTTTGCACTTAACTCGGACCATGTGACAGAAACAGCAAAGTCACTGTGTCAAACTAACTGCTAAATGTGCCCTCCGGTGCCTGAGAAGTTGCTTTCCCCATTACCACTGCCCCACCCTCCACACACTCACACACCCACACACAGACATAAACATACATGGCACAGTTTTAGACAGGCAAACACACACACTGAGCTCTCACAGTCGGGCAGAAATGCACACACACATAAACTTAGCCCTATGTGCATCCAGCGGCGTGAAATGATATTCCATTTTGAGAAATCCGGATTAAAATGTATCAGGCCAAATGTGTTTTGACCTTGTTGCTGGGGGATGGAAAAGCACACACACATTCACACAAACACACAGCAACGGTAAGAAATAAGTAAATGCTGCATTTTTCGTGATGAGGACTTGTAAATCGAAACTGCAACTGCCTTTAAAGTACCATTAAGCACGCCACATGTGGAACAACTAATCTACACTGTATATATTTACCTGCGTAACATTCAAGGCGACATGGTAAATAAACCTACATGTACTGCAGAAATGTTGGTATTTCAAGGGGATTCAAGTCTTTTTTATTTCCAGTGTGATTCACTTGCAGCCAAAAGACAAGCTCCTCATTTTTGAGTCTGGTAGAAACACTGAAAGCTGTGGTGGTGTTGTGTCGCTTGTGTATATGCATGTGAGCGCGTGACACTGCAGCACACCAAGAAGAAGCTTCTTCACACCCACAGCTCCCTACTTCTCCTGACTGCCTCTCCTCCACTGTTTCTTTGTCTGGTTCCGTTCCTCCCTCTCTCCCCGTCAGAAATGTATTCATGTAATTAAGCTGCTAATACACCGTCAAAGAATTGTCTAATTCAGCAAGGAGGAATTAAAGGAATCTGGCATGAGTCATTAGCCAGTCGAGATGTTCTGTTGAGCATTTTCAATAAGGGATCTGGAGAGCAATGAATCACTCATATGGTGTGAAGACATTCGCTACAGCACATACGCCGTATTCTATATTTGTCCGCCTGCACACGCCTGTATATGTGAATGTGCATGGCGTTAATTGCCATATGTGAGCATGAGAAATTGTATGTGGGTGAGGTAAAGAGAAACAATTCAATGCATGTAATCCATCTGAACAATCAACCAATGCGGTGAATTATTACCCATTGTAAACATTTAGATACTCTGGGCAAGATACTTAATTGCAATCAATGTTTGTACTGTTGCAAGTACAAAGAGGAAAATCCCCAACTCACTCTGCACGGGGAGGCATATGAAAACGCTCAATAGCTCATAAAGGCTGAACGTTAGGGACAGGCAGGCAGACGGTAAAAACAGAATTTTTGAAGGTATGATGGGAAAATGCCAGCCTTCGCTAAACGCCTAATAGCCTGAGCCAGAAGACGTTTCACTTCTCATTGACGCTCTTAAATTGGCCTCTTTTGATCCACAGTGCGTGACACACATACAGCCTACCTGTTTGCATCCACAGCTCGATAGGTTTTTCAAACGCTTTGGTAAAATGATGTACAGGGAGACATTATTGGTGAGCTAACATCCATTGTTCTCTGATCTTTTTTCCCCCTGTTCAACTATCTATTAACATCCCCTTTGGCCCACATGGAGAGACCGGGCACATGTGAAAATGGGTTTTGAGGCAGTTGTTGAGAACCACAACAGTGTGAGCCATGGCGCGCTCACGTTCCTGATGAACTCACTGTTTGGCGGCTCTAATTGTGCTGTTGGGAGACAGACACAGGAGGGTGCACAGAGAGAGGGGGGGCGAGGGACAAGGTTCAGTCCAGGGTGCACCCCGAGATGAAGTGGATAATTGAGTGCCGAATAAACACTGCCAACAACCTTGTGAGCCCCCCCCCCCCTTTTCCGAAAGAAAGAAAAACTTGGAGAATGGAGCGAGGAAGAGGGGGAAGAGACAGGCATAGAGAAAAGGGGTGAGAGAGAGAGAGAGAGAGAGAGAGAGAAAATCCCAGCTACCCTCTGGGGGGAAAAGCTGCTATTGAAAAGCTATTAAACTTGCATTTAGCAGGATTGATTGGAAATGAAGAGGCCTATTAAAAGAGAGGGACAAGGGGACAATAGCGCGTCTCTGGCCGCCGTATGTTGCCCTCCTTTCAGAGGCTTTCTTCGCTGGGAGGGGGGGCAACCCTGTCTGTTTAAGCACTCCCACCAAGAGAAGCAGTTCGGGGGGGCTTAGCACTGCCTGAATAGAACCCTCTTTATCTTCCTCTGTCCCCCTTCTCTCCCATTCTCCACTGAGCAACAAAGAAAGAGAGAAGAAGAATGAGGGAAGGCTTTTTTAAAGTCCTCTTCCCGACTCACACAGACACCCCACTTAGATAACCAACCAACTGCCTCTCTCCCTCTCCTCCTACCTTCCCCTACGGATTAGTTACCTCTGGAGTGTTGCCATCTTCCCCTGCCAGTAGGGTTTGTAATGCTCAATCTTTAGCATAGTGGCACAAACACTTGGAACCGTGGATTCACATTCACACTGTGTTTTTGCATGCGTGTGAAGGCAGGCCAGCCAATCCAGTGAGACTCCATGCCGCACTTAAACACAGCAGCGGAACGACGGCAGGTGTCTCCGCTGACTTTCAGCAGGCTCAAACGGATGGCTCCCCCGGGAACTTTAATGGAGTTTTGATTGTTTAACATCCATTTTTACAAAAAGCACGCAGAAAGAGTGGCAGATTTTTCTCCCCAGAAGTGTGTTTGCTTCATGTCAGCGAGCATATAACCATATGGTCTTGGGAAAGAGTTAAATAAGTGATGAGGCACAGCTGACTCTTCCTCTTAGAAGCCACATTTTTAGAGGAGAAAAATAATATTTTCACACGTCAGCCTCGTCCGTGCTCTCAGAAAGTGCCATGAAAACAAGGGAGTGAGCAGACCAGTTCATGGGAGTCTGCTCTCTTACATGCTTCCACTTTCGCACTCGTTACGGTGCAGGTTTCACTTTTCTCATCTCTGCTGGCTCTGCAGAAATGCACCGCCATCACATTTTCCGAAGTGCCATTAGTAGTATTCTGCCTGTATATTTCATAGCTTTTTTAAAAATTTCAGTATGAATTGTCCATCTTCTACCATGAAAATGTGAATTCCAGGAGATGCTATGTTCACACTGAGCCTTTCTCTCTTTTCTCTCTTCTAGCCGCCACCCAAGCAGCCTACTTCTCCCAGCAGCCCCAGGACCAGGTAGTTGTATCTGGTCAGTCGGTGACTCTGCCCTGCGTCATTGTGGGTTATCGGGGGATGGTACAGTGGACCAAAGATGGCCTGGCGCTGGGTGGAGAGAGAGACCTTCCAGGTATTATCACTGCGCTCTTATATCTGTCTGTCTGTCTCCCTCTCATTTGTCTCTGCTGCTTTCTCTGTGTCTGTCTTGCTGCGATCAATGTCAGGTCTCATTAGAAACCAAGTCTCTCTCTGTCAAACGCTGGACTTTTACGCAAATTAATGTTTAGAGAACAATGTACCACTGACAGGTCGGCTACTGCTGCACATGCCGAACTTTAATTTGTTGCTTAGCATTTTAAGGGTCTTGTAGGAAGGTAGATAATCAATTGGCTTTTGTCACGCACTGACATTTAAATGTGTGGCAGCCTCAGAGAGAGGGTGGAGAGGCTTCCTCTTGACCTCAGCCACCCCATCTTTATTGTGTCTGTGTTTAAAGGACAGACTCCTCATGCAGCAGCCTTCTCACGTGTTGCATTTCCAGCCTCACGCTGCTCTGCTAACACAACGACTCAATTCCTGGCCCAGTGAGGTGCTGCTCGCTTTCATTTGTGTCTTACAGAGCCTTGCCACGTTTCTCTCGCCTTTGTTCAAGGCACAAGTCTGTTCATTTTATAGTCCTTTCATTATGTGTTTGTTCTTGGTTGGTTTGTTTGTCTCTGACTCTATTCTCTGTGCTGGTTTCACGCAGGCTGGACGCGCTATTCCTTAATGGGCGACCCGCTATCAGGCGAGCACAGCTTGCTGATCGATTCGGCAGAGTTGGCGGATGACGCGGTGTATGAGTGTCAGGCTACACAGGCGGCACTGCGCTCCCACCGTGCCAAGCTCACTGTACTAGGTAAGATACACAGCTCATGCATGATCCTCACAGCCAGCCCCCATGCCAAGGCCTGCAGGCTGGCAGCGCATGGGAACAATCAGGGGAGTGTCTTCATCACAAAGCACAGAAGCATGTAGACAAATATACACATAACACACGTACAATACACAAAAGATAATCACATTCAAAACCCAACTCATCATAGATAAATAAAAAATACATCAAAACACTCTTCAAGTGATTTGCAATTCATAAAACCATCTCTTATCACCACTCAAAGATAACCCCAATGTAAATCTAGTTTCCTGGTAAAATTCATGTCTTGAAAGTATAATTCGAACCAAGCAAGGCTCAGCCAAGAGATTCAGCCAGGGGAAAAAAAAAAAAAAAAAAAAAAAGGAAACCCCTCTGCTCTCAGAAGCAGTAATCAAGACTGTGGACGTCTAGGATAATGTGATTGCTGCAGTCACAAATGACTTGCGTAGTCGCTTGAAAGTCAGGGTCTGCACAGTTAGCACATTTTACAGTGAGCCACAACATTTGTCAACCGCAAGGCGGTTTTTACATTAACGTGATGTGAGTGATCTACTTCTTCACGCAGACGTTCAGAGGTGGAGGCGAGGAGGTGGGGGGTTTGAGGAGGAGGAGGGCCAGGTCTTGTGGGAATTGGAAATGACAAAGCACTGCTGGCATCTGGTGGCATGCAAAGGAATATCACTCATTAATTAGTCCTGTCAATTGTCCATATATTCACCTACTGTACAAGCACGAGAGACGGGGAACTCAGAGGGAACAGTTATTCAGGCATGATGCTGCAGCTTATGGCACAACACAAAGCTTTCAGTCCAGAGCCTGTTGTCCTGTGAATCGAAGTTCATTCAGGCAGGGTGGCACAGATAGGGTTGCCATGGAAAGGCACGCAGACCGAGATCACAGGCGGGATGTAAGAACATTTCAACTAAATGAACTGATTCAGATAGCTCACCTGTGTTCATCAGCCCACCTTTCAGTGTGTCACTGTCAAACCTGCACAGAGCAGCACAGACCAGTGCGGTCATCACATGCCCACACACAGCCAGCCAGCCAGCAGCAAAGAAAGTTGATAAAACTGCCTTTCTACATTAAATGCACTTTGAAAGACCAAGGCAGGTGGCTCATGAGCAGTATTTGCATTTCATAAACATATAAATGAAATCTGCTGCATCGCTCAGGAACCTGCGGTTTATGTATGGACATAAGGAGTGTTAAAGAGAGAAGGGGGCTTTTTCTGTGCATGTGTATGGGTGTGCACATGCCTGTATGCGTGTGTAAATCAATGTGGCCAGATGAGACCAAAGCAATCCTGCACAGTCAAAGGAGTCAACGGCGGGAGTGCAGTCAGGGGAATCGGCATGGAAATTAAAATCACCTAGCACTCGGATTCCATTAGTGTCCGTGCCGCGGCAGCGGAAGGACCTCTGACAATTCAGATACACACAGTGAAATTGGTTCGGTGGAGGGAGCGAGAAAGGCCAGCACAAACCCCATGTTTACGCCTTCTCTTATTGGTTGGGGAGATAGACGCCTTCATCAGGGGTGGCACGCTTGGCTTGCCAGTGGTGCGTGCGAAACCATGCAAATAAATGAACAAATAAGCAATTCAGTTGAAACATCACTCTGCAACAGTAAGAGCAAATAGAGTAATAATGTTAGTCCCAAGAAAGAAAATAAATAAGGTTGAGTCTGTTTTTTTTTTCCAAATGACAACTGTTCTTGGTCTTTTCTCCTGTCTGAAACTACACCTTGTTAAACAGACACATGGCCATAAGGAGATACTGCTTGCTTCTTTGCTGTTGCGATATATTGATGCGGCGCTGAGAGCGAGAGTAAGCTCAATATCGATATGACTTCTTTGTGGCTCTGTGCTGGCCTGCAGCTGTAATGAGTTTTTTTTTGTTTGTTTGTTTTGAGTGGTGTGTTTGTTCTGCTTTACAGTTCCTCCGTCAGACCCTGTGGTGGAGGGTGGCCCTGTTGTACGTCTTAAGGCCCACACACCACACAACCTCACCTGCAAAGCCTCGGGAGCCAAACCTGCTGCTGAGATCACCTGGTACAGAGACGGAGAGGTCATGGAGTCTGCAATTTATTCCAAGGTACAGTGAGAGCAGATCTCTGCCCAGCATTATCATTCAATCACTAACACCCACATGATATTATAAAACGTAACAGCAGGCAGAAATAAATGCAAAGCTATTCAAAAGAGGAATATTTTCTCTTAGGCTATATTACTCCTCTTTTTCTTCCATTTCTCTTTTTATTTTTCTCATCTTTCTCACATGGTCTTGCTGTTTTTTTCTATTGCCACCCTTCTCTCACGATTTGTGCGCTCACTCTCTGCAGTCCCCCTCCCATTTTCACTCAAGCCTGACCCCCCCACCACCACCTCCTCCTCCTCCTCCTCTGTCTCCCCCCTCACTCGCTAACCCCCTCCATCCCCCTTTGCTCGCTAATGCAGCGACACTACAGCATAACTGGAGCATGCCAAAGCTCAGACAGGCATGAGTGTTTCATACAGTAGAGTTTTTGCAGAGAAGAAATCACCCACAACAATGCAGAAACACAATGGGGATGCGCCGGAGCGTAAGCCAGCCACGGCTGGGAAAGTGTCACATTTTTCATGCTCTCTGACCACGCTAAACGACGCTAAACGCCACATTTAAGGAGGCGAGAGCCTGCAGTGAGAAGGGAGGGAGGAAGATTGGCGGAGGGAGGGGGGAGAGGAGAGGAGGGGAGAGGGGAGGAGAGGGGAGGAAAAGAGGAATAGAGGGGCAAGAAGAATATAGAGTTATCTAGTGAGATAGCTTTGTGAAAAACAGAGAATTTTCCAACATTAAGAAGTGAGGGCTGGGGGGAGAGAAAGCTTTGTCCGAGCGAGGGGTGGTGACAGGGAGTGATGTGATTTGATCTAGCATAAAAATGCTTTTTGTGTGTCTGGCTGAGGAAGTGAAAGCCTATGTCCATTGATTTGGCTGTCCAGGGAAAGGCTCAGCTTGCCCTTGCTCTTTTCCAAAGATGTGTGACACTTCTTCCTCACTGTCGCCACCCAAAAAACAGACTCACAGGCACCTCTGCTATCACAGTTTTTTTTTTTTTTTTGTGTGTGTGTGTGTGTGTGTGTGTGTGTGTGTGTGTGTGTGTGTGTGTAAGGAAGGGAGGGAGAAAGTGAGAGAGCAGTGAGCCATATCCTCAGAATCTACACCTTTCCTCACTTAGGCGTATTGATTTCTGTGAGCAGTAAATAGATTTAAAAGATGATGACAAACAAGGAGCGCTGACGGGGAACACTCTCAGAAATGTGGGAACAGCACAATATCCCCCTGCTGCATCATAAAATATATGATTTAACTGCCATGCCAAAGAACAGGATAGCAATTTTAATGCCTCACACATGAAAAAATAAGACCCGCAGTGTCATAGAGATATTCCTAAGTGGTGCAATCACAAATGGCAAGAGACTTGCTTGTGCGACATTGAGCTGGTGCTCAGTTCGACTCGATTGTGATGGAGTCTCTCTTTAAAAGTGTAGTTTGCAAACTGCTGTTCAGGACCTCCAGCTGCATCTAACAGTTACTCCGCACTGTTGTGTAATGCCACAGACACTGATGGAGGATGGGAAGAGGGAGGCGGCTGTCAGTATGCTTCCAATCGTCCCTGAGGATAGCGACTCCGGACGCACCTACACCTGCAGGGTTCTTAACCCAGCTGCCCCTGCTGGACGACAGATATCGGTCACAATCAATGTCCAGCGTGAGTGTCCCGGCATCAGATTTCCTAGAAAGACCATCAAAATAGTGCATGTTATGTACAGTTATCTGTAAAACACATTTCATCCTGTTGCTCTGCTAAAAGGTGAAAGCTACAAATAAGACGACAAAATCCTATGAAGACCTAACTCGTACATTCATGTCAGTAATATAAAGGTTTTCCTTCTCACAGACCCTCCTTCAGTGACTCTATCAGTCCAGCCTCAGACTGTGACTGAGGGAGCCAAGGTTCTCTTCATCTGCTCTGCTTCAGCCAATCCTGAAATCACTGGATACAGGTATGCATCCTTGGTTTTAATCTCAGTTTTTCACTCTGATCCTGTCACCATGCACATAGAGCCAGCAGTCTAAGTGATGATACTGTACGATCACACAACCATTTCAAGACATTATATGTTATGAACATGCCAACCAGAGTAAAGCTATCATCCAAGACAGCAGCACAAGTGTTCAGTAGATTCACTGGGTTAAAAGGGCTGCTTGATTGGCAGTGTTTGATTGAGATTGGCACAAGCCATGAATCAGCTAATGGCCGCTTTGATACGCGTGGCTAAGTACCTCCCCTGAACTAATGCGACTGTATAATGTGATTATTCATCTGTCCTAGGTGGTCAAAAGGAGGAGTTCCCATCTCTGAAGCAAATGGGGACAGCCTTGAGGTGATGGTGGACTACTCTTACTTCACAGACCCCGTCTCCTGTGAGGTGTCCAACTCTGTGGGCAGCACCAATGTCAGCACCCTGGTCGATGTCCAATGTGAGTTTCACTTCTGCTGTGCTGTGTGTTTTGACATTTTCTCGAGGTGTATGTTGTTTTGGAAGCTTATTGATTGTAACTGGCTGTCTGTGCTTCTTCAACCTAGTTGGCCCCAGACTGCTGTCGGAGCCTAAGCCAATGACGGTGGATACAGGGATGGATGCTGCCTTTACTTGTGCATGGACAGGAAACCCTCCTCTCACCCTGGCCTGGACAAAGCAGGGCTCCAGCGTGGTAAGGCAACAAACACTAGTCACCACTTTATACTGGTGGTAAGGTGAAGCTTCAACACCTTCCTTCCAGAGAGAAACATTCACACATGGCCTTCAGGCATGAATCCCTCACACTTTTCCCCCCACACATTCCTTTTCAGGCTGAATCTTCAACACCTCCTCTCTCCATGCTCCCTGAGGGCTAAAGCCTCTGGCAGAAAACTGTCTGTCCACTGACAGATTCATAGAGCATCATCAGGGCACATGACATGCTGTCATAATAAGTTTAACTCAATCAATCGCTCAGTCAATCAGTCAGTCAACCAGTGAGCCAAGGTGCGGTTGAAACTAACAGAGTGACAACATATGCTGCAGCTTTAAGAGCAGCATCTCTGCCTCTTAGACATTAAAAAGGCCCGACTGCACTTGAGTATCCATTTCCTCAAAGTCAATTTCGTAGGTGGAACAAATGGGACATTTCCACCTTCACTTTACATCATCCTGGTAAAAATCTTTTCAGCGCACACACACCATCAGTGGGGACATCCCATAGGAGCCTCTCTCCCGGTGACTAATATAATTTCCGAGGCGATGCTGGAGAAAACACCCCCAGTAAAAAAACGCCGCGGGAATGGTGTAAGCGATGCTGTCATCTCAGTGAGTGAACGCTTTCAGCCCCTCTGAGGGAGACGCGCAGGCATTTTTCTAATCCACCCACTGCTGCCACTGTCCCTCGCACAGCCACAAGTAATGGATTAATTGGGTTACTCCATAAGTGTGTTGAAATAAAAAAAAAAATGGAGAGAGAGAGGGGGGGGGGGTAGGGAGGGTGGGAGGGAGGAGGACGGAGTGGGGGTAAATGGATTAATCACAGCTTGATGGAATGACAGGATCAATGAGCTAAGGAGTGAGTGAGTGTAGCAGCTCCAAAGGCTAGGGCCCACTCACACCATAGTATGCTCTGTTCTGTCCCCACTGTTTAATTACAACAATCTCCCCAGCAGCACGGTCACTCAGCGGTGGCTGGAGTGCTTAATGCCGTGATTAAAGCTCTTCACAATGAAATTAAACTCAAACCACCAGCATTTGTTACAATGGTCAGCCCACCTCTGTGCTGCCTCCACAATGAGTGGGCCACTGATGAAGGTCCCAGTCTCCTTTGTGTGCCTTTTCTCCCCACCGCCTTGCTCTCTGTCGCTCGTTCTCTCTCTCTGTCACGCCTCTCACTTGTCTCTCTGGATTTCTCACTAGGTGCTCAGTAATGGCAACACCTTGCAGCTGAAGGCTGTTACCCAGGAGGATGCAGGAACGTACACCTGCAAGGCCATCGTGCCCCGGATTGGAGTTGCAGAAAGAGATGTCGCTCTCACTGTTAATGGTAAGTGGCTTCTTTTGCGTATCCCATGCAGGGTTGCTTGTTGTGTTTGATCTGTTGAATAAGTGGCTTTCAAGTCAATATTTGACAATTTGGTATTGGTCAGTATTTCAATATATTCTTCTTTTTTTTCATTTCTCTGCTCTGCTCTCTCTGTCTTTCTTCTTCACACCAGGCCCACCTATCATCACAGCGGAGGCCACACAGCATGCCGTCAAGCACTCCAAGGGCAAGCTGGAGTGTCGGGTGGGAAGCAGCCCCCCGCCTGATAAGATTGTAAGTGAGACTCTTATTTGCGCTGTGCGTCATTCACTTATGTTTGGGAGCTTACATACTCTGTTTTCCTCTTAGCCACACCCACACGAGATGGATCACTCAACGTTGCTTTATCCCTGACCTCACCTTCACACCTTTGCACCAGCACATCTCCACCTCACACGCTAACAAACACATACGCACACATATTCACAACTATAATTGCGCAGACATTGACTGGAGAGGTAGTCGAGTTGGGGGAGCTGTGGGAGACTGGCTTCCTGCAGGTTTCAGCCAAAAGCGCATTCAATTAGCGGCCCGAGAGGCATCACTCGGCTGACCCTGTTGAACTGCTGAACGTACGCCGGGCTGAGAGAGGATAATTAGGGTGTGAGGAGGAGTGAGAGACAGGTGCCCTGCTGGCCCTGCGCTAGAGACAGCAGAGGAGAGCCTTATTTCACAGTGCAGCTACCTAACCCTCCTTAGGCTTCACCTGTAGGGCAGACGTGGGAGGCAGCTTAAACATGAGCCCATGTGCTGTGTCAGCCTCGGAGCACCATAGAGGTCGGCGGAGAGAAAGCAGAGCAGAGAGAGAAACTGGTGTTCAGTCAGTGGCAGGCAGGGATCTAAGGATAAACAGCCGTGGAAGCCTCTGCTTTGCGCACCGGTGAGGAATGCTTCAGAGAAAAGTCACTTACTCCCTGCTGTTTGTTCTCCTGCTCCTCTCCCCAGGTTTGGACCTTTGGAGACATGAGCCTGTCCTCTGGCTCCTCCGGTCGTTATTCCGTGCAGACAGTAACCAGCGACCACGGGGTCCTGTCGTCTCTGGTGCTGTCTGAGACTCTGGCACAGGATTTCCAGCTGCGCTACAACTGCACCGCTTGGAACCGTTTCGGCACCGGCACCGCCTTGGTCACACTGAAGGAGCAAGGTACACACTGACAGGCGTAACAGTCCCAACCAGAGCCCTCGGCAGAAGTTATAGTGATACTTCAAATCCTAGCTGTGAAGGGGGCCAGATTAGGTGAAGGCAGTGCTCCTGTCTTGTGCTTATCTTAATTATACTCCTCTAATCGATATGATTTAATCAGCAGATGGTTCCTTTAATGAATATGTTTGCCCCATAACATAGATATTGATTGGGGACAAAAGTCAATTAGAGGAAGTCACATGTGTTTGCGGTTGGACTCATATTCTCTATCACTGTCTCAGAGCCAAGTTCAGGCCACAAACCGTTGGAGTGATCTTAAAATGAGGCGTACTGCCACACTGATACTAGTGGAAGCTTTTGTTGCAGCAGACACCAAAAAATACGGTCCTCGACAGTAATTTACATCAACGTAGCAGAGTGGGGTCTCCAGAGAAATGGGCAGCGGTATCTCCTGGAATCTCTAATTAGATTACTGTCTGTTGCTTCATTGCATGTCAGGCCTTGTTACCCTTCTTTCAGAGAGATTAGAGACAATAGCAAGGCTCTGGTTTGCTGGATTGCCCGCATGAGCATACACGAGCCGCGAGCAGGTCAGAGCTTACTGCAGATGAATTTATATAGGCACTGATGTTTCTGGGATTAGCAAGGCAAACAAATGGATCTCTTTCTCTCTTCAGCTCTGATCTGCACGTGCGTGACACTGACACTCTGCTATTTCTCATTTCATCCCTCCCCTTCTCTTGACAACCATCTACCCCCAACTCCTACACCACACTTTTCTTCCATTTCTGCTCTTGTTACAGAAGCCCTGCCTATGCTGATAATTGTTGGTGGAGCAGTAGGTGGAGGCTGTGTCCTGCTCATCTGTGTCATCACTTTGGTCTCCCTCTGCTGCAGGCACACAGGCAAAGGTGAGCTCAACGGTTAGTATGGGCAAGCGGGTCAACAGCCAGTTTTTCAGATTTAACAGACCATTTTCACATATGAGCTCAATTCTTGTGCCGTTTCACCATGTTTAAGCGGAATTCTTCTGCCTCGTAACGTCAAATAAAGCTCCTCTTATTTTCAATCCCCACAGGTAAAAGGTGCACTCGTCTTTCCAAAAGTGACATCAGAGTTCAGATTGTTCACAGTGATCACAACGCCACACGTGGCAATGATGATGAAGAGGATGTCAAAGAGCCTATGGTAAATCTCTTTGTTCACCCTCTGTGCATGCCAGTTGCTATGTTGAGGGTTAGGGAAAATTCACATTAACACTGTAATGTAATAGTCAGATTTGTTTTGTTCTTACTCAAGTGAGGTTTTTGTTCATCCTAGTAATTCTTCAAAAATGCTTGGTCTTCCCTCAGGCTCCAAACAGCAGCGAGTCTCCTGGGACATCGCGCACAGAACACAGCGACCTCCTGGAAGAGGAGGAGGACGAGAGATCGGACATGAAGGTAAAACTGAAAATCCTTGAAGAAACACTCTAAAAATAGCTAGAATGCATTATTTTCAACCATTATTCATAATACTGAACTATGCAAAGTTCATGATTAATTGTCTCTCTCCATCGCATAGGATCCTACCAATGGCTACTACAATGTCCGTGGCCACGAAGACCGCCATATCCGAAGCAGTGGATTCTCTGAATATGTGCCCAACTCTCGGCCAGTCTACACTCCATCGCAGCTGCCCTCCCCCAGCCCCATGTACGGTCAGCACGGCACTCAGCCCCGTATCTATGACTTCTCCCAACGATACGCAACCACCACAGCGGGCAGAACCGCTTACGAACAGCAGCAAGCTGCCCAGCAGCAGCCCGCCCAGCCAGCCAGCATTTATCCCACTGATCCTGTCTACAGTGGCTCTGCTTACCTACCCGCTACCTACGGTCGCGCCTTCACCAGCTACGTTAAGCCTGCCTCCTATGAGAAGGTGGATGCGTATGACCAATCAGATCAGGCCAGCAAGGTGTCCAGCTCATCTCGCTTCTCTTATGCCTCCTCACAAGTGTCCTCCCAGCAGTCTGACTATGGCCGGCCCTCACAACGTATGCAGACGCATGTTTGATTGGACCAAAAAAAAAAAGAAAATGGAAAAGAGAAGAGTACAGGAGCAGTGAGTAGATAACCATTGTCACCTCCACATACATGTGTGGCTGGACTAACACGAACAGAGACTTTCTTTACTCGGACGGTCCTTCAAGGACATGTTTGGACAGCGTTTGGAGGGAGTCATGTGATTTTGGTCATGGGATAACCAACCTTTATTTGTTGTGATGGTTTGAGGGATCTACAAGAATGCTAACTGTGGAGCTCCTGAGCTGGAGCATTCAGCAGATTGTGATGTTCAAGTCAAAGTTATGATTACAGTGTGATACCTCACCAGGTTATCTCTACATGATGACCACCCAAACCTGTGGAGATATTCTGTCACTGCAAGGGCCAACTAGAAAATAAATACATCTCCTGAATTTGGGTGGCCAAAATGACTGGGGTAGCTGTTTACCTGCCTTCCAGAGTTTACTTTGTGTCAACACTAAATGTCAAACATGAGCTCTAAAATACTTTGAAAGACGATATGACAAGCTAAGACATATTCAAGGAAAAAAAAAAACGATAAGAACAACCTATTGTTGTCTGTCATTTGGTGTTTTGTTGGCATGCGAAAGGAATTCTAAGCACATTTGTGTCTCTATCATCAACAAAAGACTGCGCTATCCAGAGACAGACATGAACTTCTGCACAACAGGCTAGCTCTACTGACCAACAAGTGCTACAGGCACTGTACTGTATGAAGAGTCTAATCAGCGGTGGAATACTTCTGGCCTGAGCTGTATTCCTGGAGTTTCTTCTGATAATAACCCTAAAACGTTGGACTTAGCAGTGTTGCTTATCGGTAGATAAAAGACGGAGATATGAAGAGAATGTGTATTTCAGCCTTCATTTGTAATGGGGGACTATATGTTAACTGTGTGTTATACCAAGATGGACAAGGCAAGGCCATGAAAACCCAAAGAAGGTGATAATTTTATGGGGGTAAAGTGGGGGATGAGGCTGAATTCCACCTGCCTACCCCGGTACTGTTTTCTGATTGTAAAGTGAAGAGTAGGCTATTACAGAACAATCAAAAGTGGTGGTTTGGAATGGTGGCAATCTTGAACTTGAAATAAACTTGAATGCAGCGTCAACTTCAGCAGGCTCAGACGGGGAACGACAGTCCTAATGTGGACCATACGCTCAAGTTTTACAACTCAATCAAATTGTCTCAATATGTTTACAAGAAACAGTACTACCCTGAAACACTAAGTATCTGTACAAATGGCTGAGCCCATACTTTCTCTCTGTTGCATGCAAATGATGTGTCTAGTGAAAATCTTCAGCGTTTATATTCATGTCCATTTCATGTTTGAGACATTGGTTTCTTCACCTGGCCCAGTTGCATTCCAGTACCTGGATGTTTCAGTATGGACGCCTGTACTGCCATCTGTCTAAAAAGCTGTTACCAGGCAGCCTGACGAGAGAACAAATGCCACTTAAAGTGAGGAGGCAAACATCATCGCTTGTCTTTATTTTTATATTTTATATAAGCCTTAATGTACAGCGTGTATGCTGCTCTATTGTAAAGTATCTTTATATACATATGTATCTATCTTGGTTGATTTATTTGGGTCCGCAGATTTTCTCGTCTAAGTTGTTCATCAATCACTGAATGCAGTTACTATGCTTCTTTTGGAACACGACTAATTGCCATTTGTTTGTTCATTCTTTTAATAATGTATTAAGAATTTTATTTGCTAAAAATGAGCTATCGTTGCTTGTACCTTTGTACACATATTTATATTTAAATAAAACCATTTCTGATAAAGAACTGGCTGGTGTGAATCCTGAGAGTTAATCAGCCTGGTGAGTAGCTTCACTGGGCATGGGGAGCAGCGACAAACAAAGCTTTCCATGTAGCAACAATGATGAATACATAAATTAGCAGCACTGTCTATGTTGATTTTCCTATTCCCCCAGTGGTGCACTGCTTTTAATGAAGACAGATGAGATAGTAGAACCCCCGCTGTATGTGTATCCAACTCCCGAAGTCGACATGCCCGTCTCGCAGGGTAATAGGATAGAGCTGTGACAAAGCTAGGTATTATTTGACAATATGAGTTCGTCTTGTCACCTCTGTTCCCCAGGTAGGCATGCTGCTCACGACAGGGAGGAGAAGTACATGCTCATTACAATTCTACTGTGAGAAGGGACACGGTCTCACAAGACGCGCATTTATTATGCATAACATCATACAAAACGAGACCTCATCAAAGACAAATAATACAGGTAATGCAATTAGGTACTGAGGAATCAGATAAAAGATGTTTATTATCATGACTCGTATAAAAACAAATAAAAACACACACAAAGAAAGAAAAGTTCTTAAGTATTTCCATGATCCAAATCACGGCAGTGAAAATGAAAATATCTTCTGTCTCAAAGTTGTGGCCTCTCCCGACTGTCTGAGAAATACACATTTACACTTGCACAGTTTCACTGTAAACCTCTATAAAACTAATTTTAAAAAAAAAAAAACGGTCAGCTGATGTCCTGAAAGTTTTCTTCTGAATTTTTTTCCCCTTCATTAATAATACTTAAGCAAATCTTTGGTTTGCTTATCCAGGAGACAATATTTCCAGGATAAGACCAAGATAAAAGAGAAATAAGAGTTAAAGAAACCGTTTGTTAAATCTTAGACTTAAAAGTTGACTGAGTTGGATGTGACCACAGAGAGGAAACTCTCACAGGGATAAGAACTCATTGCATTGCTCTGGCAGCAACTGAAAACCCCATTGGTTTGCTTTGGCTCGCAGGTGTGTGTGACTGAAGACCCCAATCCCCCTGCGCTTAAGACCCGTGCAAAAGCCAGCTGGATCTAATCCTCATCCTCTGCTCCCAATATCACACTTTGGCAAATCATTCACAGACCAGGCAGGGCCAATAAGCATCTGTAAATATGTAATAGAAATACTGATCTAGGACCCTGTGTTCAGATCTACAACAACTTAAAACGACTTAAGCATCACTCCAGTCTCACATCAACATTCTTCAGGGACCATGATGGTGTTTTCGCCTGTTTCAGCCCACAGTCTACAAATCTGGTATACTTAACATTACTGCTGGCCATTTTCCAAAGCAAACCGTGGGCTTTTAGATTGATTAATGCATTTTCTACCTCGCAGGCAGCTTCTGGTTTTCATTCATTTCAGCATGATATGAAAATGCCCCTGCATAGATTTGAGCAGTCTTTTTTTTCCTCATTCTTTTGTTTTTTCCCTTCTGTTATCATCACATGGTAAAGCAGATGTCTCTACAAGTTGATGTTTACACTTCACTGATAAGAACTGAGACTAATGGCTGCCTGGCAGAAAGGTAGATAAAAAATTCTTTAATCAATTCAAAAAACCTACGCTACGCTTTGGAAAATGGCAGTAATGTGTGAATGTTTTGTAGTAAATACACTAAAAACAGCGTTATGGTACTTTAAGAGACGTGATAAACAAAAACCCAGCTTTATAGCTATCGACAGCATGAGCAAGTGCAACATTCACTGCAGCCCCAGAGGATACGGACATCTCACCTGTTTAGAAGTATACAATAATAATGCTTAAAACTTACTTTTTATAGTATAAAACATTGTATTCAGACATACATTCAGAAAAATGTTGTAAAAGGTTCATATTCTGCATCTGTCTTAAAAAGTTACATTGGTCAAATATTGGGAAAGTAATTCCCAGTAATGTGTACTCATCCCAGAATATACATATTTCATTATTTGTACTCATTCAAGAGTGAAATATTATATTGAAATATATATATATGATTGATGCAGGTAAAAGACACTGTGCTGATTAACGCCTTTAAAAACTATACAAACAACGATTTGGGTGTGGTTTGTGTGAGGGTTTGTGTGTGTGTGTGTGTGTGTGTGTGTGAGTGAGCACGAGGAGTGAGGAAAAAGGGGGTTGGCAACCAAATAAAGTGCTTTAGTCATTCATGTGAGTAGCTGGGTCCATGAAGCAGCATCTTCAGTCTGCTGCTAAATGAATAAATTTTGGAGAGCCTTGTCCTGAATCGGACTCAAATGTTCCGTCTCCATTATTTTTAGCACGTTGACGTTGTACCCCGCTCTGCAACCCTCCCTGTTCACCACAGCATCATCAAATCCCTGTCTCCTTTCTGATCCAGTCTCTCAGCTTTCTGACGCGCGTGTAGACACCGGGCTTGTTACGACGAGCACAGCCCTCACCCCAACTCACGATGCCGGCCTGGAACCACTTCCCACT
Organism: Chaetodon auriga; assembly: GCF_051107435.1. Classification (NCBI taxonomy): domain Eukaryota; kingdom Metazoa; phylum Chordata; class Actinopteri; order Chaetodontiformes; family Chaetodontidae; genus Chaetodon; species Chaetodon auriga. The sequence continues at coordinate 17,978,747 of NC_135081.1, forward strand.
CTCCTCGAAACACGCCAGGGGGCCTCCGGAGTCTCCCTGGTGAGGACAGTCGGGGGAGAATGGTTATTAGACTGGGTTTGGATGTGAGATACAGGATAATTATAGTGGTGTGAAAACCTATCTCTATCAGCCCTTTGGCTGGAGAACATGCCGCACGCTCTTACCTGGCATGCATCAACTCCTCCAGCCAAGAATCCACTGCAGAGCATCCTGGAGGTGACTTGGCCCTCAGTGACTATGTTGCACACCGTGTCGTTGATGATTTTCACCGATGCCTTCTGCAGCAGCTGTGCCGCTTGACCTGCAAGAGCAGGACAAAGGGGTCAGAGCTCTGTCACGTGACCTCTGTGTTCGTCACTAACATCAAAGGTGTTAATGGGCTGGATTAGTGTTAGCTAATGAAGGTTTAAGAGGCTTCCCAAGAGAGCCGACGTCTGTCTTGATATATGGATATGGAAGAAGGCTTAATGGAATAGAGCAGATTAGAAAAAGATGAGAGAAAAGGGAGGGAGGGTTGAGCTGAAGAGAAGTATGTCATGATGGGAGAGATAAAGAAATGGGAGGGACATTAAAGGAAAGGAAGAAGGCAGGATGAAATGAGAAAGAGATGAAGGGAAGAAGAAGGAAGCAGGCAGGGAAAGCAGATGAAGGACAGAGATGAATAGCTAATTGTGAGAAGGATGGGGGAGGAGCGGGATGTCTTAATTTTGATGTGAGCCGAATATGCAAAAAGGAAAAACACAATTGTAGAGTGGGTCACCCATGATTGAGGAATAGCACTATAAATATTCAAAATGAATATAATAATCAGTTACAGTGAAAAACAAAAAAATGACTACAGTTCTACACAGAATCGCCAATTCCTGCATAATACCTCCTTCTCGGAGCGCGCCCCAGCCTGTGACCCAGCAGGACATGCCTGCAGGGAAGACGTGGGAGGACGAGGGTAGGCAGATGGGTTGGATGGTGTTGGTGAACTCCAGCGGCTCGCTGAGCTCCAGCAGTGCAATGTCATAGTCAAAGGTCATTTGGTTGTAATCCGGGTGGGAGATGATCCTCTTCAATGGGCGGCGCTGTACACCATTCTGCTTGTACTGATCCTGCATGCCACTGTAGGTTTGCCAGTTGGTTGGAACATGGTTCCTATGGTAGCATGTGGAGCATCAAGGGGCAAAGGTTAGGTTTCTGTACACACATGAACCAGGTCAGGTGGATGCAATATCATAAACATGGGCAATCTAACACAATCCAACAACATATGCCACTGTAAGTTTACAGCTTTTGTTGAGACTGTGTCAGCTCAACAAAATGCAGTTCAATATAATATCACCACACACCACATCCTCTCTAACAGTCTCTATAAAAACCCAACATAAGCTTCAAAGGTGGTATGTGACACATTATTGTATTGGATTGCATTCAATTTTCACGATATTGTCGCCGTCCCTGTACAAAAACATGTAAATTCAGATACTACTCACGATGATATGTGACCGTGAAGAAAACCTTTGCAGTGGCTTGTATGAGTAATCTGGAAAGTGCTTACAAGTTAAATAACAGCACTGTGTATAGCAAATATCAACACCAACTGTGCATCTGAAAAAATGAACACATTCCCTGCTCAACAACCGTTGAGGCGGCTCAGGTCTAACAACATGGTTAGTGCTCCACCTACAGGGCACTCTGATGACTACAGCTCCATGCTTTCATGGATGAGATGTAAATTCACCCCCCAAGGTTTTTCTGAATTAACTTTGCAATTTGTATATAAATGGCCCTCTGTTGTGCACAGTTCTACTTTTTCCAGCAGAATGCGTGTGAGAATATTGCATAATGAGATCTAATAAAACGGTAAATTATGTGACGAATAATAAACTATAAGGGAAACAATAACAGTGTACACACCACCATATATGAGAGGGGGTGCGTTTCATTTTATATACAGTTCAGTCCTGCTCTGTACATGTGGATGAGTGCTATAGATGTTTAAGCAGTGACTCACGCTGGGTTGCTGGTGACAAAGCAGTGGGAAGCCGAAAGGAGCCACCTCTCAGATATGATCGAGGCACCACAAACATGCCCATAGGTGAGGAAGTGAAGGCTGACCTGCCAGGGCCACTCCCCCAGCTCAGCGTTCTGCCCTCCTACGATGCGGTTCAGCTTATAGGGCCTGGTGCCACAATCTGACATTTAACAGAGAAAATAATGAGAGGAGGGCAACCAGATGGTTGAGTGCAAAATACTAAGAGAGACTGGCATGAATGATCATAGGGAAGAAAATCTGAAAATTAGATTAAGTTGACTTGAAGCCATCATGACGCTGGCCTTGGCTGCGTATACTACTTTGAGTCTGTGGAATCCTAATAAGGCACACTGGCATATTAGGTGATCAAAAAAAAAAAAAAGAAAAAAAAAGAAAAAACACAGACACACCCCGAGGCTTAAATGAAGGAAAAAACAAAAAACTTCAGAGATGACAAGAGCTGCTTTCAAAGAAGAATGAAATAAATAAAGCAGTCAAGGCCTGGGGCTCTTTTCTAACAGACAGCCCAGCGCGCAGCTCAACCAGCTCTTCTATAATCTATTTGAATGACACTGAAGAGATTAGATCCACTTTCAGCTGTTTTAAAAAATGTAAAAAGCTGAATTTTGTAAGGGGGGGGGGGCATTTCTTACCACAGCCGGCCTCGTCTGAGTCATCAGAGCAGTCGTTGACGCGGTCGCATTCGGCGTTCACCTTGTTGACACACTCTTTGTTCTTACACTTGAAGCTGAAGTCAGAGCAGATACCTGGAGCTACAGTGGGGAGGAGACAGGTCCCAAAATCAAAACACATAGTGTATTTCAATCAAAGCCTTAGAGCATTGCTAAGTTCAACCAGTAAAATACTATGCAATCAGCGAGGCTTCAAAGTGAGGACTTGAATGCACAATGCATAGTGATTGAGGAGCAGACTGCATTGATTGGGGGTATTGATTGAGGTGGAGGTCTAATATCCCTCTTTATTCACAGAAGTGAAAATCAAAAGGAAATGCAAGTGTGCCCTCTGTGTGAGTGTGTGAGTGAAAGGGAAATTGATAAAGAGTGAAGTGAAGAGTGGGAGGGAATGTGAGAAAGAGCTGAAAGAATGCGGACAGTGAAAAACACTTTTCATTAAGAATGAAGTTTTCAGTGCAGCATCTTTATGAAACCTAAAACATCACTGCGCTGTGGATGAAGGTTAATTGCTTAATGGGTTGTGTAACATGCTTATAAATCACTCGGTGCAGAGTTGTTGTGTTTTTTTTTGTTTTTTTTTTTAATTCATGACCGGCTGGGAAGAGAGAAAGCGCTGCCACTTACAGGTTTTACAAGAGGCTTCATCGCTTCCATCTTCACAGTCCTTCTTGTTGTCACACACAACATCCTGAGGCATACAATCCCCATCACCGCAGCGCCACTCATTCTCCTCACAACCTGCAGGCAATGAAACACAGTGATGAGGAAGTTACAACCGAATCAGGATGAAAACTTGAATAAAGAGAAGACAAGCCAATAAGTTTCAGAAGGACATTAGCAGTGCAGCCGCAGTGGATAGTAGCATCTGTCTCCTCTTGCGCGTGTTACACATGATTAAGCGGCTGCTGAGCAAATTAGGCTAGGCTTCAAACAAACTCCATTACTGCTAAAATAATGACTGCATGCCGCCCAGGAGTCAGTGACCAGAGCATTAGCAGTGATGTGCCTTTAATGTTAGCACAATTAGCATAGCGTTAGATAGGGTTTGTGTCCCCTAAAGGTTTTAAGACGGTAACACTCACTGCATTGTTTCTCATCACTCCAGTCTCCACAGTCATTGACGCGATCACACACCCAGAGTTTCGGTTTGCACAGGCCATTGGCACAAGAAAACTGGTCCTTCTCGCACTCTGGGGAAACAGAAATGCCATGTGTTAAACAATGCAACTGAGGAACACGTACATGTAAACGATTTGAAAAGGGGGTGTTCGCCAACACAAATCGCTGGACATATTTGTATCTGTATGCCATCAGCAGGTTAAAAGTTAAGAGAAAGGCAATGGCTGGAGCCTTAAAGAAATTATTGATGAGAAGATTGACATCACTCTCGTGTCTGCAGGATAGATATGAGGCTAAAACAAACAGCCACTTAGCTTAGCACAACGACTGGACACAGCAAGCCTGGCTGTGTCCAAACAAAATCTGCCTTCCAGCACTTCCAAAGCTCACTAATTAACATGTTATATATGTTGTGGTTTATAGGGTTTTTATGTGCGAAACTATTTCTTGGATGTCCGCAGTGAGTAACTTTCTAGAGCCTGGCAACCTTACAATGAAGATAAGACTCCAGGAAATCAGTGCTCCAGGCCAACAAATAGTCTCGTACATTACCGCCCATAAAAGCACCACTCTTCGGTTTCACTCTGAGAGCTAGGCTAGCCATTTTCCCATTTCCAGCGTTCAAGCTAAACTAACTGGCTTGTGACTGTAGCCTTATATTTAACGGGCAGTTATGAGAGTGGTATCGATCTTCACATCCACCTCTTGGCAAGAAGGCAAGTAAGAGTATTTGCCAGAGAGTCAAACAATTCTTTAAAAGGAGCAGAGAGGAGGATATTGGACATAGGATAAGAGACGAGGAGTGGAGGAAAGACAGAAAAAGTGAGATTGGGTCAAGGGGGAGCTTACGGCACTTCATCTCGTCGCTCATATCGCCACAGTCGTTCCAGCCATCACACTTCAGATCATTCCCGATGCAGATGCCAGAGGCACAGGCGAACTTGTTGGGGCAAGCTGTTTAAAAAACAGAGAAGTCAGGGAGGGAGCAGAGGAAAAAAAGGAGAGAGAGACGATGATGACAAATTGAGTGAGAGGGAGTGACAGTGTATGTTTGCAACATCCATCATGTTGCCAATGCTTGTCCCTGTTGATCAGAGCAATTATAAATCCATTTCGGTCAAACTGGGAGACAGCATAAAGAGCGGAGAGTATTGAAAGTGGAGTGCTCCTGACTGACAGTGGCAAATAAAATGGACCCAATAAACAAGCTCTCTGGTGATTAGTCTAGCTCTTGAGTTTCACTGCTGCAGTTTCTAAGCCTCCATCACTAAACAGCTCTATTTGACTGTCAGTCAGCTACCGTCTCGTAGTCTCTCAGACTACACAGTTGCTCCCCACGTCTGGCTCTGTAATGGCAGGCTATGAGTGTCACTGTCACATCGCAACGTTTCACCCATCTCGCCAAATGTCATGTAAATGTTGGCGCGAGGTGAGACTTTTAACTCACGGTTTGAAGGGTCGTAGGCACTGTACTCTGCTCTGAAGCCTTTGTCAGTGTAGGACTCATCTGAATGGAAGATCACATCTAGCGTGTTGGTTCTGCTGGTTAGAGCCAAGGAGGACAATTCCCCACAATACCTGGGACACAGGATCAATGATTAAAGGAAAATTCAAGTTTAGTAACACTTCAGCAGGTTTGGTTTTTGTTGTTCTAGTGGCTGTGATGACAGTGTGCTCAGTAAAGTAACTGCTGAGAAACGAGAGAAGGGCAACATGGCTACTACAATGGGGCAAGAAACACGAGCAGTCAGACAAGTTTTAAACTTTTACTTGGAGTGACTGCACAGGAAAACTGTGCAAATATGGCAAGTACAGTGGGACAAAGTTTAACTAGGTCTGCAAACAGTGATGGATGTTTGTAACAGACGGTTCAGTGCATCATTTAGGGTGACAGTCAAAGGAGGTCAAGTCTTACTTTGTACCCATAACCTCCACATAGTCTTTGTGACACACACGGACGTCCACCCCAGGTTCTTTCATGCGGAACATGGTAAACCGGATCCGCACCTTCTTCCCAGCAGGGACCTACACGCAGAGGAAGAGGTGATTGGATCATAACAGCCATATTTACCATGCAGGTCACTCGTCCACCTACACATGAAGACATGTATCTGTATTCCACGTAAATGCAAGCAGACAAGCTGCAACACACTCGAACCGGCCGTGGGTGTACACACACACACACACACACACACACACACACACACACACACACACACACACACACACACACCAGCAAACAAAACCAACACACAAAACACTGCAGCTCAGCTAGAGCTGCGGCAGCAACAGCCGTCTGACAGATGAAGATAGAAGAGGTACTGAACAGCTTGGCTTCTATAGTGCTGCCTCAGCAGTCCTCTCATGGCAGCCTGAGGATGGAGGAGGAGGAGGAGGTGGGTAGAGGGGTTTCAGGTGGAGGAGGGGGCTAGTGAGAGGAGCAGTGCTGCAAACCTTGATGGTCCACTTGCAGTCCACGGCAGGAGGATAGAAGCTGGGGTGGAGTGGGGAGGTGAAGACGCCTTCGTTTTGAGAGAGGACGCCACCACAGGTTTGCACTGAAAAGAACATGTCACAAAATAAACAACTGAAATGTTGTAGTTATGATACAGAATGCAGCTGGAAAATGGATGATGTTAAGTGCCGTGAATGTCTTATTTACCTGTAGACTTGGGTATGGCCCTATACTTGGCACTGAAGCCAGGTCTCTGGACAGCACTGTCAGTAATCAAGTTAATCAGCATGATGTTGCCGGATGATACCACCTCTAGAGGGTTGGAGGGGGGCCTCTGGCCACACTTCCTGTGAGAGAAGGATGAGCAGTCAAGCAAGATAACACACAAATCTGGTATAACTATTGAGTCAGAAAAAAGATGTTTGCGAACAAAAAAAAAATGCAGTAAACATGACCATAAAGCACCAGATGAACGTCCGATGCATTTACTGAATGAGAGGTTTGCTTTCCCTCATGATGTGCAACACTTGGGGAACTCAAATAAAGCTGTAATGCTTTTCAGTCAGAAGCACTAAAACATCAATTCAGCAAACAAGTTTAAAATGCTTCAAGAAAAAAATAATTTGAAAAGAAATCAATAGATAAGTAGAGAGAGGTAGACAAAGAGATAAATAAGGAGAGATGTGCCAGCACTAGATAGAAATTGCTTAGGCGGAGTTTCAAAGTCAAACATTAGGTACATTAGCAAAAAGTTTCAGCACTGCTGGCGGCAGAGCAATGGAAGTGTGAATGACGCTGCAAGAGCAGCAATACATCTACCTCCAGTAGAATAATGTCATTATAGAGTATTATATTATGGCTCTCATAAACCCCATGTCACCTTGGATAAAGCTGATCGCTCAATAGCTTTATAAAAATTTTATGCATCGCTTGGTAACGCATATTTGTTTGGCAATGGTTTCTGAGTTTGAAATTGCCTGCAGCTACAACTGATGTTGCATTCAGGCTGTAGTTTCAGAATCGTAGCCCTCCCCCATAGACACAGTGCAATTACACACAGTGGTGTAGCAGGATTCAGGTTGGCACCCATCACAGATTTGAAAGGAGAGGTCTTTTTGAGCCAACTCAATCTCACTGAGGTCTCAAAAGTTAACAATAAAATGGGACATGCGGCGCTAAAGGCTTCAGGCCCCCCCTCCCTGCAAAAAAAAGTTGTAATCACAAATCCAGTGAAAGGAATGAAGTGGAACATGTTTTCCACCCACATCAAAACAGCTTTTACTCCTAAATCCCCCTGCAACATTTCACTCAAATACAAAGTGATTCCTGGTGGTTGTCCTCTGGGAATCATATAGAACTGTATTTTTCCTCTCTCTGATCATCAAGGCTAAATAAATGAGACAAATGTTGGTTTAGTCCTATCGAACAAGGTTTAAGGCAAAATGAGAAGGTGATTTCTGTCACAATTTGATGTACTGTAGGAGCAATGAGACAATTTACTGGATTTTGTTTAAAGAAAATTCCTCTCTGTAGCATGCATTACTGCAAGAAATACTGCAAGCAAATACTATGATGATAAACATGGTCCATGCATAAAGATTTAAGTAAACGAGCACCAGTGTGACCCGGCCATTTTTCCAGACCCTCTGAACATTCACAGCCTTTTGACTTACTCTGTAATGGCCTGAGAATCATCTGGACTCAAAGAGTCATAGATGGAGACAAAGTCATCAGAGCAGTCATCCTCGATGTGGAAAAAGGGGAAGGTGACAAATATGACATTGTCCTCTGAAGCTCGGATTTGCCACTGACACCGAGACTTGGGCGGGTAGCCTGTGGGGTACCCGGGCGATAATAATTCCTTAGCTGTTTTCTCGGCCTCCAGACGGAAGAAACACTGGCCTGGGAACAACAAAATTGTTCATATCACACTGTGAGTATGGACATGTGTAACTTACAGCTTGTAAATTAAAATCCGATCATTGTAATGTTGTTATGTCTCTTACTCTGCTGGTATTTACTGCTGCAGCTGTTTGTTTTAAAAGATACTGACAGTCAAGATTCTACCTTTTCTTGTTTTCTTTGGAAACTATTCTTAATTATGCAGAGCAACGACTTTCTATGACAAATCACTCATTTGATCGCCATGTAATCACAAGCTCTTCCATCCTTTATGCCACAGATGTATGCAGAGACAGATTAATGTAAGGATAGTCCAGCTACTATGGTAATGTAATGTAATGTAATGTAGCCTAATCATCCAAAAGCTATCAATTACCGGAGAGTGTCAAAGAAAAGTGTCGGTCCTAGTGACTGACGTGCTCTGGCCTGATACAGGGTTCTCAATCTCTGACTAGAGCAGCACATGTACAGTACCGGCCAGGCCAGTCATTCGTTACAGACTGGCAGGAGGGTGAGCATCTAGCCAGCTGGAAAATTACAACTGCGAGTGATTGAAATGGGACACGCTGTACTCACTTGCTGTGGGGCTCCTGGCCATGCGAGGATCTGTGACTGGAGACAGAGAGAGGGGAGACAGAATTGCAGAGAAACAGGAGGAAAGGTAAGAATAGGTCACTAACATTGGGAGGCTGATAGAATTTGATGCATGAGCCTAAAATATTTGGGTTGCACATTTTCTGTTCCATTTCCCTGCGGTTAAGGGAACTGGTGATGGTGTGTAGCTCTTTCTGCTCCATCTCACCTTGCCCTACAGCAGCAACCCATACATCTCTGTCTAACTATCTGGGACAGCAACATCAAATCAGACCCACAGAAATCATTTTAAAGAGGACCAAAACCACTGAGTCACAGGGCCAGCGCTTGGCTGGTGGCCAGGATGTGGACAAATGCAATGTGAATGCTGAGAAGACAGAAGGAAGAAAAATGGCTGTCTCAAGCCAGGCCAGGGCCCAGCTAATATCATTAGAGGATCCAAACAGCATAAAATGTGCAATCTCAGATGCAGCACAAGCAGAGAGGTCTGGCTTATCTGTTATCATCTTATCAGCACAACTCAGAGCGAGCTCCTATAATACAAATAGAAAGCATACAGAATACCAATGCTGATAGGAGACGACAATGACCTTATTCAGATCTGTATTCACAGCGTTTTATCTTTGCTGATTGTTAAATGTCATAATCTGGAGCCAGCTGTAGCAAACACACAGTTATTCCCATCTTTCTGCGCCTTGGTGCGACCTCCCCATCTGGCCCCGGTGGTACCTACATGAGGCAGTGATTTCAGTGATGTCGATACGCCTGTGGCTCCCCGAACTGCGCTGCGCCTTAATGCCTTTCTCCAGTGTCTCCAACACCCGCTCCTCTGAGAACTCGGGCACGATCTCGAGGTCTTCGACTGGAATATCAAACTGGGACCAATAGTAGGCTATCACACCCTCACTGGTGCAAGCAGAAATGAGAGCGAGAATCAGATGAAAGGAATTCAGTATCAACTTCAATATTCAAACAAAGCAAAGTGGAAACTGGGTGATTTGGATTACTGTAAATCACAAAAGCTAGATCTAACAGCAGTGGCATGCTTTGTCAGAGTCAACCTCCTCACAGGCTGTCAACCACTGCGATTTACTGCTACTATTAGTGCAGAACTTCACAGTTCACTGCAGTGCAATGCCACACACGCATAACTGGGTGTGGTCAGAAGTCGACAGACAGCATTTAACTTTTTGGGTTATTCATTAAGAAATGCAACAGACTTGAAGCCACAGAGGGCAGGTCAGTTCCTTCATGCAATATTTAGAGTCTTTGTTAAACAATCTGTTCAGCAGTATAAAAAAATTAGTGGTGCTCAAGATCTCAGCGGTACCTGAAAGCGGTGACCACAGATCTGGTGTAGTATTGTGCGAGGAATGGATCTGTCTTGTAGTTTTCCCCCAGCTGTGCAGAGAAAAAAAAAAATTACTGAAGTGAACATGAACATGATTTCTGCTTGTCTGCCTAAAGACAAAGTACAAATTAGCGTGTTAACATAAAAACTGTCTCTCTATTACAATGGGATTCTCAATTAACTGTCTTGCCTTCAGCTGCACCGAGCTACGAACTGTATTAGACAAGGCTGCACTTGTACTCTGCGGTCTTAAATGCAGGTCACTTTCATATTTTATGCATGCACAGTGTTATCTAACTTCAGAGCAAGTGCTTGTTGTGAAATGGTAACACCAACAAAGGAACAGGCCCAGCTGCAAAGGATGTACGGTTAGGGATAAAAGCAGAAAATGACATGGTGGGAGAGGAAAATGACTGCTTACAGGACAAAGTGGTCAATTATCATAAAATAAAATATCAAGACCGGTTATAAAAATGGCCGTTTGTAAAGTTTAAGTCAGCAACATCAAATATGAACCCATTGCCATTTTACTAAACCCATCTCAGAGACAGGGAGGAGATAAAATAGGCGATTTTAAACGACTCCACGGGCAGGCGGGGCTTGAATGGAGGAGTAAAACTGGTTAAACATGATGCCTCTATCTCCATCTAGCCCAGCATTGTTGACTATACTCCACAAGTTGTACCTGTCATGTAAACACAAACCTAGTTCTGACCCTACTCCATAAAGGAGGTCCTTTTTCCTGTATGCAAGTGCAAGCCTAGTACATCATAAAGCTCACAACCCCAATCGTCTCGTCAAGTAATATTCCAGTCGACCACTTGCACTCCAAACCTCACCTAACACCCTCACTTCTGTAGATTTTCACTGAGAAAGCATGCACTTGGTGGTGTTTGAGGGAGGCTTTTTTTTTTTTTTTTTTTTTTGCTTACAACACACTGCTAAGTGGTTCTACAAACATCTCCAATAATAGGAGATGCTGTTGAGGGAATTACTAAGGGAATATACAGTGTTTTAGTCCACCCACGCGAATGTGCCTTTAGCAGTTTCTGTGCATTTATAAAAAAGCATCTCCACGCTGCCAAACAATATACATAACTAATCCTTAGTGAGAGACGAGAACCGAGCGTAATACTCTGCCCAGAATAGTTCAGAGTAAACAATGTAGATAGAAAAGGAACAAAAACAGGAGTCATCTTCTTTGGGTGTCACACTCACAGTTGCCTCCAGGTTGGCTGCCAAATCCTTGAATTCCTTGCTCTCAGTATCCTCCAGCTTCTGGTTATACTTTTCGCCAACCAACTTCATATGTCCACTGAAGACCTGGGTTGACGGACTGAGCAGCTTACTGATGGTGGCCTTTGAATAAGCATCTTTTACTTGGAGGAGAGAGACAGATCAGAGCTAAGTGTTTGATCAACAAAATGCTATAAGATAGCTGCCTTTGATGAAAGAGGAGACTTGGGGTTTTAAACAGGCCTTGAAGCACTATTTTAAAGTTGTACGGCGTGATCTCATCCCAAGAAGACAGTTTGGCTCTCAGAGCAATTAAAACAGCCAGTTGAATCAAGAGGCTGTTTATCAAGACTTCAGAGGCCTTTTTATCGGATGTATGTGTAAATGACAAGGAAGCTGTGCCATGGACTCTGTGACATTTTTCTCCTTTGCATTATTAAAGGAGAAAGTCAGAGCTGTCAAATAGGCTAACACTAATGGGAAATTACAAAGTCCAAACAAGCCACTCTTACACTCTAATATCAAAGAGTTGCGCCTTAACAGAAAGTGGAAATGATCCACTTTACAGCTTCTGATGTTATGCCTCTCTTGGCAGTAACGGACTGGAATGTAAATACTCACACGTTCTCATTTAATTCTATCAAGAATAACCTTGATTTATGTACAAAAATGTCTGGAGAATGGTCCAACATCTAATGATTTTCTTCATCTTTCATTTACCCAAACATATGAAAGCACAGTACCAGACTTCAAGTCACTACCCAGGGTGATAAAGTGGAGGGAAGTTTTCAACTATACTTACAGACAAACAGCCAAATGAGGAATGCCGCAACAGCCGCAGCGATGACAAGTGCCACAACAACACCAATCAGGATGCCGGTCTTCCGCTTTGATGACGCCTTCTCTTTGTTGCTTAAGAAGTCAATCCGCTCATGATGGCCATTACGGCCCTGATGCAGAAAAAGAGCAAGCATGCAGCACGTTATGCCATGTACTGGATTTAGATAACATTGAGTTTGATTACACTGTGAACAATGGGCAGAGGGATGTTCCTGCAGAGTGAACTGAATTAGGATTTACATCAGTTATAGTAGAGAAATCCTTAAAATAGATCCTCCAAATTATCCTACAAGGGCCGGGTCATCAACAACACTGTTTGACCGAACAAATTACATTTTCTCCTCAGTCCATGCAGAATGAGGAGAGTAATGCAGGGCAGTTTGTTGGTAACCTCTAAAAGATTTGTTTGGTTAGATGCAACCATTAAAGAAGATTGCTTTAAACGGCTGGATAGTCTCAGCCACATGCCGCTGTCGACTTCACAACCAGACGAGGGCCTCACTGAGCATTTGCACTGACTTTTGGAATGACGACACGGATGGGATTGTCTAAAACCGCGCAACAGTATTAACGCATTAATCCAATAAAATAAAAGATGAATGCATCATTGTGTCATGCCGAGAATCTGATCAATGTCTGGGCTTGTTAAAATTTCAGTAGGGAAACATTTTTGACCTCTTGCCACTCCAGGCTAACAAACAAACTCAGGGTAATTAAGGAAGGCTGTGGAGGGTCGCACTCCAAGGACACGTTATTTCTTGTAAAATGGTGTAAAACAACCAAGAATATTTTTACTTCTCAGCATCTAAGTGATAAACTGCAAACCTATGACACAATAATGAAAAAAATAAAGTGATGTAAAAACGCCTTTAACTGCTTTCCAAGAGTGACAAGTTCAAACAGGCGACATGCATGCTGTGTGTTCGCAAAACTCGCAAAACCTGTTCAGTAAATGTGACACAGCTCTCACACTCATACCTTCACGTACACACACACACACACACACACACACACACACACACACACACACACACACATATATATATATTCAGAAATTGCATAATAAGTGAGGGATACCTTGTAGAGATTACGGGCACTGTGCTTCAGGCTGTGTGTGTGTCTGTCGATACTGTGTGTGTGTCTGTTGTTGAGTTCTCTCAAGTGGGCGGACTGAGAGAAAGGTTTCAGGCCGGTTAGTAATCAACACACAATGAATTCAGTGCCTGTAGCCCATGAGTGAAGAAGCCATTAGGGATGGAGAATCACTTTGGTATTAAATCAATTTGTCAGATGTGCTGCCCCTTAAGATGGGGGCTCAATTACATGAGTCGAGATGATAACTCATGGCAATTAAGGCCTATTCTTACCCAGCTCGGGCTTCCACACATGCTTTCTAATTGGAATCTCTAACAGCAATCATGGCCCAGAATGAGGGGAATCATTAGAGATGGGGTCAGCAAGTGCTCCAGGGTCTCAGTCACCCTGATCACAGCCTAATAAAACTATTACATGCTCTTCATCATATCCCATTCTTCACTCCTAGAAAGAAATACTATCCCATTTTTACTGCGTGTAGCATTTTTTTGAATACCAGCTCAGAGTGCTGGGACATTATTAAACAGGAAGTGGTGCGGGTCTGTCAACACTGAAAAAGCCGCGACATGCTGATGGAAACTAAAGAAACAACTGCTTGACAAGACAGCAATATGAGCTGCGAGTTAGGCTTCAAGTTATGTACTCAAAGTTTCTGTTAAACATAAAGAGTGAGGGGTGATTCGGGAGTCAGTTGCTACAGAGTACTTCTAAGTCATCTAACCAGTTTGACAAGTGGGAAACAAGTTACCACTGTTGTGAGGTGTGGTTTTAGAAAAAACCCTCAAGCGAAGTTGTTACTATGAAATCTGAACACTGGTCCTCGTTAACAACAATTTATATATATCAACTCAGATCTGTTGTCAGCAAGCAGACATGGAATGTATTGTAATGTACTTAGCTATACCTCTGAGGCACCGGCACTTAATGCGATTATTTCTGTTTAAAGGACTGCATACATTTAGATTTTTTACATAATTATATGCACTTGATAGCTGCATTCATCAGCACATCCGCAGCATAGAATTAAACATAAACAGCATTGTCAGAGCTAGCGTCACCTGAACCATTTTCAACATTTATTAACTTTTTCCGAAGGCCAGTGGGGTTCTATGAGCTTCAGCCACTGGTTTTCATGTCTCGGCTGGTCAGTCTGTCGGATCCTGACCTCATTTGAGGGCAGCACCACCACCACTTAAACCCACAGTTAGTCTCAACTGTGGGTGAACAGCCTACACAGTACGCAATATGCAACCTCCTGGCCTTGCCTGATATTCTGTCTCTGTTAAGTTGACTATACCTATTTTGTATCAGCCTAAGAAAACATGGATGCATGTCACTGACTCTGTAAAATCATTCAAGCCAAAGGTGCAGTAACAACTGCAGCCCAAACATTCATATACGTTCATGGAGACCAACTTCTGTTCTATCTTGTTTTCCACTGAACTTAGTAATGTATTTGTGATTCCGCAGTGTGTCTCTTGGTGCAGCACCTGCTGAACATTTCCTGGGGTTAATGAGTAGCCACATGATGCAGTATCACAGTTTCACACTGGCATACAAAACATCAGAGCTCAAACAGTCAGACACATGATCGAAGGTTTAAAAGACATGATCAAAACTGATAAGTCAGAACCCGAGAAATCATTTGTTTTGTTCCATGCATTCTTCTTCTTTGTCAAAAGCTGCCACTTACATCGCCCACAACGCAACTGCTGACACTTCAGTTGGTGTGTTATGCTAGTAGCGGCTAATGTAGCCTCAAGTCGCCAGCCTCAAGCAGAGATGAGGAGCGGGCTACACAGGTGTGGTTACCGCACTTCTTTCTAACTCTGCACCCCCAGAGTTTATTCATTTCAAACTTGCAGTCTTCAGCCGCAACCGACATTGCCTCAAGCGACATCACTTGAGGCAATTCATCAGATTTTGTGCAGCTCCCTCTGGAGCCACAAAGGGCTTTACACAACTTTTTTCATATATGCAGAAGAACTCCCCAAGACCTGTAAACAGACTCTGATGTGTAAAAATCGGCGGAGTTCTCCTTTAAAAAAGGCTCTCATATACCGTCTCTGCACTCACCAGCACCGATCGGTCCTGTCCAAACAAACTAGCCTCGAGACAGCAACCAAAAGGGCCAATCAAATACGACAGCCCAATCAATGCAATTTAGGCTTCACTGACCTCATATTTACTTTCAGCGAACAAACACCTACACACATCTCTTACCTGACAGTACCCCTAAGCAGACATTTAGCAGTTAGTCTCTACTGCAGCATCAGCCAGGCGGTTGTGTGCGAGGAAAAGTGGTGCCTCGTGGCATACTAGCACCTCACTGGGATGCTCTGATAAAGGGCAATCAAAGGCTGTGTGAAACTAAATTTAACAGAACACAGTTAGACATCATTAGAGATTGATTTTGTCGCCAGTTTTGTCAGCTGTTCATTTGGATGTATCATTCAGTGGAGTCAATAATAAGAGACATGACATTAACACCACACTCACTTCACTTCCATTGCTTAGTTTCAGCATGGCTGCCCTTGAAATGTGGCTTGAAATGTGGGAGAAGAGCTGTATGGCCTTGCCTGAAGAATTATTTACTTACTCTACTGAGTCACCACATAAACAGAGAACAGACTACATTAATCACAGTATTCACATATGATCCAATGTCCATGACTGGCCGCGTTGTCTGTGAGTAATCGAATATTAACAAAGGAAGAAATGCTCATTTGCCAACAGTTTCACTCATGCCACTTATGCAACCTCTGCCAAAAAGGCATAGGTGTGGTATGACAACTTTGGTGCATTAAGCAGATTTTTATTAAATGTACTGGTAAGTGCTTTAATAGTTGTTTCAGAGTAATACAATCAAATACCATATCCACCCCAATCCTGTTGTGTCCTAGAGTCTCTGCCACTGAGTTTGAGTTATTTACAGTTTATAGTTATCTACTTTATTAGATGTCTACCACAGACAAAAAAAAAAAAGCAGAAGCAATTCAACGTTTGTAGCACATTAAAAAGAAACAGATAGTTTCAGACAATAAACCATGGTGAATTAAGAGAAGATGAGCCGGAAGATTTGGAGGTGCCTTACTCTACTTATTGTGCAACTGCAAAAGAATTTGAATGACAGATGAGCAGATCCATATTTCATTCTTTCATGTCTGAACATATCTTACAGATATGATATATACCATGTGTGATGTCATATGTTAAACTTAATACGTAACATAAATCACTTCATGGAAAGCAGTCCACTGAAACGTTCACAATATCAACTGAGTTATTGTTTTGTGAACAAAGACTCAGCATAGAGCTAAAGCACTGAGGCTGACTCGTTCACCATTACAAAGCTGAATAAACACGCAATGTATTCATGTGCATGCATTCATGTTTAAATTTTGTCACCCACAGCACACTTACTGGATGTTAATTCATGCCAATTTGCCACTCATTTCCTTGAGAAAGCTCGGACACTTTTCCAAAGACTAAACTATATCATTTTAGAAAAAAAGTGAAAAAGCAGCACCAGTTTGTTTGTTTGTTTGTTTTGTTGTGTCTTCACAGAAGCAGGGGACTCTAGTGAGAACATGCTTAACAATTCACTTGTGTCAAATACCTTAAAAGTGTGGGCACCCCCTCATGTCTGAGCTGGGAGATAGATACTTTGATAACAAGGTGCTGTTTTTTTTTTTCTTTCTAAGTCCTTGTTAATGTCGCATTATATTAAGCTAGAAAAACAGTTTCTTTTGCCTGAATCCTGTTACTGTTTGCTCTCATTTTTAGCAGAACACATTCTGGTAGACTGCACAGTGTATTTCCCCAGGGGTTAGGACTGTTTCCATGAAGCTGTCAAATAAAGGTGGCAGAGAGCTGGTGAATTTCAGCAGCACTGACCAAAGCCTTGTAACCATTAATGAGTCCCTTTGCAGAGTGAAGTTCACCTTTGGCCGCCTGACACTATTTTCTGCCCACATCCTCTACTGGCATTTTCTTCGTCTCAAACAAGACTGAATTATGTAGTAACAAGAACTGTATGGTGGATATTTACATAATGTATGCATGCTCCAGGAGAATTTGACCTATAGGTTAGGCAAAATAAGCTTTCAGCAGTTTTCACATCTTATCATCACTGAAAACACAAGTCTGCTTAAACATTGCACTACAAAAAGCAATGGTTTATTGTGAATTTAAAACAGCTAAGAGGCTGTCTTGGATGATCTAAAATCACTGTAAATAACAGTGCCAACTTGTTTATGGCCTTTATTGCCTAGAAACAATTATATACCGTGATACTCAGTACACGTTATTCAATGTGTTTCACCAAGATATATGCCCGTAGTTGTTGTTGTTGATACAACAACACCAACTACATCCAGTGGGAATTAAATAAGGATTCTTGAAAAGTAGCTCGACAGATGGATTCTTAGAAACATAGGAGTGGCTCTGAGGAACAGTTTGAAAGTGAAGCAGCCAACTGAAGTTAATACTTCGAAATTAACTAAGGCACATTATTCAACCAAATGTCTTCCATACAGTCGACAAAAACATAATAAAAGCAATACTGTAACTACCAACTATGAGCAGTGGCACAGTATTTCTGGCTGAGGCCTTGTTTCTGCAACGGTATCTAACCAGCTCTAGATCACAGTCTGTGACATGATGAGTGCTAGGTTGTAAAAATAGCTCACACAGACTGACGAATGTTTCTCCACATATGAAGAAACACAACATAAAACACAACAATTACCTTTTAAAAAGGTAAACGTCAATGTGAAATCAGCAAATGAAAGCGTGATGATCTGCCTTTTTCCCTTATTTCATCTGCCTTCACAGAACTGCCTTTGAGACTGAGAGAAACAACTTTGTTTGTAAAGAATAAGACATGTAAAAGAGACTTGGAAATGAAGAGTGGAAAAAGGAATAATTGAATAACCCACATATGGCAGTATAGATGTTAATAAAAAGTCTGTATGACAGCAGACAGGACCATATGAAAACGCCACAGAGGACTCATTTTAACACCATCCAGGCGGTCTTAATTTAATATTCCATTCAAACATCCACAATAGAGGGAAAACTCCATCCTAGTCTCAGTGCTGATCCTTGGATGAGAGACCCAGAAACACAGTGACGATCACACGCAGAAACGCTGTCAGAGGTCAAAGGTTTCAGGGTGTGAAGTATGTGTTTCTGTAGGCCCAACGGTGCAAACACACAGCACTCAGCAGTCGCTCTAAACCCTGAGCAAAGCAGCTCTGGGTGGGCAGTAACCTGAAACTGTGTCTCTGTGTGTGTGAGAAAACAACCCACATTGTCACTGATGATGAGGATTACACGAGGAAGTGTAATTTGACCAAACTTACGTCGTATTCATATCTGGCGGAATGCATGTTCCAAAAACGCTCCCGCTGAAGTCCAAAGGACCGCTCCTCGTTCCCAAGCTGTCACCTGGTTCCCTTTAACACGAGCGTTGCAAAGTCCTGACTTTATTTTAGAAACAGTTTTTTAAAAAAATGTGTTCGCCGTCTTGAAAGTTCAATCCAAATGTCACTCCTTCCTCCTTCGTCGGCGCAAACGCTGACACACCTGAAACGACCTCCTCTTCCTCCTGCTGCTCCTCACACACCTTGGTAGAAACCACGCCCCAAATACCTGCCCCAGCGGCACAGTCACCCTCAGTGGGGAAACCATGCTTCTCATCACACCGCCCCTCAATGACATGTGAGACCACAATCAGGAATTACCCCGTGACGTGTAAAAGGTGCGGGGTGGGCACCTCATCCCACCACCTGCTGCTCCTCCGTTTGGGTCATTTGAAGCGAGCAGGTGAGAGGAAGCTGTCTGCTTTATTTTCACGCCATGTGTTCCCCCTGCTGTCCGTTTGAGGATGTTGCTGCTAAGAGCCCTGAAAAGAAAAAAAACAACAACAACTTGCTATTCACGTCACATATAGCATTAGGGAAGGAAAATTGGAAAACAATGCTCGAGTTAACACCACACAAAATTTAGCGTCTATTTGTGTGGAAAATATAGAAATTGTAAGCCTGAATGGCAGATGCCTCTGAGACGCAGACTCCACGGTAAAATTAGGTTAGGTACAATCCATTATAATCCACATGAGGATTTTACATTGCACGTAATCAAGTAAAACATCTGATGCTTTATGTACATCTATGTCATGCTTTACAGTATTGTCGTGTTTCACGTTTGTATTTATTGGGTTTAGTTGTTACTCCATGCTCTGATAAGGTGGGTGTAAACAGTGATGGACATCTCATGTTACACATTCCAGATACCCTCCGAAATAAAAATTATGCATTATGAACACTGTTTAATTCAACGACACCATAAAATACAGACTCAAAAATGACTATGCAATATTCGCCAAGGTTGCATTTCATAAAGGCCTCTGTCATCCTATAGCAGAGGCACCACGGCTGCTTTTTTCAGTGTATTTGTTCATCTGCTATCTCAGCAGCCTCGTCACAGGCCTTAGTGCACATGACCTGTGAGCACTTTGGCCAAAAACTGATTCTTCCTTCATTTTCCGTTTAGTTTGAAAGGTTTAAAGAGGTTTGGAGTATCCAGTGTTTCACAAGAAAAACAGAGGCGAGTCCAATTAACTAAATATACATTCAGTCTAAAGCTAATACAGCATTCCCTCTAAACTTTTGAAATGTTTGTATATAGGCCTATTCATAAATCCTGGATATTTCCTTGAGTGTAAGTGTAGTTTTAAGAATATAACCCCACAGAAACAAATAAAATTATTGTTTTCTGCCTCTTAAACTAAGGGATTGTTGGCAGTTTCATTCTCTCTGGATTTTTCCCCAGATAGCACACAGTACGACTGTTTGCTGTTCAGCTCGAGGACAACCACAATTTCAATTCATAAAATTTTCTCTGGATCCTCCCTTTAAAGTGACGCAGAAAATCAGCCCGCGCGCCCGCCGTGCATTCTCAGCCCACCGGCACCAGGTGGCGCTCTTTACCAGGCCACAGCGAGGACGCCCCGAGTATAAAGTGTGTGATAAATACCCGCAGAAACAGGGCTTGGTTCTGTCAGACTTCATCCACATAAAATCCCAGGCTGCCATTGGAGAGCCCGTCGGCAAGAGCGAACAGGACGCAGACGCAGGAGATATCGCAGGACGGCTCCGACGAGCGCAGTGTCCATCACTTCAGCTGATGTAACCAGACAGCGTTTGTTGGAGTCAGTTTATTCTACAATAGCAACTTGGTCACAAAAAAGAGACAAAAGAAGGCGAGAAAATGGGACATACCGCAATACCAATAATGATGGCTGTATTGTCCTTCTGCGTGTGGGAAAACGTCGAGGTAAGAGCGACTCATTCTGGATCATTTGTAACGATGGCGCATTGCAATTTTGCTGTATGTTTAGCTGAATGTCGCTGTGACTCCCGGACAGAAATGCTGTATTTTACTTCATGTCGACATTACACATGCCACGCACACAGCTGCTTCTGCCTCCTATCTCCATATTGCTGACACGCACCCTTATCTGGGGCAGGTTTAATTTGTAAATGCATCCTCGAGCCCCGTCCTACGTCAACAAGAGTAATGACACACACAGGGTCCACACAAATGCAGTGATGGAGAAAGGATTTGAAATGCAAATGCTGTGATAAGACACGATTAGAAGCTCAAGCTCACAGGGTAAACATATCAAGGCTTCATAAAGATGTGGCTTTTCAGTATATTTGGCTCCCTGCGTCAAGTCTGGGCCTGCAGCCGACGTGAAAAATGTTCCATAGGCCTTTTGCTCCGTGGAAAGGATGGAGATCAAATCCCATCTCGCTGCATCCCATCTGGCCTTGTCAGAGGGAGAAATCAGCCTCCATCCGTCCTTTTAGAGGAGTGGTGCAGCTCTTTGAGCAGGATGGAGTCATACATATTCAATTGCTGCTCTGTGTTACATTTGGTCACCATGAAAGAAGCCTGAAAAGATGATAAAAGTCCCAGTTTAATCTTCCAGTGAAGACTCAGCGTTCACAGATCTCATGTACCTCTGTTTCTAAATATGCTGCCTTGATGTGAAAAAGCTGTTCGTCCAGTGCGTGAGTGTGATACAGAGTGTACTAATGAGAGATGGGGGGTCATCCTGTTGGTGTCTGTCTCTATCAATACGTGGGGAGTGAAAGTCGCTTGTATAGAGCGACAGATCAATGGACCACCAGCTGCCTCCACCTTCCCTCCTGTCTCATCACGACTTCCAGCAGACACAGTTTGATGGACTCGACCTTTATTTCTCAATAACTTTTCTGTCATCCATCACCCCCACCCACCGCCCTCTGACAGAACTGAGGCATGATTTCAGGTTGGAGCGAGGAGCTCTTGTGTGGAGGAGCAGGGTGGTGATGGAGGTGCGTGTGAATGTGGAGGGGGAGGAGGGAGGATGAGTCATGATGTCCCAGCTGGAGCCGTGGCTCAGGTCAAACCTACTTTTTCCACCTGGAGATAACGAGCGAATGGGCCTGCTCCTGGTACAGCGTCTGAACTCGAAGCATCTTGAATGCTGGCTCAGAGTTCCTAAGAGGATTTGTGAGATGTTTATTTATTAGCCATCTTCCACAGTGAGTCTGTAACAGTCATAAAGCCTCTCCTTTCATTCTGAAATAATTTCACTTCTCTAAGAGCCTTAGTGGGATTACTGCTATGCTGAGGAACAGGCTTTAGCTTCATACAAGGGGACCTGCCCATGAAGGTTTACTCTGAAGATTACGCTGTGAGAGGGTTGGCTGGCTGGATTACACTGTGGTATTAGTCCTAATAAAACTGTCAGCTTCCCTTAATTTACTCAACACTCATTCAGCTGAAATGTGTGAAATGGACAAATTTGTTTTGATCTCTCTTTTATAGTGTAATATTGAAATTTGCGGGTGCGCTGGGATAACGCCTAATCAGAATATAATCACGCTGGATTAGTGAAGCCTCAGTAATTTTATTTTCGCTCTAATACAAGTTGAGCATCACCCCATGTCGTTGCTGTGATTGGACAGACACGTTGATGCCAGGTTGTCACATATGTCAAGTAGAGTGATGGCTTCTCAGGTACCTCCGCCGTAATAGCGCTCACCTGTCACAGCACCCAACGCAGTTAGCTTATTGACACACCGAGCACAGCGGCGTGAAAAGATGATGGAAAGAACCACCTTCATCGGCAGCCTGCGAGTTTATACCATGCCGTTTATGAAGCAGAAGAGTTTGGAGTAAGTTCAGCAGCCTTTATGTGGGTTACATGTGCTCCTTCATCTTCCTCCTCCTTACACACACATATATACATATAGAGGTGAGCCATATAAGAGCATATACTGTGAAATGATGCAAATTTTGCCAGCTGTCTGGGATTTTGAACATGTTTGTGCCATGTAGATCATTTTTGCAAATCAATGAGCAGGACTGCTTTATGGCAGTATTAAACTTCTATGATTTTTGCATAAATGTGGTGAAAGTGCTGTTATTTGTCAGGTAATTAATCGTCAAAAACCAACACAAAAACATTCCTATTTATTTTATCCATTAACAATTTATCAACTGAGTTTTATTATATCACAATATATATACAGTAGATGTTGTGATTAGGGCTGCCAATATCAGTTATTTTCATAATCACTTGATTTGTGACCATTATTTTCTCAATTCCTGTTTTTTATTTAACACCAGGAAATGAGAAAAATCACAGTTATCTAAAGCCCAAGGTGACATTCAGACAGCTGGTTTTGTCCCACCAACACTCCAAAACAAAAGTTAATCAGTTTACCATCAGAAAACAGTAAGAAAACCAGCAAATATTCACAATATGGGAAGCTAGAACCAGTGAAGATACTTAAATGATGCTTATCAAAATGGTTGTCAGTTATTTCTCTGCTGATCAGCTAATCATTTCATTCTATCCATATTGTGCAGCCCTGTCATGATGTAGTCAGTCATTCTCAAAGGACAGCCAACAGCAATGTCTTATGTTGGCTGATCCAGGTAATTAAATAATCCAACACATCCAAACATTCGGGCTGAAGTTGCAGCTCCTGTGATTTGGATGTTGCACTTGGGCATACTGCAATTTCCATAACATTAAAATTAATTGTCCAGCCACAGCAGCTATCATCAGATTTTTTAAAAAAGTTTAAAAAAAAAAAAGAAAATCTAGTGTTGTCGTTTAGCAGTCCTGGTCAGTGATTCACAACATTGTCTGCAATAGTCTGATACAGCCAAAGATATGAAAGAAACAGCTACTGCTGCAGAAATGGCTCGGCACCATATCTAACAGCTGACAAATGTATATCATCCTGTGGTATATATTCTCATATTCCCAGATCTGCTCTGCTCCCCCCCAGACACATATATATACACACACACACACAGGAAAAATTGGATTTAAGGAAAGCAATCCCACAAAAGATTGTGCTTGTGTGTAGCCATATTTGATAAAAGTAGGGCTAGGGACTACAGGTGTGCTGAGCTTTGTTCAACCAGGTCTGTGTTTATCAAGATAAATGACTGCAGTGTGAACCTGGGCACAAGAGTCCAGACAGGGTGCAGAAGAACAGTAGTGGCAGACCCAGAAACTAACGTAGTGTATGTAGGTTTCAGGAAGTTCAGGATGTCTGGGAAAGCATGCAGCATAAAGGGAGGAAGGCGAGGGAGAGAACAGGGAAGGAAAGAGAAGGAGGATAGGAAGCAGATTTTAGTATGGCTGAAGATTAAATGAAAATGGTGTGTCCCAAAGTCCCCCCCCCCCCCCCAAATCCCTTCTACCACCAACAGCAATTTCAGGCCTTGTGCTGGAATACAGCCATACAGATACGTGCACCTCCCACCCCCATCTGCCTTTCAATGCAGTAACACAAGAGGATTTGTTGAAAAAAAACAAAACAAAAACAAGACAAAAAAAAGATAAGGACAACCAGATCTCTCTCTCACACGCACACACACACACACACTCTGCCCTACACCCACTTAATTAATTTTAGAGCCAAGAGATAATCGGGTTCCACTAATGGATTCCTGTGTGCTTGCTATTCTCGAGTATATCCGTGTGCCAATGGGCATAAAATGTAGCGTTTTATTGTATCACATGTTTTCCCCCTTGCTCTCTGTATCTGGCTTCCTTTCCAAGGTTTTCAAGTGCAGCACACAAACAGGACCTGGATTAAATCCTGCAGAGTCATTGTGAAACGAGAGCTACGCTGTATACCGGAGGAAAGGAGCGCTGTAAATGTGCCTTAGCAGTTGAACTGTTACTAGAGGTGACGAAATAATCAATGATATTAATGCTCCCTTTCCGCCCGACTGTGCCTTGTGTTGTGTGGTTCAGAGGGTTATGTGGGGGGGGGGTCATTTCCTTTCTCACTGCTAGTCGATTACAGTGTCTGGGGTGGAAATGACAGAAGTAAAAACTTGTGTTTGGGTCTCTGGGCATGGAGTTCATCCAGATTTTCTGGTGAAAATAAATTGACATTAATTGCACATTTGAATCCTTCTGAGAAACGTGGTTTGGATGATTCAGTATTGTCTTCTGGCCTTTCTGAAATAGCTGAAATTATGCATCTCATTTGCAAAGGGTAGAGTTTAATAGTGTTTGCTTGCAAGGCCCATCACTTTATGTCATCTCTATAGCTTGACGCGCTGCTTAACTTAACGACTTAATTTCTTTGGTTTCCCACTGCATGTCTGTTTCTAGGCTACATATAATGCAGGAATAACTTTAAGTTAAGTTTCCAAAACATTACTTTAGATCATCTGCGTATTGAATGTCAGATATATATAATGTCGATTCATGGGGCAGTTTTGAACTTTAAGTACTTGCAGATCAAATACGAGTGCTCACACCTGCGTCTGTAAAAGCGGAGACCCAGAAGAGACGGTGTGGTTCGGATGTGTGCGAATGTCTTCCGTCATGAGTTTGTCACCTGGAGAGATTGAGATACTAGCACAGCCATCCTGATCACATCCAGCTGTGGCTCCTCTCCAGAGTCTTGCAGGGCAGAGATATCAGTAAGCCTAATGGGTTGGATTTCTGCAAAAAAGTTAAATGCCTGGGCGAAGCGTGATGTTTAGTCCTGCTGCAGCAATTGGGAGGTTTCAGAGGAGCCCCCCCCTTCGCCCCCGTCGAAAACATCTGCAGTATGGTGATAACACTTGTCCTCCATGTTCAGGAGGAAAAAGAGAGAGTGCAGTGAAACAGATTGCTGGTGGAGGGAGAGGGGATTGCCCTGGCACGGCGGATGATTTGAGAGCGTGAGGGTGAAGGAGGGGAGAGAGTGTAAGTGATGTAGAGCATGTTGAATGTTATGTGGGTTGCAGGGTGGAGTGCATGCTAATGAAGGAACCCATCCCTATTGATACTCGGCCCTAACAGCCAGGAGAGCACAGAGATCCATCTCTGTCATGTACATGTATTCACAGGTGGCCTTGAAATGAGACGGTGGGCGGGGTGGGCAGAGGCAAGACAAACCCGGTGGCCAGAGTGGAACACGGAGTTGTATGAAAGCAGGACTGCAAAATCTAATTTCCTTAACGGCCGTGGCTGCAGGGTTTGACAGAGCGTGGGGCTGCTGGGTCCACTGAGACTGATCACGCTGGTATTAACATTCTACAGAAGACCCGTTGGAAGCTGTAATGGAGAAAAAGGGATCTCGTTTTTGGCAGGTGGTTTTTGCTCTGCCATCATTTGCACAGCATTGACTCAGACACAGCTCCATCAGGAGGAGTAAAAGCTCATTTCGAACGCTTTAATCCAAATGTAGCAAAGGCGCAGCGGTATCGATGGGTGGAAATCACTCACATACACACAATAAGGTCTCACGCTCGTAGATAACTCAGAAGCGCACACACATTCAGCACACACTTGCTGCTTTATAAAGATGGCACGCTGCAGAAGCTGCATCAATTATTGAAGGCCGTGGAAAGGTCTGGGCTCTCGCTTGTCGACGGGGCTTTGGCACTTGTCACGCACCCTCTCGATGCTCTGACTCCGGTCCTCCCTCTTCATGCTACCTGGATTTTATACCCCCCCCCCCACCTCCTTCCCTGCCCTCTGGGTCCACTCCTTAGCCTCCCTCTATAGAACACAAAAGAAAATCCCCACGCCTGTCTCCTCCTTTCCTCAGCCCCCCTCATCCCGCCTCTCTGCCCCAGCCTCTTCTGTTCTCCCCTGCCACATCCCAAAGGCACTCATTACCCCTCCCCACTCCTCCCACCCAGACTCTGCTCCTCCATCTGCCTCAGCAGCTTTCAGTGGCCAGTGACATCTTTTCACTTTCCTCGTGATTGTTCTTGAATAATTCACGCTCCAAACTAACCCTTTGTTTTATTTTTTTTTTCTGCACATTTTTATCTTCATTCCTGGTGTTTTCAGCCTCTGCCTCTCTTTATTTGCATCTGTTGCTCCTCTAGTCTCACTGCACCACCAGGTATTCTAACAGCCCAAACCAGTCAGTTTTGTGAAGCACATTTCAGGAGTTATTAGGTGTTTTTCTTTTTCCTTTACCTTAAGGCATGAACATCTTAATGGTGGTTAGTGATCAACTAAGATTAAGCCCATCAGTGAATGCATTTCTTACTTTTATTGTTCAATATTTGAAAGGGAAGTTTGATGTTTTCACTTGTGTGGAAGCTCAATCGTTACCAGCCGTTGTTTATTTACAGGAGTTAATGTGTTTCAGGGTTCACCTCCAGCAAAGGAGTCTCAAGCATATTCTCCCTTCCCCTGAGACAAAATGTTCCCACAGTATTTGACTCGATGCTCAGTGTTCAGCAGCCCCAGTGTCTCCAGAAGGCTGCCTGCAAATGACTCCACAGTATACGCAGATGGTGTGCCTACTATAAACCACCAGGCCGGTGGTACAAACAACCACACATAATAAATAGACTCAGGTGTTGCTGTGGCTGCTGCTAATCATCAACAATAAGATTCAGCCAGTGATGGAGAGAGACAAATAGTATTTCATTGTCTTCTCATCTTGGGTCATTGTGCTTGCCAAGGCCAAGCTGTGCCAGTTAAGAGCCAATACTCTCCAAAGCTCGGCTGGCAAATTGGATACTCAGCATGAGTCTCACGGTGGCTCGGAGAAACAGAATAGAATATGACTTTATTGTCCAGCAGGGTGGAAACAGAAACAGACAGCAACATAAAAAATAGACAAGCAGTTAGTAAAAAACATAAAAACAAAAAGTAGTACTTAGTATTAGTAATAAAAGAAGGTGAGCGAAGTCCAAATGGAGGCTCTAGACCCCAGTGAGGGGTCCTTTGTGCAGATTGTCTCAATGATTAAACCATTTTCCCTTCAGTAGGACAGTCTGTGGAGACTTTATGGCCTGAGGAAATGAGATAACACTAATATTTAATCTACTGAGTGATTCTGCAGCACAGACTGGCAGACTGCACAGCCAGCACACATTATCTCACCAAAGTGGCCCGGTCTAAAATAACACTGAGACGGCTAAAGCAAGACAGGACATGTCAGCCTGATGCAACCTCAGTTATCCTTGTTATTTTTTGTCAGTGGATTTGTGGAAGTGTGCTACCTGAAATCGAAAGTGCTCGCGTTGAATATGATGCATAAAAACAGCAGTTGCAGCACTTTGCTGCACAAGGTGACTTCAGGTGAGGTGGTTTATCATATGATTGGCTGATTCGACCATAATCAGCTCATGCAAATGTCCCATCTTTTGTAATAATATTAATGGATATGGGCACGCTTGAAGGAAGCATTGGATGCTGTCACTGGTAGTGGTCCAAAAGTCATTAATACTATATTTTTTACATGGTACATTGTTGTAACTGTATATATGTTGATCTCTCTTTTTTTTGCAATTAATCAAGATACCTATGGAAGAATTTATAAGACAGAAATGCCCCTCATATTTTCCCAGATCCCAAAATATCAATTTCAGTACTTTAATTTGTTGAACCAACAGTCCAACCCAAGGATATTAAAAGGAGCAGCGCAGAATTTAGGGGGGTCTATTGATAGAAATGTGCTGTAATATTCATAATTATGTTTTCATTAGGATATAATCACTTAAAAATAAGAATCACTGTGTTGTCTTTACCTTAGAATGAGCTCTTTATATCTGCACAGGGAGCGAGTCCTCTTCCATGTTGCAATGCCATGTTTGTACAGTTATCAGTTACAATTATCATTCATTCAGGTTTGCATTAGTATATAAATAGATATTTTTGGAGCCTTTCTATGCTGTCATAAGAGACACATGTAAGTTTTTGCCCAGCTCAGTAAGGCCCAGTATCTCAGAAGTGATTTAAGTGGCGTGTAAACAACCAACAGTCTGTGATAAGGAAATCTAACCAACCATTAAACCGGCGATCAGTGACTTGCCGAGGAAAGGAAGTCGAACCAAACATATGGGGACTCTTTCATGTGAGGAAGAAAGAGAGAGAGAGAGAGAGGGGGGCAGACTGATAACGAGCAGGAGAGAGAGAGAGAGAGAGAGAGAGAGAGAGAGAGAGAGAGAGAGAGAGAGAGACACTGAGTGACATGCTTGAAATTCTGTAGGGAACCAGTTGCTACGGTAACAGGGAAGGTAGCCGGCTCCTGTGGGTGGTGTTACCATAGCAACCACCCTCGGTGGCCAAGTGATGCTGAGAGGGAGAACGTCGAGGAGAGGCTTAAAAAAAATGTGTGTTTACGGGTTCGATGGGAAGGAGCGAGACAGATGAAGAGGACAAGTGAGCGGAAGCTGATGTGAAATGTGGGAGAGCGACACCAGCCGCGCCGCGCGACGTTTCATCGAGTTTGTTTGTAGCAGAATCTCATTTCTTTGTGCAAGTGGCAAGTTTGTCCCAGCGGCCCCAGCATTAGCTGCTGATCCTGCTGTTCATTAACAGAGCACCTCATTACCATGAACAGTGGGCCAAAGATGCTGTGCAGGGCAACATGCTCTCTGAGTGAGGGACCTGGGAAAAGGTCATCCCCTCAGTATGTCTTTACAGTTTGTTGGGCTGAAACTGGCCATGCTGGGCTCTTTCACCAGTGGTGGTGTACATTCTGACCTCTTACTGGGAGTTAAAGACCACTGTGTTCCCACTGTGGTGCTACCACATGCCTCTGAGTTAAAGCAATGAACCAGCATGTTGTGAAGTTGAGTTAAATGTTGCATACCATTAGGCTTAATGTGATATATAATATATGGACGGTGATGTGGATCTGGGGTCTTCACCACTCAAAACACCAATTGTTGGTTTTAGCTTTATGGTCACGCCCCCACCTCAACAAATACATGCAATGGTAATATTAATAAATACACACACCACTCAGCCCCTACCTCTTTTAGTGAGGCTCACACAACATATACAGTATATATATATAATCTCAAAGCCGCATTTCCATAAGATGCATCTGCCAGACAGGCTCCCAGGAGAGCTGGCACGGTGTGATCAGAATTGTGTATGTGCATAAATAAGAGACAGAAAGACAGAGATGTATGAATCTTTTAACCCCTATTCCCTCTTCATTCCTCCCCTCCTCCCTCCCTCCCCTCGGCCGCCGCCTCCCTCCCTGGCAGGATGTTACTCCATCTTCTGCTGGAAGCCTCAGCTTGATTTATTGCTCTGCCACGACACGTGTATATTCAGCTCGGCTATTTATTTGACATGCTTCAATTTAAAAGTCTCAATTAATTATGATCACAAAAAGCAAGATGTGGAATACAGCAGAAACAAGACAGAGGAGATCATCAGATTAACTGTTGCTCATTTACATATTTGTGCCATTAAAGTGCAGAGAGCATCAGAGGAAATGCATCCATGTCCCAAAGGACTCAAAATTTTACATATAGCAATTTATGAGATGCTGTTAGTTTCAAGAATAGACCCAAGTCAAGAGGCAGAATAGACAGATCTATAGGGGATTCATGTGTGTGCAATCCTCAAAAAGTGCATGAAGTGACAGGAAAGTAGAACTCGGGGGGGGCGGGGGTGACATGTGGATCCAAAGGAGAATACCCAGGAAGAAGACTTCAGTACAGATCGGCTGCAAAGACATCAGAGTCAAAGGCAGCGTGAGGGGCTTGAGAGGCAGCAAAGGCCCGGGGTGTGAGATAAGAAGGAAGCAAGAAGAAGCGTCAGATCTTATTGATGCTGGCTGCCTGCTGTTTGTCAGGGAGACCGTAGAAAGGCAGTCTGTCCGTAAGTGGATCAATTATTGCAGTCTTTTAACCTAAACATGCCCTCATTTAGGCCTTGAGATTGCCTTAATCTGCTTAAAACATGCTCAAGGACATAACGTTGGTGCTTTTAAGACCTCCAGTCTCGTCTCCCCCTGCACAAAATGCACATACCTCACTCCACTGTATCTGTTTGTATCGTCTGTACATGTGTCCTCCGTCTGAAATTGAAAATCGTGTAACTTTCTAATCTCCATTAGCCTGCTGATTTCACGATTTGGTTCCGGGGTGGATTACCAGTTTCAGAGATCCAGCTCAAAGCCAGTCTGTCAGTCATTTAAATTGGGGACTCTTTATTCATAACACTCAAAGCAAGCCAAAAAGTGAATAAATAAATACTGATCTTAGCCCATTGTGGTCTCAAGATTATTATGATTTAATGTATTTCTGCATTTTAATTTCATTTCACCAATGTATGTTGTTCACTGATCTGAACCAAGAGGTTTGAACTATGTGGGAGAAAAGGCAACAATAGCCTGCAGAAAATAATTGTCTTAGTGTAAAATACTCTCAGCTCTGACAATGCACAACATGCACTTGCTAATAGAAATTTGAACCTTTGAGTCCCCGATATGACATAAGGCTTTTGAACGTATTTACAGTATAAATGCAGAGTTGGAGAGCTTGTTTGCATTGTGTCAGTCACAATCTGCCTTCAGAAAATCCCTGATTCAGTGGCAATTCTGTTGACATTAGGATGTTTCAGATGGACCTGCAGTGCTCAAATCTCTGCTAAGCCTTTGATTCCTTCAATCCCCTGAGGTAGCTCTTCAGCTTGAAATCATATCTGCAGGCGAATGCTGTTTGGCATTAACACGTTGGCATTCCCATGTTGTGTTGCTTAACAGTGAAGGAGGTTCAGCAGTGTTATGTAACAGGAGGAATTCATCAACAACGCCACCAGAAGACGAAATCATTTCACTTTGGCCGTGTGGAAGAAGCCGAATCTCGCAGGAATTTAATGTTTTCAGATTCTCAGTTTTTCTGGCTGGATTTATGAAACGTTATTACGCAGTTGTTTGTCTCCCACATATCTGCAGAAGGTGGTGGCATTGAGAGGATTGTGAAAATGACCAACGATGCTAATGTTTTTGTCTTTTTCTGGAGAGAAAACATGCACAGTGTGGCGTCATTATGGTGTGTGACTCAGAAGAAGCATTTGTTGAAATGTGGGTGGAACAGAGAGGCGACATTCAGCCTACTCTACGCAACACATGTATCAGAACCACTTCTCTCATTCTGAATATTGCTCAGTACAGCCTTTCCATAGAATGGGGAACACAATGCATGACATCAGTTTTATGTCTGTGGGAGTTTCCTGTTTTGTTCTTCTAATTGCAGTGGACATTTTTGACGAGTTTTACCACAGATTCTGTTGAATGGCAGGATGTTTTAAAAAAAAAAAGAAAAGAAAAGAAAAGCTGACAGGAAACATAGCTGTAACAATATCGCCTGCACAATAGAAGTAAAATTAAGGTGCCTGCACTATGGAGCGCATTGTAAAGAGACGAGGAGAGACGCAGGATATGTGTGAACATATTTATCATGAGTCACGGGAGTCCCTGCTGGGAAAGGTGAAGTGTCTTTTCCTGTCTGTACGGGCCTTCTGTTGAGATGGTGCTATAGTACATCAGGGAAATCTGTATACAACCAGGGTTATTCCAGGAGGAGTTTGTGACCTTTACAGAAGAGAGAAATCAATCTCTTTCCTCTTCCCCAGCTGCAGTTGGGAAGATAGAGGTTAAACCTTGGGTTGTGCCTCTCTGGTCTTATATATACAGAGTAAACATACTCCTAAATAACCACAACCATGAAATGGTTGGCACAGCCAGCCTCCAGATCTATGGAGTCTCTTGCGGTGATGCCATCTGATGTGTATTTTAAACTATACTTGAAATGAAATCAAATATTGGGAGCGAGCTGGTTTTGGCTGCTGTTTCAGACCTAGATGAACCCTGGTGATTATGGGGCCATCTGCTCCCAGTGTGCCCAGCTGGAGGCTGGACTGCTGTAATCTGGACTGATGAAGCCCGATTTAGAGAAGGTCGTGATGTTTGCAAAATGCAACCAAAAGCCTCTGTCATCATGGATGGCAATCAAGTATTGAAATAAGGCATTAAGTTTCGATAAGTAACTCCATACGTGGTTTATAGAGGGAACCCATAGAACAATACATAAAACACAATGTAGTGTTTTCCACTCTGCCCATCAGTCTCCTCTGGATTGAAAATTAATGGCGTCAATTAGCTGTCAGAGATGTATAATAATGAGTGTCGATGTGCAGCGCTAACCTGTTCTATCCTCCCTTGTCCCCTCTGCAGCGCTCGAGTCTGGCAGACTAATGTTGCTACTCTCTAATAAGTACATGCCACACCAGGAAGAGGCCTGATGGAGCCTATGAATAATTAACCAACATGATTACAATGATGAATGCTCGCAAATCTATCTGGCCATTTAGCACTGGCCGAGGGAGGGAGGCCAAACAGCAGAGTGTCAGCCATTGTGTGAAAGCTGTTAGGGAGGGAGAGGGAAGCAAGAGGGATATCAGGGATAGGGCGGCTGAGGTGGATCGAGCTCAGCCTTGAGAAAAGGTGGAGGGAGGGGCCCCCGGCAGCAGGAAGACACCCACTATTCAGCCATCTGTGCTGCAGAGAAGCACAAAGACAAGCCCAGGAACGCCTGTTTGTGTGTGTTTCAGACATGCATGGGTTATGCGTCGATGAGGCCTATTTGTATGTGGGTGTGTTCTCTACACGGGTGATGGAAATTTGCCAGTTCACAATGTTACACTAGGCTTTTCACACCAGAAATGACAGCGCTTGTTGTTTGCGTTGTATAAAGCTGATTGCGTCTGTCGCCAGCATAGTTAATGAGATTTCTTCATAGATGTATATGGGATTTTTTTGCAAATTGAATGACTTGAAGTATGTAAAGAGAATATGCTGTGTAGGCTGGGACATCTCAGTTGCACCACAATGCTTCATTTATAATGGTATTTTGTGATGCATTTTACCTTTATGGAAAAATTGGAGCTTCTTCACTTTGGATATTGCACTTCATCATATTTCCATGATATGTTGATTAACTGAGAACAAATGTGTGAAGTACATATATGTTGCATTGATACTGTAACACCTCATGCACCTTGGAAGTAGTTGAAAGTGTGCCAGAAACCCTGCTTTAAATTCATAACTCTAAATCCTATTCTATGTTTAAGGCACAATTAGATTTCTGAAATATCAAATCATTTAATAGACAGCACTGGCACAAAAAAACTGATCCTAGGATTTTACAAGTTGTTTAGTCTTTGTGATGTATGGTTGTTTGATTACACTCTCACTACATGGTGTATTGTGGTTAGATGGGATATCCCAGATTCCTGTTGCTAAGTAGGGATTAGCTCCTCGGGGGTCTGATGTCTCTAGTTAATTATCAGGTGTCAAGCAAGCTGCCTATAAGAGAGTCTGTGTTTATGGAGTTGGTTTTGTATTTTCAAGTTGATTTATATAGTGCTTTACATATGCACAGATATACATGTGTACCTAATTAATACATAGGCACAGAGCATGTGCCTCAGATCATTCAGAGCATGTTTGATAAGAATAAATGAATAATAGATACACTGAAAGATAAAATAAAGGGTAAAAATCACAACATATCACAAGTGTTTGTCCGGGAATGAAAAGTGATATCAGAGGCCCCTCTGTGCCGGTGCTTATATACATGACATGACATGTTGCTCCCTGCACAGCAGCACTAAAGGATTCTGCATCTACTCGAAGCCTCTGATGCATTTATGACACGGTTCTCCACTGTACAGTCTGGCAGCAACTTATAAAAGGTGACAAATGATGGGTGGGCTCCTCCTCTCCGCCTCTACTGCTCTGCCTTGCCTGCCAGGGCCAGGAGATTGCATCATTACAGAGGATGAAGTCATCCTGCAACATAAGGGTGGAACAGGTGCTAAAAATTTAATTAGAACAGGGCGGAAGACGCTGGCAGATCATGTAAATGTACTGCCTTGGCCCGAACTCAGCCCTGACCGACAGAAGTATTCACGCTGCTGTTGTCGGCTCTTATTTTGAGTGCTCCACTCTGCAGCATAATTTCCTATACTAAAGGAATATCTGTGAAAATATAATTAACCATTATTAGATCTGCATCAGCTGTTCCACAGCTTCTGTTCCAGCGCACAATGTGTTCTCGTCTCTGTGGGATCACTTAGTTTCCTTCTGATGCTTTCTGTAATGGTGACTGCGGAGGTACACATGCGATTACAAAGTGAAGCAGCACCATCCGTTTGCGGCGGATATGGAGAAGCAGCGAGAAGTGGAATATCAAGGGAGCCGACAGAGGCAAAGAACCTGGTGAAGAGGCAGAAAGCCAATCGATGCTTAATATCACCAGGTCGTTATTAATGATGCAGCATACTCTGCAGTGGGGAGCTGCCAGGCTTCTGGGCTGTCTGCCCGTTCAGCCTCATCAGCACTAGGACATGATATGTGGGACTCAGGATGGTTGAACAGTACTGCCTTACCAACCCCCCCCCCCCCCATGCTTGCAAGCTGTACTGTACAGAGATGCTTCAGTACGCTGCACTATATTCTCACTGAGACACGGAGAGCCGCTCTGCAGCCCGTCCTTTACTGGAGAACCATAATTGTTGACAGATTGTGAAGCATTATTGTGAAGCCAACTGGATCAGTTTGCCTCAGCTCCTGATGGAGACCGGGAATGTTCAGGGAGACTTACACGTCCATGCTCACACCACACGAGTTTTAACACTCTAAAGTCCAATTTGGCATTAAAATGAAAATTGTGCACCACCGAGACACTGAAAAGCTTTGACTGCATGTTCGTCAGTCTGAAGGGAATTACAGCTATGAATTGTAAGCGTAAAACATGGACGAAACAGCTTAATCAAGGCACAAGAATGTGATTCATTCACTGTAGCAAAACCTATTTTTAGCTGTGGATGAAAGCCTAATCCTTCACAACAGAGGACTGTTGTCTGTGTCTGTTTAATCTGTATCTGGTAAATACAGTGATGTGTCTACTAAAGACGTCAATGCATTGTGAGAAAAGAGCATTTTGTTCGTTGAATTTTTGTAAACAGTACCTGTTTTGGCAAAGTTTTGGTTGAATGAAGAGCAATATCAAAAAAGTTACAGTTATTGAATATATTTTGTGAATCATTTGCACTGTGAGCTATAATGTTTTCTATGGTCAACATGTTAGTTTGGGGATCAGAAAGTCATCTGGTTATGAATGTCTGAACAGTATTTTATGGCAATCCACCCTGTAGGTTAAGATATTTAGTTTTGATAAGCTGACGCTGTCATCCATAGAGCCATGCTGCTTGCATGGTTAAATGTATTTGTATTTGTTGTTATCTACTTACCTTAGCAGTTCTAGCTCCTGTCTGTCTAAGTAAAGTAGGTGTGTGCAACACAAGTAAGTGTGCAGACATTTTGGTGTCTTTTTATTGTAAGCTGCGCCGTACCCCGCTGCACATAACTTCCCTGCTCTGTTTTCCTGCCTCATCCACAACCTCTGCAGACTGTCATTTCTAATTGACTGTTGTTATCAGGTAGACTCCACTCTGGGTTGACTGACCAATTTGCCATTTAAACAAGATTAGCAACTTGGCAGATCCTCTCCACTGTCCTGCTCCACAGATGACAGCACATGGCACATAAATATTTGTGCAGTCGTGTCCTGGCTGGGCTCGAGATTGGATGTTGGAGTTGTTTTGACAGGAATGCCTCTGATATGTGATCTAGGGCTTAAACATGATAGACAGAATGCAATGAATTGAACCGGGCAAAATGTACGCCAATGTAATTGCCTTGCTGATTTGTAAAAGCTAGTTTCAGTGAGTTGATAGTTGAGATTGTAACCAAAATAAACAAAGCAAATGAAAACAGAAAGTTCTTGAGACAAGTACAGGTAACGATAACATTCACTGGAATAAAATCTGACATCTATCGTTATGCCCGGGTTCAAGCACAGTCTGGTCAGATGTTTCCCAGACTCAGTTTTGTGCTATCTGATGACCGAAGTCGTGTCGTGTATATTTTCACAAAAACGCTGTCCACATTCTGACCAATTAGCATGACGCACTTTGTAAATAAAGCTGTCAAATTCCTCAGAATAACTTTCTGTCCAGCAACTGATGCTTCCTGAAAGCAGTCCCCCCATTTCTGGGTAAGAATAAAGAGGACTGACGCATACTGACAACAGTTTTTGTTATTGCTGTGAGAATACAATGACACAGTCCAATGAAACACCTACAGAGGCACTGTGTGGCATTCACACAGCTAAGCAGAGAGGGTCCATGTGACGTCAGCCACCGAGTGATGTTTATGTGATGCTGTCTGTAGTGGCAACCAGGAGGAACGGACCACCACAAGTGTACATCTGAAAACTGTATTTCTTATTAGGGGTTATCACGATAAGGAGATCTAATCTGGTCCCAGATCAGGCTGGAGATTGGATGTGCGGCCTTGCCGTGCTGGAGGTCGGGGCCTCAGGCTCCTGATGGACTACTATTGATTTGGGGGGAACGTGGCGATACAGTTGCAGTCGCTCAGCATTGATTTTCTGCAAGTGCAGTAGTGGAGAGCAGGCAGAATGAGAGAGCTGGACCAGGGGGAGCTGCCAGGTTATCTTCTCAAATATCCGGAAGTTTTTTTTTTTTTTTTTCTTCTTCTTCTTCTTTTTTTTCTTAGTGGCACTGACCTTCCCCGAGTCAAAGAGATATATCTATTTAGACATTAGCTCAGCAGCTGCACTAGACAGACTGTTTCAGCAGCTTCGGCAGCGTTTTCTTGTGCTCATCCAACAATGCACTTAACCAATAAAAAGCTCCCATCCAGCACAGTCAACAGCTAACGCAGCCATTTAGTTCAGGAGAGTATAGCATTTCTTACTGTGAAACTAGAATTAAAAGTAAGTGCACAGATAACATTTGTTATCTGTGATCATACATTTCCCAAAGCATACTATAGTTATTGTCGATACCTTCTTAGCAGCCATTATTCATCTGTGGGGTGATCATTAGGGACTTGAAACTTGCTTTAGATGAGTGGTCCATCACAGCAGAGACGTCAGCAAACGCTGACAGCCAAAACTTAACAACTGGCTGCAAAACAGCCTTGTTTTAGAGAGCAGTTCTGTCAGAACAAAACCCCAGAAGAAGAAGAAAACAATGGAAAAAATATGCACAATAAGAAAAGAGAAAAAATTGTTTTTGTGGCATTTAAAAATGAGTTGTGTTCAAAGCAGACAAAGTATTTTTCAGAATAGAAACTGTAGTATGAGACAGACTTTCAGCTTCAACTACCACATAATGATAACTTAAGAAAACATACAGATGAACATTTTGTTTACAGCCCATGACCCTGAAGGTGGTTTAGACAGAAAGATGGTGTTCACCGTGCTGATTTCCGGCCTCGTGCTCCTTTGTCAGCCTGTGCTTGATATTCAGACGATGTGTCCTGTAAGGTTGTAAAAATGCATTCATAGATCCAACAGACTCTGGTATGCTTTGGGAAATGGTCAGCATTAATGAAAAGTGGATCCGTAATTTGTACGAAATCTGCTAGGACATGCAGAAACACAAACTCCTCTTAGCGTAATTATAATGCACAGACTGCTCAGGGCTTATTATATTTATTGTACATTTACTCAAAGGGTTTTATATATTTATTTTATTCCATATGAATTTTAATTAGGACTTCAAACACTTGAGCTCCGGTCGGCCAAAGCAGGGCTTCCCTTTGATCAGGCGTCACTCTCCCAGATTTTTTTCTCCTCCGTTTCTTCCCTTTGGGCAACTTCCTTCTAATTGGCTCAGCGTCGCTCGTCTTGTCTGTCGTCAGTAGGTCTGTCTCTCTGTCTGTCAGCGCAGATGAAAGGATATGAGTTATACATAGGTGGCTCCGGGGTGCGGAATGCTTGTTTGATGAGTTTCAGGGTTGGACAGTACACATATTATCGCATGTTCTGTACCATGAATGTTGGTGTCAGATGATGCAGTGAGAAACCCACTTCTTTCATTTGAGTTAAGTGAGTCTGCGGGAGACTGAGCGTGCACGTCTTTGGTAAACAACTTATTTTCTGGCTAGAGATGGCTCAGATGTCCAGTGGAACATGATATACTTTCATACTTTCTCATGATTCTTGAGAGTGGTTTTGTTTTCTGAAAAATCTGTTCTGCCTGTTGAAGCAGATGAAGTCCTTGTCTGTGCTGTTTATAGAGCTTCCTCCTCCCTGCCTAACCCCTCCCCTCCTTTATTCCTCCCTGGGCTCTCTCTGTCTCTGTGCTGTGTGTTAATGTAGTGAAGTGGCCCATCGGTCAATGAGCTTGTATTAACACCTGACTCCGAGCCCTTGCTGCTGTTTGTTCCTCTATGTGGGGTCCCCTGGGTCCTCCCCCAGGCAGAGGCAACATATCCCATGATCAATAACAACATCCTAGAAGGCCGCTGGAAGAGGAGAACAAGTGGGGAGGGGAGAGGGAACAGTCTTTTACATACTTTTGTATATCTTTGCTATACACCTTCCTCTTCATCCGCCATCCATTCCTTCTTTTTCCGGGTTTCAGCAAACAGGGAGCATAGGCCACCGGTCGATAAGTCGGCCTTTTTATTGACTCTTTTCTCGTTCATTTCAGGGTGTTTTCAACAGTCTTCTATGGGTCTTTTCTGAATTTTAGGTTTGCCGATATTCTCCTAAAGCTTGCAGTTTGCACTCAGTTCTCTTCTGCATTAGCTTCCTCTTCTTTTTTCTACATTCTCACTTCTCAGTTTCGATCTTTCTCTCACTCTCAGTCTTGCACCCTGGCTTACACTCTTGGTCTAAGGTTGGATAGTGCTGGAGTGTGGTCTACCCACCCTGGATCAGCCTCAAACACAGTATTGTGTGCGCCACTGTTTCTATGGACTCTCCCTCACCTCTCATGTGTCTCTCTTCCCCTGTAGGCCCTGTCCATGACTGAGGTGAATGGGCCAGGCCCCCAGGTGGCAGAGCCACAGATTGCCATGTTCTGTGGCCGTCAGCTCCTGCACATGAACCTACAGACTGGCCAGTGGGAGCCGGATCCTCAGGGACGCCAGGGCTGCTTCAAGGAGCCCAGTGAAATCCTGTCCTACTGTCAGGAGGTAGGGTCCTGAGCATTGTGAGGGGAATCACATAAACATGAACAACTGTAATGAACACAAATCTGGATCAACACATGTAACAGCAGCATTATCTAACTCAGAATGACCTTTAATGCCAAAGTAGTGCAGAGCTGATTTTGAAAGAATACAGCATGAAGTCAACAAGACACTGTAGAAAGAAACTGAAGTAAAATTTCATATTCTTTTTCTCTAATTTGATTTGTCTAACACCCGTCCTATGGATCTATATATTTAACCATATATAGTGAAGTAATGGTGGCCTGTTGGAATATTTCAATATTTCATTTGTGCCATCATTTCCACCTCTTGTTACCTGATATGTGTACTCATTAACATTTACTGTAAGGTAATCAGTGGTACACATACTCCCCACATACTCCTCCCTCAAAGATATTTATTTGAAGTTAAGGCGACCAAGCGCCATCTGGAGGCCAAAGTAGGCATAGCTGCTACAGAGAGCAGCTGAATGGACTGTAATGCGATTAGCTGACAGTGGTGTATCTGTGATGGCTTTTACACAAAAGCTTCCCTTTTTGCCTTGACATTTATGAAGGAAGCATTTCAGTGTGCATTCAAACTCCGGGCCAGCTACATTTCTCTCTCTATTAAACCTCATTATGTGTTTGTGCTTCAAATTATTGGCCTAGATTTTAAATTAAAGTAGTCAGATGTGAAATTGGAAATATTGAAAGACAAGAATGTTCATTGAGATGAAAGAATGATCTTCAGTATGCCATGTCTAATGTGGCTTCAGACAAAGGCCTTACACAGCTTCATGTAAGTGTTTAGAGAATATCTTGCATGACTCGTTCCCTGTGCCCACCCCCCTCCCATGTTGCTGCTACCTTTATTCTACCCCTGCCAAACAATCCCCAAACCTCCTCTTTAACCAATCTTTCCCTGTCCTCTGCTGTTCCTGTCTTCAATCCTTTCGTTCTCTCCACCCACCTGTCTGTTACTGTGTCTCTGTCGTCTCTGCATGTATCCGTGCGTCCAGATGTACCCAGCGCTTCCGATCTCCCATATAGAGGAGTCAAAAAGACCTGTCACCATCCATGCCTGGTGTAAGAAAGGCTGGGGCCGGTGCCAGACACACCCCTCCATAGTCCTTCCCTACCGCTGTCTAGGTAAGAGCAACACCCTCACCACCATTTAATACATAATGCCCCCTCATGCCTCCTTTTTCGTAAAATTAAGATTGTGAGCATTCGGCCTTTTATTTGACAGTGAAACGGAAAGGAGACAGGAAGGAAGACAACATGCAACAAGCAGTATTCACTGTCTTGCAGATAGTTAGATGAAATGATCGATACCGTTCCCTTGTCTGCCTGTTGAATATGAAGCTACAGCCAGCAGCTGGTTAGCTTAGCTTAGGACAGAGGCTGGAAACAGGGAAACAGTCAACGTGGCTCTGTAGTAAAAATTGCAGTATTTGAATGAATCAAACAACATGTTACATCTTGTCTATTTAGTGGTATCAATCTTCTTATCTAACTCTCAGCAATAAAGCCCATAAGCGTATTTTCCAAGATGCTGACCGATTCCTTTTCTTGTGTTATTGTGTGACTGTGTTAGTATTGGCTCATCCTCTTTTATGGTAACAAACAACAGATCCTTTTGAGATGTTGGAGGTTCTTTGAACCAAAGCATTGTTTTGTAGTTGAGTTAAATCCAAAACTAAGCAGTTACATAACATACAGTATATTGAATCAAACAGAGTGACACAAACCATGATTCTATGTCAAAGCAAAAAAATACTCCACTAATGCATAAGCTAACAAAAGAGGAGCAATTTTAGTACCACGTATGGCTTAACATTGACTTCACTTGTGCCATTCTCATATTAAAGCTCCCTCTCCCAGTGACACAGCTTTCTGCTTGTGTTACTGTTAGAGCTCGAGCTAGGCCCTGACACAAAGCAGGATGTGCACTTCAGCAGACACAAAGCACCATGTTGCAGCTCAGCAGTGCTGCAGAGAGGCCATGCCTGCTGTAAGCCACTAGGGGGGCAGATAGGCTAACAATGGATGATTGAATGGATGAATGAATGAGTAATGAACAGTGAGTCACTCTGGATTCACGAAGCATCTTGATCTTCATGCACAGGGCCGTAAAGCTGGCTCGAGCTTGTTTGATTTCTACTGTACTGCCTGTTGTGTGGGTGAACACTTTCCTTTGTGCATGAGCCCTAAAGAACAGTGTGTGATGAACAGCAGTGCTGCATGAAGAACAAGTTTGAAATCAATATAAAATGTATTATATTGTATGTGCTTATATAATTATATTATAACCTAGTATATAGTATAACCTTTTCTGTAATGGAAAATATTCATTACAGAGATCAAAAGGGCATTATTTGCTTTGAGCAAAGCACATTTTTACTTCATGTCCTGACTGTAGCTGCAGTTTGTCTGTTCAAAGTGCTCGCACATTATACATTTATGTTTTCTGTCAGTCCTAATTTATGCACCTCATCCCCATCTCACAACTCTAGCTCACGATCATTCTTCTGTTTCATGTATTCTATGTATTGTGCAGCTTGCGTTCATTATTTTGCTCTCTTTTTGTCCTTACTAAAGCACAGCCATGCTTGAAGTTCGATGTTGAAACACCGTTCCACTTAAATCTCAAGATTGACTCTGAACATGCTCCCACTGCTTGAAATCATCTTACGCTGACCTCACTGTTTCTTAAATCCTGCTGCAGAGGGCGAGTACGTGAGCGAGGCCCTGCTGGTGCCCGACCGATGCCGTTTCCTCCACCAGGAGCAGATGGATGTTTGCAAGAGTTGCGCGTACTGGCACAACATCGCTAAGGAGGTGTGAAGGGGAGATAAATGGCAGTCGTACAATTAAAGTTGCAGAATGAAGCCTTGTGATAAGGAAGATTTAAGCAGAAGGGTGATTTTTATGGGGCTTTCCACTGTCTCATGCACACCTCCAACTTTCCTGTGCAGATTTAAAACCTCTTGTGCAGCCAGACCTAACAGCCATAGCAGACAAGACCAGACAAGTCTGCACAGTGGTGTGTTGTGCATCACCTCATACTTCATCAGTGCGCCTACCTGAGGTGTTTGTTCAAGAGCAGAGAAGTGTCACAGTTCAAAGACAAACACTACTCCATCAACTTTTCATATTCAGAGAGAACACATTTAAAATTTTAGAATTTAAAGTACTTTAATTTTAACGTGAGAACATTAATTTCAACCTTATTATGTATTATATTTTTTTAATTTGTGGATCTGATTGCCTCCCTTGCAGGAATGTGCTGCAGAGAATCTGGAGCTCCACAGCTACGGGATGCTGTTGCCATGTGGAGACCATTTCCGGGGGGTCGAGTATGTGTGCTGCCCAGGGCGAGGGAGCTCCAGCAGCGGTAAAGGAGAGACCGAGGAAAGAGACATCGCCGCCGGCCCTCAGACACTCACATCTCAGACCAGCGGAAAACTCAGTTCTCTGTAAGATGATTCAGCTTGATCACGTGCAGATGTTAGAGGATGACGGTTTGCGTAATGACTGAGTAATGACTTGTCCACTTTTCCACAGCACCAAAATGACAGCCCCCACGCCGAGCCCCTCTCCTGACACAGATGTGGACGAAGCGGATATGGAGGAGGAGGATGACGAAGTGGTGGAGGAAGATGATGAAGAAGAAGAAGAAGAGGAAGAAGTTGATGAGGAGGAAGCGGAAGAAGAGGAGGAAGAGGAGGCAATGGCCGTGAAAGATCCAGAGGAGTATGAATACCCCATTGACTCAGGTCCCTACCAGACATCAGACTATCTGGACTCCTTCTACTATGAGAAAAGCCACAAACCCACCACCTCTACACCTCTGATGAAGGGAGACAGCTGTGAGTGTCCCTCATTTTTCTGTTAATCCTTGCATCATGTCTCACCATCAGGACTAAATACCTGCTGGCGGTGTCTCTCCTGCCTTCTCAGTCACAGGGGGGAGAAACTGTCATGTTCATGCATGCATGTGGTATCTGCATGCCTCTGACATGCGCATGTGTCTCTTTCTAAATATATGGGAGCTGTATATGGTGCTTCATTCACCCGCACCCACAGCAACCCCCAGGCCTCAGCAGGGTTCATGCTAGTATGCACAGAAAATGGAACAGTTCACTTCTTGACTGAACGTGACCAAGAACAAAATCAGGATGGTAACCCGTGATAGGGTTCACTGTCTCTGCGGGGAGAAGTGTAAAGCTTGAGCCTGTTGAGCCAGGAAATATGAAAATGCAATGCAACAAGGAAATGCTGATTAATGCACTTATTTATATTTACAGGGTTTCCTATAATAGTAACACTCCTCATTACTATAACAGTCATTCCTGTTTTACTCATATTTAAGATATATTGAACATGAGTTTATTCTCTAAACCACAAAGAGTATGCCGTCTCTTACCCAGATACAATATCTCAAAACAGAATGGGATCAGTAATCTCAGCTCTTTTTCAATAATCTTCTTAATTAATTTTCCAATATTTGGGATTAGTTGAAAGCCTGAGAGCCAGTAGTAATGATTAAACTTGTGTGCTAGACAAATCGATGTATATTTCCCTGGTGATCCACTGGGGTTATAAAGCATTATTATTGTCTTCCACCCAAATTCTCTCCAGGACACCCAGAGACACATTTTGACCAGATCTGTGCTTTTAATTACTGTCTGCTTGACAGTAGTAACCTCTGTTTTCTGTCTCTCCCATCTAGTGACCACGGCTCGGCCCACAGATGGCGTCGATGTTTATTTTGAGAAGCCAGTGGATGACACTGAGCATGCCAACTTCCTGCGTGCCAAGACAGACCTGGAGGAGCGCAGAATGAAGCGCATCAATGAGGTGAGAGGCACAGGGTTGATAACAGGCTGACGGGG
This sequence comes from Chaetodon auriga, assembly GCF_051107435.1. Classification (NCBI taxonomy): domain Eukaryota; kingdom Metazoa; phylum Chordata; class Actinopteri; order Chaetodontiformes; family Chaetodontidae; genus Chaetodon; species Chaetodon auriga. The sequence goes on from NC_135081.1 coordinate 18,023,326, forward strand.
TTTTGGGCTGGCAGGTTGGTTAGTTGGACAGCAGACTCACCGATCTAATTCTCAGAACAGCGGGGATGTGTGCGTGTGCGCGTGCGCACCTTTGCCCACAATCTCAAAACCACCTCTGTACACATTGAAGTTTGTCGTTTTCTTTGGATTTTGGCTGCAGTATCACACACCGCACATACACTGTTTCTGTCAGTGCCATCAAGACCGCTTGCTCAACAGTTTCAATGGACACCGTGTTCTTACAGATGCACACCTGTGATGCGTTTAATGTTCTTTCATAACTAGCCTTTTATGTAAAAGAAAAAAAAGACAACCCAGTAAGTCAGACAATGATGTTTGCATCATGGTTTTTCTTTCTATGCCAAAGACTCCTCCTAACAGCCAACATGTTTTGTTTTGTTATGAGGTGATAAAAGATCACAGCTGTTGGCCTGTTTTTTAAGGAATAGTAAAATATTTTTGGAAATACCCTTATTTGCTTTCTTGCTGACTTTGTGGTCTTGTCGTCACTGTGCTGCGGCCTTGCAAGCAGCAGAGACTTCAGGAAGTCACTTCACCCAGTGAAGAAATAGTCTCAGCACGCAATCCCCATTTTTACTTTTCGCACTTTGTGCAGATATAACGTGTTAATTAGTGAGGTTTTGAGGTGTTGGTAGGCGGATTGTGTTACCTTCGGACAGAGCAATGCTACTGTTGACTTGAGCTGCATGTATCTGTTCTCATCTAACTCTCAGCAAGACAGCAAAGAAGTGACATTTCCCAAAATGTCAAAACTATTCTTTGAAGCCAAATGTCCAAGCTTTTAAGAACAAACCATGTGCGAACTCTGAAGGGAGATCTGTGACACTGTGTTAACAGCAGTGTCCAACATGCAGTTCAAAAATACTTCTGGATCAGTTATTGGTGTGTTCACAAAAGTTTCAAGAAATAGGCTACACAAGGTCTTCAAAGTCTGATGTGAGGTTGTTTATTCAAAGCAAAGGTAGTTTGAACAAAGAGCAGGGTGGACTCCAGGGTCCTGCACAAAAACTCTCAGGTCTTCTACAGCTCTTTAAATACTCTTGAATGCTCCTCCTTTGCTTTCCTCCCATTGGCTTTAACTTAAAATCCCACTGTTACATTTCCCCTCAAAACAAACTTAATTGCAGTCGCTGGTAGGGGAAACTAACAAAAAAACAAACTGCACTCAACACAAAATGGGCCTCTTGGGGTCTAAAAGGTGATGGGGAATAACTTATCCACACACCCACTAATTCTATCAAAATGATAGAGGAACAAAAGAAATTAGCCCAAAAACAAAAATTGAGAGTCATTAAAAAGGAGGGAGTGAAATTCCGGAAAAGAAAGAATCACTACAGTTTAAGACCATTCACACACTCATTCATCAATGCCACACACAAAACCAGGAGAGCCAACTGAAGGTGTTAACTCTCCGGTATCACACACCCAACTAAAGCAGAGCCACAAGCCTCCTCTTATAGAGCAGCCCGGCTGATTAGTCCCAGCTGCGCTAATGAGTGCAGGTGCCATCAATAGGTGCACATCATTGAAGGGGTGGAGCTTACTGCCTACCTTCCACCGTAACACCCACGACAACTCATTTTTCATGCCTATGTCAGTATGATGTTTATACAGTCTATACTGTCAGACCCCATTTCATGCTGATTTCATGTGTCTTTAATTCCTCAGATCATGAAGGAATGGGCAGAGGCAGACAACCAGTCAAAGAACCTGCCAAAGTCAGAGCGACAGGCCCTTAATGAGGTAAGCGGACATTTGTCAACCTGCTTTATTGGCTTTAATTCAGTGGTTTGAATTCTCCTTTGGCATTATAGCACCAACTTTACTCATGCTTGCGCCTGCTACCTCATCTTTCCTCTACCAGCACTTCCAGTCTGTGCTGCAAACACTGGAGGAACAGGTCGCCGGAGAGAGGCAGAGGCTGGTGGAGACTCATCTTGCCAGAGTGGAGGCTATACTCAACAACAACCGCCGCCTGGCCCTGGAGAACTACCTGACTGCCGTACAGTCTGAGCCCCCTCAGGTAAGTCCACCATGGAGTCCAGAGGAGCGCATGGATTAAGACAGCAGCTTTATCTCACTGACTCTGCCCTCTTTGCCTTCCAGCCAGAGCGCGTGCTACAGGCTCTGAAGCGATACATGGCCGCAGAGCAGAAGGACCGCAGACACACACTCAGGCATTACCAGCATATTGTGGCTGTCGACCCCCAGAAGGCTGAGCAGATGAAATTCCAGGTGAGTGTCTGAGAGTTTGTGAAGTGTTTGCTTTTGAAACGCTTTTCGCACACACCTGTGCTTTTGAGATGAGAGTCTCCTTTTTCTGCTGACCAGGAAACATACAGAACACCGTGTGCTGAAGAGTTAGCACTTGCCACAGATAAGTTAATAAATACTGAACTCACAGAGGTGAGCCAGGTACCAAGCCTCTTTTCATTAAACTTAGATCAAAGCCAGGCTTTGCTGACTTCAAAAGCAGCTTTAGACACACGAATCCATAAAAACATCTATCTGGACTTTCATTTTTCATTCACTTAAGGAACCAAATTCACTGCTCCTCTTTTCACAGCTCAGACCAGTTCAACACACACTCATTGTCTGAACTCGGTTGGCCCTTTTCTTGGTGAAAATTTAAGCAGAATGGATTTTTCTAATTTGCAGGTGTACACACATCTCCATGTAATTGAGGAGAGGATGAACCAGAGTCTTGCACTGCTGTACAAGGATCCTTCCTTGGCTGAGGAGCTGCACAATGATATCCGTAAGCTAAACTGCTGTTAGCCATCATCTCATCACGGCAGAGCCCTGCATGTGAACTCTGTTGTATTTTATTGTCATTAATGTCGTCCAGGATCTGTCTAGATGACCTCTGTTTTTTTTTATGTATACATCACCTGTAGAGGAGCTGGTCAAGGCAGAAAGAGGAGACATCAGCGAGCTCATGACCACCTCCTTCTCTGAGACCCGCACTACTGAGGAGCTTCTGCCGGCAGAGAGCGAGGAGGAAAAGGATGATGAAGAGGAAGAGGAGAGAGCTTTCCAGAACAGGCCTTATCCTCCCCGCATTGGTATATATCCTCGTGCCGCTCATACACACACCCACGAGTTCACCATCCTTACGTCTGCTCTAATTGTATGAGTCAAATCAACTGCTTCTCACAGGCTGCTGTTATTAATGAGACCTTTTCCCTATTTTTTTCTCTAAAGAACTGCAGTCTAATAAGAAAGGTGAGTTGGTATTTTACTGTTACAATGACAGCAGTTTTGTATTTCTTACATTTGCTCACAGCTAAATCTTTTTTTCCAATTTGGTCTCCATCCTTAGTGTCTGCAGTCGACGAATATGATTATACCACATCTGAGAGAGGCGCTACTTATGAATATGAGGAAAAGGTAAGATGATGATCATCTAAAGGGCTGGGGAAATATCAGACTCCATCCCAGTTTAATAAAGAACATGTTTAGACACAGAAATATGTACTCAGTGTGTGTATGTGTCCCAATATTTCCCTGATTCTCACACATTCCCTCTCAGATCAACACCTCTGTGGAGCTCAAGCAGGTCGTCAACAAGCCTCCTGAGATTGAGAGAGATGAGCTGGTAAGAAATTAGCATGAATTCAACTTCAAATATCCTACTCTATGTTGTCCCCACACGTCTCCCTTGTTTAATATGTCACTGCACATTTCTCTTTGTCCGCAGCAACCTGATGCACTGGAGACATTTAACCGTGGCGCAATGGTGGGGTTGCTGGTGGTGGCAGTGGCGATTGCCATGGTGATGGTAATCAGCCTGCTGCTGGTGCGCAGGAAGCCATACGGCACTATCAGTCATGGCATCGTAGAGGTACGACCCCAGAGGAGCCTTTAATTTAAGCCAAAAGCCTTACAGGACCACAACTGTGGTCCACTTTATATCAATTAAGGTATCAATTGGTTTCCATTTATTTCATATTGTGATGAAATACATAAATGAGGGGCTGCTTGGAGCGATGGGTATCAGTCTGAAGTCAGCAGCCAGTTAGCTTCCAGTAGTTTAGCATAAAGACTGGGAATAAGAGGAAACGGCTTGTGTGGCTCTGTCCAAAGGTAAAATAATCCACCTACCAGCACCAGGTGCAGCTGTCTGGCACTTGGCAAAGGTCCAACTACTGCTGAAGAAGTAATTCAACACTTAAACCATTGTTAAATGGTGAATTGACATTTTTACACTTTACACATTTTCTAAGGATTAAACAAATGCAGTGTTAGATTAGTGACTGCTGAGCTTTAAATGTGCTGGAAATCAGATTTTGTCACCTTCGGACAGAGCCATGCTAGCTGTTTCATCATGCATCATCCATTCTGGCTGTAGCTCCATGCTTACAGCACATATATGAGAGCAGTATCGATCTTTTCATCTAACTCTCAGCATGAACACGATTAAGCGTATTCCACTATTCCTCCAAAAGGCAGCTGGTGATTAATTGCTGTTTGGAAATGATGGTTAGAAATGTTTGAGATTAATTTTAACTGATGATCAGGAGCTGGACTACACCTCAAACACTCCTCTTCCGGTCACTGTCATACGTCTATAAATGTCTTCCTGCCCTGCATGCAGCCTCAGAACATCCAGTTCGCTTGCAGCCTTATTTCTGTAACCAACTTAAACTGATGCTGAAATACTTCAAAACTTAAACCATCATATCAACTGGTGGACCTTCAGCTGATGATGTGGTCCTTGCTCGAGTTTGTCTTTAGTGTGTAATAATTGGAGCTTTTGTGTGTCTCGCAGCAGGTCGACCCCATGCTGACACCAGAAGAACGACAGCTCAACAAAATGCAAAACCATGGCTATGAAAACCCTACCTACAAATTCTTTGAACAGATGAACTGAGGTACCGGGGCTGCCAACAAGTCATGCCTGCCCACTTGTTTTGTCCCCCCACTCTTCCTTCCAGTGGTGTCCCAGCTACACTCCCTTTGACGGATTTATGATGTGTTGCAAACATGAAGTAACCGTATAAGTACGGGGTACGTCCCGAACCCATTGTAAATGACCAACAACAACCTATCATCGTTACCAGAATGTGAATAATGAGATATGATACAAACTCACATCACCTATTGTAATCTAATACTCCTCTGGGTTAGGGTCTGAGCATTGTTGTTTCCATTAGCGGTGCCACAGCATTTCATAATCCTGAAAATATTCACCTCATAGACAGGAAACCCATCCCAGTGGCATGACTTGACCTATTGCCCCTCACTGGAAACTGAAGTTGAACGGTGCATAATGCTTTATAGTATTTATTTTTCAGTAGTAGTCTCTTTGTTCAAATTGTACCACAGTTAGATATGATGTATCTGTGTAGATGAGTGTGAGTGACAGCCTAGTTAAATTATGGTGTAATTCTCAATTTAAAAGCCACTCAGTGATAAAAGGGCAATTAGCAAGCTGGTTGTCAAGCTAAACTTACCTCCATGAGCTGCCATAACATTGGACAGTACCTCTAATACTAAGACGTGAACATTAGGAGAAGATGTGGAGGTGTTTACTTTGAATGCGTGAGACATTTAGGCTTTAGTTCAAAACAAAGAAGGCCAAAAAAGACCACACTAGTCGATACAGAACTGCTGTGTGTGCTGGTGGTACAAAAAAAAAAAAAAAATTATGTTTTTGACTTCTGAGAATCAAATTATTTGGCGAAATATACCAAATACTCCATTTAGCTAATTTAGTCAGTGAATGAGTTCATTTTATTTGTACCGCTACCTAAAGAACCGTAAAACAGAAAAATCAGAAGTCTGTTATTTTAATGAAAGCATGACAACTTGGTGTATGATGCTGCTGTACTTATTTGTGTTGTTCTTGTCATTGCTTTTGAAAAGTCGAAAATGTCACCGTTCAAAATGGACACTGTAAATAACGTAAGAAATACATACTACTAGGTGTAGACATTTCTATGATTAATTTGCATTGATGTAATGGAATAATACATAAAAATAGTACGTTGTGCTGTTACGAGAAGGAGAAACATTTTCCTAACATGGCTGATTGAAAACGGACTGTTGTAAAAACCAGCACAAGACAACGACACAGTAACTTCTTTCTGAATGTATTTAAGGTAGGCGTTGAGATTCCATCTTCTTTTCAGTAACGCATCATTCCCCTCGTAGACCGAGTAGTGACATCCAGCAGACAGACTACATGCCCGATGCCTGTCTCATCACTTCCTGTAGCAGCCTGTTCATTTTCACAGTTGGCAGGTGTGTATCAGAGCAGTGGAACTTAAAGCATAGGCGTAATATACTTTACAGAGGCGTGCAAAGAGATCACAGCTATAGTAATGTGAAGTATCAATGTTTGTAGTAAGTCCCTAAAAACAGACCACACTCAGGCAGTAGAGCAGTAAATCATGCTCTATGTCTTTAAATCTGCCATTTTGACAAATTTGGGCTGAATAACATTGAATGTTCGTACTCTATAGAAGCTATATTTAAGTTACCCTCTTCATAAATAGCTTTTCACTGAATGACTCATTGTAGTTTGTCATATTTATGATCAACATACCACCCTGTATAGGTAAGTAAAAAAAGGGGTTGCCCCTTTTTTTTCTGGCTGATTGTTAGCTGCTTCGAGTGTCAGGGTTGATTTCCATTAGCCACTTAACCCTGTCAGACCATCTTGGTTAAGGAAGGTCACACTGTGGGATGTTGCATTCTGTTCATCAGTCTTTATCGCATAGATAATCCATACCAAAATCAGTTCAGTTTTATTTATTTCTTACCGGTTGAAGTTTTCTCTAAACACCTGCATTTGTCTCTCCAGAGGAAAAGTTGTTTACTTATAATTTGTGTTTTCTGCTTTTTTTTTTTGCGAAGTTTGCTTTGAAATAAGCAGGAGAGTTTATGGTTTAGCGTTAATCTTCAGTTTCTCTCGTTAGGCAGGTTAATTGCAGGTTGCGGTTGTGGTATGACAGGTGAAGAGAAGTCATAGCCCTTGTATAATTTGTACAGCTACTTTAGTGAATGAAAACGTTGTATGTTCACAGTTTAAGTCAGTTGATCTTGTAATGATACTACTGAAACCATAGATGAGAATAAGCTTGCCTGTGTTTCCCAAACCACTGAAGGTTTCCTACCAGCATTTAGCAGACTTAGAATGGTGTATACTGTAGTTACTCAAATCACATTTGTACGTACGTCCTCTGTCAAATTCTAGACTTCTTTGTTGGTCTGTCCCCTTACTTCCCGACGAATATAAACAATGTTATTGAGATTTTAATTGCTGCATTATTGCCTTTTACAATGCTGTGTTTTGGATGTAATTATTCTGTATTTTTTATTTATATGTAATAATCAGTTGGATCAAGGGTCATGCTTTTCACATGTAATGTAATTTTAGAGGCTTGTATGATAAAACATTGACAAGTTTATAACGTTCAGAAATGTGAAATAGAGACGGACATATGGCCTCTGCCTAATTGACAAGGAGTGGCACTAAGCACAAGTAAAACCAAATGACTCGATTTGGGTACAGGTTGCTAAATGTTAGACATTTATTTTGTCTGACTGACTTCAATTATATCGCATTGATTCTAGGGATGTTGATAGCATCATTGAGAGAGAGCTGTTCATTTTCATTCAGACCTTTAACCAAAGACATGCTCCACAAATAAGCAGACAGATATTCCAATTTGGCAAAATGTTCTCTGTTGTGTAACTGTATCTGCAAGCAATCTGAGAAATTAAAACTGGTCAAGCTAATTAATAGTGTAATAAAAAACGAATGACCCATAAAACACTGTGTCTGCACTTATTGAATCACTTCTACGCACGCAGAGTTTCTCTCTCTGACTGACAGCACGTTCACATCATTCGGAAACTTCATCCAGTCATCCATCTCCCAAACGCAACATGCAGGAGACTGAAAAGTGACCGTGATGTAACCTGTGTAATCAACCCTGTGATGTAAAAGCTACAGTTAAGAGGGGAAAACCATCTGACTTACCGTGGAAAATCTCCTTTTTTCATCACCTGCGTACCCTCCATTGGATTTCTTAGAAAATAGAAACCTAAAGTTCACACATTTGTCCTTGCAATTACAATACATCAATACAATACAGTTACATCACTGAGTGTCCACATGGGTTTACCTCAGTGCACAAGATGTGAATACGCAGCAATAATGATATTTAAGTTTGAAATTCAAGCCATGAAAAGTCCTACTCCTCTGTTTCTCAAACATTGTCGTAATCCATTTGATAGTAAAACTTTCTAAAAGATAAGAATCTTAACCAAGATGAAGGTATGGCGTCAGATAAGGTTTTCTCTCACTTCTCAGCGTGGAGTTTCAGTGACTCCTGAAGCCACAGTGTCATTTCTGTGATGCCAAAATTGCAGTCTACTTCCTTTGTCAGGAAAAGCAAAATGTGATGCGTATCACCTCATTAACCTCAAAGAGACGGAAGAAGCAAGTGTTTTAGTGAATTAACTTTCATGTGAATTTGTGTGTATTAGCTAGCAGGGCTAAAACATCTCGTTTATACTAGAAATCTAAAAGCAATGAGAAGTACCTTTTTAATCTGCTAGTCACTGTAACATAACTGATGACACTTTTCCTTTGAACTTAATGTAGAGCAGTGAGTAATGATATACTCGAGCTGTGGTGTTTGTGTCAACTTCCTTTCATCTCTGAGCAAATGACTGTCTAATCAAATCTTAGTTCTGCGCTTTATGTTGTGATAAGCCTTAATAATCACCAGACCTTCTGTAAAGGCAACTGATAAATGCATTGACACAGTTCCCAAGCATCAATTCACCTGACAGTCATTGGCGTGGGTAGGCCTCACACTTCCTTCACCCACAAATTACAAAGAAGTGTCAAGCCCCAGCCCCTAGCCCTGGTTCACTTCTTCCAAACCACAACACTGACGGGTAGTCCTCCTTACCCAGATTACTGTGAAAAGGCTCTGTGGCTATACAGTGACAGTTTGTCATTGATGCCTCCAGCGCACATCAGTCATCTTGTTAGTGATGCCTCTGAAGTCGACTGCTCCCATACCGCCACTGTGGTAATGTAAGCCGACTCATATTAACCCAGACTGTAATCACATCGCAGTCTGAGCATGCGTTTTGTTTAGTTCGGTAGCACTTTGATTCATTCAACAAAACAACAATATGAAACCCCTCAGAATGCAGATATTAAAATCCTCTTGGTAGGTAGATCAAAGGTTTTATCACATGAAATGCGCACTTGATGAATTAGAAGAGCATCATGTGAGATGTGTGGGTGCTGAAGGTCACATTAATGCAGAATGTGCATAGATGAGCATTTACTTCAGATACCCCACACAGTTAGACACCTCAGTGAGTCAGCATTGATGCTGGGTAGGGTGTTGGTGATTGTTAAACTGACAGTCAGGGGGATAGCAGGTGCTGATGAGTCGGTGCGGGGGGGCTGACAGTCTTGATATTACTGGAAGGTGAAGCCCTGTGCATCAAGTCTGGTTGTCTCCTTCCCATATAGCACAAGCTGACATTTAAGTGTTGGTATAATGCTAATTTCTCTGAGAGGAATAGATGAGGTCAGACTGTCCAGTGGTTTGAGCAATACTTACGCAGACTAAGGTATGCACAGTAGCCCCAAATGTCAGCATATAATGTGCCGATGCACGTACACATGCACACACCCATTATGTTATCATCAAAGGCCAGCTATACCTTAGAAGAAGCTTCTATAGCTGGTGGGGAAAAAAACACTTCAACATCCACTCAAAATGGAAAAATAACTTTAAAAAGACAATATTTCCAAGAAATGCCACTGTTGCGCCACTGCTAATGCATCAACACGGCAAACCTGTCATCACACCAAATGCAAGGAAACCACATTTGTGTTTAACACTATATCAGTGTCCTATGACCAGTTAGGTGACAAACAGTAGTGGAAGAATTATTCAGTAAAAGAAGCAAGAGCGCAGTATAAAAAAGTAAAAGTGAAAAGTGAAAGTCCTGCATTCAGAATCTTATTCCACTAAAAATGCAAAGATTCAAGCATCAAAATATACATTGAGGACCAAAAGTAAAAGCACTCATGATGCAGAATGGTCATTTCAGAATCATAAACAGTACATTGTATCACTGGATTAGAATTAGCAATGCATTGATGTGTTAATCACTTAAACACTGGGTGTAATTTTTGTTACATTATATACCGCTGGATCGCTAAAGCTATAATAAAAACTTATATTCTAATTTGTTGTTGATTTGTATTTTGTATTAATAATCTAAATAGTACTCAAGTAACTAAAGTTATCAAAATGAAGTGAAGTAAAAAGCACAATACTGCTCTCTGAAATGAAATGAAAGTACAAGTACCTCAAAATTGTACTGAAGTACAGTACTTTCACTCTACCACTGGTGACAAGTGTGAAGTGTATCGTGTAACAGTTGTGTACATCAGATGATGATATCTTCAGCTGCAGCTTGGGCTGTGCCTTGCAGCAGCTCAGGCTAACTGACACTATACATATGGCACAGACTCACCACTGCTCAAGAAAAATGGAGGGCAGCACACCGAAAAGCAGACAGCAGATTTCATTTACAAATACTAAAATGTCTTTCACTGTACATATGTGTACATGTTATGACCAAAATTATAACTAATAAACAGCTAGCTGTCACTCAAAGCAGTCACGCTCATAATTATGCATATCTTTAAGGCCTTTAAGTTCTGACATGAAATTAGCTAAAGAGACTGTTGTAGAGTTGAGCATTTTAATGTGAGGGTCTTTGGGGATTAACTTGCTTTGGAGCCAGTTGAGAAACTGCAGTTTTTGTCACTTCTGCACTGGCCTCATTGTTCTGCCCTGAAGGCCACTTGTTCTGGACTGCAGGCAGCCGGTCTAGTACCTGCACTCCTTCACTATGAAGCCACGCTGTTGTAGCACATGCAGAATCTGTCCTGCTGAAATAAGCAGGATGTCTCTGAAAAAGACACCGTTTGTATGTACATTTCAGCGTTAATGGTGCCTTCACAGATGTGCAAGTTAGCCTGGAAGACACAATAATGTCCATGATTTCCAAAACCAATTTGAGATGTGAACTCGTCTGACCACAGCACACTGTTCCGCTTTGCATCATCAGCAGAGGAGCTTAGGCCCAGAAAAGTCATTTCTGGATGTCGATATATGAGTCTCACCTCACATTTGCAGACGCAGCGATGAACTGCGTTTATCGACAATGGTTCTCTGAATGCAGAATAAGCATATTTCTATAAAAATCAATGAAGTTGATGAGGTAGAACATTAAATGTATTCTCATTGTACTGTTCTTAGTTGAATATATGTCAAAAAGGTTTAGCATTTTATTATACATTCAGTTTTATTTTCGCTTTATGCAATGTCCCAACTTTATTGGAATCTTGGTTGCAGCTAATTCAGGCAACTTATGAGAACGAGCTTTATCAATATTAGATCACTTTCCACAGATGCAATATTAATTTAATGGCCTGATTAAAGAGCATAATGTTGACATGATGTTGTGTGCAGTTGGAGAAAACTTGAAATATTAGTACTTCCTAATGAATGGTTTCCTTAATCACAACAGCTGCATTGGATTCTGTCCAATGGCATTACTGTCTCTGTATTCTCTTATGAGCCATCTGTGATGACAATCACTGTATTTTAGTTTGTTAGTTGAGTTTTATTTTGACCTGTGATGACTAAATATCACCCTGCTTACTAATGTTAATGTTCACTGCGACAAGAACATAAGTGCTGTGTTTTATCATACCAATAATTTTTAACAAACCTGCAGAAAACTGCAGTTAAAGGATCCGACGACTGCCCAAATAGACATATTTGCACCAGCTAAACCAAAATTTGATGTGTGATCAGAGCTACTGAAACCTCAGAGCAATCACCTCTCTTATAACATCTAATTGTTTTAACTTGTATGTTCATTAGATGAGAATTTCTTTAAAGCTACACTTAAGTGGCCAGTTTCTTCCTTCACACTAGTCTGACCAACCTGAGCGCAGCTTTTACTTCGGTCAACCTTAGCTGCATGATATTAACTCAAATAAACTCTTGCACTGTCTCTCTATTTTTTTTTTTTTTCATTTTCTCAGCTAAAATAAAACTGTACTGCCTTATGTTATACATTTTGTTAAGTGGTTCACTAATTGCTTTATTTATTCATTATCAAAGACATTTAAAGTCGAATTTCATTACGTTCACAGTTTCAATCAGGGTAATCAACAACAACACCAACATAAATAAACGTCATACAGAAAAGCTGCTTTTTGAATCTTGAACAATGAACAATAACATTTCACCACATAACACTACTCTATCATCCTTCTGCTGCTCCCCAATTCATAGCAGCTGTGACTTCAAAGGGCTTTTACCATGTGATATTACATGGGCTTACACTCTCTTCTGTTAATCAGATTTCATTGCATCAGAAATACTGCCATCTGCTCTCCAATTGCAATTTACCAGCAACAATCTATGCCAGCTGTTGAAAAGGAAAGTGCAGAGAGCAGTTTTGGCTAACAGTTTAGTTTTTGTTTCAGTTTGTAAGCAACATTGTTTTCTTCCTACACTTACAGCATGTGTGATTGTGTTAAATATGCCTGTATCTGTATTTATGGTTTGGCTTGTCTTTGGGCTTTTACATTATCATTTTTGTTTGCTTAAAAGTTCCCTGAGAGCACACTGCCTTTTCATTTCTTCAGTCAGAGTGGGGCCACACTCCTTTTAGCTCTGTTTTGGTCTCCACCAACTCCTGAGGGAAATATCTGGCTCTAGCTGCTAAATGCTCCATTACGTACACAAGCTCCTTGCTAACTTTGTCAGCTGGATTATACAAATAAAGTTACCAAGTTTTCCAAATGATTGTACAGGATAAATCAGTGCTGTTGAATAAGATTCTTTTCTCAGTCAATGGCTACATTAGATCAAATTATCTTGTCTTATATGATACGCACATCTGCGAGTGCAAACTTCACAGTCAGTGTTATTACTTTGTGACATGTAAAGTTTGAACATTTTTCCTTCATATTTCTGCTGGAGTTTATTGCAGATGTTTCACATTTGGATGTGAGTATGAGTATAATTCGTTGCACGATATGTGTGTATTTACATCTCCATAGCCACACCTTAGTTTGAGACTTAGCCCCCAAGTGCTAACGACTGCTTTCTGTATGGAATTTGAGCAGGCACATGTAGTCGACCCTGGAGGATTACTGGTACCTTTACATGTGGATTGTGATATGGAGTCATCACATTTCTATTGTCACTATTGAACTTTACTACCATCTACTGGATTTTGGGACATTATGGCATTTTGTCTGCCACGACCTGAGCACAGCTGACCATTATTGCAGGTGGGACCATTGAGAGATAGGCTTGTCCTGTCATGTGAGAGATTGTCCTGTCAGCTGATGAATTCATGTGATGCTGATGTAGCATATGTTTGTCTGCAGTGATCCACAGAGCAGCAGCATGGTCTGCAGTGCATAGGGAAGTAAGCATTTGAAATAAGAGATAGAATAAGACAAAACTAGAATAGTGCACTCAGTACAGTGCAGATGTCCAGCTTACAGTCAAGCTGGGGGCGATGACAACAAAAACAAGGATTCATACATCTCTTAACACTTGTGCATCATGACATATTAGATATGGAATGAACTTACAGATGCTCTGGTTCAAGATGAGACTAAACTTTCTATTGACGTCGGTTTTTGAGCCATGACGAAGGCCAAAATGTGGCCTGCAACAGACTAGTGAGCCCTGCTTTTAGCCGCACTGACTTGTGGAGATCACTACACTGTCCCTGCCAGAAACAAGACTCCAAACTGAAGCAGTTGCTGATCACTCATGGCCCCTCCCGGCCAGTTAACAGGCAGGCGATGATGATATGAAACAGAGCAGTTGATAAAATAGGTTTTCCAAAAATTGTGAATCACTGCAACCATGAGAAGTCCTTGAGCACACAGTCATAAATGAGCACAAAAAATATCAGGCTGCTCCAGGAGTATACGAGAGTGGGTGCTGCACACACAGACAAGATCAAACACAGGATTCCATCCACACTCATGCCTGGCGGAGATACAAAACACAGTTCTGTGAGCATAACGCAGAGTTTTATAAATACTTTAGACTTTATGACAGCCAATTTAAAATATGCAGTTCTCACTACTTGGTAATAAATAATCTAATGGCAAAATAAACCTTTAGAGGCAAACAAAGGCGTCATAATGTACTCAACCACCGAGGTCTGTTAAACTGACCAGCTCTCTACAGTTGGTCTATTTTTACAGGTTTTCACACCAAGGCCTGACATTGGTCTATTTCTAGGGAGCAGGTTTCAGTGAAGCCCAGCTCTACATGTCGGTACCACTGGCCTTTTGTCTGTATGTTTCCTGTCACTGTCTTTGAAGTGGTTTTTGTCTCAGCACAGAACAGCCTATTAATGTAGTGACCAACAAGTGATGGAGGTGGTGAAATCATGTACAACATGTGCAGGTACATACAGCAGCAGCAGGGCACGCGTATGTCCCCACTAACCACTGTCCCCATTTCTCTCCCACGTTTTCAGTCTCTCTCTCTCATACACACACGCACACACATACATGCACAAAAACTTCAAAAATCATTTGATAAAATTAAAACTTTCTCAGTTTCAGAAAACGCATTCATTCTGTTGCTACTTCAGTTTACTTTGTGATTTGCATGCAATTTCAATATTAGTTGTTTATGACGAAGAACAACTGGAGAATATTAAATAGCAAAACAGCCTCCATGCTTTAAGCAAAATGAACAGCAACAGAATAATCAAAAGAGCTGTTTTACATTGGAAAAAGTCACTATCTTTTATCACAAAAAACAAGCCATTTGCCACCATAATCAATGAACCAATGAGAGGTATGTTGAAGAGGAGGGACCGTGAAGACAGAAGAGGAAACCACCCTGTCCCTCACCAAAACTTGCACCCAGACAGACATGTCACTTTAAGTCACTTGACAGTCATGATGCAAGGTAGCTCATCACTCTCCAGGGAGAATATTCACTAAACACCGGGTAAGTGCCTCACTCACACAGCTTGCTGCTTCGAAAGTTTCCGAGACCTGAAACCACAGGCAGATACACTTTTGCTTTGCTTATCTTTGTTCTCCTTAGCTGCGTTTTCTGTGATCTACTGTAAACACAACCTAGCGTGTTGCTATTGATCCTCTGTTACTCACACAGACTTTAAGTTAAGGCTTCTCTCTTGTGACTCCATTCCTTTGTATGTGAGCTGTGGGGAGTCTGACTGTAAGCTCATGTCCTGTCAAAGGATGTGTAAATCTGACATATGCATGCATGGTTTTCCCCTGTGTAAGCACTGAGATAGCACTGTGACTGCAAGGAGCTTCAAGACCTGCTAAATATGTCACAACGCTGCAAAAGCACATTGTAGATTTGAGCTGCAACCAGGGGAATTTCATTATTGCACAAGCCAGTTTATTACAAAATCATCTGTATTCTAAAGATATAAAAGATTTAGACAAGGTTGGCAAGGACTTGAAGCATGAGACTACAGAATAAAAAAAAAAACAATAGAAGAATTGATTTATAGGCCAGCAGCCTCAGAGAGCACCACTATATGCATTATTTCAAGGTATAACTGAAAGGTATACAGCACACACGTCAGGTGCAGTTTAAACTAAAGCTCATCGACTGGCGCTCCACTCTCCACTGACAGACAACATTTCTGATCTGTCTGAAATCAAACATCTCTATGAGGATGGCAGGTTTGTATATTCCACAATAACACATGACGCTCCACCAAGTTTCTGCAAAATCTTCTTGCGCATAAATTAACGTTATTAACCGAAGTTGCTTTATAATTATTTATCATGGAATGTCTCATAGAACACCATGTGAATCTACCCGCTAAATTACTATTGTTCTCCTGCCAGTGCTATCACTACTTACACAATTACAAAAATATATATTAGTAATAATAATGTTAATAATAATAATTGTTATTATTATTACAGTGGTTATTATTATTAGAAAATAAATTCATGTGAGTTAAAATGACAACCGTACAAAACGCATAATTGCAAATTGTACAGAACTCAGTTTAAGTGTCCAGAAAAAATTCCAGAATGTCCCACATTAAATTTGTAACACTGGCCTAAGTTGTATGATATATTATACGGGCATAATATAACAGCTTTGACGAGGCAGCACATAGTTTTTGACAGCCGTAAAAGTCGCAGTGACCAGAACAGGCGACGGCTTTGGATCCATGTACGCAGACAATAGGCCTCAGTGAGCTGACGTATGCTGGATTTGCATGATAATTTCCCTACGTGCTCTGAACATCGTGTACTCAACATCACACATTTTGTAACTGCAATGACTTTAAAAAATGCATAAATAAATACTAAACCGAAACCTTAAGCTTGCTGTCTGACCCTTATCAAATACAGTAAATCAAACTGACTTTCTACTTATGACAGCGGAGCTGCTGCAACGTCACTTTCACTCTCAGCGCTACCTACTTTACGAATAAAATAATCCAGAAATTATTTTGAATTTTTGCTCTTTGGTGCAACATTTCCCAATAATAGTAATGTGATTAACAACACGCAGAGAGAGAGAGATAGATAGATAGTTAGTGTGCAGATATGCATGCACATTTAAAACAAATTCCAGTAATGAGCCAACGAAATGTCATTGCGTTTCATGTCTACTTTCCATTTACAGTCACCATCAGAGGACGGAATGGGGTTGCAAGTGTGCAAAAAAAAAAAAGAAAAAGAAACCTCGGTAAAAGCTCACAGTACTTGTGACCTCTGCTGCAGAAACCAACCACACACTGTATGATCATAAAAGTTCATTATAGACTTCAGACTGTGTGAAGATGACAACTTCTCAAGCATCCGGTAGTTCTGACACACAGCCGCTGTGTTTTCATCCATGTATTCTCAATTTTAGATGTGAAATTCCAATATTTCTGTAACATGCTTACAAATTTGCATATTCCACCCCTGCGCTCTCTTGCATTTGCTGTTTATTGACTCCAAATACAGTCTTATTGTTGTTGATGTTCAAACTTTACTCATGTTTACTCGTGTACAGTCATTAGTCATGGTTTCGTATACTGGTAGGGCTTTGTGGCTTTAGAGTGTGTATGTGAGCGACGAATATCAAAGCTTTCACAAAACTGAGTACATTTCCACACATCGACCAGACGTTCAGACACAATATCAGGCATGGTTGTGATTGAGAAAAGTTTTTTCTGCATATTTGAGAGCATGATAAAAAGAAAGTGTGTGAATCCTATCGGCTGTGAAGATACAAATACTTGTGAGGGTCACCTGCTATGAATCAAAAGTCTGCGGCAGTTTTATAAACTGTTCTGCAATATCAACAGTGATCACCTCGGGAACATTCTGCCCCCTCAACTCTCAATACAGGTAATGCTGTGTGGAAAGGATGGAACAAAAAAGAGTACAAACCACAAGGAAACATATTATCTGTTCATCACACGCCAATCCCTGGTGTTGATTCACAAACTGATTTTCCAACTAGCAATTTAGCATTTCTAGAAATGTCACATATCTGTTGACAATCTCGCAAATAGACCGAACAAATTTTTAACGCAGTGTGGGCATAATCTGATCAGATCACTCTTTCATTTTTTGTTCCTTTGACTTTCTCTTCTCAGGCTTTTGATTATATTTCCGCCAACTTCAGACATGATCCGAATCAACAACACCCAATACTTCCACTTTCTGCAGCAGGCAGATGCCTTACGTCGCTCAGGGTCGTTCTGTGATGCCATTATCTCGGTGAAGAGTCAAACTTTCAGAGCCCATCGGCTAGTACTGGCTTGTGCTAGCAGAAGACTAGCGCAGCAGCTAGCTCAAGGAGACATAGACAGCCCGGTCCACTGCACTCTGGAGTTTTTCTCACCCCGCACCTTTCAGCAAGTTCTGGACTTCACCTACACGCAAACCCTGGAGGTGTCTGTGGATGACCTGCACCTGCTGCTGAGAGCTGCTCAGCTGTTGGAGATGCAGCCGCTGGAGGACCAGTGCCAGAAGCAGCTGGACAATCTCCGCTACAGAGCCAGAGAAGGAAAGAAAAGAGGAGAAAGCACACATGTCAAAGAAGACAAAGAAAGTGTAGAGCAGGCAGACCAAAAGCAAGAAGCAACTCCAGTTCAAGAGGAGAAACTCAGAGTGACTTCTCCCTCGGTGGACGAGGCACACAACAGCATCGCCATGGAAAACATGTCACCCTCTGATCCCGCCGTGAACCACAACAGTCCGCCATCCTCAAGAAAGAAGCCCAGACCCCATGTCTCGGCAGTACCCTTTAACAGGGAAAGTGTTATTGCCAGCAGCAGCTCTTCATTCTCTTCTCCTTGGACGTTTCCTACAAACATGTGGAACTCTGTGAGCACCCTGAGGCGGATCGCAGAGAACTACTCAAACTTTGTTGCAGCTCAGTCACCAAACCAGTCCTCTGTAGCATACCCATTCTCCCTCACCACTCCCCACATGTTCCCCCTACTTGGCTCCCATTTTCAAAGCTCTGTAATGGGCTACTCAGGCTTTCATCCACGTTATACACAAAACCTTTACGCTGGATCGGCGGGGATGGGGAGCATAATCAAGCAAGGCCTGTTAAAAAGGAAAAAACCCAGCCAGAGAGCATTTACCGGGAACGCTCAAAGCGGTGAGCCGAGGTAAGTCAGCACTCGGACATGATTTTGGAAACTTCAGTTTTTATTTTCAGTTACTGTCTCCCTATTTTTCCTCTCATAGACTCATTTAGAATCCCCTGATTTGCTCAGTTGTTCCCTTGCGACAGCTACAGCAACCTGACTCACTGCTGCTTGGGTGGCGGTGTGTGTGTGTGATCGAGCCTCCTGCACTTTCCAGCTCGAGCAGTTTCACCTGTTAACCCTTCCCTGCCAGCCCCAGTCAGTCACACTCTTTTTGTGACCAATCATAATCCTGGTCTTCAGACAGAGAACAGCACAAAAGAGCCAAAACCGGAAAAAAAAAACAAAAAAAAAACATGAAAGTTATTTTTTAGGACAAATTCAAAAATACTTTTTTATGTGATTTTACAGATTAAAAAAAACATTACTGTGTTCAAATTCTG